>NC_088830.1:0-600000 GCF_904066995.2 Poecilia reticulata | reverse complement strand
AATATATCCACACGCACGCGCACACACACACACACACACACACACACACACACCCCTACGCACCCCCGCACACACACACACACACACACGCACACGCACACGCATACACCCACACACACACACACCAGTGACAGGAAGGGTCTTTGCATTATGAAGGGCTGTGTGGTCTTTTAATGAAACTTTTTTTAAATTTAATTTCAGAAGGTAAAATTTTTCTTCTTCATCTGCCTGTCAAAAGTTTTTATTTTTATTTCATCACAGTGTTTTTTCCTATTCTCCTAAACACTTGTTTTTCATACACCGATGTTTAGGTAACACTCCAGTGTTCAATAAAACCATAATGATATACAAGATCTGAATACAATAACAAAGCCCATACCACATTTTCCAGTTAAAATATGACAGACAGTTTTTTCATTTTAATTTTATTTCATTTTTAACTTTTTTGTTGAAGGGGTTATACACACACCGGCCTCTTTATTAGGTACACCTTGCCAATACTGGGTTGTACTCCATTTTGTCTTCAGAACTGCCTTAATACTTTGTGCCATAGGTACTGGAAATATTCCTCAGAGAGTCTGGTACATACTAACATGATAGCATCACTCAGTTACTCTGTTATGGATTCTATCTTTCGTCTATGTCTTTTATGTGCACACACACTTCTAGAAAGTGATATTTTATTTTATAGTTAAAAGGGGGTGCTTTGTTATTTTGGCTTTGGATACCTTGAAACTATTGACATTAACTGCTTAGTGATTATAGTTTTTGTGTTACACCGAGTGCTTGAATTTATCCTTCGCTGTGTTGGGGAGGGGTTGTAACAACAGGTAAATTGAGAGCTTCACTTTTTGACTCGGCTCTCTCTTCACCATGACAGACTGGTACATCACCCGCTTCACTGCTGGTGCTGTGCCAAGTCGCCTGTTGATCTTCTGCCCCAATTTTCCCATTTGTGAACAAGATTCCAACACACTTAAACTCCTCCATTTGGGGCAGGACATCCTCCCCGAACCAGAGAAAGCACTTTGCCCTTTTCTCAAGACCATGGCCTCAGATTTGGAGGCACTGATGCGCTTCACACTCAGCTGCGAACCACTCCACACACTACAAAACATGATAGCAGCCTCATTTAGTTGGTTCCACTTACTAGATTTCTTTAACACATAGAGCTCTGACGTGTTTTATATTTTGAACTCTACTTTATGGGTTTAAGAAAGTAAAACTTTCAGTTATCTTTCAGTGTTGACTATTTGAGAAATTTGTCAAATTTGTTTGAACTTGGATTTGTATGTCAGAGGGGGAAAACACAAGCGTATGGAATTTAAATCACAGGGAAAAAACATATTTGCACTGACTTTTGAATTGGGAATGATCATGTATACACCGTATTTAAGTCATATATTGAATTCTGTCAAAAATATACACATTTTACAGCAAATTACAAAGGACTACTACTTCCACTATTTTGTGGAAATTCTTCATGCAGCTTGCAGAACTCGACCAGTGACAAACTATGGCCCTCTGTAGCCATTGATTATGTCTTTGTTGACGTATAATTGGATCAAAGTTTTTGCTAATTCTTGCTGTTTGCTCTTTAACTATAGTTATCCCAAAATATTTAACTTCAGACTTCACTGGAATTTCTGACAAAGATAATTCATTACAACTATTGATTGGAAGAAGTTCACATTTAGATAAGTTAAGTTTAAGACCAGAGGCTACTGGAAATATATTTGGAAGTTTAAGTGCAACATAAATTTGAAACTTATCTTGTAAGAACAGAGTTGTGTCATCAGCTAGTTGACTCATAGTTTTTTAGTTTTTCAGCTCAGATTTGCATAGGGAGAAGAAACAAAAAGGGTCCATCCATTTACTATACACCCTTGTCCCTTAGTGGGGTCAGGAGGGCTGTTGGTGCCTATCTCCAGCTAACATTCCGGGCGAGAGGCAGGGTCACCCTGGACAGGTCGCCAGTCTGTCGCAGGGCAACACAGAGACACACAGGACACACAACCATACACACACACTCACACCTAGGGAGAATTTGGAGAGGCCAATTAACTTGACAGTCATGTTTTTGGACTGTGGAAGGAAGCCGGAGTACCTGGAGAAAACCAACCCATATACAGGGAGAACATGCAAACTCCATGCAGAAAAAAAACCCGGGCTGGGAATTGAACCCAGAACCTTCTTGCTGCAAGGCAACAGCTCTACCAACTGTGCCATAGTTACCTCACGGTAGTTCCATGAGGTAATTTTATTGAGCTATTTCCATAAGTATAAAGTGTGCAAATTGATTTTTGATAATTCTCTACTAAACCAAATAAGCCAAGTGCTTTGAAGATGAACTCATGTTCTATTGAGTCGAATGCCTTTTGAAAATCTAAAAATAAAAAAAAGCTGTTAGATGAAACCATTTCTGGATAGTCTAAGACAGTGTTTCTCAACCTTTTTCGGGCCAACGCCCCATCCATCCATTTTCTTGCACCCTTTTTCCCTCAGTGGGGTCGGGAGATGTGCTGGTGCCCATCTCCAGCCAACGTTTCGGGCGAGAGGCGGGGTACACCCTGGACAGGTCGCCAGTCTGTCGCAGGGCAACACAGAGACACACAGGACACACAACCATGCACACACACACTCACACCTAGGGGCAATTTGGAGAGGCCAATTAACCTGACAGTCATGTTTTTGGACTGTGGGAGGAAACCGGAGTACCCGGAGAAAACCCACGCATACACAGGGAGAACATGCAAACTCCATGCAGAAAGACCCCAGGCCGGGAATCGAACCCAGAACCTTCTTGCTGCAAGGCAACAGCTCTACCAACTGCGCCACTGTGCAGCCCTGGGCCAACGCCCCCTTAGCCTTTATTAAGGTCCCTCACCGCCCCATCCAAAGAATTTGCAGGCTACTTTGCACTGACCATTATTTTATCATTAATATTACCATCACTATTGTAGATGTTTTGATTTTTATGCTTGTTTCTGTATTACCATCAAGATAATTTCCCAGAGAACAAAAAAGCCACGGGAATAGAAATTATTTTCACAGGCATCTATGAAAAATCTAAGGAACATTCAAGTTAAAATTGGTAGGCATAACAGCAGCCAATCAGAGTGGAAAAAATATTCTTATTTTGTGCCATTTTCTAGTTGTTAAATATTCCACAAAATGACCAGATAAAAGATGAACAACATGCCAGTTTAAACTTTGAACTATTTGCAAAACGACTGAGCTCTGCAACATTAAAACATGGATAGAACTGTAACTACATTAATCATAACTCTTCTTCTCTTCAGTGTTTCTGTGAGTTTCTGGTGGTGCAGCTCTGTGCTGCCTTCAGGAGAATGGGACATCAGAGTATCATCCATAAAACTTCACCCACATGACATTTATTGTGCAAACCAGAGCTTTCAGTGGAAAAACAAAAGTTCCAGGTCCTTTTAATGCCATAGAAATATGAGACAGAAACATGGATTATATCTTTATATAGACCTGTCTATTGATTTATAGATTAATAGTTTTACTGGACAGAAATTATAAAGATCAAATCTGGTTCTTAATCAAATCCTAATGAGTCAAATTGAAAGTGTCATGGAGTCATCAGCCTCATGACATTAACACTGACATGAAAAATAACATTGAAGAAATAAATATATCAAATCTAATTAAAAACATAAATAAGTGATAAGTTATTTACTGTTATGGTCTGTAAGATATATTTATTCTCAGTACTAGATATGGTCTCAACAAACCCATGGCACTTTAACAATATTATTTTACCTTTTATCTGGAAATGGTGTCTGTTTATTCTTGCCATACAGTCTCTGTATTAATTATTGCTCGAAAGGTCTTGCCATACCAGTTTATTCCTCTGTATTTACTTTAGTTTCTTAGTTTATTCTTGCATTTTGTTCTTCATTCATTTCCATTTAGTTTCCTTTGATTAATATTATCCTCTCTTGATTTATTGCTATGTCCACTTTAGTTTCTTTCCTGTTGCTAGATTTATTTTATCGTTTATTGACACTCACCATCAGTAATCTTCACTCATCACCTGCTGCGCCGCCTAATCGTCATGTGTTTCACGTCATGTGTTTCACGTCATGTGTTGATTTTTTCACTGTTCAGCTTCGGATTCTCTGTTTTTATGCAATAATTCACATCTAGTTCGTCGTTCCGTTTTTATGTCCCGCTTCTTCTGTTTCAGAGTTTTGCGCAATGTGCGCGTCTTTTTTTTTTAAGCCCCTAAGGTGCAGGGCGGTCGGGAAGCGTATCGATGGGGAAAAGGCAGACTGACATAAACGTTTTGAAACAACGGAAACAATTTCTGCATTCTGATTATTGAAATTTAAAAGTGCTGTGTTGTTCTATCACCCCCGTTTCATACCGGACCACTTACAGCACCGTGTTAACGCTATAAAATGAACGCTCTCTATTGTGGTATCACTCATGGAGGGATTTCTTTATTTCTTTATTTAAATGGGCTAATTTTTCAGAGGGATACACAGTGAGGGTATTTATCTACCAGTAGCAGGAGTACGGAGCTGCGCCAATAAGCTAACAGAAGTGTTGAGGAAAAATGACTATTTTTAGTGTTTAACACAGTTTAAACCTTTTAGAACAAATTTCTTAAGTTTGAACAGATTTGTGTTAGTGATTTAAAACCCGAAGAACTATTGCTGGGTTAAGTATTTAAAGTACAAAGGAGAATAGAGATCTGCAGGAGAGCTTCGGCTCAGACCCCTGGGGTCTTATCATTAACGACATTAGGTCATAAATTAACATATGCAGGAAGGTGGAGGACAGTATCACATGAATTACTCTGAGAAAGGGAACTTTGGTCGGTTCACGTAACCAGGATGAGAAGTCTTCCAAAACTAACATCTGACATGGTGAAAAAAACTGAATATAACATAAAATGTTTTAAATCACTAACATTTAATTTGTAAGACATTTTTCTTAGTTATTAATAACATGTTTTGACTGAAAATTCTATCATCTTGTTTTAGAATTAATTTAGTCAATGATGAATGTATTTGAAGTTGTATTATTTCTGACTATATTAGAATCAAATGAAAATGTTTTGTTTAGTATTAGAAAATACTTAGGTTTATGGTGAATGAATGTCTTAATTCTTATTTGTTTCTAATTCCTAATTAGAAACAGGAATTGTACTTCATTATTTTCTGTTGATATTATCTATTGCTTTTGTTTGATATCAGGACTAAACTTTGGAGATGCTGAGTGCAGAAGAACAAATTGGGTTTTTGGAGAACTTTTCATTGAATTAAAATACAGTATTAAAGGTTTGTTCCTGGCAGAGCAGAAGAGAAACCAGAATTTCACAGCTACCTGTGAGGTTCATTCATCTGTTTCTCTTGGCCCAGATGGCTGTAGAGCCGGATAGTGTTAAGAAAATAAATTTAAAATAAGTTAGTTTTAGAATTTATCATGACTTGATTGAAATACCATAATTATAGTTTTAAAATTTATAACATATTCTGACCTATTGATATATATTTTACTGTAGTTAGTTATTTTACTGTAGTTAAAGCAGATTGTTTGCCATTGTTGTCTGGGAAACAATCAGTAGGAAGTTCTAGCTTTTCACACTGATCTGTGAAAAGCCATAAACCACCATGAATTCAGAGAGTCTGCTTCTACCTTATTTAACAAAAGGTGTTTGATCTTGTGAACAAATTGCGGGACTTTTTCTAAATTTAAAAGGGCCAGAGATGCCTTCCAATTGGTCAAGTAGAGCTACGCCTTATTTGAATACATTAAAGAGGAAAACACGCCTACAGGTATAAAAGTTTGTGTACAAGGGAAACAATTCAGAAAAAGCTGATTTATTTTACTTCTGCACCAGCTCTTTCTCCAAGGACGTCCTTGATATTTCTTTGTCTTCTTGTCTCAGGTAACAATGTTTGTATCTGTGTTTCTTGAGTTTCCTGTACTATCTTATACTTTCTTCTGATTGGATTAAATTCTGTAATTCTGTGACGTCAACACGCATTGTTGTGTTTTTGTCCCCACACGTGGCCAAGCGAGAGAACCCGGGATCAAAAGGAAGAATCAGAGCCAGAGTTTTGCTAAATTTAATTGTAATATAAAAATTCTTCCTTAACAGAAGCTAACAAACACTGAATAGAAGAAGAGCTGCCATCGATACAGTTGCAGCCAAGCATGGTTTAATGTTTCACAATCCAGTTTTACCAAGTTGCTCAAAGTGTAAACTGGCATTGTTGGGCATTTAAGGTATAAAGTTTACCTTCGACCAAACGTCGAAGGTAAACTTCAACGTTTGGCATCCCAGTGCCCCCCTTTTGTAAAAATGTCTGCCAGCGCCCCCTGCCGTCCTCTGAATGCCCCCTGGGGGGCGGTACTGCCCACGTTGAGAACCGCTAGTCTAAGATATCAAGAACCAATCTTATGTTATCAATAATATGCCTTACAGCCATAAGGCCATTTTGAGAATCCTCTATAATATCACTAAAAACTTTTTTTTTTAAATTTTGCCTGACAGCTGGCTAAAATTTTGTAATCTCTGTTAAGTAAAGAGATAGGATGCCAATTATCCAAAATTAATGCATTTTTCTGAGGTTTTGGGATTAGAGTAATTCAACTTTGAGAAAGTGATGGGGGAGTGTTTCATTACTAATGCTTTCAATAAACACAGAATGTAAAAATGGAGTGAGTTCTTCTGAGAACATCTTATAAAGTTAATCTGTACCAGGGGATTTATTTGATTTAAGAGTCTTAATAGCTTGTTTAATTTCGTCAGGTGTGATTGGAGAGTCACATAATATTTTGTTTTGGTCACCAATTGTTTCTGTGCCACTTAAGGAGTTAAATAAATAATCATGTTCCTCAGGAGAATGTCTAGACTCATACAATGATTTGTAAAAAGTTTCACATATATTGCAATCATTTTGGGGTCATCAATAAATGCGCCACTTGAATTAAGTTTAGTAATACCATTTTTTGTTTGACTTTGCTTTTCAAGTTTGAAGAAGTAGCTAGAATTTTGTTCCCCCTCTTCTAACCATTTGGCCCGTGAACATATAAAAACTCTTGTTGCTTTTTTAATATAAATTTGATCAAGTTTAAGCTGAAGGGTTTGTAACTTGGCCATCTGTTGCTCAGATAGATTTTCAGAAAGAGTAGAGGATAATGAAATCAACTCAGAGACCAAGCAGTTTTCCTCTTTTATGCTATTTTTTTTTATTCTACTTGCCCCAGCTTTACTTAAGATCTTTCTTAAGTCATATTTTAAAAGCTCCCAGTAACGTCCATAATTATTTTCAGATTGTGCTAGTTTTAGGTACTCTGTAATTTTGTTTTTAATTGTTAAATAGACAGATTTGTCATTAAGAAGGGAGTTATTCATCTTCCAATATGCAGGGTTCCTTTTAGTAGTTCTATCAGGGGAAATACAAACCGAGCCGATCAACCTCATCATTCACAGTAATGTTGAAATCTCCTAAAATTATCTTAATATCATAAACATTTTTAACAAGAGCATCAATATTGGAGTCCAAAGTTTCAAACAGCCTGACAATTTCCTTAGCATTGTTATAACCATAAATGTTACCAATAAGAAAGAAAGAATTATCATATGTGATAACTGTGAGAATATAGTGTCCAGCTGGGTCGTCTTTGGTGAAGATGATGCTGCTATTAAATTTGTGTTTCAAAGTTAATGTACCTGCTGTACGGTGGATGGCCTATGAGCTCCATGGGCCATCCACAAGTCTTCTCCCCACTGATCTTTCCAAAATTTATAGTCACTATCAAGGAAATGAGTCTCTTGAAACAAACAAAATTCAGCACCACAATTTTTTGCAAACAAAAATAGTTTCCTTTTAATGATATCCCTCAGTCCTCGAGCATTAACTGAGAAGAACTTTAACATAGTAATAAACAAACAAGATAAGTGTCTGAGTTTTAGTCAAACTTAACTGAGAACATAGAACCTTTCCTCCATATTAAGTTGAATGGGATCCAACATAACAGTTATTCAATTTCCTTGCCGTCCACAAAAGCTCGTTGTCCTACAAAGTATGCGATCTTCTTATCCTTGCGGGCTTGTTGCCACAGCTGGCTCCGTTTCTCACGGTCTTCCACTGAAAAATCTTCTTTGAACAGGAGATTTCTTTGCTTCAGGTAGTCAGAATTCTTTGCCATTTTCCAGATCAAGTTGCGGAAATGCTGCATAGAGAATTGGATGATGATATCTTGAGGTTGTGGTTTGGTTGGATGTTTTCTGCTGTTGAGGAAAAATTATTATTTTTAGTGTTTAATATGGTTTAAACTTTTTTGAACAAATTTCTTAATTTTGAACAGGTTTCTGTTAGTGATTTAAAACTAAACTATTGCTGGGTAAGTATTGAAATAATGGAAAAGGAAAATAGAGATCTGCAGGAGAGCTTCCGCTGGGACCCCTGGGGAGATATCAGAGAGGACAGGAGGCCATAAAATTAACATATGCGGGAAGGCAAAGCAATATCACTTGAATCACTCTGGGAAAGAGAACTTTGGTCGGTTCACATAAGCAGGATGAGAAATCTTCCGTGAACATCTGGGATGGTGTAAAAACAGAATGTTTTAAACCACTAACATTTAATTTGTAAGATTTTTTTGTGTTATTAATAGACTGGAAATTGTATTATTTAGTTTTAGAATTATTAATTTAGTCAATGATGAATCTATTCAAAATTGTATTATCTGTGACTATATCAGAATCAAATGGAAATTGTGTGACATGAAAATGTTTTATTTAGTATTAGAAAATTGCCTAAGTTTATTGTGAATGGGGTTTTTGGAAAATGATTGTGTTAATTTTTATACTTAGGATTGAATATTATAGTAGGTTAAAAAAAGGAATTTTACTCCATTCTATTCTGTTGATTGTATGTATTACTTTTTGGTTTATTGCAGGACTAAATCTTTGAGGTTGCTGAGTGCAGAAGAACAAATTGGGTTCCTGGAGATAACCTTTCCTTGAACTAATTACAGAATTTAAGTTTGTTCCTGAGAATCTATGTAGGGAGAAAAGCGAGAGAGATTCCAGTTTCACAGCTATTTGTGAAGTTCCTTCCTCTGTTTCTCTTTGCCCAGATGGCTGTAGAGCCGCAGGAGGCCCGGACAGGCCCTTCACTTCTTTTGTTTAACACGAAGGAGCAAATGGCTTTTGATCTGGGCAGTGAAAAAGGGAAGGTCTAAGACTCTCTAAAATAGCTCCTGGTTGGATGAGCAAAGATATGCCTTATTTGAATCTTTGACTATAAAACTTTCTGCACTAAGTAACAGATCAGATTTGCCTTTGCAATTCTCCAAAGACATCTTTGCCCTATTTCTCTACCTTCTTTGTCTCAGGTAATGAATCTATTGTCTCTATTCTTCTGATTAAATTCTGCAATTCTGTGACATCATCACGCATTGTTGTGTTTTTGTGCCCACGCGCCACCGTCGAGAGAACCCGGGATTTCAACAGGAAGAGAGAGCCAGATTTTTTTCCAAATGTAACCAATTCAGATACTCTTCCTTTAACACTGCCTAGCCGATAGGTTGAATCAATCACCTCCTCCAAACGGCAGTTTAACGACCAAAGGAATGGAAGACAAGTTGCATCAGCGTTGTAAAAATTTATCTCATTAGCGGCCCCTGGTGGCAGGCCATTATAAAATAAATTCTGTTTTACTGCCCTTACATTCCAGATATCTCAAGTTGTTTTATGACTAGTCGTTTTCGTAGATACCTCTAATTATATTTTGTCTAACAAAATATCTATTTGAGATATCTCTAATTACATTGACTAGTTGAAATGACATCAGATTTACCATTGAGTTACATAGCGACTTCAATTCAAGAAATCTACAATGATTTTCTGACTATCTGAAATACACATTTCAGATATCTACAATTGAATTATGACTAGTCATAAAGTAAATTCGAGGTATCGCGATTTTAGTTTTGACTGTAGTCATAATTCTCCATAATTCAAAATAACTTAAATGTATTTTTGGATAGGAGATATGTAGTTTTGACTAGTGGACACTAAATAATAGATATCT
This sequence comes from Poecilia reticulata, assembly GCF_904066995.2. Taxonomy (NCBI): domain Eukaryota; kingdom Metazoa; phylum Chordata; class Actinopteri; order Cyprinodontiformes; family Poeciliidae; genus Poecilia; species Poecilia reticulata. The sequence continues at coordinate 589,918 of NC_088830.1, read as the reverse complement.
TAAAAGCAAATAATGACTAGATAAAACTAAATTAGGGATATCTTGAATTGTATTTTTGACTAGTCAAAATTCATTTTCAGATATCTCCAAATGAATTAGAGATATCTTGAATTACAGTTTTCTATTTAAGATAAATTAACATTCTGACTAGTCAGAATGACATTACTGATATCTTGAATATGCACAGCAAATTTGGAAGTGTTCAGTCAACTCCTACAGAGTTTAATTCAACACTTTGAAAGTGTCTATATTGGTCCACTCAGGACAGTGGTCCTTCAGGACTGGAGTTTATCACATGTGGCATAGATCAAGCCAACGGTCCAGCACAGCCACTCCACCGTTTTGCAGTCTACAGCCGAAAACGACCTTCACAACTAAATAATGTAACTCAAATGGCCTCCAGATTTTCCTGACAGCTTTAATGTTCGGTTAAGATAATAAACAGTCGTATATACTGTGATATCGAAACAAATAAACGTACGTTAAGCGAACTATGTATATGAATCCATACTCTTGCGTAAACGGAAAATTAATGCCTCCATAAAAAATAGTCAAAAATATGATCATTTTAACATGGAACTTACCTTGTTAAGCTCCAGACAAGACGCCATACTGCTGCCTCCGCTCCTCAGGCAAACATGTGACCCAGTAGCGGAACAAGTCGGCGTCGGGCCGGGGGGCGGGGCTAATGACCGGGCCCAAATAGTAAAGCTCATGATAATTTAACTTTACAACATGGACATGCCCGCAACAGTGGAGCTAACAAGTTTCATCACTGTTAATAAAATAAATTTAGAACATGCTAGTTTTAAAACTTAACACGTCTTGATTGAAATAGCCTAATTATAGTTTTAAAATTAATAACTTATTCTGGCCTATTGACCTTTATGTTACCTGTAGTTACAGCAGATCGTTTGCAAAGATCTTTTGATCTGCCCTTTGTCTGTGTGGGAAAACAATCAGGAGAAGTTCCAGCTTTTCACACAGATCCGTGAAAAGCCATAAAACAGCAGGAGTTCAGGAGAAGCTCTGCTTCCACTTTATTTAGATAAAGGGGACAAATGGCCTTAGATTGTGACTTGCAGGGAGTTCCTGGCTTTAGAAAGAGGGTCAGAGACAGCTCCTGGTTGGATGAGCAAATATACGCCTTATTTGAATAAATTACAGACAAGAATACTCCTTTACTATAAAACTTTCTACACAGAAGTAACAAATTAGATTTGCTCTTGCAATTCTCCAAAGACGTCTTTGCTTTTCTTTCTTTCCTTCTTCTTCTTTCCATTTGTCTCAGGTAAATGAATGTATGTCTCTGTTGTTCTGCAGATTCTGTTGTAATTTCATACGTTGTCTTCTATTGAATTAAACTCTGCCATTCTGTGTCGTCAACACTCATTGTTGTTTGTCTGTGTGGCTACACGCGGCCCGTCGGGAGGACCTGGGATCCAAAAGAGGACGATAGGGCCAGACATTTCCAAAAATATACTATAACTTAAAATCCTCTTCAACATCACCACACTATGCGACTATGTCATTCTGAAATCCATCTGACATAAAGTACAACAAACCAAGAAAACAACAGAAACATCAGGCTACTGGTCACTAATGATGAAACAACACAAATTCAAATCATGTTAACCTAGTGCGTAGAAATTCTCTAGCTAGTTTGCCATTTGTTTCCAAGTGACTGATGATGACGTTGGTGACAAGCTTTACCCAGAATGCACTTGGAGACAATAAGGACAATTCATTTGTAGTTTTGTGTGCCATAAAGTTAAATGTAAGAGTGAAAATAAATCCAATCATGTAGCACATTTTATTCAATATTTTACACCCACTATGTCACTAAAATCAGTCAGTCTGGTAAAGTTTTTAGCAACCATGAGTCAACAATGGGGCACCCTACTATAAAAGCTACTGGGGCATTGTACACAGTTTTTAACAAGAGAGAGCCATCCTTTTACAGCTCTAGTCAGAAAAGAATTGGATCCCTAAAGGCATGTTTTGCCTCCCATCTGGGCCCCCCTCTGGTCCTGTGCTAGGGGCCTGCTGCACCCCCTACCCTCCCTGTAACTCCTCCCCTGAAGTGACGTCACAAATATGTTACAACTGTGGGATGAACTCTTCTATGTTGATTTCTAAATAAACACCAAACTGAGCTAGTGTTGGTGTTAATTTTGAAATCAACACCGGACAGTATTGCTTTTATTTAACTCTTTGGAATAACACAAACTCTTTAGGGAAACTTAACACTCATGTTGATGAATTAGACAAAACAAGTGTTGAATTAACACTGTATTTTTAACACTTACACTGGAAATCTAACACTTTTTAATTTTCTGTGTGTATTCTGTATAGTAAAAACATCAATGACTTGCATAGCAATTTGAAAGTTTAATAAACCAATAAAAAATAGAAAAAAAATTGTTTGAAAATGCACCACTTTTAGCTTTCAGAGCAGTCTTATGGTTTATGAAGTTTTGTGTTTTCCATATATCCAACATTGCCAAGCTCTTTCGGCATTTACTGATAATTTTGTGCAGGAAACATAAAATTCTGCAGGCAACTGTTTGGACAACACAAGGGGGCTTCAACGCAATTCTAACAATGTATATTTATTTTGTAAATAAGGATATTTCTAATATTGATCGGTTGAAATTGTGAATTTGCTTGATTTTAGTCAAATAGGTTATAGTTTTTGAATAAGAGTTGATATTTAGTGGTGAACGTTATTTTAAGTTCAGATGTTACGGTTGTAAGATTGTGGTTTGTAGCTTATACTGTCTTTTTTTTATGTGTGTTTGTACATACAGCTCTTACGGTTAAACTCATAGTTTACTTCCGATAAACCCCATTGTTCATCAGTAAAGCCACAATCCTTCCTTTGGGGGGTGGGGTGGGTCTGCTACAGTATGTATTAGTGCTGGCTATGTAGGGCCTATACTGGTCCACAAGACCGATCCTGGAGCAGGCCCATTCTGTATTTCTGCTACTCGGTAAAAGTCCCTCCAGCACGAGAGGTCAAGCGGTGTGTGACTTGGCACGTTTTTCTCTGGATCAGTTAGTGTGGCCATGTGCCACAGATAATACTTACTTCAATCCCTCCTTATCCTACAGCTCAACCTTTCACCTAAAGAGGAAGATCTTCACTTTCACTCCCTGCTGGTAGAAACATGTCTTCTCTTTCTTAGCTAATGGCTTAATTGTCCAACTGATTGTTGTTGTTCTTCCTGACATGATGGAGAAGGCTTCAGTAGTTGGATGAAAAGGGGAGCGTCCCTGTGCAGACAGCTCATCATAACCCCATCTCTGTATCAAGTAAGTAGCAGCTTTAGTCTGTTTGCGTGAGCAGCTTTCTCACTGATGGCTCCTGAGGTTGCCGTAAAAAAGCCCAATTGTTTCCTTCATCTTTATTTGTAATGTTGGTTTTATTTTAAACTTGAGCTTCCAAAACCATAACAAACATCAAGAGAGCATTTGAATCTATTTATTTTATGACATACTTAGGTTATTCCTTCAGGGAGGCTCTACAGCAGGGGTGCCCAAACTTTGAGACCAAGATTTGCTTTTTCTCTCACCAGCCGGCTGAGATCTACCACATGACACAAAGATATTAAAATTGTAATTGAAACTCTATTGACTTATTTTATATGCAAATATGCATCAATTGCAGAGATATTAAAGTGACAGAAAACCTAATGTACCGTAGGAGGTTGCTGGTTTCTCATAGTCAGGAAATGGTTGCAAACCTGAGGCCAGCAGGTATCAATCAGTTATGGCAGATCTGAACAATATGAGAAATTTCACACTGATAGGAGGAACCAAAGAGCACTGTTAAGATAAAAGCACATCTTCTGAAGTTGGGGCATTTTTCCTCCAACAGGTTCGAGAGGCATCACCTCAGACCAGATGTTGGACTGGAATTTATTTCAATGTCATTTGTGAATGTTAGCTCCTCGTTTTAATTAGAGAAGCTATGCAGATTGAAAAAGGTTATCATTTCAGAGACTGTTAGAAAAGGCTTGCATGTCCCATTAAGAATCTGAAGGCTGTTGGTTTTCCAGAAGTTTACAAATGCATGTAAATCCACCACTTGTTCACTAACTGTGAGAAGTTTGACTTATGTAATCATACCTCTTTTCCATTCAATAATTCATAAGATAAATAATCTTCCCCTTCTAAATCAAAATAGTTCCTCAACCAGATGAAAATAATACGTACACACGTACACATACACATCTACCTGCATATATACATATCTAATGTATACCAATATTGCTGGGTTTCAGACACGTGACCTGGATGACGTGAAATTTAGATGGAGGTCCGGAAGGGGACTTCTCTGGTTCAAAACGAAGCAAAATTCATCACAAGAGTACGCCAATGCCCTAAATAGGCTGGAACAGATGAGGCATCTCGAAAAATATATGTGAATATGTAACCCACATAAAATGGGATAGAATGGCTGTTTATCATCCGACTTCTAAGCTGGAAGTTGTGAAGTGAGAATAAAAAAGACTGAACTTCAGTTTTTCTGCCGAGCATTGTTAGAGCTAATGGCTACTGGTTTTGGGTAAAATGTAATGTTTAATATTGTGTTTGAAAAATGCTTTTGCAATTTACAGAAAAGTAAATTGACAATGTAGTGAAATACTGCATTGAGGTAAAGGAGAATTGTTTTGTTGCAAATTATTTGATAACAAATTGATGTCAAATATGATGTCTACAGAAACATGATTTAAGGATTAAAGCTAGAACAGCTTAATAAAATTCTATGATTCTGCTGGTCCTGTCTGTTGACAGGTCAGGTTTTTTTTTATGCTGGATTGTTCCTGAGGTGGATTCCCCCTGTGACTTCGATGACCAGCCTTCCCACCTGGACTTAGAAAGAACTGGATTCATTCTTTTCCATTTGGAGTCCTGCTGCACCCCGTGGTGTGGTAGGCCTGTATCACTCATATCTTCACACACAGTTGGTTATGAGTGAGACCACTGACTGACATTTTTCATTCTTATTGTTTAATCCTGGAATTTCTGACCTTACCTTTTGGACCAGTTTTTATTCAAACTGCTGTGTAGGAAATTCTCCTCATGTGAACGGCGTTGAGTTGAACCTAATTGGAACTGAAATTGATTAATCTGTTGCCTATTACTATTTAGAATTCAGATTACCAGGGTGCACGCAAAAGATTTAAAACTGAGAACTAGCACTTGGCCAAGTATTTTTATTATTTCTTGTATTTCATTGTGTGTAATTTTATTTTCATAATTGTGTGTCTCGTACAACTGTTTGTCAATTTTATGGTTTATGTCACTATAGCCAGTTCTTTAAATTCATTTAACTGCCTTTGTGTGTCATTTAAACACCCCACCATGCTCCGATAGCCGAACCTATTGGCCCAGTCATCTAATATACATGTCATGTGGCGGTGGTTTCCGGTGAGTGAAACGCAGGCAGGACCCAGGATGTAGCGGGAAATATAAGTATTTATTGAAAAACAGGAACAGCGGGGAACAACACGAGGGAAACTGGCAGCACGGAGACGGAGGAAATAAACAGACAATCAACAGGGACCAAAGACAAACTCTTGACCAGGAATCGACGAGGACTACAACTATCGACATTCAATTGACAAGGACCCGACGAAGAACACAGACAACAGGGGAGACTAAATACACACGGGGCAATCACGGGAACGAGACACACCTGGGAGACAATCAACGGGGAAAGACGCAGAGACAGGACTAACAGGGAACAGGATCACACAGGAACTTGAAAATAAACACATATAAATACGGATCATGACAGTACCCCCTCCTCAAGGGGCGACTACCAGGCGCCCAACAAGAAAAGTCCAAAAAACAAAAAACAACCCAACAGGGTGGGCGGAGGGGCGACGGCAGGAGGGCCAGAGTCCAGAAAACAAAAAACAGATCCAAAACGAAACTAACACCGCAAAACCCTCCGGGGGCCGACCACGGCACAGGAGGTAGACCTCTCGTGGGAGGTCCGGCGGGCGGCGACGCAGGAGGCGGAGCTTGAGCCGCGGCGGGCGGCGACGCAGGAGGCGGAGCTTGAGCCGCGGCGGGCGGCGACGCAGGAGGCGGAGCTTGAGCCGCGGCGGGCGGCGACGCAGGAGGCGGAGCTTGAGCCGCGGCGGGCGGCGACGCAGGAGGCGGAGCTTGAGCCGCGGCGGGCGGCGACGCTGGAGGCGGAGCTTGAGCCGCGGCGGGCGGCGACGCTGGAGGCGGAGCTTGAGCCGCGGTGGGCGGCGACGCTGGAGGCGGAGCTTGAGCCGCGGTGGGCGGCGACGCTGGAGGCGGAGCTTGAGCCGCGGTGGGCGGCGACGCTGGAGGCGGAGCTTGAGCCGCGGTGGGCGGCGACGCTGGAGGCGGAGCTTGAGCCGCGGTGTGCCGGTCGGAGCGCCGGCTGCTGCAGGCGCTGGAGACTCGGGTTCGGGCGGAGCAGAGGCCGTGGGCTCGGGCGGAGCAGAGGCCGTGGGCTCGGGCGGAGCAGAGGCCGTGGGCTCGGGCGGAGCAGAGGCCGGGGGACCGGCAGGACGGCCGGGCGGAGTCTCGGGCAGAGCGCCGGGGAGCTGCGCACCGGCAGCGGACTCGGGGAGCTCTGGCGGAGCGCCGGCTGCTGCGGGCGCTGGGAGCTCGGGAGGAGCACTGGGAGACTCTGGAGGGACACTGGGAGACTCTGGGAGACTCTGGAGGGACACTGGGAGACTCTGGAGGGACACTGGGAGACTCTGGAGGGACACTGGGAGACTCTGGAGGGACACTGGGAGACTCTGGAGGGACACTGGGAGACTCGGGGAGCTGCACACCGGCAGCGGACTCCGGCGGCTGCTCACCGGCAGCGGACGCGGGAAACTCCGGTGGTCGAGGGCGGCGGCGACGTCGATGCCCCGGGCCGGGACCTCCGGCGGCTCAGAGCGATGGTGACGCCGTGGCCCGACACCTGGTGGGCAGATCGCCATACGAGTCCCCCACCAGGGATTCATCCGGTCGTCTCGGTTCCCCGGGACCGGGACCTCCGGCGGCCCAAAGCGATGGTGACGCCAGCCAGCGGCAGGCTCGGACGGCTGACCGGCAGGACAGCCGACTGAAGGCTCTGACGGAGCAGGCCATGCCACCAGCCGTGCCGCCTGACGACCAGGAGTCAGTCTAGCCCCCTGAAACCCCATCACCACGGGGACTGTGGCGACTGGAGACGGGCAGACCGTGGCGGCAGCGGGAAACTCCGGCGGCTGCGCGCCGGCAGCGGGAAACTCCGGCGGCTGCGCGCCGGCAGCGGGAAACTCCGGCGGCTGCGCGCCGGCAGCGGGAAACTCCGGGGGAGGCTCGGGCGCCGCGACAGCGGCGGACTCGGGAGGCTCGGGGGGCTGCACGCCGGCAGCGGGCGCAGGACAGGGCGACCAGGCTGTGGCGGCTGGAGACGGGCAGGCTGTGGGAAGAGACGGAGCTGGCTTAGGTCTCACTGCCAGCACAGCCTTTACCGTCTCCAGCTCCAGTTTTACCTCCTGGTAAAAATCCTCCAAGCCCAACCCAGGAAGGAGCTGGATCCACCTGTCTAGGTGGATCACCATCCGAATGGCGGCGTTGAGGCGGGTGAACGGAGAATATGGTTTCTTTATTTCCTCGTCGTATCTCCTGATCTCCCTTAACAGGGAACGACGGTCTGCTGGGTCCATGATGGAAAGCCTTGCTCACCGGTATTGGTCGTGGTCGGGTCCTTCTGTCATGTGGCGGTGGTTTCCGGTGAGTGAAACGCAGGCAGGACCCAGGATGTAGCGGGAAATATAAGTATTTATTGAAAAACAGGAACAGCGGGGAACAACACGAGGGAAACTGGCAGCACGGAGACGGAGGAAATAAACAGACAATCAACAGGGACCAAAGACAAACTCTTGACCAGGAATCGACGAGGACTACAACTATCGACATTCAATTGACAAGGACCCAACGAAGAACACAGACAACAGGGGAGACTAAATACACACGGGGCAATCACGGGAACGAGACACACCTGGGAGACAATCAACGGGGAAAGACGCAGAGACAGGACTAACAGGGAACAGGATCACACAGAAACTTGAAAATAAACACATATAAATACGGATCATGACAATACATAAAATACCCTTCTCATCTGTGTTACATATACACCGTGTTCCAAATTACTATCCAAGTGATATTTTCTGAGATTTTCTTAAAATGGTCAATGCAAATGATGGTCAGTATAATTTTCAAGTCATGAACTATTAGGTAACACTTTATTTGAAGGGGTGTGCATAAGACTGACATGACACTGTCATAAACATGACATAATACCTGTCATGAAAATAAAGAAGTCTTTATGAATGTTTATGACAGTTATCATGAAGTGTCATTCGGTAAATAATGACACTTTTAATGCAAAGTTGCTCTAAAAGTTGCATTAAAAGTCCATTAAAAATGCCAACTTTGCATAATTTTGTAAATTATGATAATTTGTAACAGCAGTTGCCTTTTTCTCTCTCTCCCTCTATTTTGTTTTTGAAAACCTGATTTTATAACTTTTCTTAGCAGCATAGTTACTGCCAGAGTCACCGCTGTATTCAGCTGCAGCTTCTGCATACGTCACTGTTAAGCGCTCCAAGCAGGAACGAACCATTTCAGCAGATTCAGGGGGGTTCAGAGAAAAAACGGATGTGTGTTTTTTGGTCTGGGAGGGAAAACATAAAATTTTTACTGCTAAAAACAATCTTTGAAAATACAATATGATTAATTTTGTATTTGACAGGACCCCAATTTTTTATTTTATTTTATGTCTATGAACAAAATATAAATAATTAAATTGTGGAGGGCCTAATGTTGGTCAGGGCCCTGACCCCTAGGGGAAAAGTGATGACGAGTCTAGACTCGTCATCACTTTTCACCCCTTTATCGTGCCCCTGTGGTGGCCATCCACCACCAATCCACTACTGTGTCCATCTGGAGCATCCAGGGTTGCACAGCAGTCATCAGTGAACAAGTCTGTTTGAAAATTAATCTTCATGTATGGCTAGGCCCACTGCAACCGTTTCTGCTTGTGAGCACTGGTTATGGATGGCCGAATAGTAGGTTCATGCACCGCAAGCCTCTGAAGGATCCTCCACCTTGAGGTTCAAGAGGCACCAGCAGCTTCAAATAACTCTTTGCTGCTTTGTAAGGGCATTTTAACAGCTGCTCTCTTAATCCGATGAATTTGTCTAACAGAAACCTTCCTCATTGTGCCTTTATCTGCACAAACCCCTTTCTTCTGAATCAGCCACAAATCTCTTCTTGTGATTTGTGGCTGATTCTTCTTGTGAAGAGATTTGTGATAACACTTCAGTTTTTGTTAAATATCTAATGTTTTCATACCTTGTCATATGGCACTACACTATCTGATGATTTTTGTCAGCAGTGAGATCCTTTCTCTTTACAATATTGCTTGAAACCTGAGGCCTACTTAATAATGTGGAACATCCTTCTTAAGTAGATTTCCTTTAATTGAGCTCATCAGACAAATTAATCAACCCAGCTCTCTGAAATTAATTATAGTGATTCAAAGAGCCCTGACACACAATACCATCTATACATTTAATAGCACAACAAAAAATTTAATTTTTATGACACTTAAATCCAATTTGCATCATAAATTGGAACATGGTGTATTTAGGATGTACGTATTTGATCCTTATCTCGGTAAAAAAAAAAAAGACCTCTCTAATAATCTTGAGGATTTACCAGGTGTCGAGGCGATCCACATAACTAACTATCTGGAGCTGCAGGCCTCATATTATACGACGAGAAAGAAGAAATTTTTCAAGCCTGGAGCATAACAATTATTTAGTTTCAGGTTGGGTAAAGCATTTAGGATCCAAAGAAGCATTAAATGGCTGTCGACTTGTTTCTGCCGGGTGAGTAGTGAATTGCACTATTTTAAGTAACTAGCTTTTGTTAGCAATGCTATGCTAACAACGAACTAACCCATGTCATTTCTATGTGCTTGGATCTTCTGGTAAATCAATCCTTTAGCTTCTGTAAACCCAAATTCATGCTGGAGTTGTACGTTAATGTTGAGTCGTTGTAGGACGCTGGATTCAGGTCCAATATAGGTCAACGATTCGCTCTCCATGTGCGTGTCTCAACATGAACGTACTTCGAAGCATGTGGGGGAATACACACATGCTTCCCACATGTGGGGTGGGTATACCCAGCCATACCCACCCTGTATGGCTGGGTAGGTTATGTTTAATTTATTTTGCTTTTATTTATTTTTTTTAGCATGAAAGTCCCACAGAATAAACATTATATTTTCTGTCCGTGACTGCACTGAGTTAGCTGCTAATGTAACCAAAGAACAGAATTTACTCGGGTTCAGATAGCAGTTTACTATCAACCAGTTATGTTTATTACAAGTTTCTGGACTGAAACGCATCCAACTTCGTCTCAACACTTCATCATACAGTTTTCCTGGAAAACCAACAAAGAAAGAAAAAAACATTTAGATCATAAGGAATCCTTTCAGGGTCTTTGGTGAGAATAAAATAAAATTAAAAGAAGCTGGCCAGCAAAATAAAAATAGTTCATATAGAGCTCTATATTTGTGTGTGTCTGATGCGTACGAAACGAATCGATGAAAGGTTGTCCTGGCTGGGATGGCGACCCAGAATGACAATGGCAGCCGATGTCCACAGACACAGAAAACTCCGCAGCCTCTCTCTCTTCCTCCGCAGGCACAGGAGCACCTTCCCAGTGTTCCTTTCCCCAATATCGGCCACAATAATGCACAAGCAGGAAAACATTATATATCAGGCATAAAGAAGTCAAGCGCTATGCAGAAGGTAGGCAGAGACTAGCATGTCTCTACTCCGCAGCAACTCTGAAACTCGAAAGCCCGGGAGTTCCCCTAGTAACTAAGAGCAGTGAGCTCCATTTTAAAACAGCATTTAAGATTCTTCATCAGGAATATAACTCCATAAAATTATAAACACCTCATGAAGATAAATGAAAATGAAATATTTCACTTAACACGACAAACGTGACAGTCATTTTAACTCACAATACCCACGGTAAAACAAGAGTTTGGTTTCTAAAACATTACGGAATTAGCGACGACTTGGTACATAAAATTAGAACACATACGGCATTACAAATCTCCAGTAATACTCACCTAACAGGAAAACATCATATATCAGGCATAAAGAAATCAAGCGCTATGCAGAAGGTAGGCAGAGACTAGCATGTCTCTACTCCGCAGCAGCTCTGAAACTCCAAAGCCCGGGAGTTTCCCTAGTAACTGCAGTCGGAACGCTGCCGTAAAGTGATGTCGTACTTTGCTTTTAAAGTGACACTACCCATAAAGTAAAAACCATACAGAAAAGCAAATAACACAGAACAAATAAAATACAGCTGGGTTACATCCTCCCCCACTTAAAATGTGGTGTCCTTGTCACTACCAGTAGTCAGGGACTGAACTAACCCTGCAAGTTGTTGTTGCAAGGACACCAAAAAACTACAAACCAGTGTCTGCTGTGTCGGTGAACATAAACTGTGTTGTTGATAATGAACTTTTGAGCCAACCTGATAGTCACTGAGGTAGGCTGGTTGAACTTGCCTTCTTTGGGGTCTTGAACGTGGTAAAACTGGACTTACTTCAGCCACTGACCCTGCCAAATATGTTTGTTCTGAAATGAACTCAGAAGCATTGGGATTCAGGGTATTTTGTGACTGTGGCATACTCTGCAAAGAAGTTCCTGCGACCTCCCCCTGTGGTTCCTGATCTGTATTCTTTATCACATTAGATATGTTGGTCACACAGTCCTCCTCATCATTTGTCGCAGGGGATTCAGGGCCACTCCGTCCCCTGCTGTCTCCAACATCTGGTCTCCAAGTTGCTGATAGGAATCCGCAGGGGAGAAGCATGTCTCAATGCAGAACCCTCTCTCTGCCCTCTCCATCCTCTGGCATGACAACATAGACTGGGATACTTTCGTCAGGATGTTTGACAACAATATGAACAATGGGTTCCCACTTGTCAGAAATCTTGTGTTTCTTTCTTAGACTCAGATTCCTTACAAGAACTCTGTCACCTATTTCCAAGGCATGGCAGTCACTTTGGCATCCCAGCGCCTTTGTTCAGCAACATTCTCTTCTCTGCATTTTTGGAGGCCAATTCATAAGCATGTTTAAGTCTTTTCTTTAGGTCTCTCACATACTGTGAATGTGTTTTCTGGTTGTAACCTTGAGGGCTGATGCCGAAGCAAATGTCAATGGGGAGACGTGGTTCTCTGCCAAACATTAAAAGAAAAGGAGCTTCCCCAGTCACATCATTCCTGGTACAATTATAGGCGTGCATCTTCTTTCTTTTTGTCCTCCAGTGTTCCCAAGACATCGAGCAGAGTTCTGTTAAATCTTTCTACTGGATTGCCTCTTGGATGGTAGGGTGTAGTTCGAGATTTGGAAATTCCAGCAAGTTTGCAGAGTTCAGCCACAACTTCAGACTCAAAGCAGGCTCCCTGATCACTATGCAACCACCGGGGAAAACCATAGTGACTGATGAAGTTCTCCCACAACACTGCAGCAACAGTTTTTGCAGTCTGATCTCTGGTTGGATATGCCTGAGCATATCTGGTATAGTGATCTGTTATCACCAAAATATTTCGAGTGTCTTTGGAGTCAGGTTCTAAAGATAAAAAATCCATGCAAACAAGTTCAAGAGGACCACTGACTTTGATGTTTACTAATTTAGATGCTCTCTGTACCCTTGCCTTTCTTCTCACACACCTTTCACAGATTTTACACTTTGCTTCAATATACTTAGCCATTTTTGGCCAGAAAAATTTTGCTCTAGCAAGCTCAAGAGTTCTTTCTATGCCCATGTGCCCTGTCTCTTTATGGACACCTTCAAAAGCTCTTTCTCTGTTGCTGCTAGGCAGCTCAAGCTGATTAAAAGCTTCCCCTCTTTGGTTGCAAACTTTATGGTACAGTACTCCTTCTATCAAAACTAGTTTTGACCTCTCACGCAGAAGTAAAGATACTTCCAACTCTTCAACCATGTTTAGTGTCATAGTATCAGGTTCATTTTCTAGAAGATGGATAACTCTAGCCAAAGAATGATCCCTTCTCTGCAAATGATACCAGTCCTCTCTAGACATTTCAGGCAATGCAGAAAGACCTGGCCCTAAGACTGGGTCTTCCAGGTCCTCTGGGACAGCACCTTCATCGCACAAAAGTGTCTCAACTGCAGGTATCTCGCTATCCATTCCCTGCCTATCCTCTGCATCTGCAACATCGGTCACACCAAGGCACATGTACAAACTGTTCACTACGACTCTATCCAAAACCTTAAACTCATCAGAGGATGGGCTGGCACGATCCAATAGGGTAGTGATTCTCCTGTCTATCTGTTGAGACTCATCATCATCTTGAGGTGGCTTGTGGGGCCTCCTGGAGAGCCCATCAGCATCAACATTATGTTGACTGGACTTGTAATGAATGTCAAAGTTGTACAGTGACAGTGCTGCAAGCCACCTATGGCTTGTGGCATCAAGCTTAGCACTGGTCAAGACGTACGTTAGAGGATTATTATCTGTCAGTACTTTGAAACTAGCCCCATACAAATAGTCGTGGAACTTCTCACTGACCGCCCATTTAAGTTCGAGAAACTCTAACTTGTGCACAGGATAATTTCTTTCACTCTTAGAGAGACCACGACTAGCATAAGCTATCACTCTGGTCTGACCATCCTGAACCTGATAAAGAGCTGCACCTAAACCTGTCAAGCTAGCATTTGTATGAAGCAGATAGGGGAGCTGCCAGTTGGAAAAAGCAAGAACAGGAGCTGATGTTAGCTTTTCAATGATGAGCTCAAATGCAGTTTGACACACAGGGGTCCATCTGTCCCCAAGTGGATGTGACTGTTTGCGGGGCCAATAACTAGAATTTTTATGCCTAGGGCTCCAGTCTTCTTTCAACAAATCATTCAGAGGTCTAACCACTTTGGCATAATCCCTAACAAAATGTTGGTAATAGCCAGTGAAACCTAAGAAAGACCACAACTCCTTAACTGTTAGAGGTCGAGGCCATTCTTTTACAGCAGCTACCTTTTCTGGATCAGGTTATATCCCCTGTGCAGATATCACATGCCCCAAATACTTCACAGAAGTCTGAAAGAATTTGCATTTGGAAGGGGACCGTTTGAGACTGAAATCAGCAATGCGTTGGAGGATCCACAATCTCTCCTCATGTTTTTCAACCGAGCTTGAAAATATGATAAGATCATCTAAGAAGGCAACAACCTCCAGGAAGTTAATTCCTTCCATCACTTTCTCCATAGTTCTTTGGAATGTGGCTGGGGAGTTAGTTAAACCTTGTGGCATTCTGCAGAACTGCCAGCTACCAAAGGGCGTAGTAAACGCTGTCTTTGGTTGATCTGCAGGTTCAACATCCAGCTGATAATACCCACTCTTAAAAGATCCAGCACTGTGAACCACAACCTGACAACAGGGGAAATCTCTCCTCTATCCGAGGTAATGGGTAAGCGTCTTTCTTAGTTAAATTGTTCAGCCTGCGGTAATCCACCACCATTCGCAACTCTCCATTCTTTTTACGGACTAGAACAACGGGAGAGGCATATGGACTATGAGATTCTTCTATCACATCCGCAGCCAGAAAATCTTGAAGATGCCGTTTCAAGTTATTGAAGTCTGCAGGTGAGACACGTCTTGTCCTCTCTTTGAACGGCACATGAGGTTTTAGCTCAATATGGTGAGAGACACCTGCAACACTACCAACATCTAGATCATGCCTAGAAAAAACACTATCAACTTCGGTGTTGATTCTATGTTGTATGCGTTCTTTTAATTGGGGTGGTATTGGGCTGTCACCAAAGTCAAGATTGAGAGTTTCAGTTGTTGACGCTACTTTTACAAGAAAATAAAAGCTTCTCCACCAAAATAAAATACAGTTCATAAACCAAGAAAAACAAATATACATAGATAATGAGGATGGATTTGGGGTGAAATATAAACATTTTTTACACACTTGCTACACAATGATAACTTCAGTTTTGTTTCTGTTCAGCTAAAACAAATGTGTGTGACAAATCACACAATAATGTGTGGAGATTTGTTCTCAGCATAGTCACCTGCTGACATCAATTTAATTTCAGTTAAACATTGTAATGAAAAGCTGTGTATCATCTGCAAAGTTATGGTAACTTACCTGATTACTTGCTATAATCTGAGTTAGCATGAGCATGTTTAAATACAAGGGAACCCAGGATTGAACCTTGGTTAACCCCCCCACCCCCCTCCACCTCATGTGATTTTTCTCTACTCTGATGAAAAGCAACTTATTGGCATGAAAAAGTTCCTGTTCTTTAAGTAAGACTAAAACCAGTCAAGTACTGCGTTAGAGAGTCTGACCCAGATCTCCAGCTTCAATGTCATGGTTAACAGTGACTCAACAGAACTCAAATTGTAAAATTTATTTTATTATCAGATTTTTTACACTTTAGACTTCACTAAGTTAACAAAAATAAAATTAACATGATACATCTCAAGAGCAAGTGAACACATGAGATAATATAATTGGACGTAAAACAGGATTCCCCTGCACAGTGGCGCAACTACACATTATTCAGGTGGATGCGAAAACATAGATCGGCACACCCCCTCCCCATCTCTACTAAAGAAAACCATTTCCACAGCATTATGCTGCCACCACTAACTGAACAGAAATAGAAATAGGTGATCACTAATTATCAGGGGTGAAAGTAGTTTTAAATTCTTAGGGTACTATGACAAAAGTGTGTATATACTGTATATATATATATATATATATATATATATATATATATATATATATATATATATATACACCAGAGCAATAGAGGCTCAGATCTACCACACCAGACAAGACCCAAGGTGTAGGTTGTGCAAGGAGGCCCCTGAGACAGTCCAGCACATAATAGCAGGGTGCAAGATGCTGGCAGGGAAACCGTACATGGAACGACATAACCAAGTGGCGGGCATAGTGTACAGGAACATCTGTGCAGAATATCGACTGGAAGCCCCGAGATCAAAGTGGGGAACACCCCCAAAAGTGGTGGAGAATGACCGAGCTAAGATCCTGTGGGACTTCCAGATCCAGACAGACAAGATGGTAATGGCGAACCAACCGGACATTGTGGTGGTGGATAAAGAACAGAGGAAAGCCGTTGTGGTGGATGTAGCAATACCAAGTGACTACAACATCAGGAAAAAGGAGGTGAAGACCACAGTGGTGCCTGTGGTCCTCGGGGCCCTCGGGGCAGTCACCCCCAAACTGGAGCAGTGGCTACAACAGATCCCAGGAACAACATCAGACATCTCAGTCCAGAAATGTGCAGTTCTAGGCACAGCCAAGATACTGCGCAGAACCCTCAAGCTCCCAGGCCTCTGGTAGAGGACCCGAGCTCAGAGGATGAAACAGACCACCCGCGGAGGGTGAGAAGGGAATTTTTATATATATATATATATATATATATATATATATATATACAGTTGCTTCTTTTTGTGCGAAACGATAAAAGCTGGGTAACTCTTGCAAAATGGAGCTCACTGGCTGCAATGTTGACACGCTGAGATGCCATGAGACCTAAATTCTGAACATCATGGCATGGAGTGCATCCCAGTTTTCCATGTCTGGCATATAACCATTCATTTTAGCTTTCAAACTGGTTATATTGATCCTGTGTCCAGACAAGGATAATCAGTAGGCCTAGTAGTAGTAGGTCTGTTTGTTCTGAAGATGCAGCTTCCACTTTGTCTTCCTAACATGTTGCCTCCTCACCCTGACTCTCATACTGATAGGAGGAACCACAGAGCTCTGTTAAATTAAAAGCACGTCTGGTGTTGGAATATTTTCCTCCAACAGGTTCCAGAGGAATCGCCTCAAACCAGAAGTTGGACTGGATTTTATTTCAATGTCATTTGTGAATGTTAGAGCTTCATTTTCAACAGTGAAGCTACAAAGGTTGAAAAAGGTTATCATTAAGTCTCATCAACATCAATATTTCCATTAAATAAGAGGCAAAAAATAAAGTTTGAGAGAGGAAAAACCTCTCAGACTCTGAGCTCTTAGCGAGATGCCCAAACTATTTTTTTTATATTAGACTATTAATTTAATTTCACATAATTATCGCAGAAGCCATTTGTCTGTTAAATACTATACTTAATGAAACATATTTACCGTGTTTGATGTTTGTTGTGAATGACGTGATATGGTCAGACGAACGAGATAATTAGTCCAAGTTTGTCGTTTATTGAATGTTCAGGAACTATGGTGGCTGTGATGCGCCACAACAAAGGTAAACAAAGGTAAAACAACCCGAACAGGTGATCAACTCAAAACCACTCGCACCTTTTTACTCTCTCTCTCTCTCTCTCTCTCTCTCTCTCTCTCTCTCTCTCTCTCTCTCTCTCTCTGTCATTTAAGCACACCATTTCTGTGGCAACTGCCTGCGCTCCGCAAGCCGATCAGAGATTACTTAAAAACATAACATTCAGTCCATTACGATATTAGGTTTTCAGGCTCTATATTTATTTTGCGATCATTAATAAGCGCTCCCCTGAACACAGCGGTGGTTGATTAGTTAATTTTAAACTCCTGTTCTGCTAGTTATTTTGGCATGGAACCAAAACTCACAGAATTGCGCAACACCATGTTGAAACAATAATCACTGAGATTATTATTTTTGTTGGGTCATTAATTTGAACACGTTTTAGTGATTTTATTTTATTTTTTGTTTTTTAATAAAGTTACGAACGTTTTAAGCCAGTCAGAGGAGGACGTGCTGGTCTCAGCGTCCTGGCGATGTTTAGTTTGTCATCTAATGCCGAGATCGACTCAAAACCTTCCGCGATCGACATATTGCCCTGTTCTAATAAAGCACGAACAGTTCAGAAACAATGTGAAATGAGAAGAATGCAATTTATTACCTGATTGAGTCGTGTTTTAGGTTGCTCTTGAAAAACTAATCAGTCATGGCTGCACAGTTTAATCCACTGATTTTCTACAGCAGACAGCCGCTCCCCTCTCTTACAGGTACTGCGTACCCCCGCTAAATCTTTCAGGGGTGCGCAGTACCCGACCGTACCCCCCTACTTTCACCCCTGCTAATTATTAAGAGACTTCTGGAGGAAAATGGTTGCACTGGGTTTTACATAGCGGGGGCTACATAAAGGGGGCTGAAAACATCTAGATGCTGTCGTTTTCAGATTTTTCATAATAAAAAAATTTTCTGTGTGCTACTTCATATTAGTTTGCTTCATAATATAATTTGTGGTTTAAATGGGATAGAATGTGGAAAGGCTAGATAGAGAAATTTGAATATTTGGATGAAACTCCCAATCTTTGTTTGTCAATCAACTAATTTTTTTATTCCCATAAAGCTATCTGTGATTTCTTTCCGAGTCTTGTGTCTCAGAAAGGGACAAACAAGTCTCTTTCCGTTTGCATTGATAGTGGCAGCCTTGAGGGCTGATCGGTTCTGATCCGTTGAACTGTGACCTTTCATGAGGGGTGGACCCATTACTGTGATCTCTGCTGTTGACTTTCACAGCAACGTAGGATAGAGTAAAGCTTCTGACTGATAAATGTCTGCAGAGACAAATTTGTAAATTGGCTTGAAAGTGAGTCCCAGATTGGAAGTAATGGTAAATTCAATGTTGGACTGTTGTCAGAAAGGTTGGTTTTTGGTTGACGATTAATGGTGAATCAACCATCGAACAATCACCCACGTCTAGCCAGTTCTAGTTGAAGAGATGTCATTGAATGAATGTTGTTTTGTGGTCGAATTCTAATGATTGAAATGACAACAATGGCAATGATTCAACATTGATCAATGTTGAATCAATGTGTACCATTTGCCGCACCCCTTTTCCTCTCCTCTTTTGAGCTTTGGGTAAGAGCATTTTATTACTGAGCAGGGGTTAATCAGGTTTTAAAGTAAGCACTATGTGTGGGTTGTCTTCAACATACTATTCGGAAGCCTGAGATTTCTGTTTTAAAATGTTTTTTTATTGTATTTATTTGAAATTAAAATATTTTATGTAATATTCTAATTTTCTGAGACAGAATTTGGGATTTTCATTATCCCAAATTCTTGACTACAGTGAAAATTTTACACTGAAAACACTGCATTTTGGAGAACGTCAAACTCTGACTCTGGTGCCTGCTTTTTTGTTTGTAATAAAAGAATCTGTGCTGAAATAGCAGATTATGAAATAGTTTTGATCATTTGTTGTAGTCAAAACAACAAATTTTTGTACAAAGCTTGAAATATTTCTTAGATCTGAAATATCAAACTGTTTGACCCTTTTCTAAACAAACTGGAAATGACTGACACCAGAATCTGCAGGACATGACACCTCCCGTTTCAGCTGCCTTACAGAAAATTAAGACTTAACATTAACCCTAACATGTGGATTATTGGAGAAGCAGTGTAACTTAACAGAAAAAGGAAATGCAGTCACCTTTCTGATACATAAAGCTGCATGAATGTCTGTTTGTATTGCTGGAGGTTCAGGCCCCATCTGTCAGGAATGTTGGTTGGTCTGGTGAGGAGAGACGCTGAGACCCAGGTTATGATGATGGTGATTTATTTATGAAAAGTGGCTCAAACAGTCCAGGACAGGCAGCACGGCAGAGAGTAGCAAATAGCTAATACCGGTAGCAACTGATAACTTGAGACTGAAAAACAAGCGCTAAGCAAAACAGGACTTGACAATTCTACTGGAGAGCAGAGCCATGAAATAACAACAGACATTAGCCGTAAGTTTGACAATAAACAAGGACCCGACAAAGAACACAGACAACAGGTGGGACTAAATACACACAGGGAATGAGACACAGCTGGGAAACAATCAATGGGGAAGACACAGGAAGGAAACTGAACACAAAAAACTCCAAAAATAAACACACAGAAACACGATCATAACACCATCTACCTGTCTGACGCTGTATTAAGAGACCATTGTAGATAGAAAAAAAAAGGAACACATTTCTGACAAAAAAAATATCAGAAATGTTCTAGAAAAAAACATGGGCATTTCTGAGTTGGAAAAAGTCAGAAATTTGATAGAAAAAATACATTTTTAGAAAAATGTTTTTTTCTCTAAAATTTCTGACATCTCAAATTTTTTATTTTTTATTTTGATGGAAATTTGCTTCATTTTTCTATCTAAAATGGCTCAAATACACCTTTGTACCTTTCAGACTTTTGGGCTCTCAGTTTATAAGATTTAATCCCCTCCTACTTTACCTCTTTCTCTCCTTTGATTGGCCACTGCTTTCTCCTTAAGCCAACAAACAAGACCCTCCCATCCTCAGTCTGCTCTGCCAGTGGCTGTCAGTCTGTTTGGATTATTGGAACTCCTCAGGCCTCACATGTGCTCCCTCTCTGTCTCACTGTGCACACCACAAGATATCAACCATGAGCAGGATTAGGTGACACAGAGCAGCGTACTGTTTCCCTTCTGAGAAAACAAGACAGGAAGAAAGAAAACAGCCATGGAGTTAAAGTAAGTGCTAACAGCCATTGTTGACCCAGTTATAAATGGAAAGATAAGAGTAAGAAAGAGGAAAAGATTTACAAGTAAAGGAAGGGAGGATATACAATGAAAATGATGAATGCTTTGTTGAAAAATGTTTGCTTGATGTTTTTTGGCTTCTTAAAGAGGAAAAATTATTGAAAGATGCTTCTAAAATTAAAGGTTATTTCCCTGGAAGACTTATCTGGGTTTATACTTAAAAGGTGAATTCCAGCTGCAGATTAAACAGCCTCATGTCTATACATAGTGAAACTCACATTAATGCTCTCAAGTCTTCTCATTTCCTTTCCCTGTTTGTGGTTCTTCCTGTGCAAGCTAGTTTATGTAATCTAAATCAATTAAAATATTCTGTATGAAATATTCACAACCAAAATTGTGCTTTGAACTGTTTTAATCTGTGCTGAATTTATATTCATAATGATGATTCAAGAGCTGTGTATTAAACAAATCTGTTCAAGTATTTTATGTAGTAAACAACATGAATCAAATCCAAGCTGGAGTTATTACAACACAAACTGGGTAAAAATTAATTATACCTAAAACAAGGACAGTTTTCAATTTTGACATTGAACTGCAATGTTTTCAGCTTGACTGAATTCTGGCTGACAGATGTGCAGTGTGGATGCTTTCCAGTTTCCTTACAGCTGCACAACTGTACACTTCAGTTTGACTTTTGCAGCTTACATACATACACCCGGACACAGAGATACAGAACATGGTCTTATCTCAAGCATGCAGAATGCAAGATTGGCAGATATACTGGCCTGGCACTCTGATGCAGTGTTCCATTTTACTCATTTCCCTTACCCTTTTCTTTGAAATGTGCACATATTATAATAAAAAAAAAACTTAAAAGATGGAGGACAAACATAGGAATCCCCATGCTTGAGCAGCAAAGCAGAAGATTTGTAGTTTGTCCAACATGTAAAGCCTTTAAACCTGGTTGAACACAACATTTCATTTCATCTGTAGTCTGTTGGATCAGATGCATAGGTGGGACACAGAGTTGAATGGTGACATGCTCTGCTACTGTAATCTCATCATCCTGTTACTACTGAATGCTTAAGATTAGCATGATGATACTATAATGTATAGCTGCAGCACAACTGCCACATAAACCCCCTGAATTCAGTGGAAAAGAAGGCTTGAAAGGTTATTGGTGCAGAGATGTTCTGCATCAGTTGAACAGAACTTTAGTGAAATGTCTGATATCTAAACCTAGACTTTGACATGGGTTTAGATTCTAAAAATATGCATTTAAACAAAAATGTTAATGACTAAAATTACAATTATTTATGATGGAGATAAACACCCATCCCATTGAGTTAAGGGATGCACCAAAAATCAGTTTGTAAGCTGAAACATTAAAAATAAATAAAATAAACAAAAAAGCAGAATTCCAAACTCTGAAATGCCCTTACATGCTTTTATAGCATTCTGAAAAGCTTTTTAAAGAAAGTGAATGTAGTTTCAATTGGCCTCTCCTTGCCCCATTCATGATTTTTGGGTCTGATCATTTCATGTGGTATAATTGAATACTGTAAGCCTTTCTTATGGTGGCCATCGTACTTTCTGCTACAAGGTTTTTCCATGTATGTCAATATCTCGGTTGTGAGATATATGAAGTTTTATATTTTTATCTTCAGGATAGAAATGCACCACAAACTATATGTGCAAAAGCTAAACAGGTCAAAGAGCTTCCCACCTCTTTCCATCCCTTCTGAGATATAAACAGAAACTTTCCATAAGAAGGAAAGAAAGAAAACATACATCCAAACTATTTGGACTATATTTGAGTTATTTTCACTAATAAGTCATCTGATAGTTTTGATTGTGTCTTTTTTGTGTTGGTAGTCTGAATGGTTATTGAAGAGCTATTTTCATGTGCTGTTCTATCTCAACCTTACATAACCAGACATAAACATTCAGTGAATAAATTAGATTTTCTGTCAGTTTTTTGCATCAAAAAGTTAAGAATATATAAATATGTTTTCAATGAGGCTCTTTATGTTGTGATCTGTGTTTTCTGTGTATTTATTTTGAGGTTTTTCTGTGTTTATTAGCCTGTTCCCCTGTGATTCTGTCTTCCCTGTTTGTTCCCAGCTGTGTCTCGTTTCTTTGATTACCCTTCCAGTGTATTTAGTTCCACCTGACGTCTTTGTCTCTTGTCGGATCCTTGTCCTCTGTGCAGCCAGTTTCCCTGTGCTGTCGTGTGTTTGTTGGGCTCCCCATTGTTTTGTCCCGTGGATTACTATCATTAAATCACCATCTTATCTTCATCCTGGCCTGCCTGCGTCTTACCTCACCTCACCAAAACCACCAATCATGACACTTTAAATGTGTGTATATTTGACATTTTAAATTGACATTTGTGGCTGTTATGCAAAATAAACCAGTGTGTATTTGATAATGTATTGCAAGGAAGTGCAATATTTTTGATAGGTAACGTAAAAGAAAAATTTTTCCACATGTGCCCTAGAGGGACATATGAAGCAGATCAGATGGACATTAATGTATCATATAGAATCTGGATAACCTTTGTGGTCAAAGAGCAATGTTCCTTTAAATGGGGGGTGCAGTTCTACTACTACTATAGTATTGTCTTTAGATTTCATAGAAAAAAAACACTAGAACAGTTTTTGCTTGAAATACTTTACTTACTGGGAGCTTTATAGGTTCTAGTTTTCATTTGTTGTCTTATTTTTCCCAATTTGATCAGAATAATGGTATCTGAGTGTTAAGGTAACCACTGTTGACAATTGTTTTAATCACATTGCTTGTTGCTGTTTCTACACCGATGTCACATTTCAAGGCTGCTTGACCAGTTTTGTTTTTTTGTTGTGCGTCACTCCTCTGAGTGAGCTCAGTGTGTTTGGAGACGGCAGAGATGAGATCACTGAACACAGCTGTGGAGCTGTCACACATAATGGAGTGTATTGGGTGGAAGGCAGGGGATACTAACTATTTCTGATGAAGAATGTCCTGTTTTCCAAATTTTTGCTTGCTTACTCACAGATATACAACATATGCTTAAAATCTATTTCTGAAGTTTCTTGCATACTTTGCACTCAACTTTTCCTGCAAAATGTCTTCATCTGACAATGATCACAGATGCAAAAAAGACATGGCAGTTGGCTTTTTGGACATAGTGTCCATCACCTTATGAACTTTGTGTCCCAGGAATTAATTTACAAGCAGGGGCTAGAAATGAGCCTAAGTTTCTAGTGTTAGTCTATAAGTTTCTACAGAGAACAAGACTACAATCCCAGAAAAACCCAAATCAGCTCAAAATCCTTACATAGATGGTCATTTAAAGCATCTAAAAATCCCATGATTATCTTTGGAAATCTGAGGGGAACAATCTGGATCTGTATTCCTCCACCAGAACAAAACCTACATTGCTCCTCCTGCATCAGAGGAGTGACAATCAGTCTTCTTTTCAACACCTTCACCATAATTGCATGGAGTTCTAAGCATCATTACCTGTGACCCATCTGGTCCGTCTCTTCCTTTAGTACGTTCTCTGTTCTCACGGCACATTTGATGTCTGGCCTTTCACCTGCTCTTTTTTCTGTTTCTGTTTGCTCTGACTCAGCAGCTAGACACACACCCACATGTTACCAGAAAGTCCTTTGTTATTGGCCATGAGGGGAACCTTCTCCTTTCCATTTCTCCCGTTTCTATTTGTTATATCACAATCAGTCAGCCAATACTTGCTCACATACTGCATGCTGTTGCTGCGCCACGCTGCTGTGAGGCAGCAGTTTCTGCAGGCAGAAGGAAAGGAAGGAGATGAATGGAAGGGACAGGGAGGAGAGGGAGAAGAAGGAAACAGGAGAGGAAAAAATTATGTAAAACTGAAGTGCAATCTGGCACCAGCTCCGCTTCTCAACTTTGCTCCCATAAACACGTGAAGAAACCGTGATGATGTCAAATTCTGTCATCCTATCCTCTTATAAATAGATCACTGATGGTAGGAGGGGGGTGGTATGTCGATTAGGATGAAATGAAGGTATGTTTACAGTTATTCAATGTTTTACTTTGTTAATGTGGAAGCAGAGATCAATGCCTGTTGGTCATACCAGAGCGTTGCTGTTGTCCCATCCTGTGCTGAAGTGTGCAGATGAATCCCTCCGTTCTTTTCTGTGTGATAAATGAGGGGAACTACATCCAGCAGGAATTATTCCGCTCTGCTGAAGCGGCTCTGCTTACATAAGAGCAGAGCGACCTTGTGCTCTGTCAGCACAGCACCGCTAGTGTTGTGGCTGTCTGCAGGATTTAGGAGTTTTACTAATCAACGCTATGTTTGATGCCCAGGTCATCTGCTCTGTGGAGCTGGTAAGTTAAGGATCTAATCTGAGCTTTGGATAGCTTCATTCAAATCTTCCTTCTGGTGCAGTTTTACATACATTTGCTTTTATAGATTTGATTGTATTGTAACTAAGCTTTTATTGTGATAAGGTTTGTGCTGAAATACTAGCTATTTGATCTGTGTAGTAGCATCAGATTCATTTCATTATCACTACTTTGAAATCTTGACGGCTTTTTGGTTGATGAAACTGCTTTATCAACCCTACCCCCCGCCCCCCTAGCCCCTGAAGAAAGTGGGCTGGAGAAGGGGATGTGAATTCAGAAAAGACTTCTTTCCCAGCAGCAGAGATGGCCTGTTTTTGAGCCTGTGTTGAATGTGAGGAGACAAAGAAAGCTGTGACACACTTTCTAGGTCTGTTGCTGCCAGATTTGGTTACAAGTTTATTATAGGATGATGCAGAGAATGCTGCAGATTAACAATGCAGAATTGGTGTACATTATGAAGGATGCTCTTTTCCATTTTATGCAAGTGCTTTACTTCCTATTTAAATATGTATCACCTTAAAGGCCTTCTTATCAAACATAAAGCACTTCCTCCATATTTTCCAACATGCAGATTGAGGCAAGGTCACAAGGAATAAGTCTTCTTTATTTTCAGCCTTATGTTGCTTAGTGAATTGAAGCATTGTGTTTTTAAAGTAAATTAAAAAGGAAAGAAACATTATTTTGTGGTCAGAAGATGTTTTAGTTGAATTTCTTTTAAATAGGGGGTTTGATTAAATTTACTTTAATCAATGTGATGAGTCATTTTACTTAAACTTTAAAAAGTCATACAGACTTTATGTTGGTCTGCACAGTGGCTGGTAGCGCTGTTGCCTTCAATCAATCAATCAAATTTTATTTGCATAGCACATTTCAGCAGCAAGGCATTTCAAAGTGCTTTACATCATTAAAAACTTTTTTAAATTATGTTTTTAACAATTTTTTTATTGTTTATTCAATGTCGCATGACTCTGTGTAAAAACACATAAACACACAAAAAAATATATAATAAAAGTTTTAAAACATTAAAACCCGCACCCCTTTTCTAACCCTTTAGAACTTTAGTTGAAACGCCGTGAACTGGGACTCTAACCCTAACCCTTCTTCAGCCACAGGAAACTCTAAACAGGTGGGTTTTAAGTTGAGATTTAAAGGCTCTCAGTGTTTCAGCTGTTTTACAGTTTTCTGGAAGTTTGTTCCAAATCTGTGGTGTATAGAAGCTGAATGATGCTTCTCCTCATTTGGCTCTGGTTCTGGGGATGCAGAGCAGACCAGAACCAGAAGACCTGAGGGGTCTAGACGGTTGGTACAACAACAGATCTTTAATGTATTGTGGTGCTAACCCATTTAGTGATTTCTGTACACCCTTGTCCCAGGGATAAGGGTGTACAGAAAACGGATGGATGGACTTTATGTTTAGAGCTTTTTGCTTCCTTCAAAAATAATGTTTATTTTATTTTTTTGCTTTAGATATCAGTTTGATTTTAACCTTACTGTATTTTTCTCTCAATCATTAAATTACAACTATCTTCTTAAATCCTGCTAGCTTGTCAATATAACAAGGTAGGGTCTAGTAAATCTAGCTTCCTACTGATACTGATTTGAAATTATCCAGGTGTGATTGAAAATCTTTCATTAACACTGTACATTGTTTAAAACACTGTCGTTAATTTAACTGTGTCAGTTCCAGGGATTATTCAGGAATATGATTTCTGTATTTCAATGGTCTCCCAGCACTGCAAGCATTCACAAAATTACAGTACAAGAGGAAATGGACAAAGAAAATTTCATCTTAATTATCCAAACATTTTTGATGTTATTACTGTTTTTGATCAAACAGTTAGTTTGGTTGGCTTGCTTTGTCACTTTTCAGGGTCCAGCATAAGAAGGAGAGGGACTCCTATGTCAGAACTTTAGGATGGCCACGGAAAGCTCCACTATTCCCAGTCCTGTTGTCCGCCAAATCGACAAGCAGTTCCTGATCTGCAGCATATGTCTGGACCGCTACCAGAATCCCAAAGTACTGCCCTGCCTGCACACCTTCTGTGAGAGGTGAGAGGAGAGGCTGAGGTGCTATCCAGCATGCAGGACAACACCCAGTATTTTGTGTAGCTACTTTTCCTTAGCTGTTTGTCTTTGGTGAAGGAAAGAATGGCTTTAAATATAGAAAGGGTGTGTTCTCATGAGAGAAGATGTGTTGCTGTTGTGTTTGGTGGGTTGGTCATCATTGTTAATAAGTTTCTGTTTCTGTAACAATAGACCAGTGGTGCCCAAAGTGGGTCCTCGAGGGCCGGCATCCTGCATGTTTTAGTTCTCTCCCTGGTTTAACGCACCTGGATCAAATGATGGATCGTTAGAAGAACTAAGAAGAACATTGACATGTTGAGGAGAACTAGAACATGCAGGATGTCAGCCCTCGAGGACCCACTTTGGGCACCACTGCAATAGACAGATTGTTAATGGTGCATATATGTTCTCTTTGCTCTAAATTCTTCTGGAAAATCAAGTTTCATTTAGCAATATACTAGTATATAATGTGGTAGTCTTTTCTGCTGCTTTTCTTATTTATTTAATTTCCCTCTGGAATTGTAACATGCATGGCCACTGATGACAGAGGACAAACAGTTTTTTCTGTAACAGTGAGTCGTTTCTCCACTATTAGCACACTTAGCAGCAAGTACATTAGGATCATTGATGGCACTAAAACCCTCCTCCTGACTTTGATCGACGAGTTGTTTTTAACCTGGAGCGCTCTATTTCTTCAGATGGTTATAGTAGCACTGAGAGGAGGGGGAGGATATTGACATTTTCACTGATTATCCAACTGTCACAACTTGGTGACAGTTTTAACAAAGGCAACTGAAATGCAGTTGACTGAGTGGCATGTTGTTTACTCCAACTCCAGGTGCTTGCAGAATTACATCCCTGCCCACAGCCTCACCCTGTCGTGCCCCGTGTGCCGTCAGACATCAATACTCCCAGAGAGGGGAGTGGCCGCGCTGCAGAACAACTTCTTCATCACCAACCTGATGGACTTGCTGCAGCACAGGCCAGATACCTGCAGCCAGGAGGCCACCACCCTTAGCAACATCACCACCGTGGCAACGGGTCGACTGCTCTCCTGCCCCAACCATGGAGGAAGTGTAGGAGATGCTTCCAATGCAACCAGTCTTTTTAATCACTGTTGTGTCTCAATTTTTCTGCTGCATTTCACCATTTAGAATCTGCTTCTTATATTTTTAATCACCAATAAACCATTTAACATTTGGGGTAATTTTAGTTTTTTTTTGGAAGATAAAATAGTGGCCAATTCTGAAAATAGTCTGTATAACTATCAGTGTAAAGTTGGAAATTGCCATTATCTAGTGATGACATTAGAAATAAATGATGAGCAGAAGTGCTCCAAGGACATAACCCTGTATCTGTATAATAGTTAGTAGTTAATAGTTAATAGTTCAGCAGATAGAGTCTGAAAACCGCATAAGGAAGGGTTTTATTTAAAATCAAGACTTATATGGACTCAAAAATTGAGCTGCAGCTAGAGGAGTTTTACACTGATAAATCGACACCGATTTTCTTCATTTTGGGAGATTGGTGACCTGCCGATACTTGCAGAGTATCTGCCGTCAGATCGGTGTATTTTATACATCGATCATATCTACCTCAACAAAGGTCTGAAAATCAGTCACTGTCCTCTTCTGCTCTTCTGTGAGCAAGATTTAACTGACAGATCGTACCACTAGGTCAAGTCTGCACATTTGCAGTTAACAATCGTCACCCCATTGTTGCAACTCAGCAATTTTGTTGCTACAGTGGGGCAAAAAAGTATTTAGTCAGCCACCAATTGTGCAAGTTCTCCCACTTAAAAAGATGAGAGAGGCCTGTAATTTTCATCATAGATATCTACCTCATCAACTATGAGACAAAAGGAGAAAAAAATCCAGAAAATTACATTTTCTGATTTTTAAAGAATTTATTGGCAATATATGGTGGAAAATAAGTATTTGGTCAGCTACAAACAAGCAAGATTTCAGGCTCTCACAGCCGTGTAACTTCTTCTTCTGTAAGAGGCTCCTCTGTCCTCCACTTGTTACCTGTATTAATGGCACCTATTTGAACTCGTTATCAGTATAAAACACACCTGGTCACAACCTCAAACAGTCACACTCTAAACTCCACCATGGCCAAAACTAGAGAGCTGTCAAAGGACACCCGAAACAAAATTATAAACCTGCACCTAGCTGGGAATACTGAATCTGCAATAGGTAAACAGCTTGGTGTAAAGAAATCAACTGTGGGATCAATTATTAGAAAATGGAACACTTACAAGACCACTGATAATCTCCCTCGATCTGGGGCTCCACGCAAGATCACACCCCATGGGGTCAAAATGATCACAAGAACG
The DNA here is from genome assembly GCF_904066995.2 of Poecilia reticulata. NCBI lineage: Eukaryota > Metazoa > Chordata > Actinopteri > Cyprinodontiformes > Poeciliidae > Poecilia > Poecilia reticulata. The sequence continues at coordinate 560,551 of NC_088830.1, read as the reverse complement.
GTGAGCAAAAATCCAGAACCACACGGGGGAACCTAGTGAATGACCTGCAGTGAGCTGGGACCAAAGTAACAAAGGCTACCATCAGTAACACACTACGCCGCCAGGGACTCAAACCTGCAGTGCCAGACGTGTCCCCCTGCTTAAGCCAGTACATGTCAAGGCCCGTCTCAAGTTTGCTAGAGAGCATTTGGATGATCCAGAAGATGACTGGGAGAATACCATATGGTCAGATGAAACCAAAGTAGAACTTTTTGGTCAAAACTCTACTCGTCGTGTTTGGAGGAGAATGAATGCTGAGTTGCATCCAAAGAACACCATGCCTACTGTGAAGCATGGGGGTGGAAACATCATGCTTTAGGGCTGTTTTTCTGCAAAGGGACCAGGACGACTGATCCGTGTAAAGGAAGGAATGAATGGGGCCATGTATCGTCACATTTTGAGTGAAAACCTCCTTCCATCAACAAGGGCATTGAAGGTGAAACGTGGCTGGGTCTTTCAGCAGGACGATGATCCCAAACACACCACCCGGGTAACGAAGGAGTGGCTTCGTAAGAAGCATTTCAAGGTCCTGGAGTGGCCTAGCCAGTCTCCAGATGTCAACCCCATAGAAAATCTGTGGAGGGAGTTGAAAGTCCGTGTTGTCCAGCGACAGCCCCAGAACATCACAGCTCTAGAGAAGATCTGCATGGAGGAATGGGCCAAAATACCAGCAACAGTGTGTGAGAACCTTGTGAAGACTTACAGAAAATGTTTGATCTCTGTCATTGCCAACAAAGGGTATATAACAAAGTATTGAGATGAACTTTTGTTATTGACCAAATACTTATTGTCCACCATATTTTGCAAATAAATTCTTTAAAAATCAGAAAATGTGATTTTCTGGATTTTTTTTTCTCCTTTTGTCTCTCATAGTTGAGGTACATCTATGATGAAAATTACAGGCCTCTCTCATTTTTTTAAGTGGGAGAACTTGCACAATTGGTGGCTGACTAAATACTTTTTTGCCCCACTGTATATTTAGCGACATTTCAGACAAATATTCAGTATCGGCCAAACTCAGAATCGGCAGGTCAGGCTTTTTAAAAATCGACAATCGGCCAGAAAACTGCTATCGGTGCACCACTAGCTGTAGCCATTGTTGCTAAATGTGGCTGAGTGTATTGATCTAAACCTTTTATTTGTGTTCTAGGTGATGGAGTTTTACTGTCCTCCATGTGAGACAGCCATGTGTCAAGAGTGCACAAGCAGTGAACATTTAGAGCACCCAACTGTGCCTCTTAAAGATGTGGTGGAGCAGCACAAGGCCTCACTGCAGGACCAGCTGAATGCTGTGAAGAAGAGGTAAGCTAGGTCTTTAAGCTTATTAGACAACAAAGACATGATGGATTTAGAGAAAGCCCTCCATTCCTTTCTGTTTTTGGTAAATGGCTGCATTATGTGCCCGTCTCGGTCTAGACTGCCAGAGATTGACTCGGCTCTGCTGTTGCTGTCAGAAATCCTGCAACAGCTGACCAATCAGAAAAGCTCCATAGAAGATGACATCCACGCAACCTTTGATGAGCTGCAGAATACTCTCAATGTTCGCAAGAGTGCTTTACTGATGGAGCTCGAGGTCAACTATGCACTCAAACAGAAGGTGAGGTTGGAGGTTTAAACATGGAGGTTTAAACATTCAAACATTCATAAGCGACCTGATAATGTTGCTTTTTTCTAGGTTCCTTGACTTTGCATCAGTCATATGTCAAACTCTGTAATTTATTATTTGAATTCACTGAACAGTTAAACCTCCATGCACTCAACTTAACAAAAGAGCAATTAGACATTTTCATTTTGTTTAATGATATTCAGTGTTCCATATTTAATATTGCAGGGGTCAGAAACCATTTGCATCCAAATGATTTTGTCTTTGCTCATAAAAATGTAGACACAAAACATCTCTACTGTTGAGAAAATAATACATATGTGAATACATTTTAGAAATAAACAGAGTTCATTTCAAAATGATTGATGCCCTTATAAGATTTAGGTTTACATGTTTTGTTTTGTTTTCTATTTAGTTCATTTTTTTAAATTATTTTACTATAATGCTTCTTCTGACTGGGCATATGTTATTATTAAACTATAACTATTATTATTATTAGGGGATAATCTTGCAAAAGGGATTTCTAGTCAGGATTTTCCCAGTAAAATAAAGGTTAAATAAAATGGATGTTTTAAAGGAGCCATTCCTTTGATGCAGATACTTGGAGCTCATTGTGATCAGTGTTGAATCATAAAGATATTTGTGGAAACAAGCAAAAATAATTTATTTTTGTAAAGCCAATTAAGATTGTTCTCTTTTTATTGACATATTTCAGTGTTTCTTGAGAATAGGGACAAAACGGGTCCTATGGATAAAGCACAAAATTTGAATAAAATATACACAAAATATAATTTTTTCAAATATCTGACTAAACTAACCTGGGTCATGTGAGCACAACAATGTATATTTTCCAGATATTTGCTGAATATTTTTTTATTTTAAACATTGTAGACGGTGGATGATGCCTGTAAAAGCCCTTGTCCAGGAGCAGAACTCCATCCATCCATCCATCCATCCATCCATCCATCCATCCATCCATTTTCTTCCGCTTATCTGGGGTCGGGTTGCGGGGGCAGCAGCTTCAGAAGGGAGGCCCAGACTTCCCTCTCCCCAGCCACTTCTTCCAGCTCCTCCGGGAGAATCCCAAGCCGTTCCCAGGCCAGCCGAGAGACATACAGTAGTCCCTCCAGCGTGTCCTGGGTCTTCCCCGAGGCCTCCTCCCAGTGGGACGTGCCTGGAACACCTCACCAGGGAGGCGTCAAGGAGGCATCCTGACCAGATGCCCAAGCCTCAACTGGATCCTCTCGACGTGGAGGAGCAGCGGCTCTACTCTGAGTCCCTCCCGGATGACCGAGCTTCTCACCCTATCTCTAAGGGAGAGCCCAGCCGCCCTGCGGAGGAAACCCATTTCGGCCGCTTGTACCCATGATCTCGTTCTTTCGGTCATGACCCAAAGCTCATGACCTCTTCACCACGACGGACCAGTACAATGCCCGCTTCACGGCAGACGCTGCCCCAATCCTCCTGTCGATCTCCCGCTCCCTTCTTCCATCATTTGTGAACAAGATCCCCAGATACTTAAACTCCTCCACTTGAGGCAGGACGACTCCCCTGACCCGGAGAAGGCACTCTACCCTTTTCCGGGTCAAGACCATGGCCTCGGATTTGGAGGCACTGAGCCTCATCCCGGCCGCTTCACACTCGACAGCGAACTGCTCCAGTGAGAGCTGCAGGTCACGTTCCGATGAAGCCAACAGGACCACATCATCCGCAAAAAGCAGAGATGCGATCCTAAGGCCACCAAAACGGATCCCCTCAACACCTCGGCTGCGCCTAGAAATTCTATCCATGAAAGTAATGAACAGAATCGGTGACAAAGGGCAGCCTTGGCAGAGTCCAACTCTCACCGGAACTCAATAAATTATAATAGTTTAAAACAATTAAAGAAATACTAAAATTATATATTTTGACAATTAAGTATAAGTAGTCGTATAAATAATTATAAATGTATCAATAAATTTAATTAAAAATCATTTTTATATATTTTCCAACTCCATTGAAATTTGTCCCTAGTTTTTGTCAACACCGTCAGACATGAAAAGAATGTAAAAATATCAGGCATTATTGGGGGCAACAGAACTTCTGAGGACCCCATGACCACTTCCTTTCTCTTCCTTTGCTAAGAGGGTTAACTAGCCCTAGATTTTTCTTCTTTTTATTCCTAAGTTGTTTGTCACAACCATGATGTGTCAACACCATAACTGACAATTTACAAAATTTTGATGAAATTTTGTGAAATAAAAGCTTAATTTTGGTATATTGGAAAGATTTCATGGACCTGATGAACTACAACATGGCCTCCTTCAGAATGACATCATATAAATTGAGGTAGTTTGGCATTTTGTCAACTCCGTCAGATGTCAACTCCATCAGAGTTTTTGTGACTCTTTCAGTGAAATTGTTGTCAAATCTCACTTAAATGTGCAGTTAATTCATTTTAATGTATTTTACATAAATTGCATTACTTCACATGTATCAAGTTTTTCATTTTACTCACTAGTTTGTCACCACCTTCAGTTCTGTGTCAACTCCGTCATGCAGTGTCAACTTTGTCAGATGGACTTTTTGTTGTTTTTTGTTTTAAATAATATTTATTTTGTTTCTTGAGAAGCATTTGTCTGTAAATGAGTAAAAATATCACTAATAGGGTCATTAAAATTTTTTATTTTTTATTTTTTGTCAGGTGGTAATGACAACGTTCTGGGTCAGATTAATTAAAAATGTAATTTTTTTTTAAAAAATTGCAACTGGGAGCCTGTACCTTAGCATCTTTACATTTCCAAAACATCATTTGTCATATTTGCATACATAAGGTTGAAAAATAACAAAAAAAAATTATGGGAAAATTAAAACCCATTTTGTCCCTATTCTCAAGAATCACTGATTTAATAAAACATCAATAAAATCGTTTATGACACACAACAGATTACACATGATCTATGTGTGTCATATATTACTTTTTATTGACATTTTTAATAAAATGTCAATAAAATCAATGTTTTTTTCTTAATTATTTTTCCTGCTATAAGATTCATCTTCTTCTGAGAAATGCCACTTTATTTTATTATTTTAACAGTTTCATTAATAGCTATAAGGACTTACTTCCAATGTTTTGATTTTGGTCTGATTATCACAATTTTACAGCTTTGTTTTGTTTAATGTTATCGTTTAATGGGATGTTAGCACTCCTAGTTTAGATTTTTGCTGAGCAGTACTTCAGTGCTGTTACCTAATGAATTATTAAAATGACTTCTAGTGATTGGACACTTTTATGATGTTTACATAAGTGACTGCCTGCTTTCCTCCCCGGAGGCCCTGACAAACTGAAATCTGTTTGTTAGGACTTCAGTTGGCCTCACATCCAGTCACCTGCTCGGAGATCAGGCCGAGCTGACCTGCTGTCTTGGAGTTCGTCAGTCAATGATTTACAATTTACTGGGATCAAGTGTGTGAAGTTGATCCCAGTCCCTGGGGGAAAACATGTGACTCTCTGTGATGCTGGCACCGTGGCTAGATGGAGCCAGTGAGCTGTGCTTTGTTTTGTTTTTTAATTTTTTTCTTCTGGGTTGATCTGGGTGTGTCATGTGCAGTGAGAGTGTACCATACTTCTCTGCTGTGCTCTTCACACTGGAGACACTTTACCCTCGATCCCTGCTCTGCTCTGTGCACGGAGGGTTTTTCACTTTCTCTGGTAGACAGATGAGGGATTTTGGATGAAACTTTTCAGATCAAAAAACATTCATGGCATCTTGGTTTGGAAAAGAAGATGACTTTGATGATCAGATCTCGGTGAGTTTACTGATATTCCAATTGAAAGAGGCAGTTCACCAACAGCTCACCAAGTTTTGTGAGTTCTCTTTCATAATACTTTTAAAGTTAAACCTTATAGCAAGCCATATTTAGTTGATATATACAGTCAGTATTTTACTGCTTGTTTATTTAGTTAATATTTAAGGGATCTGTTGTGTGCAGCAGCATTAAATGCAAGGTTGCTGCATGATTCAGTAATGTTTGTCAAATAAGCAGAGAGCCAACACATCACATCTTTCCTTTTTAACTGACATATGTAGTTCTGCTCTTGTAAACAGCTCAGGGTGACAAAGAAAACTGAAACGGAAGGAATAACTGACACTACAAAACTGAAAAAACTGGAAATTGTTTCAAATCAACATTTTCATGAAAGGCAATCCATCATATTGTCTCTTATTTTTCAGTTTGTTGAAGGAGATTTATGTTCCAGAAAACTGAAATTGCTCCAAAAGTAATTCGAAGCAGATGCAGAGTAAAAAAAAAAATCCCTTCCCCATAAACTTTACACATTTTGTTGCATCACAGTCTTAAACGTCATTCAACCATATTTTATTGTAATTTCCTTTCATATGATGGATGAAAACAAAGTAGCAGTACTCGTAACCTGAAAAGTCGGGCGTAAATTTGTAGTGGCCCCCCTACTATGATACTTCAAAGTGAAATCCAGTCCAACCAACTGCCTTTAGAAATCCAGCTGGTCCAGGAAATCCGTAGAGCAGGGGTGGGCAATCCTGGTCCTCGAGGGCCGGTGTCCTGCAACTCTTAGATGTCTCCCTGGTAGAACACACCTGGATCCAATAGCTGAATCACCTCCTCTGTTCAGGCAGGTTCTCCAGATTCCTGCTAACGACCTTATTATTTGACTCAGGTGTGTTGAAGTAGAGACACATCTAAAAGTTGCAAGAGACCGGCCCTCGAGGCCTGGAGTTGCCCACCCCTGCCGTAGAGGCATCATGAAAATCAAGGAACTCGGGTCAGGAAGGAAGTTGAAAAGTGCAAAGCAGAGTTATGTTATAAACCTTTTCCAGATATTAAGGAGAGCACAGATTAGAGGACCATGCAATAATCATTTGGTAGCACTGGAGGAGCAAAGAGATACACAGCTCAGGTGGAGAAACTACTGAAATGGTGAATACTAGTTACAAAAAAAAAAGGCTCATAATGTGGGAGTGGCAGCTGGAAAGATACACTGCGTGCAGAATTATTACGCAAATTGTAGTTTTGAGGATTAATTTTATTGTTGAACAACTATAGCATTCTTGGTCAAACAACCTCTCAAATCTGAACATCTAAAAAATGAAAGTGAGATTTTGGCTTTCTTATGACGATATCTATGTGTGCACGATTAATGAGCAACTATTAGTGTGCAGAATTATTATGCAACTGAATTAAAACAGAAAATTTTCCCATCTCACTTGTTTATTGTCATCTATTAAAGTGAGAATAATAATCATACAACTCTGTATCTCTGCTCGCTTACGAAACGGCGACCAGAGAGTCCGAGCAGAGGCTAAAGTGTGAGCGAAAGGAGAAGTTTTGAGTGCAGTCATTGCAAGTTTTGAGAAGAAAGACATGAAGTCCTGCTTCCAGACTGAACATGTGGGCTCTTGGATTATGGCAGAAAAATTCTACCATAATGGTAAAGAAGAGTATTGACACCATGAATTGTCATCATGTCTGCATTAAGATATCATTTGGATTTGTCTGAAAAAAATAAAAAACACACACAACTGCTTTCATTTGTTTCCCATTTAGGTTTCAACCTAATGTTGGCTTCAGATTGTTTTCATTTTTAAAACTACAGGGGTCATTTAATGCAGTGTCCCTCTGCTGCTCCCTGGTGTCTCCTTATGTAGGTTCTTCAGGCCCAGCTGGACACATTGCTGCATGGCCAGGAGGGCATCAACAGCAGCTGTAACTTCGCGGAGCAGGCCCTGAGCCACGGCACCGAGGCAGAGGTGCTGCTGGTCAAGAAGCAGATGGGCGAGCGCCTCGTGGAGCTGGCCACTCAGGAGCTTCCTCTGCAGCCCGGGGAGAATGGCCAGCTGGACTTCCTCATGGAGACTGATGGATTAAAGAAATCCATCCACAATTTGGGTACCGTGGTAACTACAAATGCTGTCTCATCAGAAACCGTGGCGACAGGTGCAGGGCTGCGGCACTGCTTGGTGGGCGTGCCCACGGCTGTCACCATAACTACCAAGGACAAAGATGGAGAGCTGTGCAAGATGGGTAACGCAGTCATCACTGCTGACATCTCTTCCCCTGACGGGAGCAAAGTTGACGGGGAGATACTGGACAACAAGAACGGCACGTACGAGTACCTGTTCACTGCTCCCAAAGAAGGCTTTCTGAACCTATCCCTGCGCCTGTACAACCAGCACATCAGAGGAAGTCCCTTCAAAATAAAGGCAACCATCCATTCATCCCCAAATACAAATGGCACCAAAAAGACGCTGAAGTCTCCAGGCAGTGGACACGTCAAGCAGAAAGCCATCAAGAGGCCGGCGAGCATGTACAGCACAGGGAGGAGGAAAGAGAATCCCATTGAGGATGACCTCATCTTTCGGATAGGTGAGGAGGGGTGTGAGGGGAAAGGGGAGGGTGCTTCCTAAGTTCCAGGTGCAAAGTGTTGCCCCACTGCTGCAAGAAGACTTTGGGATGTAGTCAGCACAGCAGTACATAGCTAAAATTATTTAATTTTAAGATGCACAAATGAAAATGTGGTACTGTGCAAAAGTCTTGACTCATCCAAGTTCTTTGTATACTTTGCTTAGTGGCAGTATTATGTAAAAATAAACTTTTGAGCATTTCATCATGTTAGTCCTATTCCCTCATCAAAAACATACCTGAAGTGTTGCTTTGCATTTTTGAGAAATCGTTTAATCTCCATGGCAACCATTCAGCTGTGCAAAATGCCTGCTTGGACCTAACGCCGCCTTTAAGGATGAAGCTCCTGCTCAGAGCTGCAGTCTCCAAGCAGAGCCTCTCCCTCACTGAGCATCCCTCCTGCATGACTCCCACACTCACCTAATTCAGACTAGCTAGTGGAAATGAACAAACACCTGATCGAACTCATTATAGGACTTACTTCTCAGAGCAATGCTAAAACTGTTGCTAAAGGGTTAATAGAGGAGCGATGTTATGATGATTTCCTGAAGACAGAGTTTAAGAAAGGCTATGTATACAGTGGGGCAAAAACGTATTTAGTCAGCCACCAATTGTGCAAGTTCTCCCACTTAAAAAGATGAGAGAGGCCTGTAATTTTCATCATAGATATCTACCTCAACTATGAGAGACAAAAGGAGAAAAAAAATCCAGAAAATCACATTTTCTGATTTTTAAAGAATTTATTGGCAATATATGGTGGAAAATAAGTATTTGGTCAGCTACAAACAAGCAAGATTTCAGGCTCTCACAGCCGTGTAACTTCTTCTTCTGTAAGAGGCTCCTCTGTCCTCCACTTGTTACCTGTATTAATGGCACCTATTTGAACTTGTTATCAGTATAAAACACACCTGTCCACAACCTCAAACAGTCACACTCTAAACTCCACCATGGCCAAAACTAGAGAGCTGTCAAAGGACACCCGAAACAAAATTATAAACCTGCACCTAGCTGGGAATACTGAATCTGCAATAGGTAAACAGCTTGGTGTAAAGAAATCAACTGTGGGATCAATTATTAGAAAATGGAACACTTACAAGACCACTGAAAATCTCCCTCGATCTGGGGCTCCACGCAAGATCACACCCTGTGGGGTCAAAATGATCACAAGAACGGTGAGCAAAAATCCAGAACCACACGGGGGAACCTAGTGAATGACCTGCAGTGAGCTGGGACCAAAGTAACAAAGGCTACCATCAGTAACACACTACGCCGCCAGGGACTCAAACCTGCAGTGCCAGACGTGTCCCCCTGCTTAAGCCAGTACATGTCAAGGCCCGTCTCAAGTTTGCTAGAGAGCATTTGGATGATCCAGAAGATGACTGGGAGAATACCATATGGTCAGATGAAACCAAAGTAGAACTTTTTGGTCAAAACTCTACTCGTCGTGTTTGGAGGAGAATGAATGCTGAGTTGCATCCAAAGAACACCATGCCTACTGTGAAGCATGGGGGTGGAAACATCATGCTTTAGGGCTGTTTTTCTGCAAAGGGACCAGGACGACTGATCCGTGTAAAGGAAAGAATGAATGGGGCCATGTATCGTCACATTTTGAGTGAAAACCTCCTTCCATCAACAAGGGAATTGAAGGTGAAACGTGGCTGGGTCTTTCAGCAGGACGATGATCCCAAACACATCACCCGGGTAACGAAGGAGTGGCTTCGTAAGAAGCATTTCAAGGTCCTGGAGTGGCCTAGCCAGTCTCCAGATGTCAACCCCATAGAAAATCTGTGGAGGGAGTTGAAAGTCCGTGTTGTCCAGCGACAGCCCCAGAACATCACAGCTCTAGAGAAGATCTGCATGGAGGAATGGGCCAAAATACCACCAACAGTGTGTGAGAACCTTGTGAAGACTTACAGAAAACGTTTGATCTCTGTCATTGCCAACAAAGGATATATAGCAAAGTATTGAGATGATCTTTTGTTATTGACCAAATACTTATTGTCCACCATATTTTGCAAATAAATTCTTTAAAAATCAGAAAATGTGATTTTCTGGATTTTTTTTCTCCTTTTGTCTCTCATAGTTGAGGTACATCTATGATGAAAATTACAGGCCTCTCTCATCTTTTTAAGTGGGAGAACTTGCACAATTGGTGGCTGACTAAATACTTTTTTTCCCCACTGTACATACATACATGCCTGCCCACCCCCATATATATGGGTGATTCTATTATTGCAGTACTTGTATAGCAGAGGGGGGTGTATAGAGGGAAGATGAGGAGTGGCACACAAGACTGTGATTGGCAGCGCTAAGAACCCCCTCCTGGCTCTGATTTGTTGCTTCTAGAGAAGGCAGATTGGGTGGGGGGGGTTTGTTTTGTTTTTCTTGTCTCATGCCATCCTGTCACAATAAAAATATAAATAGTGACAGTGTCAACAAATATGTAAAAAAAAAAAAAAAGAAATGTTTTCATAAAAGGTACATACTGCACCTTTAAGGAAAAAAAGAGATTATATAAAAATGACCAGAAACAAACCCAGTCTTAACCTCCTTTTCTGATTCAAGACATTGTAAATAGAATATTGTTGCGAGTCTGATATATTATGGCAGGACTATTTTTTCTTTTAGGCACCAAAGGAAGACATAAAGGGGAGTTCACAAATCTGCAGGGAGTGGCTGCCTCCTCTCAGGGAAAAGTCCTAATAGCAGACAGCAACAACCAATGTGTTCAGGTAAAAAAAAATATAAAAATGTTTTCTGAAAATGTTTATGGATTTTTTAAGCTTGAATGTAGATTAAATATATTGTTACGCAGTATATTGTTTGACTCTGAGATTTTTTTTGGCTGTGTTTTACTCTACAGATATTTTCTAATGACGGCCAATTCAGAAGTCGTTTTGGCATCCGTGGCAGGACCCCAGGTCAGATGCAGCGGCCGACGGGCGTGGCTGTCCACCCCAGTGGTGACATCCTCATTGCAGACTATGACAACAAATGGGTCAGCATCTTTTCAAATGAAGGCAAGTTTAAGGTAAGTTTTTTTCTATTTTGTCTTTGTTCAGTTATTAGTCAGATAAAACACTTTAACCACAGTGCACATGGTTGAGGTCTGCAGACAGATATGCTGTTTAACATCACTAAGCATTAAAAAATAGTAATGTAATTCTACAATCTTTTCAATTTTTTGTACATTTATCTGTCAATAAAAATACTAGTTCTCTGCAGTATTTAGAAATGATCAATTTCTGCTCATGATGGAAGTGAAGCTGTCTCAGTTTTTGCATAGCAGAAGCCTAAAGTGTCTCCTTTCTGTAGAACAAAGTGGGCTCAGGGAAGCTGATGGGACCCAAAGGCGTTGCGGTGGACAGGAACGGACACGTCATTGTGGTCGACAATAAGGCCTGCTGCGTTTTCATCTTCCAGGCCAATGGCAAGCTGGTCACCAAGTTTGGTAACCGTGGCAACGGTGACAGGCAGTTTGCAGGTATTCCCAAAGATAGAACTTTGAGATGCATGTGGAAAGCTGCATGTGTGCCAAAACATTCAGAAGTCATCCACTTGCTGTTTTTCTCTCACACACACGAGACTAAAATTGCACATATACACTACTAAAATATTACACACACACAAAGCATACAGACATACCGGCCGTCATTATTCTGAATGATAGGTCGAAAATGTATGTGTGTGTGAACTAACACTAAGCTGAATCAATGAATGGGTATGGAGTGAAAATAGTCTCAAAATATCTGTGCGTGCGCAAAAAGATTTGTGCGTGTGTAAAAGAATTTGTGTGTGTGTGTAAAAATATCTGTGCGTGTGTAATACTGGATTTGTAAACCTTAAAAATAAAATAAACCTTCTCCTACGCCTATAAATGTTGAAAAAGTACATACAAATCACATGGTACACACACACAAAACTGCATTTACACACAGATCCGGTTACGAGTGTACAAATATTTTTGAGACTCATTTCATGATTCGGGGAAGCTCCCAGATTTGTGTAGATGGTGCGTTTACATGCTAGTAAAAGCTGGGTCATCTGAGTTTTGCTCCGAGTCTAGTCCTGTGATGTTTCTCACTGTGCTTGTACCGAAGTGGCAAATACTTTAGTTTGGTGGAAAGCGGTAGTTCTCAGCACTTCCTTATAATATCCTAAAATAATTTATAGACATATTGTGCATTTTGAGTGGTACAGGAGACTAGGTGGTCTGAAAAAGGACCACTGGGTGGCGGAATGGTTCTCTGGCCGGAAAAATAGGCAGGCAAACCTGCAGGCTTTGCTCTCCGATTATAATGAGATATGGAATAATTATAAATGATTTAAGATTATGTTTTATATGTCTGGTATTTTGATACTCTTCCTTCCTCATACGTTTCTGTTAGCGGTAGCTAATGTTTATGTTAGCTATGCTACGTTAGCTGTTCGCAGCACTCTCAACACAGTTTGATCTTCAGTCTTAACTTTAACCCAGGTTGAGCTAGTTTTATGATGCCGAAGTGTGCGAGAAAGAAAAATTGTATGTGTGTGTGATATTTTAATAGTATATCTGAGTCTATAGTAGTTTTTGAGAGACAAAACATAGTTTTTATCGTAAACGGCCCCTCATAGTTTCAAACTGATCATATAGACGCATCAGTCAAATGTGACTTTTTTAAAGCTGACAGTTGCAGTCAAAACGTGACTATCCACAGTTCATATTTTTTAACATGCATTTCTTTTATAAATGTATCACACCTTTCGGTTTTGCAGGATTGCTTTTTAAGAAAATTTATTCTCTTCCATTTCTGATCTGAATTTGACAAATTTCTGAAATGTGTTTGGTTTCATTTGACGTGTTCCAGGCCCTCATTTTGCTGCTGTCAACAATAACAACGAAATTGTTGTGACTGATTTTCACAATCACTCAGTCAAGGTGAGTGCATTGTCATACTTACTTGATTGTACAACAAAATAGCATTATATGCCTGGAAAACACATAATACTGCCTCTGTAAAGGGGAAAACAAGGTTTTTCACTTTTCAGGGGTTTTAAAGACGTTTCTCATTTTTATCTGCATATATCTCTTCAGTCCTGAATTAAGCCACATGATTAATGAGATAAGTTAATGACACTTGTTAAATCAGGGACCATGTTTATTCTGTTTCTTGTTAAATGTAGGTCTTTAACACAGAGGGGAAGTTCTTGCTGAAGTTTGGTTCTAACGGCGAAGGTAACGGCCAGTTCAATGCCCCCACTGGCGTGGCGGTGGACATCAATGGGAATATCATTGTAGCGGACTGGGGCAACAGCAGGATACAGGTTAGCAAACCATTTAACTTCTTAAACAATGGACAATGAATTTTGATTTCTTATTTACAGCTCTCTCACCACTCTACTATAAGTCTTGCTAAAAATGTATAAAAGAATTTAAACAAATTAATATTTTTCCTCATCCAGATCTGTTTGCCACACATTCAGCATTTTTAATTATTCCTCTTGCTGTATATATCAACAAGTTGACATGAGTAGCTATTTTCTTGCTGTCAAAGCCTGACTTTTATCAAAACACATTCCACTAGAAGGAATGTCATGAACACTTGTCTTTCCCATTTTGATGAGAAGCTTGCCCTTTTTTCCATGTCATGTGATCTATGTCATGGTACAACAGAAAGGGGCTTTGTTTGGACATCAGTCCCAAACAACAGGTTGCAGGTATATTGTTGCTCTGGAGATTTGGCAGTGACCTTTTAAGATTTTAATATCTCTTGTTTCATCCTCCTCACTGTACATGGAGGCTTAAGAGTGTGACCCCCCTGTAATTGGAGCACACCCTCCAGTCCCCCTTTTAAAACAGGGGGACCACCACCCCAGTCTGCCAATCCAGGGGAACTGCCCCCGATGTCCATGCGATATTGCAGAGTCGTGTGAGCCAAAACAACCATACAACATCCAGAGTCTTAAGAAACTCCAGGTGGATCTCATCCACCCCCGGGGCCCTGCCACCGAGCAGCTTATAGACCACCTTGGCGACCTCTTCCCCAGAGATTGGAGAGCCCAACCCAGAGTCCCCAGGCTCAGCTTCCTCAACAGAAGGCATGTTGGTGGGATTGAGGAGGTCTTCGAAGGATTCCGCCCACCGGCCCACAACGTCCCGAGTTGAGGTCAGCAGCGCACCATCCCCACTATAAACAGTGTTGGTGCTGCACTGCTTCTCCCTCCTGAGACGCTGGATGGTGGACCAGAATCGCTTCGAAACCGTACGGAAGTCTTTCTCCATGGCCTCTCCAAACTCCTCCCACGCCCGAGTTTTTGCCTCAGTGACCACCCGAGCAGCATGCCGCTTTGCTTGCCAATACCCATCAGCTGCTTCTGGAGTCCCACAGGCCAAAAAGGCCCGATAGGACTCCTTCAGCTTGACAGCATCCCTCACCAAAGGTGTCCAACAAACGGGTTCGAGGGCTGCTGCCGCAACGGGCACCAACAACCTTGCGGCCGCAGCTCCGATAAGCCGCCTCGGCAATGGAGGCACGGAACATGGTCCACTCAGACTCGATGTCCCCCACCTCCCGCGGAACATGTTCAAAGTTCTGCCGGAGATGGGAGTTGAAGCACCGTCTCACAGGGGACTCTGCCAGATGTTCCTGCAAGACCCTCACTACACATTTGGGCCTGCCAGGTCTTACCGGCTTCCTCCCCCACCACCGGAGCCAACTCACCACCAGGTAGCGGTCAATGGACAGCTCCGCACCTCTCTTCACCCAAGTGTCCAAGACATACGGCTGCAGATCCGATGAAACAATGACAAAATCGATCATTGAACTGCAGCCTAGGTTGTCCTGGTGCCAATTGCACATATGGACACCCTTATGCTTGAACATGGTGTTCGTGATGGACTATCTGTGACGAGCACAGAAGTCCAACAACAGAACACCAATCGAGTTCAGATCAGGGGGGCCATTCCTCCCAACCACACCCCTCCAGGTCTCACTGTCATTGTCCACGTGAGCGTTGAAGTCCACCAGTAGAACAAGGGTGTCCCCAGGAGGGGCACTCTCCAGTACCCCCTCTAAGGACTCCAAGAAGGGTGGGTAATCTGAACTGCCATTTGGCCCGTAAGCACAGACAACAGTCAGAACCCGTCCCCCCACCCGTAGGCGGAGGGAGGCTACCCTCTCGTTCACCGGGGTAAACCCTAACGTACAGGCGCCAAGATGGGGGACAACAAGTATGCCCACTCCTGCCCAGCGTCTCTCACCTTGGGCAACTCCAGAGTGGAAGTATGTCCAGCCCCTCTCAAGGAGACTGCTTCCAGAACCAGAGGCATACGTTGAGGGGAGGCCGACTATTTGTAGCCGGAACCTCTCAGCCTCACACACTAGCTCTGGTTCCTTCCCCACCAGAGAGGTGACATTACACGTCCCAAGAACCAGCTTCTGCACCCGAGGATCAGGCCGCCAGGGTCCCCTCCCTTGGCTGCTGCCCATAACACTTTGCACCCGACCCCTTTGGCCCCCCCGACAGGTGGTGAGCCCATTGGAAGGGGGACTGATAGGTATTTTCTCAAACCTACATGAAAAAAGAGAACCACAGACAACATATGAGTTTTCAACCAAACTTCTGCAGAAGGAGAAGACACAGTGAACTGCTCCTCCAAGCTGCTCACCATGTATTCTGAAAACCTCCAGTTTGTTTGTCTCTTTTATTAGCAGGGGAGAGAAAGATGTGAACAGGAATGGAGGGGGTGAAACCCACATCCTATCTTCACAGTAGGATGTGAATTCAGACAGACAGAGGGCAGAGACGGAAACTAAATTAACACATAGACAGGTTTTACAGCTCAGGACTATCCCAGGAAGATCTAAATCACCATCTGTACAAACATACTTGATTAAGGAAGATTTAATTTTGTCTCCCCAGATTCAACAAATTTGAACACTAAACCTCTAAATAAAAACTAGTAACATAAAATTACAAATGTAAGAATGATAACAAACATAATAATTCTAACATTCCCTCCTGTTTAACATTCTTACATAAAAGTTACTCAAAATCTTAACAAAAATGAAAAAGAATATATATATAAAGAATATGAATTATAAACTAAACAGTAGGAAACCAAATGCAATTTTCTTTCATCACAAACTCCACTTGTTTTTACATTTTCAGTGCAGGTGTCATAAACATTTGATTTAACTGTTTATTAGTTACAGGACATCGTCATACATTCTTTTTTTCAGTTCGTCTTCATCTTTCTGAAGAGACATGTAATCTTCATCGGTGTCGGAGATTACCCTGACCATCTGATAGTTGATCATGGCTGTGTTAAATGTCTTTAGCATCATGCTACAAAGGCATGGAATGATGCAAGTTGTAAACAGGCAAAAAAAATCAACACAGTCAGAATTGGTGTAATAATCTTCAACAGTAAAGTCCACCATGGTTCGGAACTGAGACGAGACAGAAAGTCAAAAGGATGCGATCCTTTCGTTCCACTTTCCACATAATTTTTAAGTTCCTCCAGTTCATGTAGAGCATCAGAAATAGTTCCACCAGTTCCTGTTTCGTCAGGAACGAATGTACAGCACGCTGGGCCAATGATTTTACATACACCTCCCTGAGAGGCTGTGAGCAGGTCCAGCACAACACGATTTTGCAAAACCATGTTTCTCAGTTCAGTCAGCTCTCTCATGGTGCCGTTTGCCAGCTGGTGTGTGCTGTTGATGAGTCCGAGTAATCCATATCTGTTGATCTCAACGTGGTCCCAAATCTCACCTACTCCGACCCATGGAAACATGCCTTGCATAAACTTTTCTCCTCTGCCCCAAATCTTGAATTTCCAAGAAACTCCAGTATCTGTAGTGAGGCCTCCTCAGTGTTTGACCTCTGGCATAACTGCACGCTTGTAGCGGGCAGCTAAAACGTGTTGTCCTTTTCTGATTAATGCAATCAGGCTGATTGGGGGGACCAAAGCACACAGTCCTCCCCAATAGCGTGGCAAGACCATGTAAGCTCCATTTCCACACAGGAAGTACCAGTCTGCTATCACCCGTGTACCATAGTCTCCTGACACTATGGCGCTGCACAGTGTTGTCTCCTGTCGTCCGATGTGTGATGTTAAAACTCCTCTCCTGAAACATGTTGTCACAGTCTGGGTTGTCCTTCCAGACTTTGCAGCCGGGGGTCGACCTCTGACCCCTGCAGTTGATGTAATCCGGTGTCGTTTCACAAAACGTGTAAACTTTGTTACACATGTTCCATGGGACCATTCCCAGTGGTGTGGTTCCGTTGTTGTACACACAGTTCCCGAGGGATCCTGGCTTGGCTCCTGCCAAGGAAATTATTCCTGCTAACTTCAATAACGTCTGGGGAAACGGAAGGACGTCTTTCATAGGAGAACAGTTTAGTTCATCTGAGGGTCTTTGAGTGGTTGTTGTCGTCTGGAGTTCCATGGAATAATTTCTCATACTCCACTCGTTATTCTTTCCTGCTGAAAACTATGTACTGGTTGTGTACTCAGGTCAGAGACACATCTGCTTTTTGTCTGAGATGTTCTCTGTTCGGAGTCCTGAGTTGTGTGTAGTATAAGGTAGCTTTGCACATACATAACAGTTAGTCTCATTTCTTTCACATGCAGTCCTATTCATTACCTGCCACCACCGTTTGGTGCTGTAGTCATGTGGATTGGTCTGAAGGGAGGACACGTCTGCTTCCTTCTTTGTCCTGCTGAAGGTGTGATCACTTCCCCTTCCAAACGGTAAGCATGCTGCAGTCACAACACAGCAGAAGATCCATCTGGCATATGGAGTCCCCATTGCTGCTCGGCACGCAGAGATGTCAAAACCCCCAAACTAAAGAGTGAGAATCTTAAGCGTTTCTTCACCGGGTTTGAGATGAACCACCCTAAAAAATGGAACCCCTTTGTAGCCCGGAACTTCCTCTCTACTCCGAATTAGGGGTCCAACACTCTCTGCAGCTTGCAGTGACTGAGATGAATCCAACTGGGTCTTTCAGCAATCTTTACGGGTGTTGGTGTGGTCATCAGCATCTGGAAGGGTCCTTCCCAGCGTGGGCTGGCCCAATTCTTTCTTTTGATGACTTTTATGTAGACCCAATCTCCTGGCTGGATGGGGGTGGTTTCCTGTAGAGGACAGTCAGACGGCAGTAAATTTGCATTTAACACCTCTTTCTGTTTTATGATCCTGATCATATAATCTGCCAAAGTTTGCTCCTCATCTGCTTTCTGTAAATCTGAAGAAAATATAGGTAATCTATATGATCTTCCATGAATTATTTCAAATGGTGTTAACCCTTCTTGTGTGGGTGTAATTCTCATATATAGTTTTACCAAATCTAAACAGTCTGGCCAGGGCTTGCCAGTAGTTTCCATGCATTTCCTCAATCTGCTTTTCACGGTACCATCGGTTCTTTCCACCAACCCTGCACTCTGAGGGTGGTAGGCACAGTGATTCTTTAATGTCATTCCTAAGTGAGTAGCCATGTTTTGTACTACCTGGCTTAGAAAATGTGGCCCATTGTCACTATAAATAGTTTGTGGGCTGCCATGTGTTGGAATAATAGTTTTACATATAGCTTTAGCTACTGTCAAAGCATCTGCATGCTTTGCTGGAACTATTTCAACCCATTTAGAAAAAGCATCAATCATCACCAAACAATATTTATGTAGTCCACTTTGTGTGAGTTCAATAAAGGCCATGTGCATTGTTTGGAATGAATAAGAGGGTTTTGGGAAACTTCCTTTTTGGTCTAATGTTTCCTTGAGGATTGTTTTTAACACAGACTGGACATGCAGTACAAACATTTTTTTAAGAATTTAATTCATATGTGGTAAAATGCTGTTGTATCATGGAGATCATCCCCCCTGTTGACACATGACAATGTCCATGTGTCAAAATTGCTGCTGCTCTAAATAGAGAAAATCTGTTTAGATTTTGGAAAATCTAAATAGAGATTTTCAGCTTACTATTTACTGAAATTTTTTTATCATCATTCAGTGTCGCCCCTTTAGTTATCCACATTTGTTTTTCTGCTTTTGGAGCATTATCTTGCATGTCTTTTAACACAGCTTTGTCTATTACTTGAGGATCTTCAGTCTGTATTGAGAAATTGTCTCCCCCATGCTTACATGTTGCAGCTTCCTTTGCTATTTTATCAGCTAATCTATTGCCATTTGAGACCTCATCCTTTCCTGTGGTGTGCACTGCACACTTACAAACTGATAGTTTAGCTGGTAAATGTATGGCCTGCAAAAGATTCTTAAATAAGGATGCATGGGTGACTGGTTTCCCTGTAGAGTAGCGGTTCTCAACGTGGGCGGTACCGCCCCCCAGGGGGCGTTCAGAGGCCGGCAGGGGGCGCTGGCGGACATTTTTACAAAAGGGGGGCGCTGGGATGCCTTTGGGGGGGCGTTTGGTCGAAGGTAAACTTTACACCTTAAATCCACAACAATACCAGTTTAGACTTTGAGCAACTTTGTAAAAATGTATTGTGTAACATTAAATCATGCTTGGCTGCAACGGTATCGATGGCAGCTCTTCTTCTATTCAGTGTTTTAGCTTCATGGCGCAGCTCCGCTCCGCATCAGTTCAGCGTTACACCGGCTGATGACGCTGCTGTGATTCACTTTGTCTGGTATTTATGTAGGCTACGTTTTGGCAGTTCTGTGATCATGTCAAAGCAGCAATTTATATTAAAAAGTGTTTTATTTCCGTTTGAAAGCTGCCCGCTACCATGGAAGAACAACAGAAAATCGCTCTTAATTAGTAAAATCAGAGGGATACAAAGTGAAGGCACTTTGTATCCCTCTGAAAAATTAACCCATTTAAATAAAGAAATCCGTCCATGGGTGATACCACGATAGAGAGCGTTCATTTTATAGCGTTAACACCGGTGCTGTAAGTGGTCCGACGTGAAACAGGTGTGATGGAACAACGGTACCACAGCACTTTAAAATTTCAATAATCAGAATGCCATGATTGTTTCCGTTGTTTTAAAAGTTTTATGTCAGTCTGCCTTTTCACCAAAGATATGTTTCCCGACCGCCCTGCATCTTAGGGAGTTAAAAAAAAAAAAGCCGAGCACATTGCGCAAAATTCTGAAACGTGAGAAGCGGGCAAAACGTAGCGACAAACTAGATGTGAATTATGGCATAAAAACAGAGAATCCGACGCTGAACCGTGAAAAATCAACACATGATGTGAAAAACATGACGATTAAGCGGCGCAGCAGGTGATGAATGAATATCACTGATGATCAATAAACAATAAAATAAATCTAACAACAGGAAAGAAACTAAAGTGGACATAGAAATAAACCAAGAGAGGATAATACTAATCAAATGAAACTAAATGGAAATGAATGAAAAACAAAATGCAAGAATAAACTAAGAAACTAAAGTAAATACGGAGGAATAAACTGGTATGGCAAGACCTTTCGAGCAATAATTAATACAGAGGACTGTATGGCAAAAATAAACAGACACTATTTCCAGATAAAAGGTAAAATAATATTGTTGAAGTGCCATGGGCAGGAGCGCAACTACACATTATTCAGGTAGATGCGAAAACATAAATCGGCACAACCCCACAAAGGAGCGTAGAAACATACGCTCGCCCCCACCCCAACCCCCCTCCTTCAGACGCCGATACGTTTAGGGCAAAACTCGCTACATTTACCTCGTTATGTGTGCGAGGTGAAGGAGCGTAAGGGGCGCGAAGTGTACGGGAAAACATAATCGGTGCGCCGATTCAAAACATCTACAATAATGATAGTAACATTAATAATAAAATAATAGTCAGTGCAAAGTAGCCTACAAATTTTTTGGTGGGGGGCGGTGAGGGACCTGGATAAGGGCTAGGGGGGCGCTGGCCCGAAAAAGGTTGAGAAACACTGCTGTAGAGGTTATCAAATTCATCAAAGCGTAACTCTTTCTAAATAAAAATGGCCATCCTGAAATTAAACCAAAATCTCAAATCCTCTAATTCCCTATTTCTTTATAAATTTAACAATCATCAATTAATCAACCCTAGATTAAATGTTTTAAACTTTAGTCTAGAAAATATTGCTTTAATTCAAAATCATCAGTTTGGAGTAACTAATTACATCCACTAGGGTGGCTTAGGATATCAAAATTGACCTTAAATGTGCATTTCGGTCCAACTGACAGTGTAATTTTTTATTTTTAATTAAATGATTAATAATTTGATTAGTTACTCAGTTCCTGAGTACAGTTTGTTCAATTCCTCATAATCACACCTCCACATAAAAGCGACACGAACAGAAACATAAAACAGATTTGCAGTCAGTCAAAATTTTATCGGTCGAAAACCATCAGCCTGTTCTTATTGTTCTTATTTGTCGCTTCTTGTTTATCATATTTTAGTTGGTGTGATTTAGTGGCCTAGTTGGTTCTTTGCTGAGCTTTTAGTGATTGTAGTTTTCCCTTCAAAGTTTCCCAACCTATGGCTTGTGGACCCTGAGAGGATCACTGGTCCTTCTGTTAAGGACTGAGTTAGCGGGTACAAAGTGGAAGATTTTGTCTAACATTGTAACATTGTACCTAAAAGCCTTCAATATGTTCTTTTCTAGCTAGATAATTCCTACCTGCTAGTAAGTAAGTAAGCAAGTCTTCATTGCAATAGCAGTGTGTATGTATCACATCAGTGTGTGTATAACTTATCTCGCATTTTTACTTTCTGTCTCACTTCTTGCTTCCCCCTCCTGCTGCTAGCGTCGCTGCAGCTGGTCCTCCCTCCGTCTCTCCTCCTGCTCCCTGTCAGTCCAACTTGCTGGTGTTGGATTATTTTTTTTTGAGTTGTCCAGACCGTCCCTCAGTGAATGTCCAAGTTGTTCACCAATGAAACGAATGTCAAACAGTTTGGATTGCTGTCTTCGTCTCTGAAGTATATAATCTTTTCCTTTCTCCGCACTGATGCCAAAAAATGCACCAGCGGAGGTTGTAAAGTTCAGTTCCATCCATACACTGGGGTGTAGTTTCAGTCCAAATGTCCATCAGGACTCCATACAGTAGTCTGCTGCATAGCAGTTTCCAGGTGTCCAGGAATCAGAATCAGTGGATGTCACTTTGACCGGCGGAGGCTCTGCTTTGGTAAGGAGGAAGTGAGGCGACAATATGTCTTTGAGGTGTTTTTATTTCGGAGCTCCAAGTTACACCAACATCCTCATCAACAACCACACTTAGTGAAACACAGCAGCTTACACTTATACCTGAGGCAAGTTCCACTTACACCAGGTGAAGGGGTGACCACAAAAAAAAGGACAAACAAACACTATTTACACAAACCTACCAACAATAAATGCTCCAACAAATATTTACATGCATAGAAAAAACTAAACTATTCTAAGGTCAATCAAAAAGTAACAATAACAAAATAAATCCTCAGAGTGTTACCTCTCTTAATGGAAGCTGGTATGTTCCAGGAGCATTTGTCTCCCTCTCTGCTCCACCTTGCTGAGACACACCCAGAAAGGCAAGTACTCAATTAACTCAAATTGACTAATCTAAATCAAAACAAACTGACATTCCCCCCCACATTCTCTGAACAGGAAAGATGGCCAGTCTCCCTACCCAAAAAGAATGTTCACCAAATGTCAAAGTAACTGAAATAAAGAACTGATACAAAACACATTTGAACTGAAAATAACATAATATCAATAATCAACATGGGATGGAACCCCTGGTCTCCATCACAGTGGACACTTCAGTATGTTCAGTGCTCAGATGGTGGAAATCATCCTTGTCATTTTTGTGTTCTTTATCACTGTCATTGGCTGGTGATGAGGGAGGGACGTCATCTGATCCACTCCAGGACAGGTCTGAGTTGAGGTCAGACGCACCGCAGCGAGGCTCAGACAGAGGAAAAGGAAAGAAGCAAGATTAGGGGAGTAAGATTAGGGGTTGTCTTTCTTTCTGTGTTTTTTTATCCATAAATATTTTTACATATCTTTTCTCTCTTGTGATTGTATAATTTTTAGCCACACATTGCCCAACATTTTAAGAAGTCATAAATCCTTTCCTTATTCAATCATGTATAAACATGAATGAACATGACTCTTTTATCCTTTACAATATTACATTTTAAAGTGTAACATGTAAGTTTATGTTAACTTAGTCTGAGTCACGTCTCACCAGAGAACATTGGATTACTCTAAATTTGTTGATCTCAGTGCTGCAGACTGTGAAGTCAGCGGGCAGCCCTCCTCTTAATGCCTAAGAGAGACATGAGGCTGGATAATGCCAGGTCGGTACCTTACTCTG
Source organism: Poecilia reticulata (assembly GCF_904066995.2). Classification (NCBI taxonomy): domain Eukaryota; kingdom Metazoa; phylum Chordata; class Actinopteri; order Cyprinodontiformes; family Poeciliidae; genus Poecilia; species Poecilia reticulata. The sequence goes on along the minus strand of NC_088830.1, from coordinate 537,209 downwards.
ACCGCTGACCCCTCCAGATATACAGCCAAAAGATCATGGCACCAATTTGGTGTTATACTCTAATTATGACACAATACATTAAACATTGTTCTTTGAGGAGAATGTTTTCTATTTAGTTTTAGCTTTCGACTTGTCCTCCTTTAGGAAAGTCATAATTCCATTTTGAGATGCATAAAGGTAGTTCCCATGTTTTGTTTTGTTTGCTTGTTTTTTTTTTCTTCAGTAGGAGTCACATGTGGGGTTTACACCTTTTATTTTAGTTTTTATAATTGTTTTGCATGCTCTGGTGTCGCATAAAAGTTCAACTTCTTCTCCACAAACCATTAGTATAACATAAGGTTTTCCTTTTAATGTATTTAATAGATCCCAAGCTGCACAAATGTCCACCATTTCATCAATTTGGTCTGGTGGCGTGTCTTTTTGGATTGTGGTAGGGTCTAGTCACGCTGAGGAGTTTGGCCTCTGCCGTCTTCTTCCTCCACCACCCCTTCTGTTACCCCATCTATTCTTTTTACATTCTTTCGCCCAGTGATCAAGATCACCACAGTTCCAGCAACCTTCTGGATCTTTTGGAGGATTATTTGGGGTCCCATTAAGGGGTCTCCATCCCCTCTGACTGCCTCTGCTTCTTCCTCGTCCCCTACGGGGGCTTTGGAACAAGGCAGAAGTTTCTAATTCTTCAAAATCATCTATATGAAAAACAACAATAACAGAAATGCTTGACCTACTGTCTACTGGGACTGGGGCAGACAGAACGGCAGCAGCGGCTGGGGAAGGGGCGGCTGCAGGAGCCTGCGCTCCCTGCAACGTTACGGCCTTTTCTCTGCCTGCATTGAGTTCATTATCTTCTTTTTTCCATTTTGACATCTATGTCATGCTACCAGAAAATCTGGACAGCTTGTATTTTACATCCCTTTCGGGATCCTCAGCAAGTGAGGAATTACAACATTTATTTCCCATTATTTTAGTACTCTGCAATTAGCTTACAATGGCTTGGTATTTTGTGCTTTCCTTCAGAGAGCACTCTAAGTGAGTGCTTAGTATCCCCTGAAGAACAGTCTTCTAGGCCAGACTAGGTCTGGTCCAGTTCTTCACCAAGGATTCTAATTCAGAGGACAGAAAGTTTTACTCTCAAAGAAATCAAGACACACACACACATATTTTCCCTGCCAACATGAGGATCTTCCCTTATGGGGCACCTCATCCAGAGGGGGACTCTAAATTACCCCTCCTTCCTTTTCCCTGCCAACGTGAGGATCCCTTTAACCCTATATGTTTTTGTAAAACAAATGACCTGACAATTTTTATTTTTTGCTTCAAGACTTCATGAAGATCCTAGTTCCAAAAAGATTAGAATTTTCTGACTATTTTTGATGGGTCAGGCTTTATAGGGTCAAAGAGATTTCCTCATCCGGAGAGGGGCTCTAAAGATACATCTCCTTCCTTGGGACTCAAACCCGATTTTGGGACTCAAACCCGAATAACGCTCACGTTTCTGTTGGTTCGTTTTGTCTGTTCGGATCTCGTCAATCCGTCGTTGGCAGACAAAGTTGGACCTAGGACGCTGGCCTGGCGAAGAATTCACTTCCCGGGACTTTGTTTCCAGGTCCTGTTGACTCTGGCCGTGCACGGTTTTAGTGCGTCGTTCTTTGTCTGTCAGCGAATGGGTATGTTGAGAATCCGGGTCACGGCACCAACTGATAGGTATTTTCTCAAACCTACATGAAAAAAGAGAACCACAGACAACGTATATGAGTTTTCAACCAAACGCCAGATCCAAAGTTATTACTCATCATAAGGGGTCTTTGGGCTGCGCTTTGCCTTGTTCCTCACCTAGGACCTGTCTGCCTTGGGTGACCCTACCAGGGGCATAAAGCCCCAGACGGCATAGCTCCTAGGATCATTGGGACACTCAAACGCCTCCACCAGATAAGGTGGCAGGAGAGGTATTTACAAATAGACGAAGGCAATACTGTCCTTACTGATGCTGTTTGTGTTGTTATGTTTTTCTGTGTTTGAGTTGGTAGTAATGCTTGTATACTTAACTAGTAGTCAGGGTCTACAGTGTCTTCCATTGATATTTTGTCTGTTGGGAGCTAGCAGGTTTAAAAACCAGTGGTTCTAATCAACGTGGGGAAAAATTAATGATAAAGTTAAATCCTTGGAACAAGTGTATTGAGCTAATATGTAATGACTCTTCTAAGGGCTTCATGTATAAAGCGTGCGTACTCACACAAAATATGTGATGCCATATTTTATGCACAAGTTGGCATGTATAAAAATGAACGTGGCGTGAAAATGTGCGTAAATATATGCAGACTTTTGACCTGCCATGAAAATGTGCAGCAGCCTTGCAAACTTTTTATGTGGACAATATCAAACTACAAAGCGCCAAAACTCACCTAAATCCACTGAAATCTGATTTCATTCAGTATTTTTTAGACCAAGAAGCATCAAACCCGATGGCTACTGATGCTGCGTTTCTTTCGCAGGTGTTTGATGCCAGTGGTTCCTTCCTCTCCTACATCAACACGTCGGCAGACCCGCTCTACGGCCCACAGGGACTGGCACTCACCTCTGACGGACATGTGGTGGTCGCAGATTCTGGCAACCACTGCTTCAAAGTCTACCGCTATCTGCAGTAGCTCACCTTTCTATACCTGCTTACTACCAGGAAATGGTAGACTGGAAAGACTGGAACACTGCATTTATCAACTCATTCATTCATTCATTCATTCATTCATTCATTCATTCATTCATTCATTCATTCATTCATTCATTCATTCATTCATTCATTCCACTGTGCCATCTGTTAGGATTCTGTTCTTGATTCTGAAGCAATAACTCATCACAGGTAGCTGCTGCTGGTTAGTGTTTTGAAGAAGTTGATCACAACTTTCACAAGACATTTGGAGTGTGCTAACTTGAAGTTTTAATAGCGATACACCCAGAACTTGTCAACAAATTTTAGGAAACTGGAAACAAACTGCTGCACTGGTTTTGAAAATGACTTGCTTGTTAAGTGAGAATAAGATGTGTATGTTCAACTACAGTTTAGGTACCTCCGAAATATACAGATATTACTGCACTTTTCAGCACTTTTCTGTTGAAATGCCCTTAAGATGCCTCACAATTTGCCTGTTCACTCTCAGAATAAAAAAAATTGGTGTAGGATGATTTGAAGCATGACCACACAATACTATGCATGCTGTTTTTAGCAAACATCTTATAATATAATGTACTGCATTGAAACTACAGAGTTCAGTATCACAAGCTTATTACTTAAAATGCCTCCACAGTTTCAGCTTTTCAATATTTCCATCAAAAAACAGCTATTTAGTTCTGTTATACTTTTTAGTAGAACTGATTTCTTGATTGGTTTTAAGAAAACGAAATGCATGCATTTGCATCACAAACATGGGCCACCTGATATTGACCTGAGTGGATCGCAATGAGTGACATGAATAAATATTTAAATTACATAATTAAAATTAAATTGGTGATGATAAATAAATGTATCCTGGATTATTTGTGTCAATATTTATTTAAAATATAATGGTTTAATTGTGAAATTTCTTTAATTTTAAAGTGTTATATTTTAAGATCCATTAAAATTATTTTGATATTTATTTAGTTAATTTGTTCTCCGTATATTGTATGAGGGTCAAAAATGCCACGAGCCTACTGTAATAAGTTCATTCAATATTTCAAAAGGTATTGATTATACAAGTGTAATCTATTGTTATTAATTGTACAAGTCAATAAAAGTGTACGTTTTAAAATAAAACTTGAATCATGATGAAATTAAAGTCCATTGGAAAATATTAGCCTACTGTCACTTTGGTTCATACCACGAGTGATATTTTATGATATTCTACAACAGAATGGAGACAATTGTATTTTTATTATGATCACTTATAAATATTCCACAACTTGTTTATTGAACATTTGGCCCTCAATAGTACAGCAATGAACCTTTAAATAATTTAAACAGGCAACAAATGTGTTATTTTTTAAAAATAAATATTTTAGCATCATATTCCATAACTATCCATGAATTGCTTCAAAATAAACACATCTAATTATTCATGTTTTATTTAACTGTTTGTGATAGTGTTTGGATCTCCATAGGCATCAGCTGTGGATACATGTGTATATGATGTGCCTGAGATTGAGATGTGCAGAAATCCTGTTTGAAAACTTTGGCCATTTGGGGGAAATGTGGCTTTCATTTTGCATCACTGGTTCCAGAACTGCTAAGCTTTAATAACCCTCACTTATCCTAAAATGCTATTATGGTTTTTCAATATCTCTGCAAGTGCTAGTTACAGGTTGGTGGTTATCGTGCAAATCTAGAAGATGTGATATGTATATAAACATTTGGTGTATATGATGTAAAATAGGATCCACATTTGTTTTAAGGCCTTTACCATAAACAATCATGAAACACACAACTGTATTTGTCTTCATGAGATCAGTCATTCAATTTCTACACAAGACTGTAAAGTAGTTTTATTTTTTTTGTCTTGTATATAGATGTAATTCCAAATTGAATTAAAGAGCCAGTGGGGAAAAGTGTTTGGTTTCATGGGGCAGAAAGCGTGTAAAGAGAAAAAAAATTGAAATTGAAAGAAAAAATATTTTTATATTGCGATGTTGCTACTATAATGCAGAAGAGGGCAGCACTAGAATAGATGATCAAGCTGATGCCTTCGAGGACGATTGGGGAAAAATCTTTATCTAGATTACCTAGACATGTACTACCACTTTTTTTACTAGTTAAAATAGTTACTTTCAGTTTTCCTTATGATCCTCAGTCAATTAATTTTAGTAAAAATGTCCAGTTTTCTTGCAACACATCTGTGTTAAATGGTAGTGAGAATTTACGAGTAGACTTGAATGCAGCATTCACCCCTGACACTGTCGCGGGAGATTCAGTAGCACCCAGGCGATGTTTTTGTAGTTTGGATTACAGATATACTGAAAGTAGTATTTTGCGGTTAAACTACCCAAAACGTTGTTACCGGTGTAACTGGTGCAGTCCCGCCTGACAATGGTAAGTAAATGTTTTCTTAGTTCGGAATTGATGATCAGCGGTTGAGGCATTCGTGTACCTAGCCAGCAACGAGTTCTTTTTCAAGCTAGTTTATAATGAAACGCCACCCGACTGTCTGCTGTTTACCAACTAAAACCCAGGAGATATCTTTCACAAACATAATGGTGACAATGACTGAGGGCTTTCTATTTTATGGGGTTAAATCTAAAGTCAACGTTAAGTTAAAAAGAAAGTTGACGCCACATTCGTCATGTCGCCATCCATATTGAGAGAGGCAAATTCGCCACAAGGGGAAACATTACATCAAGCTAAATCGTTATAGTTTATTTATAGTACTAGTAATGGTGATGATTAATAGAAAACCTAAAATGACTGCAAATCATTTTAAGACGGAACAGACGAGACAAAACAACTTATCTTAATTTACCTCTAAAATGTACCAATCCACTAAATTAAAATCAAGTATGCTTATTTTTCAGATGTACGTATTTTGGTGATTATTTAAACTAGATTAATTACACAGAAAGCAATTTGTTGGTGATTTATTGGTTTCTAATGTTTTGCGATCATCATTTGGATCTGTTGCAGTCAAAAAAGAAAGGACTCAGTTTGGAAGAGAAGAGAACTCGGATGATGGAGATTTTCTTAGAATCTGTAAGTTTTTCAGTCACTGGTGAATAAATGACTCTTTTTCATGGCATGAAAAATTCTACTGTGCCAGTTCAACTTCCAGCAGTTACACACTGAAGTAGAACGAGACCCTCTTCACTCTTTTGTTCGTAAATGCTGTAAAACATTCTGACAAAAATGCTTAAAGCCCTGAAATATTATATTGCCTTTCAGTCAATCTGTCTCCATAGAGACAGATTATTGTTAAAAATGATGATGATGGAGAGGTTGTCATATGCAGAGACAGGTCTCCTGATGGGGTGAGTATTCAGATGATGTTATGTAGTGAGAGTAGGAAGCCAGTGGAAGAGTCTAGAGAGAAGATAAATGAAAGATCTTCTCAGTTTGTTGTATAAAATGTGACTGAAAGCCTGACTGTAGCATTCAGTCAACTTTGACTGACAAATGGTGATTTATTAAAGCCATCCTTGTATGTCATCAACCACCGTAAGAGCTAAACAAGAAAAATAAAAATTACAATTGTTTTCATCGTTCATGAAGCATAGCTCATTACATTTATACAATTCCTTTTATTAATCACTAATTAAGTAATCAAAATTAAAATATTTCAATAAACTTCAATCGCCGTTGCCATGTTCCCTTATTGACTGAAGCTAAATTTAAGTTGATTTTTATGTGTTTTTCTGCCTTGCTGTTGACCTTTTCCTTCACTGCAGTTAACCTTTTCCCATATCACTGTTGCATACCTTATACAGAACTTTGCCAAAATAAAAGCATCAAACTTTAATGGCAGTTACAAGAAACAAAGTAATTACATTCAGTTGACCTTTACACTTATTGAACATATTTTCCCTTTTAAATTTTGTCCGGTATATACTATGAACAAAATTATAATTTATATTGGTACTTTTTGTTGTTCTTATGCTGCTCTTGTTCTCCCTAAAACCAGGAAGATAGAGCACATCACACCAGCTTCTCTGAGCTCCCTGTAGCTCATAAAATGGACCTTAAAATACTGTTGTAAGTTTATAAATCACTGAACGACTTAGCACCACAATACATTAAAGCTCTGCTGCTGTTGTATCAACCTTCCAGGCCGTTCAGGTCTTCGGGTTCTGTTCTGCTTCTCATCCAGAACTGGAGTCAAACATGGAGAAGCAGCGTTCAGCTTCTATGCACCACAAATTTGGAACAAACTTCCAGAAAACTGCAAAACAACTGAAGCAGAGTACCTTTAAAAGTAGACTTAAAGACCCACCTAATTAGATTTGCTTTTAAAACACATTCAATGGAGAATTAATCAATAATCTGATGTGTAACGATGGCACTTGACTTTGTATGAAAGGTGCTATACAAATAAAATTTCATTGATTTATATTTTAGAAAAAAAACATAAATTATGTAAATCTGAACTTGGTAATCACATTTATTTTTTTTTTATATTCAATTGCTTGTTTGAAAAGCAGCACTGCTATTGGAAATGAGGAACTAATGCTAATGTAAACATGTTAAAGTTTTACCTTTGAAACTTTGCCTGCAAGCCCATTCCGAGCAGAGAAATTGTTAGTTTTTGTTTTATAACACGCAGAGGTGCCAGCGGTCTGATTGGTGCAAGCTCCCTGTTCAATGAATAAACTATTAAAAACTATAAACCCATCTTTATTTCAGAAGTAATTTTGCCCTGCCAGTGAAATGCTCACCACTGAAAAGATGGTTGCAATCTGACTTATTAAAAAATAAATAAACAAATAAAAAAATCATTTTAATAAAAACAAAAACACACAATGCTGAGCCTGGTGGGGGGCAGGGAAGCCCTGCATTTTTTTTTTAGCTCAGCTCATTTTAGGGAATCCAAAGATTTTCCCTCAGCAGAGAATCATCTTGCCTCTTCATTTTATTTCCTCACAGGTTTATTTTTGTTCAACATTACTAATCTATGGTGAATTAAATATGTTTGAATTGGCCTTTACCACTTCAAAATTTAGATTTTAGAAAAAAACTATAATTACATAAAAAATTAAGACCTTAGTTAAATTTGTTTTTGACTCCGTCTTGTAATTTTCATGTACATGTGCCTCTAAAAATGTATTCAGCTCCTTGGATGTTTTATTCTTTTATTGTTTACAAATCACTCATGATCAAGAACATTTTTGATAAAAACATTTACAAAAAAAATCCCTCAAGTGAAAACTGATTTCTACAAAAATAAGGACAAGCAGAAATAATTTACATATAGGAGATTTACACATGAACCATATTCATTCCTTTTCTTGATGGATTTACCTGAATTCTGGGGGATGTTTATTGCATTAGATGTTTTTTCACTAGTCTTTTCTAGGAGTTTTCTTTAGCCTTCATGCTATAATGACATACTGATGAACCAGTGAGTGGTTCTTAAACTACAATCACTTCACTCACTTCAATAATCTCCATTCTACTCATTTTGAGATGACTTATCACCAATTGGCTGGATTTCAAATTATGTGAATATGTAAAATATTGGGCTGCACAGTTGGCACCATTGGTAGCATTGCTGCTTTGCAGCAAGAAGGTTCTGGGTTTGATTCCTGGCCCGGGGTCTTTCTGCATGGAGTTTGCATCTTCTCCCTGTGTGTGTGTGGGTTCTCTCCAGCTTCCTCTCACTGTCCAAAGACATGACTGTCAGGTTAATTGGTTTCTCTAAATTGTGTGTGTGTGTGTGTGTGTGTGTGTGTGTGTGTGTGTGTGTGTGTGTGTGTGTGTGTGTGTGTGTGTGTGCGTCCGTGTGCGTGGTTGTGTGTCCTGTCTGTATCTGTGTTGCACTGCAACAGACTGGCGACCTGTCCAGGGTGACCCCACCTCTAGCCCGAAACGTTCACTGGAGATAGGCACCAGCACAGCTCCTGACCCTGATGGGGACAAGGGTGTTAGACACTGGATGGATGTTAATATTTTTTACCTGTCGTTATTTTATGGGAATCAGTTTTCACTTTGATGTTACAGGTTTTTTTTTTATTTTTCTTAGTCAAAAAAGCCAAATTTTAATGATTGTTTTGCAAAAGCAATAAAAAGGGTAGCATATCCGAGGGAGTGAATACTTTTTGTAGACACTGTAAATTCTATTTTAACAAACTGGAATATCTCAAATATTTTTAGAATTATCTGTATTCTATTTTAATGTAAAACGCTTAAATGAAGTGAGTGATAGTTTAGTCTAACACATTTCCAATCTTTTTTTTAGAGCCGCAGTTAAATTTCCTTAAAGCATTTTAATTACATGGTTACAGGAAACATACCCAGCACAACCTGGGGATTAATATCACACAAAAAAATTATTGTCCATATTCCTGTAATAGCATCCATAAAACCTAAATATAAACTGATCCACATGTAGACAGAAGTTAATTGGTCTCCGTCCTCCTGCATAACAAGTAAGAAGTTCTTAAACATGTTTTTTTTTGCTCTTTTAGAAGGACGTGTTTCAGCTTAAAGACATTGAGAAGATTGCCCCTAAGTCAAAGGGCATTGGTGAGTAAATATAAACAGTTTTCAAAAGAAAGTCACTTTCACTTTAAAAAAAAAAAGACAGAAAACAGAAAAAAATCTAAATCAAAAATATTTAATAACGAGGTGACTACAGGACGACATGAATCCTGTTGAATTAATACTATGAAGGTGTGTACAGATTCAGGAGATGTGAGTTGTAACATTTAAAGCTTGATAGTAATGTAATATATACAAATAGTGAGAATACATAGAAGGGATTTAATGTTCTCTTCACACAGACATTGTTCTTGCCGAGACTTGCAGGGAATGTAATTAAGTCAAGCAGGTTGTTTTTCTTTCCAGAACTCTGAAGTGTTTACCTGAAGGCAGGTCAGAGTTAAATACCACTCCTTAAATATGTTGATACCCTCATTTCAAATAATATGTTCAGTGTCTTTGTTTTAGACAGTATAGTAACAACTATACCTACTGTTAACATGTTTGACGGTTCTGCTATCTATAAAGTGTTGAGATTGAGAGAACGCAGGTGAGCATCACTCAGTTTAAAATTGCTCACTGGTTTTATGCAAATTAGTTTCTTTCAGCTAAAGATATTTTGAAAAATCAAAAATGTATTTCTACTTCAGTCACAAGTAGATACTTTTAAAATCTGTGTTAGCAGGATGCTTATTCTAGAAAATAAAATAAAAAAGTCAAAGTAAAAAGTTCCCTTAAATTAAAGATGCATAACTGGTAACTAATTGAATACATGAAAGAAAGTTGTCATAACTAAAGCAAAAGAATTAAGTGAGATCCATGTAAATAAGTCCATAAGATGAACTGCAGCCCAAATACACTTTCTAAAGAACACTGTTTAGTGTTCTCTAAACAGTGTATTTTTAGAGTAGACTTTTTAGAGTGCACTCTCTAAAGTGGAATTGCAATTTTCTGTAGAATCAATTTGTTTGTGCAACTGTGCCCTGGTGCAACTGCCAGGCCTATGGGGATAAGAGGTGGATGAGAATCCTAACTCTTGGAGCTGATGGTTGATCCTAAAATGAGGAACTTTATTTTAACTCTAAATATTCTAAATGATTTATTATGTGCTAGAGGTTTAATAGTTGCAAACACAGTGCATAAACACAAAATCTTACAAAGTATTTTTAGTCTAATTTGTAGTTCTTATATTTTAATACACTTGAAATAAGACAAAACAAACTTACAGGTAACTTTTCAGCAAGATATTGGAGCTTGATTTGAGTAAATATTTCCTTAAAGTTGGGAAAGAAGTGCTAGTTCCATTTGCATATTATTTCACTTACAACAAGACAGTTTTGCCTAAAATACTCAGTAAGATTTTGTGATTTTAATAATCAGATTAATCACCCTCCCACAGTAGTGGTTTTTGCAGGAATGATGCTGTGAGAAAGCACACACGCACACACACACACACACACACACACACACACACACACACACACACACACAAATATATATATTACAGCAGAAGAAAGCAAGTAATGTAATCCCCTTGTATTTAACAGCAACTAAGGAAAACTTACTCCACTACTCATGCACACAATGCATACAAGTAGTAGTAAACTTGTTCAGGACACAACTGACATATATGACATATTTAATTTTCTAGTTCTTGGGTGCCCCACCTTACTGATGCTGCCCTGGGATACTGCCTAGGTAGCATATATCAAAAACTGCCACTGTATGCATGTTTCCAAAAAATGATTTAACGTCTCAAACCATTTTATTCTCAGTATTCCATATGTTGATATTCAGGAAAGCTATAAGGAAGTCAGAAATGGAACTTGTGCGATGAGGTGGCAGTCTCTTATTCTCATCTAGCCGAGCAACCGGTGTAAATCATGCACGTGAAATTTTGAGCTTGTACATGTAGAAGTGAACTCGAGGGTTAGAGACAAAACACAAGAAAGTCGAAAAAATGTCAGCTTTTGTTGCTGTTTGCTGTCACGGAAAATGTTACTCCTAGTGTGTCGAGTACATAACGTGCTGCTTTGAAGTAGGTAACCCTCTGCCACAGAAGCTTTTAGGTCAAAATAGTAGTTTGATTAATGATTAATCGCATGCGTTAACGATGGTAGCCCCAATTGCAATACAACATTCATAAATAATTAAAATGTCTTTGTTTTGTTACCATCAAAACTGCTCAGCTTCATGCACATTGTGATGCCATGACAACCAGGGTTTCATTGCTTCTGCTGTCTGAGCTGTTTTTGGTCTGCACAGCAGAACTTGGTCTGCCTGCAGCAGTAGGAAAGAGTTGGTGAAAGCATGTTGCTCTAAAGGTTAGCATGTTTCCTCATATTGCTTTTGGACATTATACACACAATTAAAACATCAAACTTGGATTTTTAAATACTTTGTTTCTGTAAAAAAATATTTCATAGGAATTTTTCATATGAAGTGGACCAGATATTTGTTTAGAAAAAATGAATGTTGTTTCTGTGATTAAGAGGACATGGTTGTGACGCCCGCTCTGAGGTGGAATGTTGTTTTTGAATGTGGGGGTTGGACGCCCAGCTAATTTTTTTGCACAAGGACTGATATTAGAATTCATATTCAAATTCAAAAATACTTTATTAATCCCAAAGGGAAATTAAATGTTGTAACTCATTAATTCAGATTCTTCACAGAGTTATTGCATATGGTGATGGCTGTTGGCAGGAAAGACCTCCTGTAGTGGTTTGTATTACAGCAATTCTGAAGAAGCCTCTGACTGACGATGCCCTGTTTTCTCAAGACAGTAGCGTGAAGAGGTTGTCCATAATTTGTTTTAATTTTTATGAAGATTCCTTCTTTGCATCTCCTCTCCAGAGGTTCCACAGTCGTCCCCAGAGCAGAACCAGCCATTTTTATCAGGTTGTTGAGCCTTTTTAGGTCCTCAACAGCCTGATAAAAATGGTCCTTGGTTGTTGAGAGCCTCATCTCTTCATCGATCAGATGATCTCTTCATCGATCAGCATCAGCTGATCGATGAAGAGATCATGCTCTCAACAACAGACTTATAGAAGATCTGCAGCATCTGGCTGCAAACCTTGAAGGATCTTAGCTTCCTCAAGAAGTCCAGTCTGCTCTGTCCCTTCTTATAGACGCTTCACTGTTGTGTCTCCAGTCCAGTCTGATGTCCAGATGAACACAGAGATATTTATATTCCTTAACCACCTCCAGTTCTTTTCCCATGATGGAAACAGGATTTGATCTAACCCTGTTCCTCCTGAAATCAACAATCATCTCCTTTGTTTTGTTCACAATTAAGATGAGATGATTGTTCCCACACCATGACACAAAGCGGTCCACCAGCTCTCTGGACTCAGCCTCTTGTCTATCTCTGATAAACCTGACAACTGCAGAGTCATCTGTGTATTTCTGTGGACGACAGAAGTCCGACTTGTGCTGGAAGTCTGAAGTGTACAGAGAGCAAAGGAATGGTGAGAGTACAGTGCCCTGCGGTGCTCCTGTGTTGCTGACCACCTGTTTAGACACAAAGTCCTTCAGTCTAACAAACTGTGGTCTGTTTGTGAGGTAGTCATAGATCCAGGTGATTGTTGAGGCCTCCACTTGTGTCTTCTGGAGTTTCTCACAGAGCAGATCAGGCTGAATTGTGTTAAATGCACAAAAGAAATCAAAAACATGATCCTCGCAGTGCTGCTTGCTTTGTCCAGTGGTGCATCTATGTTAGTTTGAGAATTTATGTTTTCAGTTTCCTGAGCAACCATGAGCTTGTTTAGTGTTCAAGCTTCCCTCTGTGTTTCTGCTGCTGCTTTACCTCCTCTCAGCAGCTTTTGTTTTCAGTGTGAAAGGAACCAGCAAAGCATGAGAGTATCACATTTCACCACTAACAACATTCAAGATGTAAGTTCTGTTTATGCAGCAAACTCTTGAGGCACAGTGTTTAATCATCTGCTTGGCTGTAGCTGTGGGTTCCCGAACTGATCCAGTAAAGCTCTGGGGAAGTAAAACCTGATGGTGATGATCCTCAGGAAAACACTATATCATCCATGATGCCAAATACGGCTGAGCTTGTAGTTCTCTTATAAATCTCCAAGTAGCTTTCGGTCCTGAGAGAAGCATGTCTGGACTGTTGTCCTCTTACCTTTGTGCTTTCAGCTCCCATGACGGTGAAGGAAGTGCTACAGAGCCTGGTGGATGACAACATGGTGGACTGCGAACGAATCGGCACCTCCAACTACTACTGGGCTTTTCCCAGTAAGACCTTACATGCTCGCAAGCACAAACTGGAGGAGCTGCAGAAACAGGTGACAGTTTTTGTGTTGCTGCTGACAGTTTGTGTGCATCAACAGGTGCGGTATTCTGTCAAAACCTTAATCACGTTTTCTGACAGTCTTTTAGAAATTATTTTAAACTGAGGAATTGTGTGATGGAACATTTTAAAACACTTAACACCTTGATTTGTCTTGGTCCTGCTAACTACCACGCACCTAACAGATAAATTCATCTATACTTCTTTATTTTTAGTAAAATCTGTAACTGATGATGGGAGGAGACGAGATTCCGTTTCCCAGCAGGCCTTTTTTGTCTGCTCCTCTGCTCAGAATGATACTGTCAACTGTAGATTACAGTAAAGAGGTTGGGATGCAGAAAATAGCTTAGAAAAACTGCTAAAAAGATACAAGAAGAGGTAGTAAATATCTGTATTTTGTTGTTGTACTTTAACAACAAATGCCAGAACTAATTCTAATTCTAATTTCTAATTTATTTTAAAGGCAGGTAAATTAGAGTTTAAAATAAATTGTAACTCATTTCTCTCAATTTAGCTGAGAAAACGTCTTGATTTTCTGCTCATCTGTAGAGCATTTATAGTGGCATAAAAGTCTCTCTACTGCTCTTTGAAGCTCTCGTGGTCTGTGATGACCCACTTCCCTCTTTGGTTGCCTGGTTGACAGATGGTGTAATGTTAACTTGGCAACTCTGCAGAGAATGACAGCTGCCATTTTTTTTCAGAGGCAAATTCACATTGTGGCACAATGTGAATTTCCTACAGGTATGTGCTTGCATTGCTGTCATACAGTCATATCACTGCACTGATGGTTTCAGATTGTATCAATGGCGCAAACTACTGATGATATTGGTGGAGTCAAATAGTGAAAAATATTTTCTACAAATTTTATTAGTATAAAATAATCTGATCATTAAAATAATCACTAGCTGCATCCCAAACACAGCTTGGTTCTTAGATTACTTTAGTTGTGCCTTTACATCCCATTTGAGAAGAACCCATTTGTTTACAAAATATAATAATGATTATTTGTACTGAAACGGTTAATTGTGATGAATCAGTTATTGAAATAATTGCCAACTAATTTAGTAAACAATTAATTAAATGTAGAATACAGACTCAAAAAGGCCATTTACTTAAAGAACAACACAGCTAGAGCAGCAATGAAACCAAAGAAGGGCAAAAAAATGTATAAGTCCAGCAGTAAGGGCTGAGCTTTTCATATGTGTAATTTTTAGATATTTTTTTGCATTGGCTACAAATGATCAAGTGTCACTGAAGGAATGCTGTTCTTGCAATTTAGGCAAGAAATCAATCAATCAATCAATCAATCAATCAATCAATCAATCAATCAATCAATCAATCACTTTATTTTGGTAAATTGTCCAAATTAAACACAGGAAACAAAACAAAAAAAAACAATAAAGAAACCCATAATTTACCAAAAAAGGAATAGGCTGAAGCCAAGCTTATTCTTGCCTACTCTATTTTATACCCAACAACCTACCAAGATATCTTCACAATACATATATAAATCTACATAACAGCGTAAGATTTTATCATTTTACATTTTAGAGCTCTTTTAAAGCTCACCAAGAAAGGACAAAACTTAAAATCATCATTCAATTCATTCCACAGTTTCACACCAATAACTGAAACACATCTAGACTTTATCTGGCTTTCCTCTTTTGCATATTCAAATATAAACAAACCTCACCTATTATATTTATTCTCTCTCAATTTGAATAATTTCTGAATATCAGAAGGAAGGCTTTTGTTCAATGCTTTATACATTGTTTTTCTTATTCCAAAAATGAATTGAATTTCTTGTTTATTTGCATATTTTCATGTATTTCTGATACCATATAAAAAAGGCTTAAGTGGTTTAATGAAAAATCTGCAGAATGGGCTTTTTTTTCTCTTTTATCCAATCACTAAAATAATCATTAGCTGCAGCCCTAATTGTGATTAAAGATATTCTTCACCTTTTCCATAACAGAATTCCAGTTAATATTTGAGTTCAAACCCCTTTCATATGGAACTTGTAAAACCCACTGACTTTAAAAATGGACAAAGGATGAATGGACAGGCATGCATTAATTTATAGGCAGATGGTTGGATTATAATATGGACGAGTGATGGGTAGTCTGGCTGATGGATGGATAACTAGAAAACTTTGCATCTTTTATTTAAGTTACAATTTTAAAGCTCTGATTGGACCAATTTACCTTTGGAAATGTAGATATTGATCATAATTAATAAAGGACACAGAATAAATTATGAAACTGCAGAAGATTTAAAATAAATTCTAGATTTATTTAGACCTTGAAAATATTGAAATCAAACTCCTTAAATTTCCAGACTCTTTGAGACTTTATAGGAAGCTTGATGTTGTTTTCTTGTTTTTGTTTCTTTTACAGGTTTCTAATGCAAAGCAGCGAAAAGTTTCTCTAGAGAAAACGGTGGAAAAGGCTAAAGTGGGACGAGAAGGAACGGTAAGAGCAAATGTTACCAAAGAACCTTCACACAGTCATCAGGTTTAGTGCATAAGAATATGTCTAACAGGTGTGTGTGTGTGTGTGTGTGTGTGTGTGTGTGGGTTGTGGGGGGTGGGGGGGTGCGCGCGTGTGTGTGTGTGTGTGTATAGAAAGAAAGAAGCTCTCTGATGAAGCAGCTGCAGTTTCTGAGGGAAGAGCGAACAAAGCTGCAAGCTGAGCTGGAGAAGTACCGCGAGTGTGACCCCGACATCATCAAAGAGATGAGTGAGTCTAGTTACCCACATTACCTCACAATTTGTACAAATGAACATTTGAACAAATTGTGCTCACTCAATTTGTTCAAATGTTCATTGATTTGAACATGTTAAAGGGCTGATATTTTGGAGCATCTTGACTTGTGTCCTGTCTCGGTTCCCACTCAGAGAAAGCTAGAAGAATATTTTGAACCCTCAGACACATCTGATGTTTATTGCTAGTTTAACTGTCAATTGTCTTCTAAGAGTCTGTAGAGTGAGCAGCAAATTCACACAACGTCACCCTAAAGCATTCATACACACCCTTCTGTTTATTGAGAATATCTGTTTGTATAGCAGAAACAAGGGCTCCTAAGGTGTAGGTATAGTCATCTGTTCACCCAATGAGCAAAAAGTCCTTATTGGCATAATAAAGCTTTTATTCTATGAAGTACCAAAGTCAGACTGCAGCCTGCGGTTCCAGAGCCACAAAGCAGTTATGTTTTTTTCAGATAAATCCAAACGATATCTCAATGCAGACATGATGATAGTTCATGGTGTCAATACTCTTCTTTACCATGCTCAAAACTATAAGTTTTAATGACATTCCTTATGAATGACATTCACAAGGAAGTACCATAAGACTTTGTCGGCAGCAGACAACAAAGACAATGCTCAAAAATAGTTCGATTGTTTCACTGGGCCGTTCTAACATTTTATTATGTGTTGAACTAAACCCTTTCATTCTTGCTCTGACTTGACTCATGCTCACTGCCCAGCTGCAAGGTGAACCTTCAGTCGTTCGCAGACTCTAAGGATTTCTTTCAGTGTTGGCCTGTATTTGGTTCCATCCATTTCCCCAGAAGCTATCAATAGCTTTCCTTTCTGAAGATGTTCTTACAGCTTTATGCTACACCACCATTTTCCTTCAGGGTGATGTTGGACTTCCTTCTGACACACAGCATTTTCCAAGTAGGTCCAAAAGTTAAAATTGGGTCTTGTCTCATTTGCCGTGTCCCTTTACTCTGTACACACTGAGCGCAAATATTAGGCTAGTTTTAGTTTTGAGCATATCATAATTTTTATGCATGTTTTCCAACTCTAAGCTGTATAAACTTGAATGCTTACTGAATATAAACATATCAGCTCATGTGGGGCCTAAGGAGATCAACACTCTAAATTATGTTGTGCATAATTATTAGGCAGCTTCTTCTCCTCAGGCAAAATGGGCTAGAGAAAAGATTTAAGTGACTCTGAAAAATCCAAAATTGTAAAAAGTCTTTCAGATGGATGCAGCACTCTTGAAATTGCTAAGATATTGGGGATGTTGGGGCTTGATCACAGAATCATCAGACGTTTTGCTGCAAATGGTCAACAGGGTTGCAAGAAACATGTTGAGAAAAAAACTACATAAATTAACTGCCAAAGATTTGAGAAGGACCGTTTGAGAAGGACCAGTGACGATAAAAGTACCAGTAATATGTTTTTACATCCATTTTTATCTGATTAGGATGGTTATTTCTTTTCAACATTTGTGGAAAATGCTGATATTTTCCACAAATATCAACATTCCTTTAAAGAAAGACATGCACCTATTTTCATTTTGGAAAGTTATATGCTTTTCCGTATTTTAAAACCTAAAAATAAAAACAAAAAATGGTAATTCTCTAAATAAAATGAATTTTCCCTTTTAGACACTTATCAAAAATGTATAAATCGTCTTAAAAAAAAAAGTAATCTTGACGGTATTAAGAGAGGAAAAATTATTCTAAAACTTTAAAAACCTTTTCACTCGTTATATCCTCTCAGAAAATGCTGTGCGCAATGACTGAGATCACACAGAGATGACAGCGTCACAATAATCAGCATTTATTCAAGACAGAATGCACACTGTCACCAGAAAAGCACATCACAAAGCATCAGAAACCTCAGAGCACAAACAACACATGAATTCACCTGAGAAAAGGAAAAAGACAAAAGATGGAAACGACAAACAGACAGCAAAGACGTCTTTGGAGAATTGCAAGCGCAAATCTGATTTGTTACTCTGTGTGGAAAGTTTTATCTCCTTTTCTTTAATTTATTCAAATAAGGCGTATCTTTGCTCATCCAACCAGGATCTGTCTCTGACCCTCTCTAAAGCTATTTGCTCCCATTGTCTAGGAGAGCTTCTCTGAACACCTGCTGGTTTATGGCTTTCACAGATCAGTGTGAAAAGCTAGAACTTCCTACTGATTGTTTCCCAGACAGACAAAGAGCAGATCAGAGATCTTGACAAACAATCTGCTTTAACTACAGGTAAAATAAAGGTCAAAAAAGTTAATTTTAAAACTATAATTAGGCTATTTCAATCAAGTCATGTTGTATTTTAAAACTAGCTTATTTTAAATATATTTTCTTAACAATGGCTCCAGAGAAGTTTCATTTAGCTGGGATTGGTGTGAAAAGTGGCTCTTCATATTGTAGAGGTTGCTGACCATGGCCTGAGTGACTGTTGGAAGTTGTGCTCAGGGTTTCCCCCAGAAAACTTGCTAAGCCCGGTGGTCGGGGTGCCAAGGCGGTCCACTGGTGGTCCACCGTGTTTTTGTATTAAGATGTTAAATAGACAGGAAATGTAAAAATATTACTGGGTAGTTACATGTAACAGGACATCACCAGTGAAATGATATCTAAACCCACAACTAGTCTTAAAAACATCAAATCAAAAAATACATTTAAAATGAATATAAATTATTTGCATTTCTGTTTACACACAAAACATTCTCAAAGACTTCTTTATGTTCATGACAGATGTTATGTCATGTTTATGACAGTGTCATGTCAGTCTTATGCACACCCCTTCAATTGAATGTTACCAAATTGTTTAACATTTAAATGTAAGATTTTAAGGAGCTGGCTAATTTACTTTGTAAAAGTTCAAAGAACAATATTCATTGTTAGATTGTTTTGTTACTATAGCAACAATCTGACGCTGTGGGTTTAATCTTTGAGTTTGAGCTCTGTTCACAAATACAATTTAGTAAATTGTAATTATAACTGATTGCTTTATAAGTTTTCCAATTAAACTACTTCCCTTCTCCCAGATTGAATCCAACACAGAAGCTGGTAGCAGTGCTGATGTTTTTAGCAGCAAGAGGGGCCCCTAAGTCAAATACTGCTCAAGGTCTCATACAACTTTGGACCGGCCCTGAATGATGAGTTAAATCTGCTGCACTGCGCAACAAACGGGAGATTTAATTTAATGCTGCTAATGTGGCTTTAGTAACTCTTCTATTTCGTGTTTGTTGAGTTTTTAATAAGCGCCATAGAAACTGTTTTGGTTGTTCGAGTTTATGGGCCAAGTTTTCAGATCTCCACACGGCAGCACACATTAATTCTGGCTGACTAAGTGGACAAAGCATTTGATACGGTTTGGTGCACTGTTTAACCGGAAAAATAATACAAAAAAAATATATAAAACCAGCGTGATGCTTGACTACGAGGCAAGCATGAAAACGCCTCACTGGGCTGAACCTTCATGATGAGGTTAGCGCTGGTTTGTTAACCACTAACGTTCCGGCCAACCGGGACCACATACATAAATTTTTTCAGTACAGACAGAGCCAGGTGCTGGGGAGCGTGTTGAGATGTAAACCCTACACACATAATTCTTTGTCCACAAAGATAAATCATTCTCACCACTCGCTCAACACACAACTCTGAAAGTGTGACTACAAGTTATTCCTGCGGTTCACATAGAGCTGCACAACCAGAGCTAACGTGGTGGATTTTAAACTCTTACCTTGATGTAGAGTTTGCCAAAGAAAGATAATTCCTCACTGGGGGTTGATGTAAATATTCATACAGGTCAGGTCAGGATTGTGTCCAGTTTGAGTGAAAGGAGGCGTGTGCGATCTGTGCTGAGGTAAACTTCAGACATCAAACAGCAGCGCACGAGGCAACGCCTAGAGGCGACAGCTGTGTGATGGTCCATGCTCCCCGCTTTAAATGCATCAATTATAAACCTATCTATTAGGAATAAATCTGCTCCACCAGTGAAACGCTCAGAGCAACAAAGACTCTTGTAATCCGACATTTAAAAAAAACTGCGATTTTGTTTCTTAATGACATGTGACAACACCTGTCACATGTTGTGTGACATGTGGTATAATAAAACTATCTGCTCTGTTCACGTTCACCTCCTAATGTTGCACCAACCCTGCAATATGTTTTACACTGTGTCATTGTGTTTTCCATGCCTCCATTTTCAACTCGTGTGCATTCACACACACTGATATTCAGGCACTTAAAATACAGTGCATAACAAAAGTGAGTACACCCCTGGCATTTCAGCAGTTATTTAAGTACATCTTTTCTTGGGACAACACTGACAAAATGACACTTTGACTCAATGAAAACTAGTCTGTGTGCAGCTTATATCACAGTGTAAATTTGTTCTTCCCTCAAAATAACTCTATATACACCCATTAATGTCTAAACTACCAGCAACAAAAGTGAGTGCACCTCTAAGAGATTATACCCCTAAATGTCCAAATTGAGCAGTGCTTGTCGTTTTCCCTCCAAAATGTCATGTGACTAGTTAGTGTTCTAAGTGTTCTAAGGTGTGCATAGGGAGCAGCTGTGTTATATTTTGTAGAACAGCTCTCACATTCTCTAATACTGGTCACTGAAAGTTCCAACATGGTACCTCATGGCAAAGAACTCTGAGGATCTTAAAAGACAAATTGTTGTGGTACATGAAGATGGCCAAGAGGATTGCTAACACCCTGGAACTGAGCTGCAGCACAGTGGCCAAGATCATTCAGCATTTTAAAAGAGCAGGGTCCACTCAGAACAGACTTCATCTTGGTCGTCCAAAGAAGCTCAGTGCAGCGTCACATCCACATGCTGTCTTTGAAAGATAGGTGCAGGAGTTCTGTCAGCATTGCTGCAGAGATTGAAGAGGTCAGAGGTCAGCCTGTCAGTGTTCAGACCATACACCGCACATGAGTGTTGTAGTACTCGAGATCGGTCTTGGTCTCGAGACCATTATTTGATGGTCTCTGTCTCGTCTCGGACTCGACCGCATTTGGTCTCGGTCTTGTCTCTGTCTCGGGCGCTGAGGACTCGGTATTTTATTTCAAGACCAGTCGAGACCGCAACTGTGAAAATATTACTGAACATGCAGCATGCTATCCAGTTTATTTGTTAACATCTGTGTTTTCAGTGGATGCAAAACGCACCGATTAAAATCCAAGCAATTACGTGACTTGCCAATTACGTGTTTATGTTACTCCTCTCCGCTATGACGCTGGGTTTACACCTGTGCTGCAGCGAAGGAGACCTGCTGCTGCTGTGCGGAGCTGCACAGGTGTGTTAGAATCATGGCAGCAAAACGCAAAAAACTTTTCACAGTTTTCCCCCCAAACTAACAGACTGTTTAGTAAAGCTGTTCGATGCAGGTAAAGTTAGCTAAAAGATGACTAGCTAGCTAATATCAATACATCACCTTAAACTTAACAAGTAGCTTATAGGCTAAGTTGTTGTCTATGTTCAGCTACATAGATTCATTTTGCCCCCCAAAAAGTCGATCCCCCCCCTCAAAAACACATCGTTCAACCACACAGCTATTTGTGGGGGTGGGGGCAGAAAATGTTTGGAAACCACTGGGGGGGCGCAGGACAAAAAGTTTGGGAACCACTGGCATACATGTATCTACTTCTTGCTTGTTGCTCCTTGGTCAGTGTTCATAGTTGAGCGTCAGGGCATTGCCTCAATTGCTATGTTTAATGGTGCAGACAGTGGTGGTTTCTGACATGAGCAAACACTCAGGGCGTTATCTTTTTAGGGATGGCACAAGACCACCGCGGATCGTAGCACAGAGATGGAAGCAAAGCAGAACAAAGAGTTTGTTAAATTTAACATGGGTTAAATTTATTAAGTATTTAATATCTATGTGTTTTTATGGGAATATGGATCTTTCAGATCAATTTGAGAAGTAATTTTGATCATATTTCACATTTTATCATATCATGTAGAGCACGGTGCTGGTCTTGGTCTTGTCTCGGTCTCGACTTCCCTCGGTCTTGGTCTTGACTTGGTCTCGGACCCTGAAAGTCTTGGTCTTGTCTCGGTCTCGAGACACTCTGGTGTTGGTCTTATCTTGGTCTTGGGTTAGGTAGTCTTGACCACAACACTGCCGCACACTACATCAACTTGGTCTGCATGGCTGTCACTCCAGAAGGAAGCCTCTTCTGAAGTCTGTACACAGGAAAGCCTGCAAACAGTTTGCTTAAGTGTCAACAAAGGATATGGATTGGTGGGCTTTGGTGGCGCAGGGGTTAAGCACAGTCCACATATGGAGGCCTCAGTCCTCAACGTGGCCGTCGCAGGTTCGATTCCCAGCCTGGTGACCCTTGCCGCATGTCTTCCCCTTCTCTCACTACCCACTTTCCTGTTAACTAACTATCAAATAAAGGCCACTAGAGCCGATAAAACCTTAAAAAAAACAACAACAAAAAACAAAGGATATGGATGACAGGAACCATGCCATGTGGTCTGATGAGACCAAGATTAATTTGTTTGATTCAGATGGTCTCCAGCATGTGTAGCAGCAATCAGTTGAGGAGTACAAAGATAAGTGTGTGATGCCTACAGCCAAGCATGGTGGTGGGAATGTCATGGTCTGGGGCTGCATGAGTGCAGCAGGTGTTGGGGAGTTACATTTCATGAACTCCAATATGTTGACATGTTCGGTTACCCGACTCTGGTGCAGGATAATTACAAACACAACACAATAAAAGGTAAGTCTGAAGTTTATTTCGAGCAGCAGCTGGGGCAGACAGGTGAACAAACGGCAACGGGCAGGAAGTGGGGACCAGTCGGGGATTCGCTCTGGTGGGAAAAGGTGAGTTACTGATATGTCGTCTGAACGGGAGATCAATGTGCAACGGAGAAGAGGATGATCTTACTGTTGGTGGAGATGAGGTGGTCCCGGGGGCTGGGGAGAAGGAATATCCACTGAGGCTTAGATGCGATTCTCCAGATGCTGTCCTCCAAGCTTAGGGGAGGAGGCGAGAGACCGTTGGAGGGTGGACAGGCAGGCGAGCGGGTGATTCGGGAGCGATCCAGCAGCGAAGGTAGGCAGATGTGAAGGAGCCAGGCAGGAGACGGGAAGCCGCTATCAGCATGCAGCTGATGGGGACGCCACCGGGAGGAAACAGGATCAGCAAAGGTTCGACTCTGAGATGGAAAAAAAAAACAGGTACACAGTTACAAACATGACTGGAACTCACTAATATCTGTTACCAGGAAGCTCAGGTACCACTAGATACGTAGAACCATCTGGCATGTGCCACCAGTTTCCAGTTCCTATTTCACTGCTCCTCCTGATAAGATGATGAGCTGCAGCTGGCTACGCCTGTCTGACACACCCTGCAGGAGAGAAGGTAGGAGACGCACGCACTCACAGCACTCAGCTCAGTGGATATGACATATGTACTGTAAAATACTGAAGCAGAGCAGAGGTCCCTCTGGAAACTGGGTCGCTGGGCAGTGTTCCAGCATGATAATGACCCCATACACACCTTTAAGACGACCACTGCTTTATTGAAGAGGCTCAGGGTGAAGGTGATGGACTGACCAAGCATGTCTCCAGACCTAAATCTAATAGAACAACTTTGGGACATCCTCAAGAGGAAGGTGGAGGAGCGCCAAGTCTTGAATAGCCACCAGATGTCATCATGGAGGAGTGGAAAAGCATTCCAGTGGCAACCTGTGAAGCTCTGGTGAACTCCAAGCCCAGGAGAGTTGAGGCAGATTTGGTAAATAATGGTGGCCACACAAATTATTGACACTTAAGGAACTTTCACTAAGGGGTGTATTCACGTTTGTTGCGGTGGTTTAGACATTAATGGTTGTATATAGTTATTTTGAGGGAAGAATAAATTTACACTGTTATATAAGTGGCACACAGACTACTTTTCATTGTGTCAAAGCGTGATTTTGTCAGTGTTATCCCATGAAAAAAAGTATTTAGTATTTATTGATTTAATGATTGGAGTAAAAATGTAATTTTTTACATTTGACCTACTGATCACCATTTCATTAATTTTAATACTGAAATAAAAATATTTTATTCAGTGAAATATCTTTATAGAAGTTTCCAGTAAAAATTATTACAGTAAATATGATTGAAACCAGAAGGATTTAGTTTACCTAATAATAACTTAAAATAACTTGGTTCTTCATAACCCCTTTAGTTTAGTACTAAGCTTATTTCATTAGCGTTGACAACAAAACATTTTCACAGCTCTCTGAAAGTCCCACCAAAGCACGACAGGGAGCCTTAGCTGAGACCTTAATCTCAGCTCTTCCTTTGTTGCTGCACCAATTTAAAAATAAAATCAGGTTTTCAATTGTATTTGACTTCCATCCCTCCACCCCTGACTTTCTTTTCTTAAAAAGAAATTAGAAATTAGAAATATTTTCAAAACCTGACTTTTATTTAAATCATTCTTTCTGTGAGTTGCTTTGATTTCAAAATCCAAATAATCAGAAGTTCTAAAACATGGTTGTCAAACAAGATGGCCCACCATCTTTCGGGTTTCCACTCTGAACTATGGAAACCCAAAAAATGCATTGGTGGAAAACTTGAATAAAAAATTCATGTACTCGATAAAGTTGATTGCCAAGCCCTACGGTGTTGCAGAATTCCTATAGTAAATTGTACTGTATTCAACATAAACAGTTTAAGATATGTGTTTTGTGTTCGCTCATCTGTTTTCACATGCCTTATGGCATCAGATCTCCCTCTCCTTCTCCCTAAACATACATACACGCACGCACACACACGCAGATCTTTCATGTATTGTGCTAAGCCATTTATAAACTAACAGTATTTTAAAGTCTATTGTTTGAGCTACAGGGAGACAGTGAAGGACTTTAGAACTAATGTTATGTGCTCTATCTTCCTGGTTTTAGTGAGAACATCAGCAGCAGCGTTCTGGATCAGCTACGGCTGGAGGACTGATTTGTTAGGCAGACCTGTGAAGACGCTGTTAGTAATCAATGTGACTAAAAATTAACGCATGGATGAGTTTCTCTAGATCTCGCTGAGACATAAGTTCTCTAATCCTGGAAAGGTTATTCAGGTGATAGAAGGCCGACTTTGTAACTGTCTTTATGTAGCTCTGAATGCTCAGGTCAGAGTCCATCACTACTCCCAGGTTTTGGGCCTGATCACTAGGTTTTAGTTGTAATAACTGAAGCTGTGTGTTGACTCTAGATCGCTCCTTTTTAGGTCCAAAAATAATAACTTCAGTTTTGTTTCTGTTCAGCTGGAGAAAGCTTTGGCACATCCACACATTTATCTGTTCTAAGCATCTATTGGAGTCACCTGGTGACATTGTGATGTAGAGCTGTGTATCATCCGCGTAGTTATGGCAGCTGATCTTATTTCCTGTTATAACATGAGCCAGTGGGAGCATATAAATATTGAAGAGAAGGGATCCTAGAATTGAACTTTGGGGTACCCCACGTGTGACCTTTGACCTCTTTGATGAGAAGTTTCCGATTGAAACAAATCCATGTTCTTTATGCAAGATTCAATCCAGTTGAGTACTGGTCCGGAGAGTCCGACCCAACTCTCCAGTAGATTCAGTATAATGTTGTGGTCGTCGGTGTCGAAAGCTGCACTGAGCTCCAACGGAACCAGCACTGTGGTTCTCTGTGGTCTGTATTTATATGGATATCATTGAACACTTTGACTAGGCCGTCTCCGTGCTGTGGTGAGCACGAAAACCAGACTGGAAGGAGTCAAAGCAGTTGGTTATTGTTAAGAAGTTAGTTAATTGTCTAAACAGCTTTTTCAATAACTTTGCTGATGAATGGAAGGTCAGAGGTTGGCCTTTAATTCTGCAGTAGTGATTTGTCCAGATTGTTCTTTTTTATCAGTGGTTTGATAACTGCTGTTTTCAAAACCTGGGGGAAAACACCTGATGAGAGCAAGGAGTTGCTAATGATTTGGATCAGATCATTAGCAACGACAGGCAGGACTTTCTTAAAGAAATGTGTGGGTAGGACATCCAGACAGCATGAACTGGAGCTTTACTGACTTATAATTTCTTCTAAGGTTTTATAATTAAGTAGTTGAAATTGGGAAATTTTTTCTGTATTTGTTTTGTTTGAGCACAGCATTGGTACTGGTTTTAGAGTGGATGCACAGATTAATCCAGTGATTTTTCTTTATTTTCTCTGAAAAGAAGCTGGAAAACTTGTTGCAGGCGGCATTAGATTGGAGTTCAGGTGGTAACGTCATAAGAGGGTTTGTGAGCCTGTCAACAGTAGCAAATAAAGCTTGAGCGTTGTTAATGTTTTTGTTTATGACATCTGCAAAGAAAACCTCCCTTGCATGTTTTAGTGTTGAGTGATAGTTACGTAGTCTTTCTTTATAGATTTCATAATAAGCGTGAAGTTGAGTTTTACACCATTTTTGTTCGGCCCTATGGCAAATTTGTCTTGCAGATTGAACCATTTGTGCATTTCTCCATGTATATTTCATCCTACCAGACACAACCTTCACTTTAATTGGGGCAATGTAATAAGTGATATCTGAAACTTTAGACTTTAAATCATCTACCAACTCATCTACATAAGGGCTAGCAAGAAGAATAGATTTGATAAGATGTTTCTGCTGCGTTTTCTGGGAAAGAACATTTTGCGACAGTAACTGTTTGTGCAAGTGGGTTAACAGATAAAGAACTTTCAAAGATAACAAGAACTGATCCAACAGGCGATATCAGTTACAGAAACATTGGAAATATCCAGTATGTGTCCATGAGTGTGTGTTGCTTGTTTGACATGTTGTGTTAGACCAAAACGCTCTAATATATTAAAGAGCTTTTTTGCCCTTCTGTCTTCAGGTTGTCAACATGAATGTTGAAATCACCGACAATTATTAAACAATCATAATCAATACATATGAGAGATAGAAGCTCATTCACGTCAGTAAAGACATTTTCCACATATGTTGGAGTTTTGTATAAAGTTAGTGTAAAAGTTCATTTGTGGCCTTTTACCTCAATTCCAAGATGCTCAAAAGAGGTGAAATGACCCAAAGAAATTTTACTACAATTGATGGTATTCTTAAATATCGAAGCCATGCCTCCTCCTGTTTTGTTTTTTATTCTCACTTAAAAAATTGTAGATAGGAGGCGCTGATTCCATTAGTACGATTGGTTCATTATTGTTATTCAACTGTTTGTCAGAAACATAACATCAATATTATGCTCAGTGATGAAATCATTAATTAATAGAGCTTTAGTACAGATCTAGTATTTATAGATCAAGTATTTAAAGGGGATAGTTTAAGTGAGTTGGAGAACAAAAGTTCTTCAGTCTCAGGTTCTTTTAGGCAGGGGATCAGTCTGAGGTTTGAACTAACTATTTTATATTTTTGTTTTTTGTAACTTTTCTTGTAGTGATACGGACAGGTAATGTCCTGTTTTGCAGTGCCGGGGGGCCAGACACATTCTGGAGGAAGACGGGTGTAAAGATAATATCTGGACCTCAGAAGCGTAGAGAGATGGATCCTCTTTGAAGTCAGAGGCAGGTGGCTTAGATGAAGTGAGGTCTGCGACGTGAGCGCTAAGGAGATTCCATTCTCTCCACTACGGTCAGAAAAGCGACTCATTCCTTACGCTCCATCGAGCTGCCGGCTGAATATTGAAATCCGAAAGAAAAAAGCCGGCATCTTTTAGTTCACGGCTTGTTTGTATCTTCCATCACTTCCGTGTTGCAGCGAGTTTCAAACGTTGCGCCTTCATTTTTCTTCTCTCTTCGCCTCGCTCTTCTGACCACGCCCTCGGCCAATCAGTGAACAGCAGCGAAGCTTGCGTCACCTACCAAACCCGGGCTGGCCCTGCTGACCCTGCTCTGAAGCAGGACCCAAAAAAGCAGCGCCAGCCCCGTTGAAAAGGCCGGTGGGAACACAAGGAAAGCGAGCCGAGCCGGGCGGGCAGGCGATAAAGGGGCATAAGACACCTTGAACGAAATGGCCATGACTCTCTCCAGACCTAAATTCTATAGAAAACCTCTGGGATCTGCTGCATCGCCATGTAGAGGCACTCAGCAGACCAAAAGACCTCTATGCAGCTGTCCTCCGTTCAATTTCCAACCCCAAATTTGCTGCATGTTTTACTCTTCGCTCTCTATCATCCTTCTTGTCCATCTACTGTTGAATATAAAGGCCACTACAGCGTTAAAGAAAAATAGGTGGATGCCATGTCTCAGGAGACAATAAGTCAGCTTGTGAACACGAATAGAAGTCGTCAAGGTGTAATTGATGCTCAAGGCCACATGATGCATTAGTGAGACAATGACTTTTTTGTTTTTTGTTGTGATATATCCACCACTGTTGTTGGTGTTTGTTTTAAGACATTGAGTTGAGGAACCTACCACTGCACGCTTCTCCTTAAATGCCCTACTTGTTGTTTCATAGGCTGCAATGCAAATGCTGATGACAAAATGTGTCTTGCAGGAAAGTCGAATGTTGTAGCAAAAGAAGCTGTCTCCAGGTGGACAGGTAAGTTCTTGATATGTTTATTTTTGTATAACTAGATATTATCTGTAATGACTGGTGACATAAAGATACACAAATCTCCAAATTTGCTGAAGTAAACATGGTTCAAACCACTTCACTGAGTGAATGTGAAACATTACTTGTGGTTTAGCTATGATTATAAAAAAAGACTGAGCCCTAGTTAACTGACATTCAAATAAATAGGTCACAACAACAAACTTGTACATATTCTCTGTTGAAATGTACAGAACGTATTTTATTTCAATGCTTTACGTAATGTCTATCCTGCTATTAGATGCCATTAGCTGAAGAAATCTCAATTCTTTGCAGTTTGTAACTTTAACCAAATTTGTAGACCCTCCCACACAAGCCTGTGACTCATTTAATCACTTCTGTCTTGTGTAGAGGTAAAAGTGTTAGTGGGGTTTAGCATTAATTGGGGGAATTTCTGCAAAACAGACTTTTTGCGCTTGCAAACTTTGTAGAGGTATTTTGTTTTGCTGATGCAAATATGTGGTCCTTTGTTTTCAGTTGACAGAAGTTCAATTTGACCTTTTCCCCACTCTGACTAGCTTCACTGTCCATACTCAAATTTTATTTTTGATTCTCTAAACTAAGACCATTTTGAGCTTTAATTAGCTGATGATAAACTCTTCACAGATGCTCCCTTTAAAAAAAAACTTCATTATCCACTGACATCCTTCATTGGCTATTTCTGCTAATACTCAAATTTTAAAGCTGATGTGCATTTCTCATATCTATGTCTACACAAACTGTAAATAAACTGCAAAAAATTTAAATGGTGCAAATGCTTTTTCAATTTTGTTGTGTGAATGCATTGGTGTCAGTTGCCATAATTAAGTCCTTTATGTAATGGCTATTCAGATAATCTCATCTTCCAAGACGTTTAAAGTCAGTAAAACATGAATATCCATATTCCTTAGCCTTACTATCCAAGATTTCCAAATCTTGATAGTAAAAGGAAGCTTGGAGCTTTAGTACATCAGAGCTTACTGTACAGTCGTTCCCACAAAAACTTAAAAAGCTAAATAGTGTTTCTCCTTTGTTGCCTCTCTGACATTGTTAAGCAACAGTGGAAAACAGAAACAGAGTACCTCATTTTCAATATGTTTGTTGCCATAATTAACCAATCTTTTCTAGGTGCTGCAGGTAAGTTAATAGCTAAAAGTAGTTCTCCATTCTCTTCAGCCAAAACATCAACGATGACACAAATGGTTTTGTGTCTATGGACTTTACAGGAGTTTCCAGGAGTGAAACATCTTTCTCCTGTTTCCTAAGTGACTTTGCTTTAAAATGGGGTAGCACTGCTTGGGTAAACTACTTTTATATACTTATTGTCGGATTTATGTTTTATTAATATTGGATTATTTCTTCTTTCAGACAATGTTTTTGCAATCAAGTCTTGGACAAAAAAGAAGTTTTCTTTTGATGACAGCTGCATCAACAAGGCCTTTGGCATCCCTGAGGACTTTGACTACATGGACTGATTGGGATCTTCCACAGAGGGAAAAATGTTTATTAGAGATTTTGTTTGAACCCAGTTTTCCTGGTGACCTAATTCCAAGTTTTTGTTGTGTTCTCTGGAGCAAAGATTATGCAGCAGGATTCAGTTAGTTTTACATCTTGAAGAGAGATGTTGGTGATTTCGCCAACTCATATGAATTCATCAGTAGAGACCTGGTGCACCTGGAAAAGACAGTCAAGCATTAATGATTGAGATGTGGGGGGCATCCTGTGATTAATAAGTAAGCAGACTGACGTGGTGTGCACCTGTTTGGATGAAAACTGAGACCTCCAAGCTGATGATGGAAAAAAATCAACACTCACTACATCTGGATCTTCAATCGGAGCATCTACATGTCTTCTACAGATGGCTTGGGATCAAGTACTACTGTACTTTTCCTCTTAGATTTTCCATTTTTGTCATCTTTGACCAGCCTTGATTTAATGCAGTTGGACGAATACCAGAGTAAAACGTTGAAGAAAAGTTTAAGTAATAGTTTTGTAAATATTTGCTACTTCAGGTGCATTAAAGTTATTTCATTACAAAAAAAATGAGCATGAGTTTTACTTGCACCAGCTGAGGTTATCACTGTTTAAATGTTAGATAGTTAGTTTTTTTTACACCAGGTTTTCCATTTTATGTCTATGCAAAATCTGTCATTAAAGCATTTCTTCCACCGAAGCTGCACAATTCTTTTCTCTATGTAGAAAAAAGGGAACTCTGTTGTCTTAAGGCATCTAAAATGACTGCTGCCCTGTTTCCTCTCTTTGCCTTCTGTTTAAACAAATGCAAAACGGGTATTTGGTTGTACTGTGTTTACTCATCTGACCTAGTTTATGCGTCTTGGTTGGCTGATTTAAATTTGAAATGTTCCATGTGCGGGTGGCACCGTACTACTTTTGTTACAGCAGTCTCTGGTTTTTGAGCAAAGTCTGCCTTTTTTTAAATTACTATTCCCACTGTCTTCTTGAGTTTCCTCTCTGTTAGAAAAACCTCCACGTTAGATTATTACTATTTTCTTTTAATTGCCTTATGGGAGTGACTGTGTTTATTCTGTGATGGGCAGACAGTCCAAACCGGGTGTGACCCACCTGATATCAGCTGGGCTCCAGCCCCTCCTTGAGCTTAAACGGGTTCTGTGTACTTTGCTTTTGTAGTAGAAGATGCACTGTCTTTAAAATCTAGTGAGGCTCAAACTCAGGTTCGTTTTCTGTACTGTACTGTCTGCGGCAGTACTGATGCAGCTGAAAAATGCGCTCCAGTTATTAGAGCGCTGACACACCCACGTGTGAATAGTGGCATCATGCTGGTACTTGTCCAACCTGTCCCAACTATGATTCATTCACCTGACAATGCCTGGTAACACTTTGATTACAGATGGTGGAGTTCTACTCACTGACTTCTGGAGAACTATAAAATGCAGTTCCCTCAGTCTCAGTTCCCTTGAGACTTCTAAGTATTTGTTCCTAGAAAAAAGCAAATGTTTCCTTGTAGTGATTATTAAATTAATGCTCAGTGAGAAAGTGTTATTTTCCAAATGTCAATAATACTAACTACACATCATACAGTACCTTTTTTGTGAAAAATCTAATATAAATGTTTATATGTATGTTACATATATATGTGTAACATTAAGATATGTAATAATTGAAACTTGGTCATTTCTACTACCATTTACCATAATTCACAAAACTAATGTTAATTCATATGTGCAAAATTAGAAGTGTGAATTTGTTATGGTGTTTCTGTCCTCTTAACCCTAAGTGGATGGTGGAAAATGGACACCCATGATTCTGCTGGAGGTTTCCTCCTGTTGAGAAAATATTTCTCTCCACTATTGCCCTATGCGTGCTCAGGATGAAAGGCTGAAAAGTCATTACTGTCTGCTTCTTACATCTTTTCTGGACAGTTTTCTTCCATGGGATTAAAACTGGCTGTAGGATCATGAAATAACTTTTTATATAGACTTAGTGCTGTGCAAACTGAATTGAACCGAAGGTTGGGTGGTGAACGTAATGACAGGGGATTAAACTATGAAAAATGAAATAACCCTGTAATTAACATTCCATCGCTTCAGAGTACTTTAAATACGTTGCCTGATACCTTTTTGTCACATTTGTTTGTTTTATTCTGCTATAGACGTGCATGAACAGCAGTGATGGGAGCTACACCCATTACATGCTGTGTTTTCAGAGGGCGACGAGGAAGCTGCTGCAGCTCTGACACAGAAGCAACGCAGCGAAACACGGCAGGCTGCTAGCTCAGAGGCGGCATGGCGGGGCTACAGGGCTTCCAACAAGACAGCCACTGTCACAGGAAAACGTGGATTAATATATTTTTAGGAATACTTCAGATACTTCTACCATACGTTCAACACGGAGGGGCTCAGTTGCAAGGTTTGTTTTAAGCGTTTTCGGGCTGAATCAATAACAACCGTTTCTAGGAGAAGAAAATGAAGTTAGCTACCTGACTGAGTGCGTTACGCTCGAAAATGGTAGAGAAGATTAATTATCCTACTACCAATGTAATCTGTTCGTACTATAAAATCTAGATGGGGTTTTTTAGAGCAATTATGCACCACTTAATGTTTTTTTCATTACCAATAAAGTGTTTTTTTCTAAGTTCGTTAGCTTCTGAGCTAACCTGCTGCTAAACAAGCAGCTAGCAAACAGTCTTTGTCAACTTCCCGAGCAAGACTCGTTTCCTGGCTCGTGATTGCTCGTCATTCACCACAAGTTCAGATATCTTCGTATTAATAATTCAGTTTGTTTATATAGCGCTAGTTTGTAATGGAAACATGCAATTCAAATGGACATATTTACAATTCGTTTTTATTTAATCTCAATCAGAAGCAAGTAATACCAAAAACTGAAGTTCTAGCCTATTTTAGCAGACTAGTAGAGCACACTGCCAATTATTTAAAAAACATAAGTCAGTCACCAACTGACTGCATCGAATTTAAATTCACTGAACCCTGTGTTTTTTTCTGTGAGAAAGGTAAAGTTATTATGCCAAGTTATTTTATAGCAATTTGTGCAAATAATCTTTGGATGGATTTTAGCAACCAAAGTGAGTGACGATATTTGGTCAGTATGTCTTCCTCCAACCTGCAGAGAGATTTCAGGACAGCATGAGGTATCCTATTTGCACATTTTATTGTACATTTTAAACCAGGTTCCAAATGTAAAGGAGATCTTTGGACCAAAAACTGGGAGCTATTCTGGAGAAGAGTCAAACTGACGGATCAGGCTCTTGATTCTACTTTTTAAAAGCCAATAACGAGGCTTAACGAGATTTATGTACATATACATCTATATATACGTACATACAACACACTGCTATGGTAAAAACTGGAAATTCAGTCCAGCTCATAGTACTGGGAGCATCTCTGATGTGCATGTTGCACCAGTCATAGAGTTCCTGCATTGAAAAACCTTATGATTGAAGTAGTAGTAGTAGTCCTTTTCAATTTGCCACTCTTTTCTCACACTCAGTGTTTGTTCTTTTTCCTCTTATTTAACTCTGGATATTTTAGTAAATTATTCTCGTCTTGAAAACAGTTGTGTCTTATTAGAATGTTTTCAAAAATGATTAAATAAGAGAAGACCTAGGTTTACTTCCAATTTGGCTCTATTGTTAAGGACTCTCTGATATCCACATTCTTGAACACTGGAGTACATTTGTGGATTTTTGTTTATCCATTATTGTGATCAAGTATATTAGTAAATTTAGATTGCACACAAAAATACAAATTGTGCTACTTCAATCATAAGGTTTTTCAATGCAGGAACTCTATGACTGGTGCAACATGCACATCAGAGATGCTCCCAGTATTATGAGCCGGACTGAATTTCCAGTTTTTACCATAGCAGTGTGTTGTATTTACGTATATATAGATATATATGTACATAAATCAATATATAGATATCCACACATACACAATGTGTGTGTATATATGCAATTGTAGTGTTAAATTTACATTCTGATAGCAAGGTGGGGGGATGGAAAACTACAATTTCTTTTATTTTGATTCGTTTTTACCTTAGTTTTACAAATCTAAAAAATAAAGAATTACAAGAGTTTAGCCTGCAACATAATATAAGTTGCAGCTCCTAACCTAAATTTGCTGCTTATGTCTGATACTTTATTTGTTTTTCACATAACTTAATGGTCAGATGTTAATTTGATTTCATCTCATTCCCACAAAGCTCTGAGTCAGATGTCCACGAGCGTGGTTGAGGTCTGGCAGCCAGAGGAGACAGACACATTTGTGCCGCTTCAGGTATTTACACTTTCCTTCTTGAGTATGTTTGTATGGAGGAGGAACTATAAGTGTGTAAATTGTACCCCATAATCACCACACTCCAGCTTTCAAATGCTGGTGAATGAGTGCGTGTGGCTGTGAAAGTAGTAACACTTTGCTGAGGATTTAGGACATTTTTAACATGCAAATTCTCTTTTTGCATGTTTCTGTCCTTTTGATTTATGATCTCCTGGTGCTAGTATCAGTCCATAAGATAAAAAAAACAAGAAACTCCTTTCTTTTTTTGGAAATTAGTAAATGTTCTGTTGGTGTCTGGAAAACAACCTTTTTCAAAAAACCTCTAAACTGTTGCATCACAATTCTGTTATCTAGCAACCCCAAGCCATGCCCCGCCCCCCTAAAGTGGAGCATTTCATTACAAGAAGATGTTAAGTTGCTGCTGCAGTGACTGCTGGGAAAGAAAAATGTTTTGCTGTTGGCTGCAAAAAGAGCATGCGTTCATGCATTTTCTCCCAGTCACAGAACAGAGCTGCTTGGCATAATTTTATTTTTGCTTGCAATATCCCTGTAATGTTGCCCAAGACAACTGTAATTTGTACAGATCAGTTTAGTTAGGAATCCTTTGAAAACTACCAACAGAATTTTCCAAAGACTGTGAATGAAGGAAGGCTGTGCTCCTACTCTTCAACACAAATCTGCAGATGATGGCGATGTGATGAGATAAGATAATAATAATACTTTATTGAGTCCCCAAGGGGGAACAAAATAATGTCTTGTTGTTCGGCATGAACATCATTTGTCAGCTAGCACAAACTAACGCTGAACGATGACCTCTGCAAGTAGCGTGTCTCACGTTACTCAAAACTATTGCGCATTTACTGTTGCAGTAAATGTGACAGTTAACTGGGATTGTAACTGAAAGTGATGGTCTATATCAAGAAGGATCAGTGTTTGTGACTGCATGTTAGACTCTTGCACATTATTTATTTAATATAAATGTGCATCGTATCTGCAGTGTTTAATTCTCTGGTGGTTTTGGCATGATGGTTATTCAGGAGGCTCCACGTCTTCTGCTTCTGATTAAAGTCTATAAAATAAATTAAACTAAGAGTGATGTAAGTAATTGCAGGGTTTCTCCCAGAAAACTTGCTAAGCCTGGTGATCAGGGCACCGGGGCGGTCCACTAAGATGTTAAGTCAACAGAAAATGTTAAAATGATCCTGGGTATGTTAGCCAGTGAAATGCTCGCCAATTTGAGCTCTGTTTTTTCACAAATATATCTCAGTAAACTACAATTATTACTGATTGCTTTTAAGGTTAACCAGTTAAACTAGGCCCCCTCTTTCAGAATTGACTAAATCCATGTTGAAATGTTGTTAGTTGTGCTGATGTTTTACCAGCAAGAGGGGGCCCTACATCAAATTCTGCTCAAGGCTTCATACAACCTTGGACCAGCCCTACATCATGAGTTAAATCCGCTGCACTTGCCATCTCTGCTGGACAAACGGGAGATTTAATTTATTTGGCTTTAGTAGCGCTTCCATTTCATGTCTGTTGAGTTTTTAACAACGAACAGAAACTGGTGTGGCTGCCTGGACTTTAAGGGAAAAGTTTTTCAGACCTCCCCGCGACTGGGCGCATTCACTCTGGCTGACAAAGTGGACAAAGCATTAGATATGGTTTGATACTTTGTGTAACCGGAAAAATGATAAAAATTAAAGCTGCAAGCAGCCTCGAACGGCCCTCAAAGCTCAGCGCCACTCTGGCCTCAAGATGACTGTGGAAGCTCCAGCGACGACGCCCGCTCGCCACCATAGACCCTCTCGCACCCACACCTGTCCACCAGGCGGTACATATCGATGTGTTCCCGACGAAGTACAAAAAATCTGGTTCAGATTGGTTGATGTAGTGAGGAGATATAGGTGATGGAATAGCATAGGGGGCGCAGTGGAGTAAATTTACAATTTAATGCTATTGGGTAGAGATATGCCGATCGGCTAAATAATGTAAAGAGCCAAAAAAAAACCTCTCAATATTGCCAAAAAAGTTCAAGTATAAAACTTAACATTCAAAGGCAAATACAGGTTCCATTACAATAAACAATCCAGAGTTACTGAATGAAAACGTCCTGATATCATGGCGGCTAGCTGATTACTGCTAGTTCTGAGTGGCTGTTTCTGACTGAGTGGAGTAATTATGCAGAGCAGGGAGGAGATCAATTATTTTTTTAGAGATTATCTGTCTCATGTTAGGACAGCAAAAGTTTTAATACGTATATAAAATGGTTTTTTTTAGGGTTGATGCTGCAGCTTTAAACAGAGGTTCGGTGTGAGAGTCACTACCAGGTGGAGCAGAAGCGGCGCTCCGTCTGTGAAATATTACTACCTGTAGCGCGTAGCAGCGGTTCAACAGCGAGAGCAGAACCAGTGTCTTACATCGCAGCTCGAATTCTTAAATTATTTTGCGGGTTATTTGTTTAGCTTTCTGACCGTCATGCTAATCCGGGTGAGTGTTTGTAGCTGTGCGCTGCTTTACCTGCTATCTGATCCTTCATATGTTTTTTTTACTGCAGTGAGCCTCGATGTAGCCAAACTCTGTCAAGTATGTCATTGTTTTTATGTCGTATTGGCTTTGTTGTGTTGATGCATGTTGACTTGCTTAAATTTTCTGCCGCAACACGCAAACTTCCCCATTCACTCAGTGCGTTATAGTTCCACATCGCTTAGGATTTGTTGCTGCGAGTTTGCGCAATGTGAAGGAAAGAGGAGACCAGCTGCACAGGCAGGCTGTGAAATGAGATGCAGGCTGCAGGTGATCGGTATCGGCAACGAGACAATGATCGCCAATCACCGATCATGCACTTTTTCACGAAAATCGGCTGATTATGATCGGTGACCGATCGATTGGCACACCTCTACTATTGGGCTCTTTAGACGTTCAGAAAAGTCAATCATAACAAGTTTGGTCCAAATTTGATGATACATATGATTTATACATATGATTATGATTGTTGCATATGATTTAGACACAATCATATGCATACGGTGAGAGATTGAAATTGCTGTTTTATGACGAATTGTCAAAGTTTGACACATGCTTTGATGTACAAAAAATTGTAGGATAACTTTTGACCTTCAGTGCCTCAAGACTATGCTGACTGAGTTTGAATTCAATTTTGTATTTCAAAAGTTGTAGGATGAGTACACTCGGATACAATTTCAATAAAAAAGCCGGGATGGCGGCTTTGATCCAAAATGGCCAACTTTCTGTTGTGTTTGGACCAAAGCATGGCTTGGGGCTGATTTATAAAAACCAAAAAAAAATCTAGTGGGCACTGTGGAGTAATTAGGCCACACCAACAACTATTGGACCGCATTCCTGTCGGGCTTTGACAAGGGTCGATCAAAGTGAATTTGGTGCAAGTTGGCCGAAATATGTGGAAATTAGAGCCAAACATATGGCAACGGCGTTACAGGTCACTTCACCATGCCACCATGCCCACCTGCTTTTACACAATCTGTTGGTGTTGGAAACTCTGTCACACAAACATGTCTTCTGTCTCTGGACACAGTTTTATGTTGATTAGGTCAAAGCGGTCAGATAGAGACCGTTCACAGTAAAACATGACACTTCCTTTTCTCAGGGGGCGTGGCTTAAGTGATGTCATCATTTGACCATTGGGTATTGTAGGGCACCCAATGATGATCATTCACTGAAAGTTCGATGCCACTGAGTTTTTGTGTAGAAGATATAACAGTTTGGTGTTACATAGCGAGAACCCAAACTTTGAGGCCTGACCCTTCAACATGCACGAAAACTCACCGTTTTGATTACTTTGATTCGGACATGCCTTATGAACAAACTGACCAAGTTTGAACTTGATTGATCAAAATCTCTAGGACGAGTTTGATCAAATGCGGAGGCTGTAAACAGCCAATAATCGCATCTGACGACGCACCAAAATCTGTTGCAGATCGGCGGATTTAGTGAGGAGATGTAGCTGATGGAATAACCTAGGGGGAGCAGTATAGTCAAATAACAATTCAATGTTATTGGGCTCTGTAGACGTGAACAAAGGTCATACATATCCAGTTTGGTGCAAATCGGATGATACATGTGTAATTTAGGGACAACCGTATGCATATGGCGAGGAATTGAAATTCGGCCACGGCCACACAGTTCAACCAGCAGCCAGCATCGACAGAGTTCATCATCAGGTATGTCAGTTGGCACAGGATGAAACTAGGGATGCTCCGATCAGGTTTTTTGCTGCCGATTCCGATACCGATCACCCATGAGGCTGATCTTTGCCAATCACCTGGATTTTCTGTTAATGTTTCGCTTTAGGTAAAAATACTACTACGTGATCTGGCAAAATGGAAAAATTATTTGGCAAAAAATTCACCTAATTTAGACATAAATTACAACATATTTGCATGCACAATACAGCAGCTATTCAGTCAAAAGGACAACTGAAAAACCTGCAATCAGTAAAGTAATTAACAGTAGGTCCTCAGTCCCATAAATTATGCATAAGTCAAATAAATCTCACAACACTGCCTATATCAAATAATGTCAAGAAAAAAGAAATATTCATTCAGAGTCAAATGCAGGTTGCATCAGAATAAAGCCTGTGTCCAGTTTGAGTGAAAGGAGGCGCCGCGATCCCGCTGATTTAAAGCAGCAAGGCAAAGCACAGAGGCGCCAGCTGTGTGATTAGTCCGCTCGCTTAAATGCATAAACTATAAACATATCTATTATAAACCTATGTTTTAGGAATAAATCTGCTCTGCTACTGAAATGCTAAGAGCAACGGAGACGCTTGCAGCCTGGCTTTAATAAAACAAACAAAAAAAAACAAAAAACGATTGTTTTTATTATTATTATTATTATTATTATTATTATTATTATTTTCCTAGAAACGTAAACAAGCAACGCTTAGCCTGGCGGCGGGGCTAGTAAAGCATGGCGGGCCGCCAAGCTTATAATACACTGGGAGAAACCCTGGATTAGTCTGCTCTCCTGGCTTTGGGGCCTGTTAAATACATCAACTATAAACCCATCTTCTTCAGGGCAACAGAGACTTTTGAAGTCTGGTTTATAAAAAAAAAATCAAGTAATTTTTTTTCCCTTCTTTTTTTTTTTTCTAAAATCAAAAACAAGCAATGCTTAACCTGGCAGGGGGAGAGCCAAGTAAACCCTGGTGGGAAACAATGATTTCAGTAAGTATAAGTAACAAGCATGCATATGCACATATGTTCATCTAAAAATAATCTATTATTGAGTGTCTGGAAAATTAGATTTAAGTTGCTTATACTTAAATCTACTTTAAGTTTAAGCAGCTTAAACTTAAATTAGAGTGAACCACAGAGCGAAAACCACAGTTTCGCTCTGTGGTTCACTTTGACAAAATGAGTCTCTGGCTGAAGGTGCTAATGTATCCAGCAAGCAGGTCTTGAAGTGGTTGAGACTTGTTTTCCAAGATGACAACAGGATCCTTCTCCTTGACCACATTTACCAATATTTACCACATTAATTCTTTATCAAGCCATCTATTTATTTCTATTTTTCCAATTTTGGGAGTGTCGGTCCTCCCAAAGGAGTATTTAAAAACTGGCTAATTTATTGCAGAAACAATTAATCCGGAGAACGAAGAAGCAGAGGCAAATGAGGGAGAAAGAAGAGATGGAAGCAAGAGAGAAGGGGCACCAATGTGATTATTGATACAAGCCAAAGAGTTGGAGAAATTGGCAACTAATTACCTCAGTGCAAATAGTTTAAGTTACCTGTGATGCCAGTTCTGCATAGTCAGAGGTCACATCACCAATTTAATTATTTAAGTATTTATTTCAACAAAGTAGTTGCTGCAAAGGGAGATGGAGCTGAGAAGGATGAGAGCAGGAAAAGTTTAGATCATGGAACCAAGCCAGAATAGAGAGCTGCAGATGCAGCTCAGCCAACAAATAGTGAAGGAGACAAAAAGGAACTAAAGTACAAATGTGACAAGATCTGTAGTTCATCTCTCAATTGCTGTTACATTTCTTCCTATGTGTTTTTTTGTTTTGCTTACATTTAAAGGGGCAGCATTATGTAAAATCAACTTTTTGAGCTTTAAATGTTATTTCCTAATCAAAAACATACCTGAAGTACTGTGCCCCCCTACACAGCTCCTTCAGAATAGCAGCAGCACTTCCAAACACTCGGTGGAACTGTCTGTTGAACTCATCATACGAGCTGCTTCTGTGTCCAGTGCTCCTGAAAACAGTTGTAAACGGTATAATGAGAAGGATTGTTGTGATGAGTGTCAAAGCTTCTTAAAGAAACAGAGGTTAAATTTCAAGGTGTCACATTTCTTTTTAATTGTTTTTGATATACACTGCATCTTTATAACAACTGAAGGTAACATAGTTAGCTATTTGTGCTAATACAATGGTACTATGCGCCAGGGAAATACATAATTTCCTATAAGGTCCACGTTATTAGGTGGAAGAAGTGAAGCAGAGAAAACCAAATGGGTAAGTAGACAAGAGAGCTGGAGGAAAGAGTCCACAGTTGGGTTCTTAATAGAGGTGCGCCAATTGATCGGCCTCCAATCATAATCGGTCGATTTCTGTTGTGGCCGATCACCATAACCGATCACATTTATCTCACTTTGCAGCCTGTGTGTGCAGCTTATCACCTCTTTCCTTCACACTGAGCAAACACGCAGCAACAAATCCTGTTGTGTGGAACTATAACACTATGAGAGTGAGTGGGGATGTTTGCATGCTGCAGCGGAAAATTACCTTGGGAGTGAAGCACGTCAAAATGCATCAACACAATGAATCTAATATGGCATTTAAAAAACAAACACTTTTTTTGGCTACATCGAGGCTTTTGGAGGACAAAAAGGACATCCGGAGCGGCCAGGTACCGGGTAAAGCAGCGCACAACTACCAACCCTCACCCGGATTAGCATCACAGTCAGAAAGCTAAACAAATAACCCGAAAAATAATTCAAGTTTTCGAGCTGGCGGTGTAAGACGATGGTTCTGCTTTCGCTCTTGGACCGCCTCTATGCGCTACTGATATTTCACAGACGGGGCGCTGCTCAACCTCCACCAGACAGTGAACTCTCAGACCGAATGTCTGCTTAAAGCTGCAGCATGTAACTTAAAAAAAAAAGATTTTAGATATGTATTAAAATGTCTATTTTGTCTAAATTAGGTGAATTTATTGCCAGATAATCTTTCCATTTTGCCAGATAACATAGTATAATTTTTACCTAAATGGAAAAATTGGCAGGCATTCCAGGCGATGGGCAAAGATTGGTGATCAGCAGAGATCGGCCTCATGGATGACGTTTTGCTAGGAGAGGCTTGTGAATGGTGCAGCTATGTATCCCCGTCCTGATTGTTACCAAGGAGATTACTATAAATGATTTGCAGGGCCTTCTTGGTGATACCGCTGCATGCATGCAACTGCCTCTCCATCACGCCAATTTTCCACTGCAGGAGTATCTGCTCCACTTCGCCAGCAGAGCACACTATTTAGAGCACAGATATCGGTGTATCAAAAATGATGAACAAGGGGAAGGTCATGTTTAACAATTTCTAAAACAACAAATGTGACTTTCTGTGACTATTCCACTGTGTCTTGTATACGTTTTTTCCTCTTCATAAATTTTTTTTTGACTGAGTTGTACACCGGAGCAATTTATTGTCCCCACCTCCTAAAGTGTACAAATTCCCCATGTTTCAAAAAGTGAATTTCGGCCTCTGACTCCTAAAGAAACCACAGTGAAGGACCACTCTCTGCAGTTGATTATTTTAATGTGCACTGAATAGTTTATTTAATGTAAGATAACAGTGTTTAAAGTTGGTTTGAAGGCTTTTTTGACGTTTTAGTTATCTGCACATCCAGTTTTTGTCTGTTTCTCGTTAACAAAAACATTTCTCTGATGCTTGCACCATTTTTCTTATCATTTTGCTGTATACATTCCTGATAATTATGTAATTATGGCGCACAGAGAATACACATAGTGGCAGTTTAGTGTTTACAGATAACCTGTCATGAGGCCATCACCTGACGTTTGGTGCTACCTGAGGGCTGAGAACAGCATTTTCTGTAGGACTCTTTTATCAAGAGACAGTGCTGAAAATTGCAAGAAGGAAAAAACATGGTTTAAAAAACATTTGTGTGGTACATTTTTGTAGATTAACAAAAGAATGTATGCTGTGTTTTAAAAAAATGCAGACGATGCAGTTTATATGTTCAGTGTATATGTTCATAAAGTTTCAATATACTCCCTCAGTATGCTGCAATAATGACTATATTCATATCAACTTAAGGAACTGGATATGTTCCGTCACTCAAACAATTAAGACATTGGTGTTTTCTACATCGGTGCTGCTGGTTCTCAGCTGTGTGTGTTCTCTATCACATTAGTTATAAGCAGGACTCAGTAGAAACTGAGTGCAAATGAGGAGGTAACTCACTCATTTCATTTAGGTGTGTTGTACTTGTTGGGGAATGGAGTTTGACAATACTGGTCTAATTTAAAATAAAAACAGTCTTTAGTTTTCTCTTAATTGAGCTTTAATTCCA
This sequence comes from Poecilia reticulata, assembly GCF_904066995.2. Taxonomy (NCBI): domain Eukaryota; kingdom Metazoa; phylum Chordata; class Actinopteri; order Cyprinodontiformes; family Poeciliidae; genus Poecilia; species Poecilia reticulata. The sequence continues at coordinate 494,120 of NC_088830.1, read as the reverse complement.
CACATCTTAACAGTTGCTTGTGCAAGTTTCACCTGCCGCCCTGTTCCCAAATAATCTGTTTTTCTGTGCTTTCTTGGAGGGAAAAAAAATCTGCTGCTTTTAAAATTTTTCCTTTTCATATATAAATCATTAACTTATGGTCTATATGAAGTAGAACAGCAATGCTTTGGTCTGAATTACTCATTGTTACACAGACTCGTTTACCCTTGATCGGAGATTTGTTTTAGAGCAACTTATTTTGCTGCTGTCTTTTTAAATGTGAAAGAGACGTTTCACGCCCCATCAGTCTGACTCAAAGCAGGAGAATGAAGACGACAAACCTGCAGAAGGATGTAAGGAATCTTGTGGGTAAATACGCTCTGAACCGAACATTTTGACTTATCTACTTGCAACTTCAGCAGAACTGAACTTGGATGACAAAATCGCTGCAAGGAAAAAAGGGTGGCTTTACAAAATTGATAATCCAGAAGAGAATAAATTTAAATTTTTTGGACTGCAAGACACTCAAGTACACACAACTTTAAGGGCTAAACAAGTGGATTTTGCATGTTAAATCCCTTTTAAATGTACCAGCCTTAAATAAATTTCCGCCTGACAAAAACACACAAAAGTAAATCACTTATAGCCTCACAGCTATTAGATTTAATAAGAAACTTTTGGTACCTCTGTAAAGGTAAGATGTCATAGAATGGTTTTCTGGTGTCAGCACCATTGTAGCTTTGACCCTGCCTGAAATATTAGGGACAAAATACAAAATATTTTGCATTTATTTTAACCTCGCCAAAATTGTCTTTGAAATAAACATTGAAAACACTACCAAAATATTATTTATAGCACAAAAAAGTAGTACAGACTTTTAAATCTAAATGTTGTGTAAAAGTATACCAAATTTGGACTCAATCAGATGAATCGTATTTATTTTAGAATGGTATTGGTGAGAAATTTCTTAGGCGGAAAGGCCATTTTGGCACATTTATCCAAAAATGTCACCAAACTGTGCCAAATGTGTTTTTTACATCAATACTGGGGGTTTGTTAAAATTAAATAGCTTATTACCATCTAATGACACTTTCTACATATAATATAACCATTGGTCATGACATTTACCCCATTTATATGCAAAATGTACCATTGCGCACAGTGTAATATGTATAATAATGATGAACTGAAAGCTCTTTCTTTGACTCCAAATAGAAAACTTTTATTGAAACAAGATAAAACAGTCAAAAATACTTTTTGAATAATTTAAAAGAGCAAATAAACAATTTTGAAAATCCACCACCACCATTACCACCAAAAAAAAAACAAAAAACAAAAACAAGTTCAAAAATAAAAAAAAGACCACAAACTACAAGTTTTTGTGGTAGTCCTCAAAGCAATTCCTGTCTGGCTGAAGACACAGGGCAACGTTGCATTTGGGACAGTATAGTGGTGTTTTTCTCTTATTGCCATTCTGCTTGCACCACACACAAATCCTTCGCTTTTCCTCTGCTGTTCCCCCAAAGTATCTGGGAACTGACCCAGGGCATTTGAATGCACCGGGTTGAGCTGAAAATGATGTGCTTGGTTGAGGACAAGCTGTTTCTCCTTTAGACTCCAGTATGAGCTCCTCCATGAGTTTCTCTCTGAATTGCCGTTGGGAAATGGCATTTTCCTCTCTTTTTTCTGCAAGCATTTTGAAAATAATAAAACTATTCACAACAGAAATGTCAATAAAATGATTAAAAAAAAAAAGTCTTATACCATTTCATTGTCTTGCTTCTCACTGAGTAGTATTGAATCAGGGCATCAGACAGATCAACTCCTCCCATGAATTTATTATAGTCTTTCACAGAGTCATGGACGGGAACATCTTTCACTACGTAGTGCCCTGCCTCTTTGACTCTCCTCTTTACAGTTGCTCCACTGAAAGCTTTGTGGAAGGTGCTGCAGACCGTCACCTCCTTGGTGTCCTTCCACTTGACGAATAGGAGTCCGTCTTTTCTGATCCACCGCATCTCTCCCCTCTGTGCAGATCATGGAAGGTTGTTTACTATTGTTTTGGGAAATCCCACACGATTTTGCCGGATGTTGATGTGCTGTTTGAAGCCAGTTTTTGAAATAGGTAAGGACTACTGTAGAAATTGTCCAGATATAAATGGTAGCCCTTTCCTAAAAGTCCAAACTCCATGAGGTCCATTACTGATGTGGTGCTGAGGCCTTCTTCCCGAACGACGGCAGACTTCCCCTGGTAAATGAAAAAATTCCAAGTGTAGCCAGTCCCGGAATCAGCCAAAACAAACAGCTTATACCCAAACCTGGTAGGCTTGTCTCTCATAAATTGCTTGAAGACAATTCGTGCTTTACTGGCCACCATTCGTTCATCAATGCATATTTCTCGCATTGGTTGAAAATGAGTCTTGCAGGCAACTCTGATGTCGTCATAAAGTGGTTTCAGTTTGAATAGCCGATCATACTGATGTGTTCCCTTTTTTTGTTCATTTTCTTCATCTTTTTTGATGTTGGACAGGTGAAGGGACCAAAGGATGGACTCAAATCTGTCACGGGTCATGCAGCTACGTGGAAATGGAAAATTATATGGCCATTTTGTTCGCCAGTAGTCTGACTTTGAAGGTACTTGTACCAGTCCGCTGAATATAATTATGGCTAAAAATTTGTAAAAATCGTCCACTGTCAAAGGTGACCATTTGAATTTTTTCCAGCTGCAAGTAAACGCTGTGCATTTTCATTTGTGTTTTTGACTATTTCCCGAATGGTGTAGGCACTAAAGAAAAGTTTGAACAGGCTCAGGGGTGACCAACTTTTAGTAGAGTCAATCTGAGGTCCTGGGTCTTTCTTTGGAGTAAATAATGGACATCCGGGCTCCGTATCAAGTTCCTCTCTAGTGTGCCAACAATCCTCGCCTTGTTGTTGGTGCGCTGAGGAGCTGACTTTCTGTTGTTTCCTTGCCTTTTTGTGTTTGGTTGTTGTTCTTTTTGGGGCTGTAGCTCTTCCACGCCCTGAAGACCTCAAAGGAACTGGTGGAACATAGTCTTCATCAGCCTCTCCTGCAAGATCTCCACTGTGGAAACAGAATGAAATATATTGAAGACTAAATTTGTCAAAAAATGAAATACTGAAAATGAAGCTGCATCACACAGTCTTATAAAATAAAGCAAAGACACCAATGTTACACTGTAACAACACATTTCTTATTTTGTAACAATTTTTTTGGCATAATGGACATCTTACCTCAAAGAAGATGAAGAATCATGAGAGGTGGGGGGAGGTTCAGCTCCACCTGAGCTTGATGGTTCGGCTTCCACTTGACTATAAATAAAAATAAAGTATTTGAAGAATTAGAGGTTTATTACAAAGTAATGAACCAAAGTAAACATGAAATCCTTACTAGTAAAATAAAACATATTTTAGTAAAACATAAATAAATAACCACATGGTTTTACTTCCTGCCGTTATTACAAGCATATAATCACTGAAATAAATAAATAAATAAATAGAACCAAAACATCAAATATTTTGTGTGAAATTGCGGGGGAAAACTTACACATCACCGAGATCAAGTCTGTCAGCTGTGTCCGGCTCTTCCTCTTCCTCCTCGTCCGAATCCCACCAGTTATCAGAAGAGTCTTCCAGCTCAACATTGCTCCGAAATAGTTCTTCCAGCGCCTCCAAATTGGACATTTTCCTCCGCGCCATTGAGATAATTTTTCCAAGATTTAGCTCCACTCGTAGCAAATCGAAAAACCGTTGTTGTTCAAAAGCCTTCAAAAGCCTCTAAATCGTCCAGTTTCTGCTGCTATGATCGATTTATCATAAATAAATCAAAACTGAACTCACGGAACCGAGATAACTCCACGTGCTCAGACTCCCGTATACCACACCTGCTTACGCACGGAGAGCGCACGAATTACGCATACATTTAGATCGGGTTCCGGAAAATGCGTCACGATTTTGCATAGCCGACATCTTGTGCCATACTCTGAGAGTCTTTCCACTGTCTCGTGAAGCCACAAAATGGCCGTGATGATCAGCTGATCAGGTGTTTTCAGGGCAGTTGCGTCATCGCCCAAGGACCTTTAAATCTCATCAGCTGTTTTTAAATAGCTCTAAAATCTTAACATTTTGGGCAAAACCTTTATGCGGAATAGTTTTTGAAAGATTAAAGCCTCTTTTAGCGGATAATAATAAAAAAAAAATGTTAAAGGCACGTGGAGCCTTTGTTTACAGAGCGAGTCGAGGTCACGTGGCAGCTGGACCCACCGGTGGGTCCGTCGGGCTAAACAGGTTGTGCTTGGGGCCATAGTTGGACAACTCACCAGTTGGAACTTTTCAAGCTGCACCAAGTCACTTCTGTCGTGTTTTCTAAAGGACTGTGGGTAGCAGTGTATGCAATGTTATTTTGCAGTGCATAATTCAGTTTGATTCATTTAGAAATTACAAATATATTTGTCAGATGCTATTATTTGGTCTGTAGTCTAAAAGAGAATGTCAAGATGTTATTGAAATATCCTTTAAATCCATTATTCTGAAGAGTCATTTAGAATTTTAAAGTAGAGGAAAGGCAATTAGACTAGGTATGAGTGAATTGATAACCTTCAGAGAAAATGTAATGATGTCATGGTGTTCCCATACCATGTATGTTTGTATTATTAGCAACTAGAAATAGGTTCAAATCACCTACTTCTCGCTGGAGTCTAGCTGTAGAACATAGGAAAACTGTGGGAGTCTTCTTTAACCTGTTGTCCAAGCAGTGTGGGGCAGCAAGTGTGGGAGGGGCAGCACCTCAGTACTGTTGTCTCCATATACCCGGACAAAACTCCAGTCACTGCTGCCCTTCTTCTGGTGCCTGTGAAGTTAAGTGGAAGAATCAAGCTTTTACAAATTTGCTAAATATTAGGAATTTTTGGCTCGATTTGTGGCTTAGTTTGGTTCTGGCTCAGTTGAGGTGCTAAGCAAGCCAAACCTGTTATATTGAGTAATGTGGAAACAAAGTAAAGTGTCACTTAGTCAGTCAGAAAGAAATAATCACCTGTAGGTGTGAGCTCTGATGCAGAGACGCTGCTGATCACACTGAATGTCCAAGACATCCCACACACTGAAGTTGTGTTTTCAGTCTCATTTGAACTTGTTCAGGTTAAGAGGGTGTTGACAGACAGTGCCCAGCTCTGTTCTGGGTACTGTCTGTATCATGTAATGGAGAAACCCCAGCAGAATGCTATAATCGAGCTGTTCAGACCAGTTTTATATATCAAGCAAATTCCATTTTAAAGTTTTAATTAAAATAAAAATAGAGAGGTAGCAGAAAGTAGGTCAGCTATGCTAGCTTGACTCTGACAACCTTAAAATACTGATGTGCCGCAGAATCAGCTATATTTTCCAGACCTTAAGACAGTGCTTTAACGAGGCAGTGAAGTACATTCTGTGTGTTTTTGTTGAGTTAACCAAAAAACGCAACCCACACATCAACTTTCTAACAGGTCAGCAATAGAGCAGATGTTTAATTAGCCAATCAACGTTGTGTTCAGACGTTCAAATAAACAACAAGCCTGAAAACATAATACTGTAACAAACTAAATGTTCTGTTCTTTTTGTGAGAAATGTTTGCTTGTTTTTTTGTTGTTAAATCCTGATACACAAGTTGGAGCTCTTTGTCAGTCAGTTGCTATGACAACAGGTTTGTGTGTAGCGTAGCCAACGCAGAAAGCAAGAAAAGAGAATACAAGTGGTTTTTTAGTTGTTCTTCAATGTTTATTTTTCTCTTTTGCTGTGGTGCACTGCACTAAACTACTATATCTTCAGGTTTCAGTATAATAGAATTGTTCTACCGCAGCAGCGCGGCTATGAATTGAATCTAAAAGAATTGTCTTTCTGCCCTCCAGCATTGTGCAAAAATTCTGGATGAAAACAATAACATGCAACATGTTTGTAGCCACTGATGGCTGGATGTCTATGGCAGTGTTTTTCAACCACTTTTCCGCGGCACACTAGTGTGCCGTGAGTGATCGTCAGGTGTGCCGTGGAAATTATTCAATTTCACCTACTGTATCATATTTTCCGGACTATAAGCTGGTGGTTTTTTCCTAAGCTTTGAACCATGCGGATTGTAGCCGGATGTGGTTTTCTGTGAATTTTTCTTCAACCACCAGGGGGCTCTCTAGCAGGAAATGAATCATTAGAAGTCAAAATTGTAAATCAAAAGAAGAACGTGCTAAATTTTCATTTAGAATAGCGGTTCTCAACGTGGGCGGTACCGCCCCCCAGGGGGCGTTCAGAGGCCGGCAGGGGGCGCTGGCGGACATTTTTACAAAAGGGGGGCGCTGGGATGCCTTTGGGGGGCGTTTGGTCGAAGGTAAACTTTACACCTTAAATCTACAACAATACCAGTTTAGACTTTGAGCAACTTTGTAAAAATGTATTGTGTAACATTAAATCATGCTTGGCTGCAACGGTATCGATGGCAGCTCTTCTTCTATTCAGTGTTTTAGCTTCATGGCGCAGCTCCGCTCCGCATCAGTTCAGCGTTACACCGGCTGATGACGCTGCTGTGATTCACTTTGTCTGGTATTTATGTAGGCTACGTTTTGGCAGTTCTGTGATCATGTCAAAGCAGCAATTTATATTAAAAAGTGTTTTATTTCCGTTTGAAAGCTGCCCGCTACCATGGAAGAACAACAGAAAATCGCTCTTAATTACTAAGAGCGGAGGAATACGGAGGGATACAAAGTGAAGGCACTTTGTATCCCTCTGAAAAATTAACCCATTTAAATAAAGAAATCCGTCCATGGGTGATACCACGATAGAGAGCGTTCATTTTATAGCGTTAACACCGGTGCTGTAAGTGGTCCGACGTGAAACGGGTGTGATGGAACAACGGTACCACAGCACTTTAAAATTTCAATAATCAGAATGCCATGATTGTTTCCGTTGTTTTAAAAGTTTTATGTCAGTCTGCCTTTTCACCAAAGATATGTTTCCCGACCGCCCTGCATCTTAGGGAGTTAAAAAAAAAAAAAAAAAAAAAAGCCGAGCACATTGCGCAAAATTCTGAAACGTGAGAAGCGGGCAAAACGTAGCGACAAACTAGATGTGAATTATGGCATAAAAACAGAGAATCCGACGCTGAACCGTGAAAAATCAACACATGATGTGAAAAACATGACGATTAAGCGGCGCAGCAGGTGATGAATGAATATCACTGATGATCAATAAACAATAAAATAAATCTAGCAACAGGAAAGAAACTAAAGTGGACATAGAAATAAACCAAGAGAGGATAATACTAATCAAATGGAAATGAATGAAAAACAAAATGCAAGAATAAACTAAGAAACTAAAGTAAATACGGAGGAATAAACTGGTATGGCAAGACCTTTCGAGCAATAATTAATACAGAGGACTGTATGGCAAAAATAAACAGACACTATTTCCAGATAAAAGGTAAAATAATATTGTTGAAGTGCCATGGGCAGGAGCGCAACTACACATTATTCAGGTAGATGCGAAAACATAAATCGGCACAACCCCACAAAGGAGCGTAGAAACATACGCTCGCCCCCACCCCAACCCCCCTCCTTCAGACGCCGATACGTTTAGGGCAAAACTCGCTACATTTACCCCGTTATGTGCGCGAGGTGAAGGAGCGTAAGGGGCGCGAAGTGTACGGGAAAACATAATCGGTGCGCCGATTCAAAACATCTACAATAATGATAGTAACATTAATAATAAAATAATAGTCAGTGCAAAGTAGCCTACACATTTTTTGGTGGGGGGCGGTGAGGGACCTGGATAAGGGCTAGGGGGGCGCTGGCCCGAAAAAGGTTGAGAAACACTGATTTAGAACAACCACATGCTAGCAGCAGGCACGACAGAGAAATGTTTTCAAACTCATGTCATGCAGCTTTTAAGTTGAGGGCTGTCGATGTGGCACTACAGGAGGGAAATAGAGCGGCTGAAGCTCGGTGGGAACGAAACCATGGTTCGGCTTTGGAGACGGAGTGCTGCGTCCTTAATATATGCAGCAGATTTATTAGGACGCCGCCTTCTGCTGGGTCCTTATGGAAAACCGAGAGCAGCTTTCAGTTTTTATTTTATTTTATTTTATTTATTTTTAAAATTGAAGGTGCTTGTATGGTGTGCTCTATAGTCCCAAAAATACGGTAATTGATTTTAAAAGATTTTTTGAAAATGAATTATCTGCAAGTAATGCCATCTTCGAGTGTCGGCTGTAGCAGTGACTAGCGGCGTAATCATGTAATTTTCTTACCACTAGATGGCAGTAGGTACACAGCATTTTACATTACAACAAGAGAATTAGTGATGTATGAATGTTACAGGTAGCGGTGAGAGAATCGTATCTAGCAAGACTGTGACGACAGTCTTGCAAAAGACAGAGAAGCTCAGCAGTAGTTGGGTTGGAAAGAACATGGGTCCATTTCTCACAACATATCTGTGTGAAATTGAGCTTCTCTAGTCTGGTTACTATAAAAACTAAAACCAGAGAGACTGAGAGCTGTGGAGGAAGAGCTTTGTCTTTCTTCAATTTCTGCCAGAAAATCATCTGTTTTCATCCAAACATGCACAGGTTTCCCACTAGGTGGGTAAAATATACAGATATTGACATTGTGTACATGCAACTCTTCATATTGTAACAGTGAATATGAAGTAAAATGTTTCCCAAATATTATTGCTTCTTTCAGAATAAGAATTATTTTCTGTATTCCGGCTAAAAGAATGCTTGTGGATTAGTTTGTAAAACAGTTTGAAGTTTTCTACAACTTCTTTAAATTTAACACCACAGTGTTGTGGCTGTTCAGGTGTATTTTTGTAGTGGACATGTTAAGTGCAATTTGAAATAAGAAATGTAAATTGTGATAAAAATGCATTTTTGTGTTTATTTGATTCCTATTCAAGAGACTTTGATAAGAATTACTATATATGTAATAGAGGCGGCTAGAGAGTATCTTTGTTTACATTTTTGGTTGGTGGTGTGCCTCGAGATTTTTTCAATTAAAATAATTTACCTTGGCTCAAGAAAGGTTCAAAAACACTGGTCTAGGGGAATGTTGAGCTTCATCACAATCCCAGCACACATGCTATCAACAGCAACTGGGATAGGGAAATGTACTTCAAACATTGCCTCGTTGAAGCACTACCTAATGTCTGATGAATTTCAAGAAGCCACAAAAAAGACATGAGTTTGAGTTTTTGGTGGAAAAATGCAGAATAAAGTTCCTAAAGTTCCTTTAAAAAAAGCAACATGGGTCAATCCTATTGACCCATGTTGCTTTTTTTTAAAGTAATACCTACTTCTTGTCCAGTCTCATTCTTGTAAATTCAATATTGTGTACTGTTTTGTATTGAGTTTCACATCTCATCACACCTTTACTGGACCCCAATAACTAGGGCTCTGATAATGTTGTTTTCTGCCGATTCTGTTACCGATTATCCATGAATGCCAATCACCGATACTCATCACATGGATTGACTGTTAATTTTTCACTTTTGGTATAAATGCCACTATGTGATCTGGCAAAATGGAATAATAAAATAGTCTAATTTAGACAAAAACATGCAAAAATACTTGCAGGCACAATGCAACACATGTTCTGTCAAAAGGATGACTGAAAGATCTGCAATCAGTAATACAATATTTAACAGTAAAGCTAAATTATAGCCTAAATTATACAGACGTCAAATAAATCTCACAACACTGCCTCAAATCATGTATGTAAAAAAGGAAACATTCATTCAACAGCAAATGCAGGTTGCTTTATAAAGCAATCCTAAGTTGCCAAATCAAAACTGTCTGAGAGCACAGCTAGTTGCTTTGTGCTGGTTCTGATTGGTTGTTGCTGAGTGAGCAATTTTTTTTTTCACATATTATTTGTCTCAGGTTAGGACATAGTAAAAGTTTATTTGACATGTAAAAACTTTTGTTTTTTTTTTAAGTTCCATGCTGCAGCTTGAAGGAGACGTTTGATGTGAGAGAACACTGTCCGGTGGAGCTCCAGTGTCTATACTTCTCTGAGATATTACTTCCCAGTAACGCATAGCGGAGGCCCGACAGCAAGAGTAGAACCCAGCATCTTTCACCGCTGGTCATCTAGCTCGATGACTTCAATTATTTTTTGGGTTATTTGCTTAGCTTTCTGACCATCATACTCATCCAGATAGGTGTCGGCAATTATGTGCTGCTTTACCCACTATCTGATAGCTCTGGATGTCTTTTTTTCCTGCATTCAGCCACAATATAAATAAATGTCATATTAAATTTGTTGTGGTGGTTCATTTTGACTTGCCTCACCCAAAAGGTATTTTTTTGTCGCAACACGCAAACTTTCCCGTTCACTCTCAAAGCTTTAAAGTTACACACAGCATTGCTTAAGGTTTGGGGCTGCGTGCCTGTGCAGTCTGAAGGAAAGTGGGAGATACACAGGTCCTCTGCAGGCTGCGCAGTATGAGACACAGGTGATCGGTTTTTGTGATAATCAACGAGACAGTGATCGGCAATCACCGATTATATATAGATATATAGAAACTGACCAATTATGATCAATGACCGATTGATCGGCACAACACTACTAATGACATTGTCCAAAATTCTAAAGGTCAGCAAAAAATGGAAGCACAGATGAGAAGGAGAGGAAAGAAGACACAATTGAATCATGGCAATATTTACCAATATTGTCGCCATTGCACAATTTTCTATAAACTTTCAGCCCTATAATGACTGCTCCTGACTCTAAAATAATGAAAATGTTTTTCTTAAGGTTTTTAATTACTTATTGTGGTCTGGATTAAATTGATTTAAAAATTGTAGTTGGGTCTTATTGCCTACTAACTATAAAATAAATTTCACAACAGGTTGTGCATTGCTTGAGTGAATATATTTAGATCTTATTTATTTCTTCATCGCAGCAGTTTTCTTAATATTGTGCTGCCGTATGTCAGACAGTTAGCTGCTTGTTTTTCCATTGTAGATATCTAGTTTCAGCTGTCTTTGGAAAGCTTTCCACAAGACATGCTCAGACTGGATTACAGAAGTATCCATGCCTGATTTTCTAAAAATCCTACTGTTGTCCCTATGATTTGATCAATCCTGGATTCATTAATTTAAGCTGCATGTGCGTTTTGAAAACAGAGTTGATGTCAGAGACGGTTGTTTTTCTATCCCATGTACAATGTCAATGCTTGCACAATGTGTGGCAGACATGAGGCAATCCACAAATATCCCAACTGGCCTGTTTCTATGACCAAACTGTGATAGAAAATGCATTTCTTCACATTGTTAACCTTTCTAAATGATGTCTTGTTTTCCTTTTATTTGCAGGTGGTGGAGGAGCAAAGAAGAGATGGTCTTTCTCTGGAAGACAGGTAAGAGCTCCTCCAATATCATGCAACTTCAGCTTTTAAAAAAAATCTTTTTCTGATGCACTATAGACACAAGGTACTTAGATGCAACCCTGCTTTTCATAACTAAGTTGAGATTATGAAAAAAATAGACAGGGCTCATGGGAAGTTTTCTTGCATGCTTGAATGAAACAAATTACATCAGTATCAATTCATCTTTAATTATCGGAAGTCAAGAGATTGTGTCAGAGTGGAGAGACTAACTGTGTCTAACTTCAGTGTAGCTTAATTTTCTACAGATGAGAATATAGTGTTTGTGGGAAGATGAGGATACTTTTTGGTTTTTCTTCATAAAGGAAGAAAAAACAATGTGATTCCGGTTAATAGGCCTGTGTAAAAGGTCCTTTAGAAGACTTCCCCAGCATACAGGCTGTTGTTTATGTTAGTAAGAGAGGAGGTGTGTGACGGAGAGAGTTTAGGGGGGTGCGTTCCAGAGACACAGAACCAAATTCCTGACTAATTTAAGAACTCTTTGGAAAAAAATAGAAAACAAAAGTGGAGAAGTGCCATCTCTGGTGTTCTTGCTTCCTCAGAAAATAGATGTTATAATCAGAATATAAACAAGCTTTCACAGTGGTTGTCACAGTGAAAGCTTGGAAACATCACGGAAACTTCACAATGTCTGGTTGTTGATTCTAGATATTTCAGTCTTTTCTCTTTGTGTTTCCAGAAAGATTAAAAAAGAGATTAAAGAGTAATGCATACTGCTTTTCATATAGAGGAAGTGATTATGTAAAGTCTTACCCTGATATTATACTCAGCGTGTACTGCTTTAGAACTGATCATTTTCATGGATTTTTTTAATTTGTCACATCTGCAGTAGTAAGAATCACAGTAAATGAATAAGATTAATGTTCAGCCTTTACTGATATGTTTTTGTAAAACGAAAAATGTCCCAAATCCAGATAAACTGAAGAAGTTTAGTACTTCTAAAAGTCTGATTAACTTAAAGAACTTGTCTGACAACTTTTCAGCTTAGATGATAAGGTGTATCTGGTTTTATGTACATCAGCTGAACAGAGTGAGATTATGGCTGGTTTTAATTCCAGGTGCTGTGGGCTGTGAGGCCTCTCATATGTGGGTTATCAGCCACTGACCAGGCCTGCCATCACCCTCTCCCAGCCAAAAGAGCTAATCAGGAAGCACATAGAGAGGTTAATGGCATTGCCATCTGTGCTAGGCCTCAAAATGCCTGATCTTTCCTTGTGTGCTTGTGTGTGTTCGTGAGTTCGTGTGTGTGTGTGTGTGTGTGTGTGTGTGTGTGTGTGTGTGTGTGTGTGTGTGTGCGTGCGTGCGTGCGTGCGTGTGTGCGCGCGCGCGCGCGCGTGCGTGCGTGTGCGCGCGCGCGCGCGCGTGCGTGAGTGAGTGAGTCTTTTTCACTTTTTTGATGTATAGTCATTTGAAACAACAGTTATTTTGGACTTGTTTTTGTCCTGTTGTCTTTTCTTATGCAAACATTTGTGTGAATAATGGCTGGCCTACACTCTTCTCCTCCTAACCTATCCCTTGTGGCACCGTTAAGGTCACTGCTACCACCAACGTTGTTTGACTTGCATCCCAGGGATCAAATGGCACCAAACACAAGCTATTTTTGTACTGAGCAGTGGTCTGAACTGGTGTGTTAGAGTACAGAGCAACACTTGTTGGTTGAATGGTAGGGTTTTCTTTTCAAAGGGAATATGCTGAGTTACTCCCATGTAAAGTAGGACCAGCAAGACAACTTTGAAGTACTTAACATAACTAAGTACACTGAGTTTAAATATTTACAACAATCAGTTTCATGAATGAATGCATGGTAATAGTTTCCATCGCTTAGAGTTTTTTTTTTTTTACAAAATTTTTCATTCTCCTCAAACTTTTTCTCATTTCTCATGTTTTTGGAGCACCAACAACAAACTTCAATACATTTTGTTGATATGCCATTAAAATTTGTAGTTCAATACTTTGACTGGTGACCAGTGAAGCTTTGCAAAAGGAGACGGCATCACTTTCCTTTCACATCTGACCCCTCATTGCTTATCTACCTGGTTTTTCCCTCTGAGGAGCGGTATTTGAAGTTACACTGCTTGACAAGTTAAGAATTAACCAGCATTTACACACTTCTAAATAGACAGTGTTAGCATTCTTCACCAACACATTTGCAGACTGTTCCCTCATGTCTGTCTGACAGCACTATAACCTTGAGCCTTTAAAGACATTTCTCTTTATATATTTTTATTTCACAGCTGAATATTTGTAGCATTATGTTGTTGCAGAGGCTTTCGGTTTTCAGAGGTTCTAAAGCAAATAGTTTTAAATATGTTGTTTTAAAATGAGGCGGAGATGTTTAAAAAAAATAGTAAAATCTTTCCATTATAAAAGTTAAACTTATGTTTAGTATGCACTAGAATGAAAATTAAAATATGGCTGACAGGAAAAATGTTAATGAGGCTGAATGAACTCAGTCAATATATTTCGATACCTTCACAACCAAATGTTAACTTGAGAAAAGGAGCGAAACAGGAATTTCTAGAATTAAAAACAGTATTCATTAGGGCCACTGTGGTAGCCTTGTGTAACCCTTCATAACTTTGCAAGACCAATTCCACAAATCGCGTGCTTTCTCCTCCCAAATTGCATGCCCTGTGTATGTGCACACTTGGTTTCATCTGTTTGTAAGCTGCTGATGGTGGAGAGGCGGTTTATCTGAACCAAGGGTTTAGTACTTGCAGCCTCAAGCTGAAAAGCTGCAGAGTGGCTGCAAGATCATGTCAGTCACTTCCTCTACTGTAGTCCTGCATCTAAAGCTGACCCCACTGCAGTGCAGGAAGCTGTGGTAGAGGGTATGAGAAAAATGGCAGTAACTATTGTCTTCACTGTAACTGCTCAAGAAGAAAACATTAAACAGGTTGATCAAGTTTAATGTTTCCATGCCCACTATCGTTTGTGTTTAGTTTTATTATGATAGTTTTTGTTTGTTCTTTTCTACAGTAAATTATGCTTCATCTGGTAATTTTCTTTCTTATTGATGAACACGCTGGTGTTAATATAAAATCTGCTGATTTATTTGCATTTAAACTTTTGCTTTGTTCTTTATTTTTGCACTAGATTTGTGAGAATTATGAAACTTTAACTCTGCAAAGAATGCATTGAACTTCTTTCAGCCATGTTTCTGAAGCCACTTTCAACTGGCTGTAAGAGCTAGTTTTAGGATTTGCACAGTGATAGAGGAATAAAACTGTTCTTAGTAAAATGTAGTTCCTGATCAGAGTGTCATGTTGATTGGTTTATTGGGCTGTATAAAGAAGGAAAGCGTAAACCATTGAACTTCCGCTTTTGTGTATTGGTCTTCATCTGCCTTTTCGTCTCTTCATTGTGTGTTCACAGAGGTGCTCAAAGACATGAAACACACAGGTACCAGACTTACGGATTATTAAAATGTTACTAATATGAAGGGAAAACAAATGGCAATGGTCATTACACAAAATAAGAATAAACTGAGGTTGGATAATTAATGCTCAGTTATCCTACTTAGATGTTGATGAGCTCAATAAGACTTTGTGAGGGAAACTTTCCTTGAGTGCTCAAAACTTGAATAAATAGCAAAAGGTGCTAAAATAACCAGTTTTATTCCTGATTCATAAAACTTCATCAAGCTTCAACACAGACACAGAGCCAACACCACATTAAATTTTTGTTCGTATTGTCACGGCACTCTCAGTGCTCACCTAGTTTGAGTGAAAGGTGATGTGCATGAACATGACGAGGTTCAAAACCTAAGAGATGCAGTCGCGATAGCGTGCTAGGCTGGCAACAGCGTGATTGGTGTGCGCTCCCGGTTTTTCAGAAAGGACTCCACTCCTCCAGTAAAGTATGCAGCAAAGTGGAACGCAGTCTTGAATTAATGGGGTATAAGAAAAAACTATTTTAGACTGTTAACAATTCAACGCTTAACCTGGCGGGGGACAAGTAAAACCTGTTGGCCTGCCACGCTTATGACACACTGGGGGAAATCTGTCATATCTTTAACTTAACTTGAGCTGCAGTCATCATTGTAATTTTAGTGTTTGCCAACATTAAAATTGCAAAATGACACAGTCCTTTACAATAGCAATGGATTGTGTCTGTCTAAATTGTGTTTATGAGTGAGTGGTTGTTTGTCCTTTGTGTATCTGTGTTGTCATGTGATGATCTAGTGAGCTGTCCAGGGTAATCCTGAAAGGACAAGCAAGTAACACATAGCTAACATTTAGACCTGCTAACTAACTCAGTTCTATGACTACCTGCATTGCTCAGAGACACATCAATGGCAGGTCAAATGTGAGTTACTTAGTCTCTTTCAAGTGTGAAACAGATTCTTAAAGAAAGCTAACCATAAGTACTTTATGTTTAACACTTTTTGTGTGTTTTCTTCTGAACAGTTCCTCTCCATATACTCAAGAGAATGGGATGCCTCTGCATATTCAGCCCCCAGTGTTGGATTTTGGGACACAGTAAGTGCTGCTTTCGCTGAGCTCCAGTTACAGTTCCTGGAGACATGACAAGATATCCAAACTTCAACAAATGCAATCATATCTACCCCTCATAAAATTGATAGCAAGGCTTTGTTTTGATCCCTGATGACATCACATCCAGCAGAATTGTAGTTTCAGAAATCAGGGCCCCTCCTTCTTAAAGGAAACTACGACTAGTTATAAAAATAGACCTTATTTGGGAAATATTTATCTTGGATGTAAAATCAATACATACAGTAATAATATGGAAAAACAATATTCCTTTAATATAATTATATAAAAGATGAGGAGACAGTGAAGAAGACGATGTCAGGAGGAGGAAGAGGATCACTAGGAGATTCTGGGAAGCTGCATCCAAATCTGGAGCTGAGGTCTCTCCTGAAGAGCCACCTGCCTAAAACAATAAAAAGCAAATAATTTAAAAGGTTCACACTGCACGTAAGAAGCCGATTGAAGGGAAATGCATATTTCACACACACAAATATTTTTCTTAATATAAATTTAAAAAATAAAACAATTCAGAGGAAGGGAATATTAGTAATTGGTATTGGAAGAAAACACTGCGGTGAATATTATTTTAAGATATTCTGAAAATAATATTTTCAGAAGTATCAAACTCTCTGGAGAAGAATATTACACTTATCAAACAGCACATATACAAACATATGAAACACTTAATATCAAACTTTTAGCCGGTACGAACAGATAACAGGCAGCGAAGAAAACACACTCCACTCGCCCGCTGAGCCTGGAGCCGCCTGGCCCAGTTAGCGGAGCTACGCTGCTCAGAAAACTCTAAAGCATATTTCAAATAAACCTAGTTTTGCATAAACTAAGTGCATAGATGAAGCTATTATGGCTACTTTCTAGCCCAAAAACATCTTAAAATAATTTTTTGTGACAAATTAATGGTGTACTCACTTATATTTACCGCTGCTGCTGATGCAGTACAATGCAGGCCATCTTGCCCAGGTCCGGAGGTGAGGCAGGTATCAAAGACAAATGTCTATGGGAGGTATGGCAGCAGGCTAGTGTGGACAGTAACGCCCTGTGCTCTGGTCTTTCAAAATAAAAAAGTCATAACCAATTTTTTCGTTTAACCAGATGTTCGGTATTATTTGTTTCTCATAGGAGCATTACTTAAATTGATTTGTGGTGGGCAGAAATACTACAGTAGACAGCGTGAAACGATCAAGATTGTCTGTCTGCAGACTGTATAATGTTTATGTGTAAAACGCTGTGTAAGCCGGACAGAAAGAACTTCTGATCAGTTGTTAAAAGTGAAATCACAAAAATCGAATTGAGCGCTCATTATCTTTCTTTTTTTTCATTTTCGTTTTGTGCACTAAATGAGACTACTTGGGTCTGTGTATTTTCAGGCAGTTCGTTTTTTTGTTTGAAATGAAAAAACAAAAATAGACTCATTTTTTTGTTAAACGAAAATTGGAAATCGGATAACGGCCCGGCTCATTGTCTGATTTCCCATTTAGTGCACACAACGGAAATGGAAAAAACAGATAAGGAGTGGTCAATTTCGATTTTTATGATTTCATTTTTGACAAGCAGTCTGACCCGGAAGTTCTTTCTGCCCTGCACACTGTGTAGAGACCCGTTTTTGTACACTCATCCAAAGCGGCATGTAATTAATTTCATCACAATACCTTCACACAGAAAGCCTTATACGCTGACTTTGTTTTGTATATTGAGCTAATGGCTTCTAAATGCGGATTCCGATTCAGTAAATGGCTAAAGGACTAGTTTGCCCAATTTTTAATCTTGTCGTTTCCTTTTTATGTAAGAATTGTCAGAACAGTTGAATTACTACAGGTCAGCTGACTGCTAAAGACTATTAAAATACTGTTAGAAATGCATGTCATGTTTTGAAGAAGTACTAACCCCTACTAAAGGGGTTAGTACTTAAATGGATAACAAATAAATAAAATAATTAACATGTCCATGAAAACACTATGATATTAGATATGATTTTATATAGATATTTCATTCAAATTTCAATCAATCAATCACATTTTATTTGTATAGCACATTTCAGCGGCAAGGCATTTCAAAGTGCTTTACATAATTAAAATAAAAACAGGAATAAACAGTGAGAAAGAGAAAAGGATTTTGAAAAAGAAAAAAATAAATACATTTTAAACCTAGATTTACTGAACTCGATGTACAGGTTTCATTCTCATGCAGGATGTGATGGAGTTCCATAAAATGAAAGTAAAGTCACACTAAGAGACGAGCAGGAAGTGAGAACAGTTCAGTTCAAACTTAAAATGTCTGATGACAAGTCTGTTGCATGACTTTCTACACACTTTCCTATGATTCCCATATTACTTGGCAATAATAGGAAAGTGTAAAACAAAGGTTGAAATGCAAAAGCATCCATGTCTGTGAGCATTGATTTAGATTTATACTCTACAAAGTAATTGTATTTAAATACTTTTTAAAATCTCTGAGTTTTTGAATTTAGCACAAGCCTCCAATATTATTTTGCGTTTTCTTTGTTTTTACAGAACTTATTCAAATATGGCATTCTAGTATAGCTAATTATTTGGAATAAGGCTACAACCCAACATTATAAGCTAGGTGGTAAAAATCATTTGAGAAAACTTCAACAATTCTGAAATAAAAATACTGTAATGCATGTAAAACTGCTCACATTAGGAAACTATTCTTTAAATGTCTAAGCTCACTGGGAAGTCTAAAAAGAGAAGTATTGAATGCTGTATAGAAATTATGTAAATTAAATTGACATTTTCTTAAACTTTTACCCTGCATTGCAAAAAAGGCTGAAGTACTGAATGAGACAAGTCTGTTTTAAACTAGAAATATATTTAGTAAATACCTGTTCTACATGAGCTCAGCTAAAATTCATAGCACTGAAGTTAGAAATACTGGAGGCAAACAACAGTATTCGTGGAACAGCAGTTGTACTTTCTGTTAGAACCTCACTACCAAAGGTGGAGACTGTAATTGCATTGCTATACACCTGCTTACCAGAAGAATTGCATCTAAAAACCAGAAACACTACATAATAAATAATATACACCCAAAAATGTTTGACTACCTTTGTTGTATCTGACCAGCAGATGAATGTTAGGAGAGATGTGGTAGTTTCTCTATTTTAATATTTTAATTATATTTTCAGCAAAATAAATCCCCAACCAATACATTCAAATCCACACATCTGTTACATAAATGAACAAAGCAAACCAAAGGGGAGCTCCACCCCACTCCCCACAAATCTTAGTTGACTTTATGCTGAATTGACTGGGAGTGTCTCAATATGCCATATTTTGTAAAAATGTGTTGGCAGAACCATGCACAACATGCCTCTGTTGTTCAACAGATTTGAGAGCAAGTCCTCAATGTAACGCTTATAGGAAAGGGTGTCTCTCTTTTCCACAATAAGAGTATGAGTCGACGGGCAATCAATATGGAAAAGGCTACAGCTGAAGCATGCCAGATGGACACACCACATGTCAGAGGAACAACCCTAAATATTGCAGTGAGAGGGTTTGGGGGAATATTAATATTCCACGACACACACAGGAACTTTAGACAGTTGTCCAGAAGGCCTGCAGTTTTTGGCATTCCCAGAACATATGTCCAAGTGTGCCTTTCTCGCTTTTATATCTTGGGCAAGCCTCTTCTGACCCTGGAAGCAAGTTTGCAAGTTTACTGTTTGACAAATGGAGCCTATGAACAACCTTAAATTGTATTAAGCCATGTCTAATACATATTGATGATAAGCCTAGTTGCCTGCTGCCATTATGACTCAGTTATTCTCAATCTCATCTCCAGCTGCCACTGTTCTTTGATTTTGTCTAATTAGGGCACTGCTGCTGTATGGATTAATGTGTGGTAGTTTCATAGTGTAAACAGTAGAACGTTTAGGCTTATTCAGCTTAGTGTGCTTTTGCAGAGCAGACGGTATTTATTGGTAGTGAATCATTTGTTTGAGTGTCGTAGCGTAACAGACTGGCCAAGCCCAGAGAGATGACCTCAGTCCTGATCTCATAAGTGTTTTTTATAAGCATTCCTTTTCTGCTTACTCTTGTATGTGCTTTTACTGCTGACACCATCATTTCATTCAGGTGAAATGTGCACAGCTCATAGCTGAAGAGTTGCATCTAGTGAATGTAAATGGTTTCCATCTTCTTCATGCTGACAAA
Organism: Poecilia reticulata; assembly: GCF_904066995.2. Lineage (NCBI taxonomy): Eukaryota > Metazoa > Chordata > Actinopteri > Cyprinodontiformes > Poeciliidae > Poecilia > Poecilia reticulata. The sequence continues at coordinate 474,034 of NC_088830.1, read as the reverse complement.
ATGCTCAGAAACAGTTTTGCTTTGTTGTACTGACTAATGATAAAAAATACATGCTTTGTCTTATGAACGTTAACATGGGATTTTTAATTCTTTTTTACTGGAATATAGAAAAAATGTTGACCTAATACATATAACATGTAAACCTTTGTGTCACATTGTGAAACTGAAGCCATAAATGAACTGCTAGTTTGTGTGAAAGGAACTTTATGATTTGCCTCTTTTGGATGTTTTGCTCCACTTTATTCCTGCTGACAGTGTATTCAAGATGAATGTTTTCCGTGCTGATCTTAATACTCTGCTGCCTACAGGCCGCTGGGGTTGCCAAGAGCTGAAACCATATATATACACAACCCCAGCCAGGAAGTTCCTGTGACCCTGCTGTCGATGTTTCCATCCAGCAGGCAATTTTACATACCTTCCTTTCACAGAAGAGTAAGTATGTTCACAAATACCAGTGTTTGTTATTGTTTCAATGATTTGTGTTTTACTGAAGGGTTTCGAAATGTTCTTTTTGTGCTATAGGTCATACCACCGAAGGGAAAGGCATCTTTTAAACTAATTTTCCTCCCATCTGAGGAGGGCAGTGTAGAAAACACATTATTTATAAACACATCAGCCCATGGGCTGCTTTCGTACCAGGTCAGTATATGAATAACCTCTCCCACTGGGCTTTTTATTTGACTGTGGGATTATCCAGCGTTATCAAACCATGCAAAAGTTTTCCACATACTGGACTGTTTCGACCACAGATTCCTGTATCCTATTAGAATTTTATGTGACATACCAATAAAATGTATTTCATAATTGTTAAGATCCAAAACAAACAACAGAAAAAACAAATAAAATAAATTATGAACTCTTTGTAAACAAAATTGGCCTTCAAAAAAGGGACAAGTTAAGACCAAGGCACCAAACTGAAGACTTGTTTTTGGTAGAAAGAGAAAAATGATTAATCATGCAAATGAAAATGATTGCAGTCATTTTAATTTATCATGCGATTAATTGATTTATGTAATGTGACAGGCCTAGTCAGTGCTTCATAGTTTCACCTTTGGCAGCTGTTCATCGTTATGAGATATGTTTCTAACAGATTAACACATCTGAACACAGGGCTTGTGACTCCTTACATATGGAGCCACAAGCCCTGTGGCACTAATGTCATCAGACATCGGGGTCTTATTCAGGCATTGGACCTTGAAAGTTGGTGCCAGGACTGAATTATGAATGTATTTAATGTAACTGTTTACATCCATCACCGCTATAATTTTTAATGACTTGCGCATGAATTAGTTTAATCATGTATGATTTTACTTTAATTTCTTATTTAAAGGAAACACTGCAATTGCAAAAGGTTTTTTTGACAATAGTAGAATATAGATAAAGATTTGTGCACATTTATAATGGAAAAGCAGCTTCTGCCACCAATCCAAACAGGTGAGGTTTGTGGAGTGCACAACTGATGGTTGTCTGTTGACGAATTTGCCGACTTGAGTTGTGGATTTCTGAAGCAGCTCCAGAGTTAACCCTCTTGATTGCATCTATTGCCAAGAGATGCCCTCTCTTAAGCTTGTCTTGTTTAAACTGTCAGTTTAGGTGGACAGCCACATCATTTACAATCTAAATAGCAGGCAGCTATTTTTAGATATGCAATATCTAAAAATAAAAACGATCTAAATATCTAAAAATATTTAGATCATAAATATTTTCCATTTACGATCTAAATAGGAAATATTTTTTTCCATTTACTTCTGAATCAGTGGTGCTCCATAACATAGCTGAAGGTTAGGACTTGGTTTTATAAGCTAATCTAACACTGCTTTTAAACATCTCCATAGGGTCCTCCCTGATCCGACTGCTACCTTCCTTGGTTTTCATGAAGCTGTTCATTAATGCTCTCTAGCAAATGTCCTATGTTTGCACGCAATCTGGATTTATCTTAAGAATCCAATACGCCAGTGTATTGTATTCTGGACTGTATTTTCTGCTTAGCTGTTTTCTGGAGGCAGTTGGTTACACTAAATTTTAGTTTGTAGAACAGATTAATCAGTAGACCTGTCACGATAACACATTTTACTGGATGATAAATTGTCCCAGTAATTGTTGCAGTAAATAATAGTATTGTTGTTTGAGACCATTTTCAAGTAATGTATTAACAATGGCACAATGATGCAAGATTGTTCTCTGAAAGACCAATAAACCTTAATTTTATAGAAACATGAACTGGAACTGGAAGATATTTTAAATGTCCAAAAATAAAATACAACCACCAACAACAATAAATAAAATTGAAATAAAAACCACACAACACAAACTACAAATAAAATGGATTATGATGTCCTTCAAAAAATAATCAATTAAATGGAAATGATGAAGTTTGTTTTAAATTATTATGTGATTAATTTCATTTTCATTAAATTCACACTGCACTTATTAAATGTTGGTTTGTCAGGAAAATGCCAGTAAATTACTTCAATGTTTTGTTTTGTTTTTTTCACTTTTTAAATTGCTGTTCATATTTTGACTTTCCTCTTAGTTTTAAATAGCAGAATTTTCATTAAGTGTACATTGGTTTGATTGCTTTTGATTAAATTAGCTTGAATTGTTTTTAGCCTTTATCTCATTTTAGCACAGTTCTGTTAATCTATAACATGCTAATGTGCCTGCCCTCCCTCTACCTCTCATGGTTCTCTACTTATCAATTGAACTTCCAACAGAGAATACATCTGATCTTCATTTATTCAAGTTTTACAGTTTTCTGATGACTTCCTAAGTAAATGTTTTTTTGTATATCAGTGTTTATCTTGTCACTTTAACTTTTTTTTCTTCAGGTGTTTGGTGTGGGAAGCCACCAAACTTCATTGAAATCTTCCCAACGAAAGAAAACTCATCTAATGTTCCCTCACATCCAGAGCATAAAGTTGACCCAAACTCAGGTATGAATCCAAATGCTGATGAGCTTGTTCATTCAGACCTTGCATAACAGAGCATAATTGGAAACAGCTGATTTTCTTTTTCCTGCTAGCCCAGACAAATATGCTTACACACACACACGCGCACAGACACATCCACTCTGATTAAATTAGTGGATGGCTAATGGCTGATGAATCGGCAGGAATGCCAAGCTTCATTTTTTTTAGGTTTGTTGTGAACACAGACACTGTTTTCTCAGTGTTTTTACATTTTTCAGGAGCACACAGTGTGAACACCAACATCTGACTTGTTCATAGATTGAGAAGCAATCTGAGGCAGTGCAAGTGTGTGTTTGTGTGTGCGAGAGACATCTGAAACATATTCTCGCCTCCACAATAGGAAGTGAGGTGGCAGTTTGAAAATGTCAGTATGGCCATTAGCTCTCACAATAACCATGACTATTGCTTAATTGGGTGATTTACTGCCAGTTTTTCTTTAATCAGCAAACTTTCATAGTGTTGACATGTAGTTACCTTACCTGATGATCAATGTTTAAAAAGGGAAACCAAAAAGAGATGATTAAATTGATCTTAGGATCTTAGGGAATGCAATCATACAGAGAGGAAATAAATGATCTTCTAAAATGCTCCTTTGTGCACCTGCTTTGCAACTCTGTCACTGAAGGAGTTGTCCAGTTGAGCAACAGCTTCACGTATAAGGGTGAGGGTGTTACAGCCATTAGTGATTTAGTTTTAGCCAGGGCCGTTCTGTCTTCCACCACCTGCACTGACATGCTGTTGCTGTGTGTTTCTCTAGGAAGATGCCTCTAACATCACCATTCTGGGTCTGCTCCTGGAGTGCAGTTTACCAAAGAGTTTACTGAGCAGTCCTCAGGTACTCCTTGTTTTCTCAGCCTGGCAGTGTTATTTTGCTTTTTCTAAGCCAACAACTCAGGGAAGCTTTACATTAACATTTTGTTTTGAATTTTACAAACTAAATGTTGTTTTACATTGAAGCAGGAATATAAAGGGGAAAAAATAAACTTGTTCCATTTGACTTGACAAGAGAGAGAGATTCTCTAAAGCTCTGGCTGCATTACTTACTATTTGATTTTCTCTCTTACTCCTTGGCGTACTTGGATCTCTTTCCAAACATTTAATTGTTTTGTTAAGAGACACTATACTGTAATTACTAAAGAACTCCCTGTACTCATTACACAACTCTTAAAAGCAAGACTTCTTAAATGTTACCATTTACTGTACTGCTGTAATGGTACCTTTCAACTGTCTCCCAAAACACTTACTAGTAAGTCGAAGGGTCCATGACAGTTGAGGGGTTAAAACAGCTTCAGCTTCTTTTTTTTTTTTTCTCGATGTTGCAGTTTACCTTTTTTTTTAACCGGATCAAAGCCAGACCATTTTATAATTTTTATCATTAATTTAGTAAACTTGTTGTTGTGTTGTGTTTACTTTGATAACAGCAACAGTCTTGAATGACTGTAATTATTGATTGAATAATTAATGTTGTTGTTAGAGCAACAGTACAAATTTTATGTGAGGTTCAACGTTTTCATTGAAAGAATTGAAACATGTATGTTTTGTAAGCCCAGAACATTTCCATGACTTTATTTGATATAATTAACTTTTTTGCTTTGACTTGCTGTCTTGTTGCTCTCCTCTCCTGCACTGCAAACCAACGTTCCCTTATCTCAGATATCTTTCTGGTAGGAAGTGTCCCCATACCAGTTTATTCCACACCAAGTTCTCACCAATACCGATATTTAGCAAATTGGCATTTATGTATATATTTTTATTTATCTTTTTTTATTTCTTTATTTTGAACATGATAGCATAAAATAAGAAACATAAGGAATGGAAGAGACATATTTTTGTAGCCACAGTAATCTTGACGTGTTCAAAAAGGAGTAGTATGGACTCCTTTTTGAACACGTCAAAAAGGACGAGGTTTGGATGGAACCTCGTTATTAGATCAAAAAAGGAACACATTAACGTACTTAGAAGTTACACAGTTTAATAGTAAGAATCTTTGACGATATAGATATGTTATATTTTTGAGTCTAAATAAATGAGCAGATTAGCAAATATACGCCACTAAATATAAATACCATTTACTCTAAGTCTCTATATTCATATATACATAAATACACACATTTGCTATATAAATTTATGTCCACTCTTGTATAATCTTAGTTCACACAGTAACATTTAAAAACAAATTAAATTAATTTACAACTGTGTGACTCCTCTTCTTTTTAAGCCTATGGTCTCTCTGACTGTTTTAACAAATAGAGCAACACAAATTTAGTCTTAACCTCCAAGCTATGCTTTAGCACAGTCGTCCCCAACCTCCACGCAGCGTACCGGTACCAGTCCATGGACCAATTGGTACTGGGCTGCACATGAAAAATTTTTATATTTCTGTTTTATGCATTATCTGTGTCTGGAGGATCTTTTATTTTGAAAATCCTTTAACCGAATTCTCTCAGTTATGTCTTACGTGCTTACATTGAGCCACAAGCAGCAAAGCGAGTAAGAAACAGATCAGATGTCTTTAGAAAGTTTCTTTGTGAAGGGGAAAAGGCCCAGAGAAGAGACAGGAGAATGAATTTATCCCGTACCGGTAGGTGATTCCCACATTCAAAGCCCGCTCTACATGATATGCGGCGACCGGCTGCTAATGAGGAAATGAAACTTCAAAACAGCTTTGCCATCTAGAGACCAAGCACTCTGTGCATTTAAGCAACACACTTAGGGTGTTATTGTCCCCCATCACTTCCAGATGGGATCAGCTTGTTGCAGAGAAACAAGCTCAGGGCTCCCATTGATTTGTCATGAGTTAAAATTTTCATGAAAGTAAAATGTTTGTTTTTGTGGCTCCTCTGTATTTTATTTTGAAGGGATGTGTTAACGTTGCCAAAGCGACCAGAGTCAGAGAGTGTTGGGGAAGTGGTCGAGATGAAAGGAGTGGAGCTTGTGAGTCTTAAGTCTGGTTCACATGACACAATTTAAGAATTGTCAGCCGATTTTCCAAATCTCTGTGACAACAAAGCTGATAAAAGTACAACAGGTTCAATCGGTTCGTGTGTTCAGCCACACGGCAGGAGCAACATACCACACACGAACTGATTTCACTCATGAACATCCCGAATCCAGAAGAAAATCTAGTAAGACCCCCAACATAGCATACGGAAATTTAGAATAAACAAACACGGATGACGATGTAGAAGTAGTAGTGATAGTTTGCGGACTCATTTTCATCGATAAGACGTAACAAAAAGAGAAAAACGGATAAAAGACTGCGAGAACAGCCGCTTTATTTGTGGCATGTGGAAAACCCCACATGCTGCAGTGAAAGGACCAAGACAACCCAACATGTTGAATATGCCTGACTTTAGATTGGTTCTACGTAGCACACCACATACTGCAGGATGATCGGTTGCGATTATGGCAAGCGACAATCTTTGAACTCAGAACATTCTAAGATTGTCATAAAGGGAAAATCGGGGCAAAAAATTTTTAATTGTGTAATGTGAACAAACCCACCCCTGTGGGCCGCAGTAAAATTGCCAAGCCTTGACTGGTCCGCGGTGATAAAAAGGTTGAGGACCACTGCTTTAACAAATTACTTAAGATTTTTTGCTAGAATTTAGATCTAAAACCCAACCCAAAATTATTTGCTTGATGGTGGGTCGTCTTTCTGTGGCGCATACATACACAGAGAAAGCCAAAAAAAGTGCAAACAAGTTGTCCCCCTGTGAGGGGAGTGTTTGGATCAAATAACGTTTAGAGTAGCGGTTCTCAACGTGGGCGGTACCGCCCCTCAGGGGGCGTTCAGAGGGCGGCAGGGGCGCTGGCGGACACCTTTACAAAAGGGGGGCGCTGGGATGCCTTTGGGGGGCGTTTGGTCGTTTACACCTTAAATGCACAACAATATCAGTTTAGATTTTGAGCAACTTGGTAAAAATTTATTGTGTATAAACATTAAAACATGCTTGGCTGCAACTGTATCGATGGCAACTCTTCTTCTATTCAGTGTTTTTAGCTCCGCTCCTGCTAGTAGCTTCACCATCAGGTCAGGGTTACACCGGCTGATGACGCTGCTGTGATTCACTTTGTCTGGTATTTATGTAGGCTACATATGTTTTGGCAGTTCTGTGATCATGTCAAAGCAGAAATTTATATTAAAAATTGTTTTATTTCCGTTTGAAAGCTGCCCGCTACCATGGAAGGACAACAGAAAATCGCTCTTATAAACATGTAATTACTAAAATCACGATGCCCTCACTGTGTATCCCTCTGAAAAATGAATCCATTTAAATAAAGAAATAAAGAAATCCCTCCATGGCTGATACCACGATAGAGAGCGTTCATTTTATAGTTAACACGGTGCTGTAAGTGGTCCGGTATGAAACGGGGGTGATAGAACAACACAGCACTTTTAAATTTCAATAATCAGAATTAAAAGGTTTATGTCAGTCTGCCTTTTCCCCATCGATATGTTTCCCGACCGCCCTGCACCTTAGGGGCTTAAAAAAAAAAAAGACGCGCACATTGCGCAAAACTCTGAAACATGAGAAGCAGAACATAAAACGGAGCAATGAACTAGATGTGAATTATGGCATAAAAACAGAGAACCCGACGCTGAACAGTGAAAAATCAACACATGATGTGAAACATGACGATTAGGCGGCGCAGCAGGTGATGAGTGAAAATTACAGAGCGTCAATAAACGATCAAATAAATCTAGCAACAGGAAAGAAACTAAAGTGGACATAGCAATAAACCAAGAGAGGATAATACTAATAAAATGAAACTAAATGGAAATAAATGAAGAACAATATGCAAGAATAAACTAAGAAACTAAAGTAAATACGGAGGAATAAACTGGTATGGCAAGACCTTTCGAGCAATAATTAATACAGAGGACTGTATGGCAAGAATAAACAGACACTATTTCCAGATAAAAGGTAAAATAATATTGTTGAAGTGCCATGGGCAGGAGCGCAACTACACATTAATCAGGTGGATGCAAAAACATAAATCGGCGCCCACCATCTAACTTCTCCGTTCTTCTGTTTTTTGGAGGATTAACAAATAGTGTATTATCACCACCTGGTTTGAAGTGTTGTTTACTCCTTGAGTTGCATCACAGGGCTATTCCTCATTAATAAGTGATCTGTTTGAAGTGCTGGCTTGCATTTACAAGTACGTTTACTTGACTAGTATTATTTTGCTTTAAAAATAGAGGTGATTTTTAGAAAGCAGTATTTGTGAATAAAAACTTAGAGGATTAAGTCAGTAATTTGACTCTTCATCCCGTTAGACCCAATTCTATTATATCAAAACTTTAAAGTGGAATAGATTATATATATATATATATATATATATATATATATATATATATATATACAAGATCCAGTTTTGAAAATCTTCTCAAGAAATAGTAATAAAGTTGCTATTGAAAAAAAGTGTTCTGCTGTCACAAAAATGCACAGGAATTGGTATTTACATTGAATTTCTTTTGCAGAAAGTCATTAAAAGGATGAACTTCACACAGAATTCTGAAAAACTATTTGTGGGAGTAGAAAAGAAAGCTATTTGGTTCTTATTTTCTCTAGGGATACCCTCATAATACATACATACATAAAAATAAAAAAAATACAGTCAAAATTGGAAATCACAGAAGAAAGTGCTGATTTTTATTTAGAGCAAGCACATGTTAGCAGCAGGCACGACAGAGAAATGTTTTCAAACTCATACCCCCTCATCATGGAAACCATACAAAGAAGTTCATATGATGCAGCTTTTAAGTTGAATGCTATCAATCTGGCAGTACAGATCGATAGCCGCTGCACGTAAGCTTGGTGTGAACGAATCCATGGTTTGGCTTTGGAGATGCAGGGCTGCGTCCTAAATAGCAGATTTATTAAGGACACAGCTCTCTGCTGCATCCTTGTGGCAAACCGAGAGCAGCAGAAATACCAGCAGCTTATATCCTGGTGCGGCTTTTATATGTACTTTTCAAGTTTTTCTTTTTTAAAACATTGTGGGTGCGGCTTATAGTGAGGTGCGCTCTATAGTCCAGAAAATATGGTAATATTTAACAATAATGTTCTCAGTACCATAAATATATATGAGGCAAATAAGTCTCACAACACTGCCTATATCGGTAAAAAAAAAAAAGGAAACATTCATTCAAAGTCAAATACAGGTTGCATCAAAAATAAACAATCCTAAGTTACTAAATCAAAACTTTCTGAGAGCCTGGCCAGCTAATTAATGCTGGCTCTGATTGGTTGTTTCTGACTGAGCTGAGTAATTCTGCAGAACACAAGGAAGAGGCAGAGGAGATTGATTTTTTTTATTTTTTAGAGATTATCTGTCTTATGCTAGGACAGTGAAAGTGTTGTATATCTGAAATCTTTTTTTAAGTTACATGCTGCAGCCTTAACCAGATGTTCGGAGTGAGAGTTCACTGCTGAGTGGAGGTTGAGCGGCGCTCCATCTGTGAAACATTACTACCAGTAGCGCGTAGCAGCGGTCCAAGAGCGAGAGCAGAATCCAGCATCTTACACCGCCAGCTCGAAAACTTAAATTAGTTAGAAGTTGTGCACTGGTTTACCTGCTGTCTGGCCACTTCGGATGTCTTTTTTTCCTGCAGTGAGTGAGCCTCGATGTAGCCAAACTCCGTCAAGAGCTTATTTTTTAAATGCCATATTAGATCTGTTGTGTTGATGCATTTTGACGTGCTTCACCTTGAGGTAATCTGCCACAACATGCAAACGTCCACATTCGCTCTCAGAGTGTTATAGTTCCACACGACAGGATTTGTTGCTGTGCGCCTGCGCAGTGTGAAGGAAAGAGGAGATGAGCTGCGAAGTAAGATAAATGTGATCGGTTTTGGTGATCGGCAACAAATGACAGTGATTGGTGATCACCGATCATATACTTTTTCACGGAAATCGGCCGATTATGATCGATTGGCACACCTTTGTAAGATATGGTTCTTTTAGAATAACGACTGACATGTAATCATACCTTTAATTAGCTGAATTATAGCGGGAGGAGTTGCCTTTAAGGGTGTATTCAGACCAACCCAGAATTAGAGTACTGAATCAGACTCTAATCTGCTTGTCTTAAGAATTCCACGTTTTTGGGGTGGTCTGAATGCAAATTTGAATTCCAAAACGGACTTAAAAACCGAACTCTGATCCACCTGAAAACCTAGTTCTCGGAAAGGTAGAAGTGAACTCTAAAACGGTAGAAAATCTGTCTGAATGCAACCTGCCTAGAGACCGTTCCAAAAGCAGGAAGTTAGCCACAGTGCATGACATTCTGGACATATATTACTCTCTGCTCTGCGGGTTAACGAAGGTAAGGTAAGATAATTTTATCTATATAGCACATTTTCAGCAACAAGGCAATTCAAAGTGCTTCAATGTTGTGTTGGTTGTCATATCAACGGGTTTGCGTGCCGACACAGAAAGCGAGGAAAAGCAGAATATAAATGGTTTAAAGTTGTTTCACCTGTTTATCAGCTTACATCCCATTGCTGTGGCGCTCTGCAGCTTCTGTAATTTTTAAACCTTTAATAAATGACAAAAACGGAACTAATTGACTAATTTGTTTGAACATAATCATCAAATAGGATGGAGGAATTTGCTTAGTCCTCTAGAGTGAGGGGTGTTTAGCTCAAGGTTGATCCGATTTATGAACGCTAATTTCAGCCAGCTGTTCTCTACCGCTCCCTCCTCAAGGGCTCGGAAGTTCACATATGGACTGTCAATTTCCGAACCAAACACTCCTGTAAATAAATGCCTTCTTTTGTGACTAACTTATACGAAAAAGTGGTAATTCATGCTATTACATGAGGCACACTATTCTCTATTAAAATTTTAAGTCATATTCAATATTTAAAATAATTTTATTAAATGTTTTCTTCAATAGCTTCCAAATTGTGTGCCCCATTAACTCAAAAGCTGTGTGAAATTGTTCTACTAGACTGTATAGATGAGGCACACTCATCTTTATTACATTTGAACACTTTTTATATATTTTTTAGCTATTTCTGTAGTCAAAATTTAGTATTTTTCTTCAATAGCTTCTAGGCCATGTGACCTATTAACTCAAAATCCATGTGAAATTAATCTGCTAAACTATATAGATTGGGCGAATTTTTATTCCATTTTGACTCATTTTTTATTTTTTAACCAAAATTATATTTAAAAAATATATTTTTTAGAATGTTCATAAAATGTATTACCTCAGATGATCATCACATTTGTTACCTGTAATGTTTAATTACATAAAATTCTAGGACAGGATCTATTTAATTACATGTTCACTTACCTGAAATATGTTAAATACAACAAATATTTACTTAGTGTGATCTATTTTATAAAATTTACTTGTCACCTTTATTGTTTAATTACACTTTAAATGTTTAAAGATGGGCTCTTTCATCTTGTTTGTGTCATGATGTGGCGGTGGGCCCAAATGCAGCAGGCAAGAGACATGTGTCAACCTTGAGCTGAACTCCCCTTACTCCGCGGAGCACGGGATATCCAGTATCCAACTTGAAAACAACTTCACTGCGGTCAGTAACACAATGAAAACACCGGTGTTCTGACTAGTTTGCTTTGGTCTGTGGCCAACAAAGATGGTGTCGAGTGACTCGGCGAGACATAAACGTCACACGCAGTGACGTAAGTTCCAAAACTCTATTGCCGGGAGAGATGACAACTTGAAGAAATGACCGCATTTCTTCAAGCACTAGCATATGTAGCTACCTGCACAAGTATAGCTATTTCACTGACTCAGTTGCTTCGGATGCAGATGTAGGTTATCTTGAACTTGCTGCAGCCACAAACTTAACGTGGTCTGTTTATTAGAGTACAGCCACGAACAGCACAACAGTTACCCGAGCTCCACAAGGGCATCTTACGACACTTTCCAGTGGCAAGTTGCTGTCAATAATAGGTTAATGTGTGATTCGGTTCTTGTCCAGTTGGGATTCAGCTGTTGCGCAAGATCTGGAGCGTAGCAGCTGTGGTTATTTCTCTGCTGATTTGTAGCAACACTCAGCAAGGGAGAACCTCAAGGTTCTAGTTCTGATGGATTAAATAAATCCAGATATTTTATTTTGTCTTATAAATAAAATTTCCTGGCCCAATCATAAAGATAAATACTCAGATCATGAACTTTATTATTTTTAAAATTCAAACGAAAAATAAAATTCACATCACACCAAGCTAATATTGTGTAGTTCTGGTGTTTCATACTGTCGGCAAAACTCAGCTCTATGACAGATCTCAGATTTTCTCTGCTTTTTCTTTTTTACTGTCAGTTCTTCAGAGAAACGAGCTGTTAGCAGTGCTGCTAATTCACAGTCATTCCGTTACAAAACTTAACGATCTTGTTCCTGTTGCTCCCTGTGATTAAACTTACAATGACGAATATCTGTACTGAGCAGCTCTCTGATAGCAGACGATGTGTCCATAAACAAATTTGACAAAATATTGAATTATAACCGAAAAGAAAGATGTAACTTCTATCATGAATAGATTAGCAAAAAACCCTACAAATTACAATGAAATATTGCTACTTCCGCTAGCCCCCAAGAATAAGGTCAATAACGTGGCTTATGTGTGTCTGTTGCCACCCATCGCCTCCCCCTTTGCTTGCACGCGGAACTCCAAGAAATGTGCAGTGGTTTTCTCTGGGCGGGAGAAGATGTCTGTCTAATCGTCAGTAATATAATAGCGCTGCATAAACCATAAGATATGGCGACATGTAAAATCAGCAGCGCTTCGCTTTCACAGATGGTGGGGACTTTTCCCTTCCATGTGACGCTAAAGGTTGGACAGCTTAAAGAAAGGTAAGCTCTGTGGACGTGATGCTAGCAAAGCTAGCTGTACTGAGTGAGACACATATGTTGCATCTGCGATGAAAAAAAGTTGTCACTCGCGCGCTGAATTATTGTGTGGAGGTGTTTACTGAGGTATCACATATATGGGACAATGCTGTGACCAAAGTCTGCAATATAGTGATATGATATTCAGGAACGATCCGATTCTTCCTAAGTCCTATAGTACTAAAGTCTCACTGAGAGCCGTTCTTTGTTCTTGTGATGCTCTGCATACACTGCAGTAGCTATTATTATTTTATTTCATTAAAATATATATATTTACTTAATTGGCGAATAAATAAAACAAGAACACATAGCATGCTTATTGCTCTTTGATTGTTTTCATTACCTGTCATGGTGACATAAATTGAAGCAGGAGGGAGGACGAGAACAGTCACGGTGCTCCTTCTACTTGGTTACTTCTTGCTTATTTTCCGTTAATTCCTATGTTTTAATGGTGCAGACAGTTGTGGTTTCTGACATGGGCAATATGGGCAATGCCCAGGGCATTATTTTTTTAGGGATGGCAGGAGACCTCTGTGGATTGTAGCACAGAGATAAAAGCAAAACAGAATGAAGAGTTTTTATTGATACTGGTAAAATGTATTTCAGCTCTAAGTATTTAACATCGAGGTGTTTTTATGGGAATGTGAATCTTTCAGATCAATTTGAGAAGCAATTTTGATGGGTTAACATAATTTTTTGGTGTCATATAGTGCCGGTCTTGGTCTTGACTTGGTCTCGGGTTAGGTGGCCTTGACTACAACTGCTAAGTGGCTCTTTGGTTGCATGTCCACCCCCACCCACCTTCTTTCCATCCCCTTTCTGTTGGATTTCTTTCAAAATAAATGCCACTAGTGGCAAAATAAAGTGAAGTTCATGCTATGTTAGGACAGGAGACAAGATGTTTCCATCCCTGAAATTATGAGCATAGAGTCACATATCTAAGTCTAAACTATGTTACAGATGGTAAACACAATAAAAACATACTTTATCTGTGGCATTGTTCATTAAAATGGCACATTTCTGATTTATTAAAATTAAATACAATGGGTACACTTAATGATATTGTATTAGTGATTAGGTAATGCATTCAGCAAGTACTTTTACTTTTAATATTTAAGTATTTTTAAAAGCCAGTATAGGGTTTCCCCCAGAAAACTTGTTAAGCCTGGTGGTTGGGGCGCTGAAGCGGTCCACCAGGAGGTTCATTGTGTTTTTGTGTTAAAAAATGTTAATACAAAAACATTAAATATAAAAAATATGATCAGGTAATTTATATGTTCCTGGAATACATTGCAGACAATACTTAAAACCACAACTACAGAGTTTAAGAAAGACAAATCAAGATCCTCCAGGCTTTCTGTCCTGTTTAATGCATCTATCAGGAACCATTCTGCTCAGCCAGTGAGATGATCAGCGCAGCAGAGACACTTGCAGTGGGATTATGTTAAAAAAAAAAGTGATTTTCAAAATTATTATTATTTTTTTAATATAATTAAAGTTTTTATTTTGTTTTATGAACATGTAACAAAAACAACAAACAAAATCAAATCCAGTGAGGTATATAAACATTGGTGATTGTAAGGCCGCATTCACATCCATCACATATTGTCCTTGTTCCACCCAATTAAATACAGACTGGACACTTAATTAAGTCCCGCTTAACTTGACCAGTCCTGGTCTTGCCCGGGTTCAGTTCAGAATTTGGTACCCTTAAATTTAATATGTTTATGTGCAAATGTGAATGCAACCTAGATGTTATTCCAAGTTATCACTGTTGCAATGTAGTAGAAACATAGGCACTAAAACTGTCCCATTCTTCTGTTACAGCCTCAGAGTAGTTATTCAGTCTTCCAAGCATTTTCTCACAGGTTGTATTTTCAGTCTCTCTCTCCATGTTTTAAAAGCTGGGGTCTGTGGCATCTTCCATAGAGTCAAAATGAGACGGGCAGAGGTAACAAATCCAGTGTTCAGTACTCTGAAAGCTGCTTTATGAACACCTGGGACCACACCTCTGTCACAATCAGGCACAATCTTGGTGAAATAGGTAGTTTACTTTTTAACCATCCCTCCATGTATTTTATAACACTATTCCATATTGGAGAGATCAGCGGACATTCCCATAAAGCATGCAGCAATGTACCTCTTGCTCTTTGGCATTTCCAGCAAAAGTCATCTTTGCTAATATCCATCTTATGCAGTCTTAATGGTGTAAGATAAAATCTGTTCAAAATTTTATATTGAGTAAATTTCCCTTTGGCCTCTCTTATATAACGCCCGCTTTTAGAAACAATAGAGTCCCATGTTTCATCTTCAAAAGTGCAGCCCAAATCTCTTTCCAATACTATTTTAAGACTTTTACTTGTATTGTTTTTAACCCATAGACACATGTTATACCATTTTGATGCTTTACTAAGTAAAGGTGGAAGTTGTAAAAAACTATCGAATTTTTCTCCAAGTGAAATTTTGTTTTGTCCTTCAAACAGTCTCTAATTTGTAAGTATTTCCAAAAGTGGCTTTGTCCCTCTAACTTAAACTTTTCTTTCAGATCATTATATGACATAAATGTGTCTTCCACAAATAAATCACCAATTATCCGTACACCTTTCTTTAACCAATGTGACCAATAAATTGACTGCTTGCCTATATTGATCTTAGGATTATGCCACAGGGACGCATACCTCTGGACATATGGAGAGAGCGCAAGTTTTTTGTGGACCGTTTGCCACAACATTTTTGAGAATTTTAATATGGGGTTATCCATTTTATTCTGTTTATTATCTATCTTTTGAGTCAATACCTCGATAGGGGTGAACGGACAGGAAAGTTCCCGCTCTATTGAAACCCAGTCTAAATCTGATTTAGTTTCTGGTCAATGTTTTCACATCTTGGACATTTCAAATGAAATGCTATAATGTTCTATGTTAGGTAAGGCCAGCCCCCCTTCTTTTTTGGGTTGACATAGTTTGCCAATATTGATTCTAGGTTTACCACCGTCCCACAGAAAATGTTTAATCCATCCATCCATCCATCCATTTTCTTCCGCTTATCCGGGGTCGGGTCGCGGGGGCAGCAGCTTCAGAAGGGAGGCCCAGACTTCCCTCTTCCCAGCCACTTCTTCCAGCTCATCCGGGGGAATCCCAATGCATTCCCAGGCCAGCCGAGAGACGTAATCCCTCCAGCGTGTCCTGGGTCTTTCCCGAGGCCTCCTCCCGGTGGAACGTACCCGGAACACCTCACCAGGGAGGCGTCCAGGAGGCATCCTTACCAGATGCCCGAGCCACCTCAACTGACTCCTCTTGACGTGGAGGAGCAGCGGCTCTACTCTGAGTCCCTCCCGGATGACCGAGCTTCTCACCCTATCTCTAAGGGAGAGTCCAGCCATCCTGCGGAGGAAGCCCATTTCGGCCGCTTGTACCCGTGATCTCGTTCTTTCGGTCATGACCCAAAGCTCATGACCATAGATGAGGGTGGGAACGTAGATTGACCGGTAAATCGAGAGCTTCGCTTTTTGGCTCAGCTCTCTCTTCACCACGATGGACCGGTACAGCGCCCGCTTCACAGAAGACGCTGCCCCAATCCGCCTGTCGATCTCCCGTTCCCTTCTTCCCTCATTCGTGAACAAGATCCCCAGATACTTAAACTCCTCCACTTGAGGCAGAATGACCCCCCTGACCCGGAGAAGGCACTCTACCCTTTTCCGGCTCAAGACTATGGCCTCGGATTTGGAGGCACTGAGCCTCATCCCGGCCGCTTCACACTCGGCTGCGAACCGCTCCAGTGAGAGCTGCAGATCACGTTCCGATGAAGCCAACAGGACCACATCATCTGCAAAAAGCAGAGATGCGATCCTAAGACCACCAAAACGGATCCCCTCAACACCTCGGCTGCGCCTAGAAATTCTGTCCATAAAAGTAATGAACAGAATCGGTGACAAAGGGCAGCCTTGACGGAGTCCGACTCTCACCGGAAACGAGCCCGACTTACTGCCGGCAATGCGGACCACCATCTTGCTAGGTTAGCTACAGTGACCTCCATATCAGAAATACGTCTCTCAGCTTCAGTTAGCCTTGTTTTAATTGCACTCACGGAGTTCTTGAGTTCTGTTGTGTCCTATTTAATCAGAGTCACATCACTTGCGACTCCATTTAACGTCGCTCCCACCTTGACAACCTCCGCAAACAGACCATTTATGTCCGTTACTTGGCTGTCTTCTTGGCTATCAGTGTTAGCTGAGTTAGCTCCTCTGGTAGCAACAGTGGGCAGGCGTGTCTGCACACATTGTTTTCTTTCACTTGCCGTCGTCATATTTCGGTCAAATTGCTCAAATATAGTGAGCGTGCACACAAGCTTCAAGTAGGGTGTTGGTTGGAGAAGTTTCAAAGTTTTTTGTTTAAAATAATGTTGACGGGGTTAGGAGCTCTTCTACAGCGCAGCCATTCCCTTGCACCTCACCACGTGACTCTCAAAAATATTTTTATTGTTTATAAAAACAGTAACAAGCAATGCCTAGCCTGCTTTATAATATACTTGGGGAAACCCTGTAATGTATTGGTTTTGAAATTTTATTGCTAATCTAACACAGTTGTACCATAATCAGGGTTTCCCCCCAGAAAACCTGCCCGGTGGTCGGGGTTCCGAGGCGGTCCACCGGCGGTCCACCGTGTTTTTGTATTAAAAGGTGTTAAGGTGACAGGAAATTTGAAAATATCACTCGGTAATTATACGTTACGGGCAAACATCGACAGTGAAACACTACTTAAACCCACAACTAGTCTTAAAACCAACAAATCAAAATATACAATTAAAATGAATATCAATTATTTGCATTTTTGTTTAATCCAAATTAAATCAGCAGCTCCATCAGACCCCCCCGGGCTTCAGGGGCCCCATAAATGCTAATATTTTAACACAGACCACAGATGCATGAATTTAACATTTGTTTATTGAGATGATCAATGCTGCTAAATTTGATTCAATTTCAGCATACATAAATTAAAAGATTTTAAAATGTTTAACATTTAAATGTAAGATTTTAAGGAACTGGCAAGTTTACTTTGTAAAAGTTCAAAGAACAATATTCATAGTTCGATTGTTTTGTTACCCTATCTACAATCTGATGCTGTGAGTTTAATCTTTAAGTTTGAGCTCTGTTTGTTCACAAATACAATTTAGTAAACTGCAATTATAACTGATTGCTTTCTGGTTGGCCAATTTAACTACTCTCCTTCTCTCAGATTAAATCCAACACATCTGTTAGAGGGGAACCTAAATCAAATTCTGATCAAGACCTCATACAGCCTTGGACCGGCCCTGCATGATGAGGTAATCTGCTGCACTACGCAGAGATGCGCAACAAACAGGAGATTTAATTCAATGCTGCTAATGTGGCTTTAGTAGCTCTTTCATTTCGTGTCTGTTGAGTTTTTAATAAGCGTCACAGAAACTGTTTTGGTTGCTCAAGTTTGTGGGATGAGTTTTTCAGATCTCCGCTCGGCCGTGAACATTAACTCTGTCTGACTAAGTGGAAAGCGTTTGATACGGTTTGATGCATTGTGTAGCTGGAAAAATAATACTATAATAATATAAAATCAGCGTGATGCCTTACAGACAGGAGAGCGCGAAAGCTCCTCACCAGGCTGAACCTGCATGATCAGATTAGCGCTAGTTCATTAACTAATACACCGGCCAACCGGGAACACATAGATAAACTTTATCAGAGCCAGGCGCTGGGCAGCATGTTGAGATAGAAAAGCCGCACAAAATTCTTTGTTCACAAATATAAATCATTCTCACCGCTCGCTCAACACACCTCTGAAAGCGTGACTACAAGTTATTCCTGCAGTTCACGTAGAGCTGCACAAACAGAGCTAACCAGAGTGGTGCTTAAAGTCCTACCTTGATCAAAAACTCTGGAAAGAATCATAATTCCTCACAGGGGGTTGATGTAAAGATCCATACAGGTTAGCCTGTGTCCAGTTTGAGTGAAAGGAGGCGCACGGGATCCGCGCTGAGGTAAACTTAACCCAGCTACTGCCAGCGGTGTGATTGGTCCGGCTTTAAATGCAGAAACTATAAACATATCTTTTAGGAATAAATCTGCTCCACCAGTGAAGCGCTCAGAGAAACAGAGACGCTTGCAATCCGGCTTAAAAAAGAAGAAAAGAACATCACATTTTTGTTTTGTTTTTTTATTATTATTTTCTTAAAAACATAAACAAAGGCTTAGCCTGGCGGTGGCACTAGTAAAGGATGGCGGGCCACCAGGCCTGTAATACACTGGGGGAAACCCTGCAGTACTTTTTTACTTTTACTTAAGTACAAATATTAATGTGGTACTTTTACTTGAGTACATTTTTGTCGTGTATTTATACTTTTACTTAAGCACATTTTTTGAGTACTTTCTCCACGACTGGTCGCTAGCATTAGCGTAATGTATATCAATGAAGAAATCCTACAACCGCTAAAATCTGACGCTGCTCCATTTTTGTTTACTTTTTGTGAAGAAGGAAGTTGCGCTGGCCTTCTCCAGAGGTTTTGTGTTGATTCCTTCAGTAGTTCTTGGTGCAGCGCCACCACAGGCGATAGGGGGACCGGTTTTTTAGTTAGTTTTAGTCGTTTGACACAGTGCAGTTTGAATGCGAAGTAGAGTTCTGAAAATGTAATAAATATTGCAGTTTTAGTCCCCAATCGAACCGAGTCTACTGGACTATCCGGTCTGAGTACACCCTAAGACTGTTGAATTGAATTCTAGTACAACATAATGTTTGATGATTTTTTTTTTTTTTTTTTTTGACAATTATCAAACATCTCAGAAAAATGGTAGTGTACAGCCAAATATATCCTGCAATGATTTTGGAAAGAAAAAAACCTATACTGTACACTTCAAATTAATTACTTTTTGTTATTGTACTTTTTAGAAGTATATATGCCTAAATAGCGATGTTTAAGTTGGGGAGCAGAGGCGTACTGTCCTAATTCTCACAATTTTGCAAGCTGGGACTTCGAATGAGTACACACTTCATAGAGTTTCTAAAATCTCTCCTAACTCTCCAAATGATTCAATTTCCTTGTATTTTGTGCATGACTGGTCAGGCTTTCCTTTCTCGTCCCAGGGGTCCTGCCTCCAGAAAGAGGAGCGTCTCAGGCTCCAGATTAATCTGTCTGCTTATGGTGACCGGCCCGCTGAACTGGACAAGCTCAAGCCCTACGTCATTGAGCACATTTTGTTCCTGTTGGTTACTCCTGCTGTTGGACCAGCTGCATTTGGTGTGTGCTTATTGATGTCTATAGTCAGCTTTTCAAAAGCATTTATTAATCTAAGCATGAGTCGCACAAAGTTGCAGAAGAGAAGCTTTTAGTTCAGTTCTGAGGGATGTTCCAAATGTATTTATTTTTCCCAGTTTCATAATAAATAGAAGAGAAGAAACCGAAGGAAGAGACCTCACCTCTTCCTTCTTTAACTCAGTTTTAAATAATTCACTGGAATGAAAGTCACATGAGGTTTGAAGCATTTGTTTTCTGAAGTGTGCAGCCGCTTTTCTAATTTTGAGTTTCAAAACTGACATTCACTGTTTGTAACCCGCAATAGTAATTTTATTGTTTTTACATTGTATTTAATTATCTGTTATGACAAAAGGTTTGCAAACATTTTAGGATTATACTGTAAAGATGAACAATATTGTTATGTTTTCAAACAGGGGATGTAAAAATAGGAGTTTATATGTTGAATTCTGGAGGGAAAGAGCTCTACATAAAGGTGAGAATTTCTTATCGTTTAGTTTTATCATTGTGCTATTGTATCTGTAACGAGATGTTTTCATGTTTCCAGGACATGCAGGTGTTGTCAAAGGTGGAGACCAGCCTAAACTTTAACAAGGTTCTTCTTAGACCAGAGGCAAAGAACTTCACCCAGGTGGCCAGCTTAACATGCAGAGGTGAGTCGTCTTCTTTCCTTGAAGCAACTTCTCAGTCAAACATTGAAGCTGATCAGCTGTTTTCCTCCTGTCTGGTCCCAGGTATATTTCCAGGTCATGGACGGAAGTGTATAAGTCATATCAGTTTAAAAATAATGGGGAACAAGACGACCTCCAGCTTCCCAGGATTACACATCACACATAGGTCCGACATTTGTCTCCTTATTGACGTTTATTGGGGGGTTTGGTTTCATTAACAAGAACTGTTGTATAATTTGTGCTTTGTTGCAGATGGACAATAGGGGATTTGTTCAGTTTGTTTCAGGTGAAACAAAGCAACCACCACCAGATGGAGCTGTGGTTCTCCAACCCTTCCCCTCTGCCTTTCACTGTGGTCAATGCCACGCTGTCAGAGATGCTGCAGGGCGTGGTGAAGGTAGGCAGCAAGCAATTGGTCAACTTTACTTGTGTAGCACATCTCAGCAACACCGCAGTTCAAAGTGCTTTATAATGTGAAAACATAAAAAACAATCATAGTCAACATTTGTGAAAACCAATAACAGACATTACATTTTGTCAAGTGTCATTACTAAAATCATCAATACACATCATATGCGTTGGTCAATGTTTTATTTATTATGATTGAAAATCAACTCTAGAAGTGGGTTTTTAGTCTAGATTTAAATTAACAGAACAGTTTTCTGGAAGTTTCTTCCACAAAGCTCATCTGTGACGGGAAACAAACCACATCTTTTAATGAAATGATTACTTGCTTAATGTTTTTACAAGAATGATTCCAGATGTTTTGCTGTTTATCAAGAAAACCCATGAGTCTTTTCTAACAGTAGCATCTGCTGCCCCCTGTCTGTCAGGTGGTGAACTTCAGTAGTCCATTGAGCGTCTCCACAGGTTGCTGGCGCATCCTGTCCCTCCAACTGCTAAACAGGACTCTGCCTCTGAATTACATGCTGACCCTGAGTCTGGACACCAGGCTCGGCATCAGCCTTCACATTCCCTTCTACTTTCATTCAACTTCATCAAAGGTAAACCTGACGTGTTCCTGGCTGCTGCTTTCTTGGTTGGGAAATGGGAGCTGACTATTAATGGTGTGTATGCCAACAGGAGGAGGTGGTGTTTGAGGCCGAGCGTGAGTGTGCACGACAATGTTCTCTTCGCTTATCTGAAGCAGGTGGAATTTAGCCCCTTCCAGCATGTGTGTGAAGTAAGATGTTGCTTCCTGATGAAAATTTGTTTATGTTTTTCTTGGTGATGTCTGCCAGGTCGCCAGGAGTGGCAGCTCTCCCTTCAGCCAGACTCTTTCACCTCTTCCTGGGCTGTAGACAGCAAGCTGGCTGCAGAGCTCTGCTCTCGGTCACAGAATTACAAAGACAAACTACCCTGCAGGTGAGCTCTAACACCAGTCCATCTCTGTCCATTTCTCAGCTTTAGCATTCACAACATAATTAATTCAATGTCTCTTCAGGTGGCCCAGGCTTCTTTCTGAGGGATCTGCTCCTCTGAACTTTGGGGCTACGCCTGTCAATGAGAGCAAAGTAAGCAAAGTGTCATGGTTACTTACTGAAAATGTCTTTCTTTCCATAAACTTGTGGTTCATATTGTCCTCTCTGGTCCAGGTTAAAACATTCATGCTGAAGAATCCTTCGCCCTCAGTGGTTTCTGTGGAGATTCAAACCATTTCCCTTTACCCTTCTCCCAGTGAAGCTCTGGACCTTCTAACCAAATGGTAAACAGTTTGGTTGGTATTTATAGTAAATTAATCAAATGATGTGCTTGCATTGTTTTGAACTGTTATATTGGGGCAGAGCATCCTAATAGTTTAATTCTTTTTGTTTTATTGATAGGTTTAATATCAGCTCCCAAACTGTGAACATCAGCACAGAAGAGTTTTCTCTGCTGGCATCTCCTCCAAAGGTAACCCTTTAAACAACTCTTGAATCATTTTTACTGTGGTAAATTGTTTTGGGATGAATTAGATTTTTCTTAGCTGAACTTTCAAGTCACCATCTGCACTCAGCTATCTTGCTTTTTTCCCCTTTTGTTGGAGTTTTTGACAGCATTTTCTTCATTTTGCTGTTTCTCTTTTCAGGCAGGTAAGAGCGCAGCAGATGTAACAGGAGAGGGTGTTCTGCGTCTGCTGCTGCAGCCCTGGGAGACCAGAGAGGTCGCTGTGGTGTTTAGCCCCACCCAACACAAACCAACCACCACCATTCTTGTTATCAGGTATAATAGCTAATTCCAAGTCATTTTTATTTTCTGATTTATTGATCAGAGGTTTTTGTAAAGCTGTCTAACTAAAAACTGTAAATTATTACAGTTTTATTATTACAGTTAATGATGATGCATAATAATAATAATACATGGTTTCTCCCAGTGTATAATAAGCCTGGCGTGCCTGCCGTGCTTTACTAGCCACCCCATCAGGCTAAGCGTTGCTTGTTTTTGTTAGTAGAAAAATTAATAATAAAAAAACAATTTTTTTGTAATAATAAATTTTTTATTATTAATATATTTTTTATTATTATTAATATTTTTTAAATCAATATAATCCGGGTTGCAAGCGCCTCTATTGCTCTGAGCATTTCACTGGCAGAGCAGATTTATTCCTAAAAGATTTAAAGCCGGGAGAGCGTCCAATCACACAGCTGGCGCCTCTGCACTTTTCCTCGCGTGCTGCCGCTGCTTGATCTCTTGTTTACCTTGGTGCGCGCCTCCTTTCACTCAAACTGGACACAGGCTGACCAGTATGGATATTTACATCAACCCCCTGTGTGGAATTATGTCTCTTTGGCGAACTCTACATCAAGATAAGAGTTTAAAACCCACCGTATTAGCTCTGGTTGCGCAGCTTCATGTGAACCGCAGGAATAACTTATAGTGGTGATTTCAGAGGTGTGTGTTGGTTGAGGGAGCAGTGAGAATGATTTATCTTTGTGAACAAACAATTGTGCGGCATTTACATCTCAACACGCTGCCCAGCATGTGGCTCTGTGTCTGTCTTCCCTGTAAAGTTCATGTATGTGATCCCGGTTGGCCGGAGCGTTAGTGGTTAACGAACCAGCGTTAACCTCATCATGCAGGTTCAGCCCGATGAGGAGCTTTTTGCTCTCTTCTAGTAGTCACGCTTCATGCTGGTTTTATATTATTTTATTTATTTTTTAGTAATATTTTTCCAGTTACACTATGCATCAAACCATATCAAATGCTTTGTCTACTTAGTCAGCCAGTGTTAATGCATGCGGCCGTGCGGAGATCTGAAAAACTCATCCCACAAACTTGAGCAACCAAAACAGTTTCTGTGACTCAACAGACACGAAATGTTAGAGCTACTAAAGCCACATTAGCAGCATTGAATTAAATCTCCTGTTTGTTGCGGATCTCTGCGCAGTGCAGCGGATTTAACTCATCATTCAGGGCCGGTCCAAGGCTGTATGAGACCTTCAGCAGAATTTGACTTAGGGGCCCCTTTTGTTGCTAAAAACATCAACACCTCTAACAGCTTCTGTGTTAGATTTAATCTGGGAGAAGGGAGTAGTTTAATTGGCCAACTTAAAAAGCAATAAGTTATACTATTTCACTAGTATTTGTGAACAAACAGGTCAAACGCAAACATTAAATTCACAGCATCAAATTGTTGCTGTGGTAACAAAACAATCTAACTATGAATATTGTTCTTTGAACTTCTACAAAGTACATTTGCCAGCTCCTTAAAATCTTGCATTTAAATGTTAAACAATTTAAAATCTTTTAATTGATGTATGCTGAAACCATTCAATCAAATTTAGCAGCATTGATCATCTCACTAAACAAGTGTTACATTCATGTATCTGTGGACTGTGTTAAAATATTATCATTTAAGGCACCTGAAGCCCCGGGGGGCATGATGGAGCCGCTGACTTAATTTGAATTAAAATAAAGTGCAAATAATTGATATTCATTTTAATTGCATTTTTGATTGTTGTTTTTAAGACTAGTTGTGGGTTTAGTTATCATCTCACTGGTGATGTTTTCCCATAGCACCCAGTAATATTTTTACTTTTCCTGTCTACTCAACATTTTTTAATACAAAAACATGGTGGACTGCCTCGGCCAACGGGCTTAGCAAGTTTTCCGGTGGAAACCCTGTAATAATAATGAAATCTAAATCTGTTGAGATTTAGGTGTTTTCAGATACACCATGTTGGGCTGCAGTTACCACTGAATACATTATTAACTTTTTGTAGTTATTATACGTGGATATATTGTTTGTTGCTATGGTTTCTTGGTTGTTTTTCTCTTTCTGCATTTGTAAAAGCAGTGTGCTCTTGTATTCTTCTTTCTCCCCTCTCTACTCTTAACTCTCTCTTTATACCAATGCTGGGAAAGGTATAAAGAGAATTAATTCAGCAATCTGAATTAGTTTTCTATATGTACATCTCATCATAGTGAATGCCATAGTTCTTCACTTGTGAAAGTAAATCTGTTGGGCCTCAAATTGGCACAACACTGCCAGACAGGATATGCTGAAAGAAAAACAAAAATAATGGCTTCACTGTTGAAAACTGTCATTAATTATTTATATCACCATGCATACAAACTAAAGTCACACTAAGTGATTATCAGAACCCTTTACCAGTCAATCAAATCAATCAATTTTATTTGCATAGAGCTTTGGAGCTGACGTCGCAGCGTATGACGTTTACGTCGCTCTGCGCCATTTTTGGTGTCCACAGACCAAAACAAACTATTCAGAACGCCAGTGTTTTTATTGTATTACCGACCGCAGTTAAGTTGTTTTCAAGTTGGATATCGGATATTTCGCGCTCTGTCGAGTAAGGGACGTTCAGCTCAAGGTTGATTCGATTTATGAACGCTAATTTCGGCCAGCTGTTCTTTACTAGTCCGTCCTCAAGCGCTCGGAGTTTCACATCGGGAGCGTCAATTTCCGAACACTCCTGTAAATAAATACTTTGTCTTGTGACTAGGACTGTTGTAAACGATTATTTTAGTAATCGTGTAATCTATAGATTTTTCTTACGATTAATCGAGTAATCAGATAAAAACAATTATGAAATAAAATATTAGTAAATCTTCCATAACACCAGTGTTACTATCGGACATCAACATCAGTCTATTTTTTCCACATTTGAGCTTCCCTACCAGTTACTTTTTTGTAGACCGGGGGAGCAACACGGGATATTTACGGCTCCTCCGTTCAGAAACTCATCTACCAGCCATGTTCCGCCTCCCGTTTGTTCAGACCGGGATGATATAAGTTTATTGTGCTGTTCGTCCATAAAGCTGATCTTACCCTGTAAGCATCAACCCTCAGCCGCCCGCCGTGTTCAGTCTCTCCGCTCACCTGTATAAATCCTCCTCAGCTTCTTCCCGCCGTTCAACCAGCAGCTCCGGAGTAGAAAGGCTGTCGAACTCCCGGCATCGCGCCGGTCATTTTAAGGATGTTTATTGGTCCCACAAAAACGATGAAAACCCGGAATTATCACCAATCAGTAAAATCCCCGCGGGCCGAACTTGAAGATTGGACGTTATGCCGCTAACACTTAGCTTCCGTCAACAACTCAGAGGCGGAAGTCCGAGCTCCGCTCAACGCAAATAATGTTCCGGCTGAAACACGGTGCGCTAAATGATAAAACATAAATTAACGAAGCTTCGAGGCAGGTCAATTTTCCTCGAGGAATTTTAATAATTGAGGTACTCGAATCACTCGAGGAATCGTTTCAGCCCTACTTGTGACCAACTGATACAAAAAAGTGGTCATTCATGCTATTACACGAGGCACACTGTCCTCTATTAAAATTTTAAGTCATGTTCAATAATTTAAATAATTTTAACATTAAATGTTTTCTTCAGTAGCTTCCAAATCGTGCCCCAGTAACTCAATCTGTGTGAAATTGTTCTACTAGACTGTATAGATGAGGCACACTCACCTTTATTACATTTTATATATATTTTTAGTTATTTCTGTAGTCAGAATTTTGTATTTTTCTTAAATAGCTGTAGGTCATGTGACCTATTAACTCAAAATCTGAGAAATTATCCTACTAAACTATATAGATTAGGCATATTTTTATTCCATTTGACCCCTTTTTTATTTTTTAACCAAAATTATATTTAAAAAAATATTCATAAAATGTATTACTTCAGATAATCATCACTTGTTACCCATAATGTTCAATTGCATAAAATTCTAGGACAGGATCTATTTCATTACATGTTCACTTACCTGAAATATGTTAAATACAACAAATATTTATTAAAGTGTGATCGATTTCATAAAATTTGTCACCTTTATTGTTCAATTACACATTAAATGTTTAAAGATGGGCTCTTTCATCTGGTTTGTGTCATGATGTGGCGGTGGACACAAATGCAGCAGGCAGTATACTTACTGTATGTGGATGTTATTTTAATGAACAAAATAAACGAACTAAATCCAAAATCCAGGAAAAACAAGGAAATCCTAAACGCAATGAAACAGGAGACACGAGGGATAACAACAGTAACAACTGGCAACGTGGTGAGCAGGCGAGTTGTGACTGAAAAAGAGGAGCTTCAGCAGTGGGACAACGGCCTAAATGAGAAGAGTGATAGCAGGTGTGAGTAATTTGGCACAGGAGCTGCTGAGGGCTGGGGAGAAGGTGGCACAGGGAAACTAAGGAGATCTGCTGGGAACACAAACGGGAGGAAACAGAGAACTGAAAAATACTTCTAATACAAAAGACACTAAGAGTAAAGAAAACCTGATCAAATGTCCCATTTGATGTTTGTTGTGACATGTGCTCACAAACGAACGAGGTAATTAGTCCAATTTTGTCGTTTATTGAATATTCAGAAACTACAGCAGGTGTAATGAACCACAGCAAAGGTAAAAAAAAAAAAGGTAAAACAACCCGAACAGACTATCAACTGAAAACATCTCCTACCTTTTTACTCTCGGTCTCTTTGTCGTTTAAGCACACCCGTTGCCATGGCAACCGCCCGCACCCCGCAAGCCGAGCAAAGATTAGGCTACATTAAAAAAACAACATTCAGTCTGTTACGATATCAGGTTTCCAGGCTTGATATTTATTTCTCGATTATTAATAAGCCTCTCATGAACACAGCGGTGGTTGAGTAGCTAATTTAAACTCCTACTCTGCTCTGTCGGTCTTTGAGTCGCTTTTTTTTTTTTTTTTTTTTTTTTGTTAATGGAACCGAAACGCACAGAATTGCGCAACACCTTGTTGAAACAATAATTACTGAGATTATTAATTTTAACACGTTTCGTTGACTTTTTATAATTATTCTTTTTTAATATAGCTACAAACGTTTAGGAACTTAGTGAATATTTTTGATAAACCTATCAGAAGAGGAAGTGCTGGCCTCGGCGTCCTGACAGCGTTCAGTTTGTCACTTGCCGAGATCGACTCAAAACCTTTCCGCGATCGATCGATCGATCGGTCGATCGCGATCGATGTATTGAGCACCCCTGCTTTAAATTATTAAATGAGAGAAAACAGCCACTTCCAACTGTATTTCAACACAAATGGTTCTTGTTCCTCTTCAGAGTCTGGAGCCTTGCTGAGCTCCTCCCCTGGGGTTTCTTCCTCCTCAGTCTCTCCAACTTGCTCCTCTTGTTGCCTCTGCTACTGTGTTTTTATTATTTACTCAGTAACTTGTTGATCCATCATGGTTTTGCTGTATCGCCTCTTTAATTGACGCCCATGTCGGTCCGATGTTATGCCGTTTACCTCAGTGACCCATATTCAGCACTGGACCCCAGTCAGGATTGAGCTCATCCATTTCACACGTCGTTTTTCCTTTAAGAGGACATATCAAAACATACATCAGTATTAAAGCTGTAAATTTGATAACACTAGTAAAATAGTTTACTTCACAATAATGTAATAACCTCGATGTCCACTGACAAAACTCGGACTATGCTACATAAACAATATTAGCCCGACCTAAGCAAGGTTGACCCACTTAAATGAATTCAACAGAAACTGATCATGAGAACACTCGGACAAAATCATAGAGAAATAAATTATGACACAAAACCAACAAAGCAAATGTAGACACTCACCAGAATGGAAATGTCTGGAGCAAACTTGTAGGTATCTGGGGATTTTGGAGAACGTAATATCAGCGTCTCACCGCTGATACCAGGGCATTAGTTTTCTTCTCGTTAGCTCCAATAGCTTAGCCTCCTCGCGTTGTTTCCAAGCAGGAAAATAGTGAAACGAAAGTCCGTTTTCCATCTTTTTACCGTTTCAGCCGTGTGATCGGACATTACAGACATTAATGCAGCAAGTTCGTACCATAGCTAAATTATTTTAAGTAACTTGTATTAAAAAAATCTGCGAGACTGTTTTTATACTGCAAGACTGTTGTTTATAGGCACCAAAGATGGCGCTGATACCCCTCCGACTAGAGCAGTGATGTCACGCTCTGAAGCTCTATAGCATATTTCAGCAACAAGACATTTCAAAGTGCTTTACATCATAACAAACACAAAAACAGATAGTGATGCAACATAGAATCAACAATGAAAACATTACATTAAGTCAAGTCCCATTGTTAAATTCATAATTGATTATGTTTCAAATACGACTCTAAACAGGTGGGTTTTAGTCAAGATTTAAAGGAAGTCAGTGTTTCAGTTGTACAATTTTCTGGGAGTTTGTTCCAGATTTGTGGTGCATAGAAGCTGATTGCTGCTTCTTCTCATTTGGTTCTGGTGTTGCAGAGCAGAACCAGAAGACCTGAAAAGTCTGGAAGGTTGATAGAACAGCAGATCTTTAATGTATTAAATTACATTAAATATTTGTTTAAATCATGTAATTTCCTTATCCAAAGTACATTTATGGATTTGGAGTAATTTGAATAATTAATATCACCACAGTGCTATAATTGTTTCAATCACGTTTACTACTAAAACGACATTCTTCATCAACATAAATTAGTGTTGTTTTCTGCCGCAACAAAAGGTTTTAGTTGGTGTTGGACGGAGGGCTGTCGGGACTCTGGTTGAGGACCGCTGCCCAAAAGACTACATCCTCATCTTACCTCTGAGATTTCCTTATAGACTGTGAACAGTTCAAAATATAGCTTGTCTTAAGCTTTTTCTCCATTAACAACTTTCACATCGAAGAATAGTCTTGTTAGTTTGGGTACGGGTGTTCAGCATTAGCAAAAGGAGTAGCGTTTTTCAATGGCTGCTCACCACTTGGAGCAGTTCAAGTAGAAAATCATCAGATTTCGGTCCATGCTTAATCCTTTTCTCTGTCTGTTAGGTATTAATGGTCTTTTTCAGTGTGCCGCTGTGTAAGAGGAGGTTGTATGTCTGTTTTTCAGAAACAACCTGACAGTATTTGACATGGTGACCCTACAAGGCCATGGAGCCAAAGAGCTGCTAAGAGTCGGGGGTAAACTTCCTGGTCCAGGCGTGTCTTTACGCTTCAACGTTCCTCAGTCTACTCTGATGGAGTGTCGTGACGGTGAGAGCATTGTTTCTGCTCTGTTTTATAACATGACATGTTGCCGTTTCTGGCTTTAATTAAGTTACAAATGCTATAAAAGATTAATAGAGTATGTCTGTTCCAGGTCTGCGCACCAGTAAGCCTCTGTTTGCTATCAGGAAGAGTTTTAAGGTGGAGAATGCAGGAGAGCTTCCTCTGACAGTCATGTCCATGAACATCAATGGTTATGCATGTCAGGGGTATGGCTTTGAGGTGCTACAGTGTCACTCCTTCAGCCTGGAGCACAACACTTCCTCTGAGATCACAATTGCGTAAGAACTATTAAACTTCATTCATTTTATTTTCTCATTTAAAAATTTTCCTTCTGCTGCTGATTCTCTTGCACCTCTCACATCTTTTCTATTAATTATTTTAATTTGTTTGTAGGTTTACACCAGACTTCACATCCTCCTGGGTGATTCGGGACCTCACCTTGGTGACATCACGTGGTAGCACTTTCCCTTTCACCCTTAACGTGACTCTGCCCCACCACATGCTGCCACTCTGTGCCCAGGTGGTACCAGGCCCCAGCTGGGAGGAAACCTTTTGGGTTGTCACTCTCATCTTCACATGGTTAGTCACTGTTATCCAAACAGTGGGGAAAGTGTGTAGTCGGTCCCAGATAACGGTTCTGATTAAGACATTTTTAAATGGTAAATGACTTGTATCAAGCCCAGAAGATCTCAAACTCCTTCCCACTTCATGCAGTCAGCTGCCAGTTGAGGGACTAACTCCTATCACCATCGCCAGCATCATCCCTCAACTTTTAAATGACCAGCATCCAAGTCCCTGACTAAACTGGAGCTTCAGATACTTTTGTTGCTCTACTGTATATGTTACTCCATGTTAGGTGTGCATATTTATTAAGTCACTTTGTGTTTCTGCACAGCTTGCAGAACTCCATTCTAAGTTGAGCACATTATTTTGCTCATCTACATAACCACGCAGAGCAACGCTGCTTTTTCTTCACTTTCAATCTTTTAATGTTCTGTGATGTTGTAGTTAAGTTCATATTTTTAATTGGAAACAACTGAATCATAAATGCTAATTCCATCAATTCAATCATTTTCCATCCACAAAAGGCCAACAGATAGTTCCTGTTAAATGAACTACCTCCCAGAGGGAGTCTTTTTTCTGGACAAAATTTCTTCTCAGATTTTGTCTCTAATTGCAGTAAATGAGGTGGAAAATGTAGGTTGGGCCTAGTTAACTACCCTGGTTCCTGAAAAAGTTTGCTGCAGTCAAAAAGAGAGACTACTACACCTGCTACAGCTTCCAATCTATGTCTACCAAAGCCTAAGCCCAGTCCTAACATGGTGGACCCACTTGTTCAGGGTAAAGGGTTAGACTTAGAGGTAATGTGTGAAGTATGTTTTGGTTAAGCATAGGGTTAGGATCAGACTAGTAAATGGTTTGTGTTGGTAGGCCTGTCGCGATAAACGATAAATCAATTAATCGCACGATAAATTAAACCTATCAACCTCATTTTAATTATTGGCTTTATCGTCTCTTCATGCCTTTTTTTTCTTTCTGTTGATGACACTGAATGGAAAAAGGCTAAACTCCGGTGCTCTCCACTGACCCTCCCTTCCTCATTTCCTTAGTGTAATGTCCAGCGCACACTACACCATCTTAGAACTGTCAGCTGATTGTCAACCCATTTTCAAAACCTGAGACATTAGCACATTACACATTAGCCGACAGGAAAAATATTAGCCGACAGAAATCCTAGGTATAACGGTTCAATCGGGTTCGTCATGCCGTGTGGTGTCCAGCCACATGGGCACAAAATAATGGCTACAAGTCCAGTTAACTAATTTTAAAATCCGGCATTAATCAATGCTTTACTAGAATCTACCTGTGATACATGTGGGTAGAGTTAGGGTAAAGTCCTGACTGAATGAAAATCATTGTAACCTATTTATGTCACTTTAACGAAGAACAGCTGAAAACTTGCCGAGTTTATTAACTGCGGTAGCAATTTGGCTCCAACTCTTCTCCTTGTCAATTCTATATCCTTTGCACAAAATGTTGAATAAACATTAATGTTGTTTCCACATATCATCTCCAATGTCTGCTGGACTTTGTGTTGCGCCATGTCAGCTGTTTGGGATTCCCCTCCGTAATTTCCCCTCAGAAAGCACGGAGGAGAATCCAGCGCTTTCTGATTGGCTACCTGTCACATTCAGCGTTAAGCTCCCAGTCGGGGAAAACCCCTGATTTAGATCAGAGCGGCCAAGACGATCTACCTTAACCCACCACACACTGCAGGATGATCGGTTACAAAATCACCAGCGACAATCTTGGATCGGCCAATGATCAAAGATTGTCATAAGAGGAAAATAGGGGCAAAAAATCGTGTAGTATGTACTGGGCTTAAAGGAGGGGTGAACTGTTGCGTTAGGTAGTCGGATGTGCCCATCTTCTCTATTTAAATCTAGTGATTACTGTAGGGCAATATTGACTTCATAATCTGCTCCCTTTGGGTTGAATGCAGTATTTATTTCCACTTTGGCTTTATGCTGTTTAGTTTTCATTCAAGTAAGTTTTTTGTTAATGGAGACTGAGAATCCATTTTATTTTTGTTTTTGGCCGTTTTGTTTATCAGTTCCAGTGTTAAGTGTTCTTTTGAAAATAAAGTGTATCTATGGCAGGAAATCACAGGCATTATTAGCCATTTCCAGTGTCAAAAGGTCTTGAAACAATATTATCGTTTATCGCAATAATTCTTTTTAGACAATTAATCGCTTAGCAAAATTTGTTATCGTGACAGGCCTACGTGTTGGGGGAATATCTGGGTCAGGCATAAATGCAGTTAGTAAAATAAATGGAAGTAAATAGAGAGCAGCTGAAACACTACACATCAAATTTTACAGCATCCAGAGCAAAGCTACGTTTGAAGCATTAGTGTAGCGTATGAAAACAGACTGCAACTGTAGTGTCAAGTTCAGTCAGAGATCTTTAGACACAAATCATTAAGGTGTTCCAGTTTAGTAATTTTAATGTAGGCAATGTGTCTTAAAGATACTGGTATTGACTTTATCAGACTGTCAGCAGATACTTGATCATAAATTCCTCTGATCAGTATGGGAGTGGTAGGATTTTGATCAGGATGGCTTGCATAAATATTTTTTTACTAGGAGGAGGAAGGAGTGAATATTTGCTGAGTCTCTGTTTTTGCAGCTTCTCCTTGGTGGGTGTGTGTTTGATGGCCTTCCATCAGGCTCAGTACATCCTCAGAGAGTTCTCTACCCCTAGCATCCGGAGCAACCACAACTCTGTCCTGTCCCAGGAGAACAGCTCTGTCAATAATATCACCTCCAACGGAGTCAAGTATGTCCAGTCAAAAACATTGGTTTTATGCTCTAAGGTTTGTATTGAAATGCTAAAAATAACTGTCATCTTTGTATGTGTGTGTGCAGTAAATCTAAAGGCAGCTGTAAGACCTACATAGATACCTGTCACACATCTGATAAAGGAAAGGGCCGGGGCTCTTCAGCTGTGGCCAACAGCCCTACCCCGCGGTCTCAGTCCTCAAAGAAAGGCTCAACCACTACCTTCCAACCACAGAAGAAGCATAAGGTGTCGCTTTATTACACCAAGCATAAGCCCAGCTCAGCCACAGCTGTTGCTGCCATGGACGAAGAACACGAGGACCTGACGCCAGACAGCCTCACCCCGGACTCCTGCAACAACAACCACCCAACGTTCATCAGCGAGCCAGAGAAAAAAATTCCCGCTGGCTTTCCAGAGGACCTCCAGGGTGACATGGAGCACAGTATGTCAGCAGCAGTTATGTTTCCTGTGGAAATAGCTACTAGGTTCCCCGAGGACGTCACACTGGCTCCAGGACCCAGACCCGGTTTGTTACTCTGCAGCCCTGTGGAGCGGAGCTGCTGCGAGCGCTACACAGAGAAGACCGACTCTGAGAAAAGGGACATTTCTGAGTTGGAGGTAAGGTTGCATAGGTCCAAGTATGAACCATCTGTTACAGATGCTGTAACAGATGTTGTAACCTCTGTTGCAGCATCAGGAATTGATGCCTCTGCGTCAGGCATCAATTCCAGATGCTTCAGGAATTCATTAGCTCATTTAAAATGTCTTTGGTAACACTTTATTTGAAGGGGTGTGCTTAAGACTGACATGACACTATCATAAACATGACATAACACCATAACAGGTGTCATGAGAACATAACACCTGTTATGTTCTCATGACATAACAGGTGTTATGTCATGAGAAAGTCTTTATGAATGGTCTTTATGAATGGTTGACAGTTGTCATGAAGTATCATTCAGTAAATAATGACACTTTTAATGTAGTTGCTCTAAGTTGCATTGAAAGTCCATTAAAAAAGTCATGCAAAGACAGCATTTTTAATGGACTTTTAATGCAACTTTTAGAGCAACTTTGCATTAAAAGTGTCATTATTTACTGAATGACACTTCATGACAGATGTTATGTCATGTTTACGACAGTGTCATGTCAGTCTTATGCACACCCCTTCAAATAAAGTGTTACCATGTCTTTTTACAAATCCAGTTTGGAGAAGCCAAAGAGCAGAAAACGAAGGCTCTGAATCCAGAGAGTGGAACAGCAGTGGGAAACAATAAGGGAAAGAAGAATCGCAGGATGACGGAAAATGTCTCCAGGTAGAACACACATTTTCTTTAAGATGAGAAGAACTGAAATTCACAACAATCCTGATTAGTTTGGTGTTCAAAAGTAAATTGAACATATTTCTAATTTAGCATTTTCCTGCAATTTTACTAATACAGTGTTTCTCAACCTTTTTTGGGCCAGCCGTATCCATTGTCCAGGTCGCTTACCACCAAATAAGATGTAGGCTACTTGCTCCGGATATTATTTTATGATTACTATTACTGTCTTTATTGTTGCTGTCTTGATTTTTATTGTTTCTGTATTTATCATCAACAAAAGACATGTGAATAGAAATCATTTTTAAAGGTGTGTAAGAAAAATGGAATGGACATTCAACTTAATCGGTAGGCCTATCAGTTGACCTGTCACAGTATCAAATTTGCTGAGCTATTTATTGTCTCAAAAATTATTTTCTATAAACGATAATATTGTTTGAAGACCATTTAAACTTATGTAATGGTAATGACATAATAATGCAAGCACATGCTGCCAAAATTAAATGCACTTTATTTTCAAAAGAACACTTAACACTGGAACTGGTAAACAAAATAAAACAACCAAAAGCAAAAATAAAATGGACTCTCAGTTAGGCCTGTCTTGGTAAACAATAAATCAATTAATCGCACAATAAATGAAAATTATCCATCTCATTTGAATTTATTGGCTTTATCGTTCCTTCCTCACTTTTTCTCATTCTATTGATGACAGTGAATGAAAAAAGGCTCAACTCCGGTGCTCTCCCGACTCCTCATTTCCGTAGTTTAAACTACACAATTTTAGAATTGTCGGCTGATCGTTGGCCTATTTGCAAAACCTGAGAGACACACTAAAAAAAATTCATAAGTATAACAGGTTTGATCGTGCCGTGTGTGGTGTCCAGCCAGACGGCACGAGCAACACACCACACGCGAAACGATTTCTCTCATTCAGATTTCAGACAGAACATCTCATAAAAACCCACTATATCACACTTGAATTTAGAGTAAACAAACACGGCTGAATATATTACCTTATCATTATAACCTATCACGTTAACGATGAACAGCTGAAAAGTTACCAGGTTTATCAACTGCTGTAGCAATTTTGCTCCAACTTCTCTCCTTGTCATTTCTATGGATATTCCTCTCACGAGATGTTGAATAAACATTAATGTTGTTTCCACATATCTCCGATGTCCACTGGACTTTGGGTTGTCCTATGTCAGCTGTTTGGGGTACCATCCGTGTTTCCCCTCAGAAAGCACGGAGGGGAATCCGTGCTGTCTGATTCTCTGCCTGTCACATTCAACAGGCTGCGATATCGCTCCCAGTCCGGGAAAACTCCACATGCTGCATTGATAAACGGGCCAAGACAATATAACATGTTGAATATGCCTGATTTAGATCGGAACGGTCACGACGTTCTACCGACTGGACCCGATCAGTCGTAACACACGACACACTAGGATGATCGGTTATGATCATTGGATGTTCTAAGGTTGTTGTAAGGGGGAAAATTGGGGCAAAACATTGTGCAGTGTGAACTGGGCTTAAGGGAGGAGTGAACTATGGACCTTACCAAGCTCCACCCAGAAACGCCCCTCAAAAGTCCCACGTGGCTACATGTCTCACATTAACAGCTTAGCTCCAATGTCTAAACATGGCATTTTTCGTTCTCTGCAGAGTATTTCTGAGTCGATTAGTGTAGCATTTATGCCGGATTTTCACAAAATATCAGCCACGACAATGGACAAGAGAACCAACAAGTTCATGCCATCTTTTTTGGACGACATCAAGGTGTTTTAGCCACGCGATGCCTCCAACATTGTGCACGTCGCAGCTAAACGCTACCGGTCGATGAGAAAAAACAGCAGATTCTCACACCCTCAGCATAAATGTAGCCGTGGACAAGATCACTGATGCCTGTTGTTCTTACAAGACTGGGTAAGTCGGACATTCATGGTTTTGAGGGTTCGAATGTGCCTAGGACTTACACAAGGTACTCAGTGCTAGCATGGCTAACATGATTACAGTTTAGTAAAAAGCCTTTTCAGGTGAAATAAAATTTATAATGTATGTCAGATACGGTACACATTGCATATTGATCTGTTCAGCTAACGTAAGGCTGTGTAACAGACAGGCTTCAGAATGTAGAAGTTGTATAGGTACTGCCATTATGCTGTACTTGACTAAAAGGTTTTCATAATGGATGTATTTATTATTGACTTTATTTTTTTCATTCACTAAACACAAAGAAAGCAAAGCAATAATACTTACGCCAGCAGACAATCCTTTGTTCTTATTGATCCTACGACGGTTGACCTGCGGTTGAGCTGCAAATGCGGTCGTGCACAAGCTTTAATTCAAGCAAGGCTTTCCGTTTCAGATTTTGGAAATCTGTGAATTTTAGTTCCACAAACACGATCAGGATACCTGACATCGCCTGTACAGATACCCCACTGACGGAGAACCATTTTTTTTTTGAGTCCTGACGCAAAAACTTTGTTGGTCTGGTAGTCCACAATGTATATTAGCATAAATTTGTGAGACGGTAAGGCACGTGATGGCTGCGCTGTAACGTAAAATGGGCATCAGCCAATGAAACGCTGCCCCTGTGGTAAGGTCCATTGGATCAGCTTGTCGGATATGCCCGTCTTCTCTATCTAATTGGTCGATATGGCGAACATTGTTCTGGGTCTTTATCTTTCTCTGGGATTACAATAATATTTACCACATACATGGTAGCAGGTAGTTTAGATTTTTCAAGAGATGTTTTAAAGACTCATTGTAATAATGAGCTAACTTTGCCTTTTAAAGTTTTAAAAAATTCAACAGGATATGCATCAGCACCTGGACATTTACCAGATTGGAGTGAAGAGATGGCCTTTTCAATTTCTAGAGTTCTTATAGATCCTTCTAATAAGTTTACCTGTTCTGGTGCCAATTGTGGTATATTTAAGTTAAGACCGTCAGATAAGGCTTCTGCATGTTTTTGTTCCCAGCCCACTAAAGCCTTTTATTTTTGTTTTGTTTTGTTTGTTTGTTTTTTTTACCTGATTTTCCCTTTACGGCAATCTTACAACATCCTGCACTGAGTGGTGTGTTACGTGATGGTGTGTTGGAATATGTCCTATATAACATCGGGCATATTCAACATTGTCTTGGCCCGATTACTGCAGCTTGTGGGGTTTTCCCTGACTGGGAGCAAGAACGCAGCCTGTTGAATGTGACAGGTAGCCAATCATACAGCGCAGTGACGTAAACACGGACGGGAATCCCAAACAACTGACACAGCGCAAACTGAGAGTCCGGTGGACATCGGAGATATGTGGAAATGTTTATTATTATATGTAAAGGTCGTTATTATATATGTTAATTATATGTGGTTATGTTTATTCAGTTAAAAATGTTACGAAAAAACATAACTCACCTCCAAATCATAGTGCAGCAAATAGAGCTGCTGCTCCCGCCGTTTTTTAATTCTACTCCTCTCCTCTCGCCTGAACCACTGCCTTAACTCTCTCTGACTCTGGTCACTATGGTAACATTTACATATACTTTCAAAATAAGATGCAGATGTGCAACAAAAATGGCCCAAAACATTTTACTTTTGTGAAAATTTTAACTCACGATAATAACTAATGGTAGTCCTGAGCTTGTTTCTTTGCAACAAAACGGTCCCATCTGGGAGTGATGGGGGACAATAACACCCGAAGTGTTGCTTATGTCCACAGCCTGCTTGGTCTCTACGTGGCGAAGCAGTTGGAAGTTTCATTGCCTCATTAGCAGCAGGTCGCCGCATATCATGCAGAGCGGGCTTGGAATGTGGGACTCACCGACCGGTACGAGATAAATCCAGTCTCCTGTCTCTTCTCTGGGCCTTTTCCCCTTCGCAAAGAAACTTTCCAAAGACATCTGATTGGTTTCTTACTCATTTTGCTGCTTGTGGGCTCAATGTTGGCGCTCAAGACGTAACCCAGAGAATCCGTTTAAAGGATTTTCAAAATAAAAGATCCTCGAGATTCAAATAATACCTAAAACGGAAATATTTAGGTATTTCTTGCATGAACCGGTACAAATTGGTTCATGGACTGGGACCGGTCTGCGGCCCAGGGTTTGGGGGCCACTGCTCAACAGGACATAAAATATTTTAAATCCAGATGCCTAACCCCTGACAAGTGAATCAGAGCAAGGCCACTAACTGGTGTAACGCTGAACTGATGTGGTGAAGCTAAGAGGAGAGTGGGGCTGTGCCAAGATGCTAACACAAACACTGAAGAGAAGAAGAGCTACCATCGATATAGTTGCAGCCATACATGTTTTAATGTTACACACCTCCGTTTTTAGCAAGTAGCTCAAATTCTAAACTGGTATTGTTGTGCATGAAGTTTACCTTTGAGCAAACATCCCCCGAAGGAATTGCATCGCCCCCTTTTGTGAATATTTCTGCCAGCGCCCCCTGCGTCCTTTGAACGCCACCCAGGGGGTGGTACCCCCCGCGTTGAGAAACGCTATACTGATACGTTACTTTTAGCCAACTTTCAGAATAACTTTTATTTTCATCTGAATTTTTATAAAATGTTATTTTACGTTGAATTGTCAGGAAGACTGCAATTTCTTTTAATACATTTTTAAAGTATAGGTTTCATTGCTTGGCATAATTTTTTTTTTTTCTTTACCAACATCTTTTGTTAATTTTGAGAATATTGCAATCATACATCCAGTGTTATGTATGTTTGTTTTACATAACACTGTATGCAGTGGAAATATTTATTCCCACAATACTTTTGCTCTGGGAGGAATTTAATTTTCATTTTTTGCTGATGAAGTGTAAAAGAAGGATGAGCTGCATCCGAATTCAAGGGCTGCATCCTTTGAAGCCCAGATTTATAGGCAGCTTACGTCATAGCATGGCGACAAGGCCTGTCCGAATTCAAAGATTCCTCCAAATGCGGCCTTCAAATGTGTCCTTTTCCCCAGATTTGAATGATGGGTCCGGTGTAGCCTTCACAGCCCACCATATCCCATAATTCATTGCAGGTCCAAACTCGGGCGTTCATCCCTGGTTTGGAACCCGGGGCAGTGAAGAGTGGCACATTATTTTGCTATATTGCACTTTAAGTGACACAACATGACTTTTTACAATGTTTCTAGGAAAGAATGTAGCTGTGTAAGTCTTGAATATCTGCTCAGTTCATCAATGCATCACCTAATTGCAATATTGCTGCAACATTTTCTGAGATGTCTGCTCCCACTGCATTAACAGCCAGCTCCCCTCGTCAGCTGTCAGCTGGCCAGGCTCTTCAGGTTCGGTTTATTGGGAGAAAATGCTTGACTCCCAGCATGTCATACTAAAAACTCCCACTAGCGTTTCACAATGGTGAGTCACAGTCAAGACATCAGTTAGATGGCGCCAGTGTACACGGCACGCCGTCGGAAATGCTCTGCCTTTTTCTCTGTTATTGCCTTGTTATTTTATCTCTGTTGTTACAATGCCAGTGCCTTATTTGCCTATAATTGACAAACACTTTTGGACATCAAAGCTTCGGTTAATCTTTATATGGAAAGCAAGAGCTGGAGCTCTCCACTTTCCTCTGATATTCCTACCGAGTTGTGCAGACTTTCATGAGATTTACCAGCAAGAAGACCCCCTCTTCTTGAAAACGAGGGGGTGTGGCAGTAAAGCTCAAGGCTTACTGCCACTGCTCCCTAAGACTTGGCCATCGCTAGATTCGACCTCTTACACTGGTCCACTTCAACTTCATTGGGCCCAGAAGTGTTTTTCTGCCATCAACAGACCCAGAGACTGAGGAGGGGAGTGGAGTTCTGGAACCTTAAGCTGCTGAACTGTGTCTCTTTGACCTGTCCCTCTCCACCATCACCCATCCGCACGGCTTTGTTTAATGTTTGATCATTAACAAACAACACCTTCATGTTACATCACTTCTTCACCTCTTGAAATCTGGACTTAATATTCATCACGGAATCATGGCTTCAAGAAGGTCAGTTAATGCCACTCTCAGAACTTCTTCCTTTGGACTGTGCTTAGTTTAACTCTCCCCGAAAGACTGGTAAAGGCGGAGGCCTAATTGCAGTATTTAGATCTATCTTTCATTGTCAACAGATTTCTGCAAATCCATACTTCAGTTTCAATCTTTAACCATTTGAAATTAAACAAACACCTTTATTGCTGTGTGGAGTGGTTTACCACTCTCCTCAGTTTAATAAGGACTTCATCTCCGAATGGTTCTCATCGTATTTCAAAGAAGTTTTTCTGTTCATCTTGATCACTGTTCTGCGGTAGTACCTCTAAATTATACATCAAGGTTCAATTTTAGGCCCCATTTTATTTTATTTATTTATTTTAAATAGACAAATCCAACTCTGCTTTTTGTGTTGTAGGAAGGTCACTTTTCCATGGAACTGAGGGGCCAGTGAACCAGTTAGATGAGAGAAGCTCAGTGACAGATTTGCCCCTTGACGCACCATTGACTGGGTTCTCTGATGGCACATAAAACCATTGCTGAGGGGTTGTACTCTGGCGAATTCTTTGGACTCTATTTGCTACAAAAGTTTGGAAACCACAGACGTTTATGTAGCCCAAAACTACCTTTGAATCAGTCCAAAAGTACTCTTTCACCTGAGCATAGAGCAGTTCATTTTTTAACAAGTTACTACTGAGACAGAGACTGCAGCTGCAGTTAGCTCAAGTCTGGGCATTGTAGTCAACTTGATAGGTGAAACACGGGCCTTGGTTATCACTAGCGAACAATGAATTCTGCCTTTAATGTTTATGGCTCTTAAATAGGTGCATTGTCCATAACCACTTGTACTTGCATCTGAGAAATTATGTAGCTCTATCTCTTTAGGCTCAGCAAAATTAGCTCTAAAGTAACAGCGAGATATGTTCACCTTGTTTAGGTTGATAAAAATTATGTTGCCAGCTCTCCCAGTTCTTCTGGCAAAGAGTCATCCCAATTAATACCTTGTTTTTCACATCTCCTGTAGGATTTTTTTTTCCTTTTAGCAGATATGGTGCCAAGAAACCAAGTGGATCATAGATGGCTGCATGAGTATGCTACTAGTCTTCTAAACAAACTATGTTCTGCTTTTGACACTACAGCTGCTAACATCGCTGCTACAGCCATACAACAGAAGCGCTATTATGACAGGCAAGTGAGACATGAAGCTTATGATCCTGGGGATCTAGTGTGGGTTGACATCCCCTCTTTGTCTACACTAGCGGTTCTCAATGTGGGCGGTACCGCCCCCCAGGGGGCGTTCAGAGGACGGCAGGGGGCGCTGGCAGACATTTTTACAAAAGGGGGGCGCTGGGATGCCTTTGGGGGGCTTTTGGTTGAAGGTAAACTTTACACCTTAAATGCACAACAATGCCAGTTTAGACTTTGAGCAACTTGGTAAAACTGTATTGTGTAACATTAAACCATGCTTGGCTGCAACTGTATCGATGGCAGCTCTTCTTCTATTCAGTGTTTGGTAGCTTCTTGGCGCAGCTCCGTTCTCCTGCTACTGGTAGCTAAAATCACGATACCTTCACTGTGTATCCCTCTGAAAAATGAACCCATTTAAATAAAGAAATAAAGAAATCCCTCCATAGGTGATACCACGATAGAGAACATTCATTTTATAGCGTTAACACCGGTGCTGTAAGTGGTCCGGTATGAAACGGGGGTGATAGAACAACACAGCACTTTTACATTTCAATAATCAGAATACCGAAATTGTTTTCATTGTTTTAAAAGGTTTATGTCAGTCTGCCTTTTTCCCATCGATGCGCTTCCCGACCGCCTTGCACCTTAGGGAATTTTAAAAAAATGACACGCATATTGCGCAAAACTCTGAAATAGAAGAAGCGGGACATAAAACGGAGCGACAAACTAGATGTGAATTATTGCATAAAAACAGAGAATCCGACGCTGAACAGTGAAAAATCAACATATGATGTGAAAAACATGACGATTAGGCGGCGCAGCAGGTGATGAATGAAAATTACTGTTGGTCAATAAATGATAAAATAACTGTAGTATCAGGAAAGAAACTAAAGTGGACATAGCAATAAACCAAGAGAGGATAATACTAATAAAATGAAACTAAATGGAAATGAATGAAGAACAAAATGCAAGAATAAACTAAGAAACTAAAGTAAATACAGAGGAATAAACTGGTATGGCAAGACCTTTCAAGCAATAATTAATACAGAGACTGTATGGCAAGAATAAACAGACACTATTTCCAGATAAAAGGTAAAATAATATTGTTGAAGTGCCATGGGTTTGTTGAGACCACATTTAATACTGAGAATAAATATATCTTACAGACCATAACAGTAAATAACTTTTCACTTATTTGTTTTTAATTAGATTTGATATATTTATTTCATCAATATTATTTTTCATGTCAGTGTTAATGTCATGAGGCTGATGACTCCATGACACTTTCAGTTTGACTCATTAGGATTTGATTAAGAACCAGATTTGTTCTTTGTAATTTCTGGCCAGTAAAACTATTAATCCATAAATCAATAGACAATTCTATATAAAGATATAATCCATGCTTCTGTATGGCATTAAAAGGATCTGAGCACCCCTCCCGACCCCACTGAGGGACAAGGGTGTAAGAAGATGGATGGATGGATGGATGGGAGGATGGAAGGGCCTGAAACTTTTGTTTTTCCACTGAAAGCTCTGGTTTGCACAATAAATGCCATGTGGGTGAAATTTTATGGATGATACTCTGATGTCCCATTCT
This sequence comes from Poecilia reticulata, assembly GCF_904066995.2. Taxonomy (NCBI): domain Eukaryota; kingdom Metazoa; phylum Chordata; class Actinopteri; order Cyprinodontiformes; family Poeciliidae; genus Poecilia; species Poecilia reticulata. Next base: position 430,351 of record NC_088830.1, on the reverse strand, counting down.
CCTGAAGGCAGCACAGAGCTGCACCACCAGAAACTGACAGAAACACTGAAGAGAAGAAGAGTTATGATTAATCTAGTTACAGTTCTATCCATGTTTTAATGTTGCAGAGCTCAGTCGTTTGCAAATATGTAGCATCTGTGCAAACAGTATACTATATTTCTAACTAAAAAATGGATCATGACCAACAAGGTCAATGGACTAGTTCTCAGAAGTCTAGATACGACTCAGGAAGGAGTAGACAGACTAGAAGTTGCAAATGTGAGTGCCTTGTATTCACAGTGATTAATTATTTACATTACAATAAGGAAAAAAAAGAAACATTCAAATGGCCATATTAAAATAAAAGGAAATACACAAAGAATTAAATATTAAATCAAAAGAAAACAAATCAGCTCCACAGTTCCAGCAACAAGCCACACTATTCAGTTCATACACCCCCCCGACCCCCCCTGAACTGGGGCGGTTCAACAGGATCAGGCGAGTTGTTTAGACGGCTTGCTGCAGTTCATATACTGACAAAAGTCAGATCAGAGTGGGAACAGTTTTGTTCATGGGCTGCAGGAAGTCTCTCACCAGCCTGGTGGAGAGACCAAATCTTAACACACCACAGGTGAAATCCTTTTAGGCTCTTGAACCTGACTCTTCAGCTCGCCATCGAACCTGGCCTGTACAATAAAGCAGGACCAGTCTCAAATATAATCAAAACATTCCAGTGTGCACACAAAAAAAAATACGATCGGCACTCATTGCAATATGAATAATCCTAATGATCGTTTTACTAATCAATGCATTCCCAAATACATTTCTAAATAAATCTTATTCATAAAAAGTCAATAATTATGCTCCACAAACAATATAAAAAACATCAAGCTAGGCAAATACTTTAATAAATATGTAAGGCATCTCATTGTTCTCCAATTTGTTTGTTCAGAGTCGCAATATAGCATCTGGATTGATAACGCTAAGTCTTCATAAAATGACTTACCAATTCCGCAGTTCATACGGCATACAATCGGTTTTGTTTCCCTTATCCCTCAGCTCACAACCGGAGACTCCTAAAGTTGGTACAATTTTATCAGCATCATACAAGATTAAAGAAAAACAGAATGTTACACTCAACCGACCTGCAGCTCTGCTCTCCCAAACTTGTTCTAATCCTCCATGCTTTTCACTCCAGCTAATATACCCAGCAAATTAGCTACGGTGGTACATGTGACTCAGACGCTCAGCAATGATTGGCTGCTTAGTAAATCTCGCGAGAATTGCAGTTATATAATCAAACTATCGCGAGATTTTGGGGGGCAATAGTAGCGAACCAGAAAATGGAACTCAACATTTCACTTGGGTTACAAATAGATCAAAGTTTAAACTGGCTTGTTGTTCATCTTTTATCTGGTCATTTTGTAGAATATTTAACAACTAGAAAATTGCAAAGAATAAGAATATTTTTTCCAGTCTGATAGGCTGCTGTTAGGCCTACCAATTTTAAGTTGAATGTTCATTGCATTTTTTGTAGACACTTGTGAAAATAAATTCTATTCCCATTACTTTTTTGTTCTCTGGGAAATTGATGTATAAAAATCTAAACATCTACAATACTGATAGTAATATTAATAATAAAATAATGGTCAGTGCAAAGTAACCTACAAATTCTTTGGTGGGGGGCGGTGAGGGACCTGCATAAAGGCTAGGGGGGCGTTGGCCCAAAAAAGGTTGAGAAACACTGGTCTAGATATAAGTTGGCTCCTAGATGGACTGGTCCTTTCAAAGTTTTAAAACGGCTGGATTTTGAGGCGGACATGGGTGTTGAGTATGAGGTGTTAGATCAACTTGACCCCAGAGCTAAACCCAAAATTGTTCACTACAAACGTCTCAAGCCGTATAAGTCCCCTGTACCCAGGTCATCTGTGACTGATGCTCCACCATGTACTGGGCCCCCCACTCTAACCGCCCTCTCAGGTTCTAGGCCTTGGACATTTGAGTATTGTAGTATGGCAACACCTGACATGGCACATGTTACTCAATCTAGAGGTCAAAGTGAGGGCAATATTCCAGCTGCAGTAGCAGACCCACCAGACAGTGCATTTCCAACTCCAGGGAAACAACAAACTAGGCCCGGGTATCCCATACGTCCTCCAGACAGGTATAGCCATGACTTCTGAAGGGTTATTTTACTTTTTAATTTTTTTCTTCTTCACTGTTAAGCTATGACTTTTGGTTACTCTGATGCCCTGTTCAGAACGGTTTTTGAAGTCGTATTGTTATTTATTTTTTCTCTTCCTTGTTTCCTGTGTTAACATTTCATTCCTGTAAAAGTATAATTCTAGTTTATGAAAATGGCTGTTTTCTTGTACTAAATCACCCCATTTTATTTGCTATGTTTTGAAGCGGGGATGCTTTTGTTGTAAGGGGGAAGTAGTGCAAGCGTGAAAATTGTAGTTATGAGAATGTAAAATGTTTTATTTTGAAAGGCTTCCCGGATGTGGGAGAGGGGCGAACGTTCGGGAACAGCTGAGTGCCAGTCAACTGAGTTCGATGACAGCTGATGGTGCAGCGGAAAAAAATTTAATGTTCGACACTGAGAAAGAGCTCAATTATTTTCTGTGGATTATTCTACAAAGGAGAATCACAGTAGCTGGACACCCACGAGTCTCACACTACGATAAAGTGTTCCTTGGAGACAGTTTCTTGCTGGGCCTATGACACCTCTTCAGGAGGTGAAGCTTATCAGCAGATGATAGGGCTTTTATAGTCAACAAGTGAAATCAAAGAGATCCTCCACTTAATATAGGTAATTGGATCTTCACTGAAAACTGTAGGCATTGGCACTTTTAACTTTCAGATAATGCTTCTGCATGTTGGTGTTCCCGCTAAATCCTGAATATACCCAATTTGGGTTGTCTTGGCCCTTTTCTCGCAGCCTGTGGGGTTTTCCCTGACTGGGAAAGAGAATACAACACGTTGAATGTGACAGGTAGCCAATCAGAAAGTGTGGTGACGGTAAGAACAGAGGGGAATCCCAAACAGCTGACATATGAGCAACTGAGAGTCCGGTGGACATCGGAGATCATATGTGGAAATGTTTATTATTATATGTAAAGGTCCTTATTATATATGTTTATTCAGTTAAAAATGTTAACTATGAAAAAACATTTTCATCTCCAAATCATAGTGCAGCAAATAGAGCGGCTGCTCCCGTCGTCTTTTATCCACCGCCTTTTCTTTTTGTTACGTCTTTTATTTCTTAAAATGACTCCACAAACTATCACTATTAAGCAATAGTAGAAGCCTACATCGTCATCCGTGTTTGGTTATTCTAAATTCCCGCTATGTTAGGTGTTTTACTGGATTATCCTCTGGAATCGAGATGTTCGTGTGTGGTGTGTTGGTCCTGATTTGGACACATGAACCGATCCAACTTGTACTTTTATCAGCTCTGTGATCACAGAGGTTTGGAGAATCGGCCGACAATTCTAAAATCTTTCTGTCTAAACCAGACTTGAGACTCACAAGCTCTACTCATCTCCTCTCGACCACCACCCAAACGCTCTGACTCTGGTTGCTATGGTAATTTTTACATATCCCTTCAAAATAAGATACAGATGCGACACAAAAACGAACATTTTACTTTGTGAAAATTTTAACTCACGATAATGACTAATGGGAGCCCTGAGCTTGTTTCTCTGCAACAAGACGGTTCCATCTGGGAGTGATGGAAGACAATGACACCCGAGGTGTGTTGCTTGAGCACAGTGTTGGTCTCTACTTGGCGAAGCAGCTTGAAGCTTCATTGCCTCATTAGCAGCAGGTCGCCGCATGTTACGCAGAGCGGGCTTGTAATGTGGGACTCACCTACCGGTCCGGGATAAATCCATTCTCCTGTCTCTTCTCTGGGCCCTTTCCCCTTTGCAAAGAAACTTTCCAAAGACACCTGATCTGTTTCTTACTCATTTTGCTGCTTGTGGGCTCAATGTTGATGCGCAAGTAACCGAGAGAATCCGTTTAAAGGATTTTCAAAATAAAAGATCCTCCAGACTCAAATAATACATAAAACGGAAATATTTAATTATTTGTTGCGTTATTATTATTATTATTATTATTATTATTAACAAACATACTTAAATAATACAATTGTTTATAAATGTAGCTTTGATAGATGTTTGAATATGGTTTCCAGTAACAAAAAAGCGTGTTATGATCGATTAAATGCGCTGATACGTCATTGTGCTGCTAAACACATAACGCTGAGTGGAGTGGTGGACCGCTCCAAGATGGCCGCCCTAAATCTCGTCAGCGACAATATGCGAGAGCGTTCCATGAGGCGTCTATCCTTATATTATGTCTATGTTGGTAACGATAATTCATTTACAAGGTCCATATTAATTTTTGACATGTCATTGTTCACATCCTTATTGTTTATTTTGTATTAATAAACATAGTTATTTTATTTGAAAGGTTACATAAAGGTTTACTTATGTATTTATACTAAGGTAAAAGCTCATTTACACTGCACCTTCAAAATAAGCCAATGCCCCCCTGCTAAACTCCTCTGGAAACGGGGCTGATGTATGGTAGTGGGGATTCTTTGTTTTTCTTTGTTGTCCGCTAATGCTGTATGCTTATTCTGACTTGATCCATTTCATGTATCTCATGTAGATATACACTCCTGATCAAAATCTTAAGACCAGTCAAAAATTGCAAGAATTTGCATTTTGCACTATTGGATCTTAAGAAGGTTCTAAGTAGAGGTTCACAATGTTAAAAGAAGAAATCAGCGTAAGAGACGAGAACTTTTGAATTTTCTGAAAACTGCATTTACCCTCAAACATGTTTTTTTCAGCTGATCAAAAGTTTAAGACCATAGTCTTTAAAAGCCAAAAGCTGTGCAAAAATCTGGATTCCATGTCATTTTCTGTCAAGACCTCCTGATGGCAAAAGCAAAAAAGCTCACTGACTTTGAACGTGGTAGGATTGTTGAGCTGCATAAGCAAGGCCTCTCACAACGTGCCATCGCTGCTGAGGTTGGATGCAGTAAGAAAGTCATTTTGCATTTTTTTAATGATCTTGAGGGTTATGGAGCAAAAAAGTCAAGTGGTAGACCCAAAAAATGTCACCAACTCTGAGCCGCAGGATCCGATTGGCTGTCCGTCAAGACACGGGACGATCCTCTACCCAAATTAAGGCCATTACTGGTGCTGACTACAGCCCAATAACCATCAGATGGCATCTGCGAGAGAAGGGCTTCAGAAACAAAAAACGTCTTCAAAGGCCACGTCTTCTTCAACACCACAAAATTGCCCGTTTGGACTTTGCAAGGGTGCACCAAACATGGGACATTGAAAGGTGGAACAAAGTTGTCTTCTCTGATGAGAAAAAATTTTACCTCTATGGTCCTGATGGCTTCCGACTTTACTGGCATGACAAGGCGATCCCACCTGAGATGTTTTCTACACGGCACAGTGGTGCCATCATGATTTGGTGCGTTTTCCTTCAATGGAACAATGGAGCTTCAGGTTGTGCAGGGGTGTCAAACAGCAGCTGGCTATGCAGCGGGCATCCCTCATGATTGAGGGCCCTCGTCTGTGTGGTAATGATTGGGTTTTTCAACAGGACAATGCCTGCTTGACAAAGGAGTTCTTCCAAGAGAATAACATCACTCTTTTGGACCATCCTGCATGTTCCCCAGATCTAAACCCAATTGAGAACATTTGGGGATAGTTGGCAAGGGAAATTTACAAAAATGGACATCAGTTCCAGACAGTGGATGCCCTTCGTGAAGCCATCTTCCACACTTGGAGCAACGTTCCCACAAGGCTCCTGGACACACTGGCATCAAGCCTAAACGATTGTTTGAAGTCATCAACAAGAACGGTGGAGCTACTCATTACCGAGTCTTTTTTTTTGTTTTGACACTTTGATTTCTGTTTTGTTGGGTTTTCGGGGGGTTTTTGAGCTATGGTCTTAAACTTTTGATCAGCTGAAAAAATCATGTTTGAGTGTAAATGCAGTTTTCAATTAATTCCCCACTCAGACGTTTTTGTCTGTTACGCTGATTTCTTCTTTTAACATTGTGAAGCTCTACTTAGAACCTTCTTAAGATCCAATAGTGCAAAATAGAAATTCTTGCAGTTTAACTGGTCTTAAGATTTTGATCAGGAGTGTATGCGTGTATAATTGGGTGTGTTCTAACCCAATTATGTTTGTATGTTAATGGTACATTGTTAACTATGTAACTACTGCACTGCCTTTACACTGTACCTCATGTTAAAGCATAAATAAATTTTGGAAAAAAAGAAAAGAAAAAGAAGTCTTGTAAAAACCAAACCTTAAAATAACCCTGTTTTGTTTTTGTTCTTTTCACTGTAGTCCTCCTGAGCACAATGTTATAACCGTACCAGAAAGGGAGAAGGAACCTGATTGGAAAACGAGGGATCACAATATGAGCGAAAACCGTACCAGGAACCGTGGCTGCAGCGGCTTAAAGTCAGAAGTGCTGAAACCAGAAAACCCACTCAAACAGAACAGTGCGTATTCATGAGATGCTCTGGACTGCAAAATAAGAACACCACTTACTGTTCTGTTTCTGACAGGTGTGTGTCCAAGTCGGAGTCGCAGAAGGTGTGGAGCCATAGAGCGCCGTGCAGGGGGGTTGTCGGAGTCTGGGTCAGACTCTGGGAGTTCATCGGGAAGTGTGAGAGCCAGCAGGGGGAGCTGGGGCAGCTGGAGCAGTGCAAGCAGCATGGAGGGAGACAAGGACCACGGTGCTCGAACACACGCCTGCACTACCTCGTATAGAAAAAGTAAATACACAAGTATTTATAACTTCTTTCTTAGTGTGGCTATCTCTGTTAGAAGCAATAATAAAAACCTCAAAAGCCAAGGATTTTAATATAGTAATGTCATTTTTCTTGTCAGCAGATTTGCTGCAGAACTATCCTACAGAAACAGACTGCTACCAGAGCATGAATAACAACTACAAGGCCTCAAGGTATTTCATCAAGAAAACACATTTCAGTAGAAACACTGCCTGCTGGAAACGGAGGTTACAAAGAGGCAACAGGAGTGTGTTAAATTATAAGTCTTAAATTTGTAATTGGTATTATTGGATGGCAGGGAGGCATTTATCACTGGATGAAGCATGGCTCACTGCTTTCAGCAAATGTCAATCTGAGGTCAAAAATGACAAAACTGAACATCTGCGGTAGGGAACGTTGAAAGATTTAGGAACATTCTGCATTCAAGCTGAGTTGAATGTGCGTCAGATACGACTGCATTAAAACAAGTCAGTAGCTGCGTTTCCATCACCAATACGTACAAATCTGTATTAACATACTGCTAATGTTCAAAATACATAACACTATCTCTGTGTTTCCATTAAATGAGAAATGAAATTAAAATCACATGGGAATCAGTTTGTTCATGCAATAAATCATTAAAAAAACACACCATGATCCTCCAACTACTTCCTGTTATCTTCTTTGTGGTTTGCGCCAGTGGCAACATCCAGTTGTTGTTCATGTGATTCATGTGATGCAAAAAAGTGTTTTTGTGTAATAAACCAATTTCAATACGGCTGAATAACCACCTCATTCTAGTGACAAAGTTTTTTTTTATTAAAACCCAGAGCTTTTTTTAAATATGTGTGTTTTTATTAAGCAAATTTTATTTCAAAAAGTCAAATTGCACTGTTATATGGTTAATGGAAACGGAACTAGTGTCTAGAGGAATGATAATTCCTTAAGCCTTAAATTAGTTCCTTTTTGCATTTTTGGCACATCTTTTAGCTGTATCTATTTGTTCCATGATTTGTCTCTGGTTGAGAAATTTGAGTTTTGCACTGTGACAAAAATCTGTTTTTTTCTTTTGCATAAGGAGGAGGCCAAGTTATGTCAGACTTTCTTTTAATTTTATTTTTCCCTCCCTATTTCTGTTAAGATTGTTTCCTTTCTAAGAGAAATTAAATGGAACCTGTGTTTTTATTCGTTTTTTGTTTTACAACTTTAAACATGTGAAGCGTATATTTGGATTTCTAAATACAGTACAGCGGAGCTAAATAAATACCATAAACATTTAATGGAGGACAATTTCAAACTGCCTAACAACAAATAAGATGCCATTTAATTATCTGCTCTCATTAAACAACTTCTTTTTTTTCCACAAACAGCTTGTACAACAAAGAGATGTGCCAAACCTCAGACCCTGCTCCCTCAAGCTTTGTCCCAAGTTTTGCTGATGTGGCTGCAAGAATGGACAGGAATATAGGTAAAAACAGAACCACTAAGTGGACACTTTGGCTTCTAATAACTGGGATTGAAACACGTGAGACATTTTCTTTAATCACTGATGGAAGTTTTTATGTCGTCCTTGGTCAGCAGCTGGTCATTATGTGCCTGAAGATACATGGTCAGCTCCATCCATCCCTCTAACCAATGAGTTCAGATACAACACAACCGAAGCTCTGCCCTACATGACTCAGCCAGTAGTCACCGCATCGTACAACGGGTAGGAGAAGGAGAACATCAGGGCTGCTTTAATCTTCTTTTATCTACTTTTATCTTCTTTTATCCTTAAATAATGTAGTAGTACAGCACCTTGACACAGCACAGAACTTAAAAGCATTCATACTCATTAGACTCTTTCACATTTTGCTATATCAGAGCTGTAAAAGCCAACATATTGTTTTGGAAGCAGGTGTGTGTTTAAGCTTTATTTATCTTTGAAGAAAAAAAATAATTTTGACCTCACTATTTTTCTGTTTCAAAGAAAATATTTGTTTCAATACTCCTTTTTTTAAACTATTAATTTACAACCATATTTATTTGAAGGGCAGCTTTGTTTATAGAGAGACTTGATGCATTTTATTTATGGTCTTGCTTGTGTGTGATTTTTATTTCCTTTTTATGTATTGTTTTTGGTTGTTGGGTTTATTTTGGATATTTAAAATGTCTTACATTTCCAGTGTGGAGTGTTCAGCACAAAATTAAAGTTTATTAGTTATTGAGAAAGAGAACTTGCATTATCAATAAGCAAGTAAATTTTTATTTTCTTTAAAATGATCTGTAAACAACATTATCATTTACCATGATCATTTTTGGGACAATTCATCATACAGCAAAATGTGTTATTGTGACAGGCATATTAATGGATGAGTTGAGCAAGTTTTTAGTTAGTGATGTAAAAAGTTTGGTTATGTTTTCTGAATAATGTACTTTGTGTATTAACACAGTGATTGCAGTTTTATGTAAATATTAAAACGGCTTCAATGTCTGCTTATTTTGCAGCTTCACTTGGAGCAGTGCCAACAGTCATTACAACAGTCCCTGCAGCTACACTGGTATCAGCTCCCAATATCTGAATTCCTGTCATTCATTCCCCCCGTTTAACTTCCTTTAGTGTTTTCAAACTACTTGGATATGTTTTTTATGGGTTTTATCTTCAGCATTTTTATTTGAAACATTTTCCAGGTAATGGACCTTTTCAGAGTGGTTTCCCCAGTCAGGGAGGGCAGAACGTCAATGGCAGTCAGAGCAGCTGGAGTAATGAGCAGCCTCAGGAATCTCCTTCCACCTGGAACTCAGCAGCATGTGTGGGCAGCAAGGTGACATCTTGTATTACTTAACTGTACATTTGTGTCTGCTGAAGCTAAAAATAAATATTCCCTGCAAATTAAATTGTGATGCTGCAAATACCATTGAGACCAAAGAATCACACACTTTCACAATTGGACAAGTTAATAATACTGTACAATAAATCAGATTTCCATTTTGACTCAAACAATTAAAGCTGTGCTAATCAGTTGTCCATATATCAGATTCAGAAAGTTTTCCCAGCTCTGATCAGTCATCAGAAAGTGAAGATCTTAAAAAATAGGTATCAAGTCAAATGTGTTACATAATCTTAGCAAACAAAGATGGCACATTTATTTGTCCAGATTCTGTTTTGCATTTATGGTCTTGCTTTGTTCTCTTAATGCAGTAAAAGCAAGATGTTTTCAATCTGGATGGGTAATCTTGCTAAATAATAAGAATGATGACTTCAAAATTGACCAAGATATGTATGGGGTTTTTTTTCTTTCTATCTATATTTATGTTGTCCTGACAGTAATAAAAACCTCTGCATTAGTTTTGAAATGAGGAGCACTCTGCTTCTTCCTGTGCATGAAAACATTTCTCTTAATCATTTTGACAAAGCAGAGTCACCATCTTAAAGGAAGCAGTTCAGCTGTTTCATGATACAAATATAAACTTTAAATCTATAGAGAAGCTTTGATTTTAGTTTTTAAAGTGGGCACAAAGGATTTAAACTCAGACGTTTGGTAAAGTCTGGAATTTTTGCATAAAAAATGTGCAGAAAACCAGGGAAAATATTTATTTATTTTAATAGTTCTAACGCTATCCATCCATCCATTTTCTTCCGCTTATCCGGGGTCGGGTCGCGGGGGCAGCAGCTTCAGAAGGGAGGCCCAGACTTCCCTCTCCCCAGCCACTTCTTCCAGCTCTTCCGGTTGAATCCCAAGGCGTTCCCAGGCCACCCGAGAGACATAGTCCCTCCAGCGTGTCCTGGGTCTTCCCCGGGGCCTCCTCCCGGTGGGACGTGCCCGGAACACCTCACCAGGGAGGCGTCCAGGAGGCATCCTGACCAGATGCCCGAGCCTCAACTGGCTCCTCTCGACATGGAGGAGCAGCGGCTCTACTGAGTCCCTCCCGGATGACCGAGCTTCTCTCTCTAAGGGAGAACCCAGCCTCCCTGCGGAGGAAACCCATTTCGGCCGCTTGTATACGTGATCTCGTTCTTTCGTTCATGACCCAAAGCTCATGACCATAGATGAGGGTGGGAATGTAGATCGACCAGTAAATCGAGAGCTTTGCTTTTTGACTCAGCTCTCTCTTTACCACAACGGACCGGTACAGCGCCCGCTTCACGGCAGACGCTGCAACAATCCGCCTGTCGATCTCCCGCTCCCTTCTTCCCTCATTCGTGAACATGAGGAAACGTCTGGCGGACATGAGGGAACATTCCCTCATTCTCCTCCACTTGAGGCAGAACGACCCCCCTGACCCGGAGAAGGCACTCTACCCTTTTCCGGCTCAAGACCATGGCCTCGGATTTGGAGGCACCGAGCCTCATCCCGGCTGCTTCACACTCGGCCACGAACCGCAATGCAACCCCCGTGAAAAACGAAGATCACTGTATCATCTAAATTTTTCTAGATAGACTTTTTTATTTTACTACATTGGGGTTCACCCCGGTGGATGAGAGGGTAGCCTCCCTCCGACTACGGGTGGGGGAACGGGTTCTGACTGTTGTCTGTGCTTACGGGCCGAACAGCAGTTCAGATTACCCACCATTCTTGGAGTCCTTAGAGAGGGGGTACTGGAGAGTGCCCCTCCTGGGGACTCCCTTGTTTTACTGGGGGACTTCAACGCTCACGTGGGCAATGACAGTGAGACCTGAAGGGGGGATTGGGAGGAATCGCCCCCCCAATCTGAACTCGAGTGGTGTTCTGTTGTTGGACTTCTGTGCTCGTCACGGATTGTCCATCACGAACACCATGTTCAAGCATAAGGGTGTCCATATGTGCACTTGGCACCAGGACATCCTAGGCCGCAGTTTGATGATTGATTTTGTCATCGTTTCATCGGATCTGCGGCTGTATGTCTTGGACACTCGGGTGAAGAGAGGTGCGGGGCTGTCCACTGACCACTACCTGGTGGTGAGTTGGCTCCGGTGGTGGGGGAGGAAGCCGGTCAGACCTGGCAGGCCCAAACGTGTAGTGAGGGTCTGCTGGGAACGTCTGGCGGAGTCCCCTGTGAGACGGAGCTTCAACTCCCATCTCCGGCAGAACTTCGAACACGTTCCGAGGGAGGTGGGGGACTTTGAGTCTGAGTGGACCATGTTCCATACCTCCATTGCCGAGGCGGCTTATCGGAGCTGCGGCCTCAAGGTTGTTGGTGCCTGTCGCGGCGGCAACTCTCGAACCTGTTGGTGGACACCTTCGGTGAGGGATGCTGTAAAGCTGAAGAAGGAGTCCTACCGGGACCTTTTGGCCTGTGGACTCCAGATGCAGCTGATTTGTACCGGCGGGCGTAGCGGCATGCTGCTCGGGTAGTCGCTGAGGCAAAAACTCGGGTGTGGGAGGAGATTGGAGAGGCCATGGAGAAAGACTTCCGTATGGCTTCGAGGTGATTCTGGTCCAAGGTTATCTTTTAGAATGTTTTCTTGCAATGATTTCAAAACAATATCATTTATGCCAATAACTTCTGGAACAATTTATCATCCAGCAACATTTATTGTGACAGGTCTAAATTCACGCCACAATATCTTTTCTTCTGTAAACAAATATTTTAGAATAAAGATACAATGGCCATTGTAGATAGGAAAAGAAGGAACACACTTCTGGCAAAAAAAATCTCAGAAAATTTCTAGAAAAAAGTTTGAACTTTCTGGGCTTAAAAAGTTGAAAGTTTGCTTGGAAAAACTCAAATTTTCAACAAAATTTGAGATTAATCTCAGAAGTTTCTAAGAATAAACACAGACATTTCTGAGGTTAATCTCAAATTTTCAGTTTGTTTTTGTGGAAATTTACTTTTCTTTTTTTGGTCCATCTACAATGGCCCTATTATGCCATTGTATAATGGAGAATGGAGAACACATTGAGGGATTAGCTTTAAGCAAAACCAAAAGTCTAACGTCTTTCCTTTTCTCTCCTTCACAGCCATATTTCTCAGGGACCCGCAGCCTCTCTCCCATGTCCGGTCTGTTTGGCTCCATCTGGACCCCGCAGACCCACTTCCCACCCGAGCGATCAGTCCCAGTGTCCCCCATGTCTCCCATCACCCCTGTCGCCCCTCCACACTCTCCATTCACCCGGGAGCCGGAGGGAACCTACCGACCCATCCAGTACTCCAGCTTCAACCCGTTCGGGCCGCACATGAACCTGGACATATGGAACTCTTCATCTAATCGCAGCTCCAACTCCCAGCTCTCCAACGACTCCGGCTACTGTGGAGATGTCTGAATCCAAAAACCAGAACAGCAGACCTTAATACTAATATAAAAGAAAGAAAATAAAAATGAATGTTCTTTTATCAAGAGGGGAAAATGTGAATATTACTTTTCTTTTATTTTCCAATTTTCAGATGTTAAATGTTGTGAGAGGTGAAGCATTTGTTGTATATTTTTCTAGATGTTTTGCAGTTTTGATCATAGAAAATAAAAGCAAGGTTTTGTACTTGAACAATGGTCTTTATTTCAATTACCCCATATCTACTCTCCAACAACATGTACAGGCTGCCACAGAAAAGAACACTTCATTTCTGACGCTTTCCTTGGGCCAGGTTTCAGCTAAAACATAGAACAAACTCAGGGTTTGTTCAAACAATCCTGCTGCCAAGCAGGCATGGTTCACAGAGTACGTTGCAGTATTAAGTTGACTCCGGATAGCTGATACACAGCTTTCTGAAATGGGAAAACCCAGGATATGCACAGAACTTACTCAGAATTTTCACTTATCCTGCTTTCTGAAATAGGGCACTGGACATGACTTCAGAATTGAACCCAAAAAAACAAAATGGAACGGGATGCATAGAACTTGTACAGTGTGTGCACTTTTACAGAGAGGAGTCAAGAAATTAAATCTAAAAGGAAGACGGTTTGCAGAGATGGATAGGAACTAGTAACATCAAGTCCAGGCGTAACATTCTGAAGGACTGGGAGACATGGCCCCTCCAACTTTGGCCTGACCGTTTTTAGTGTATCCTTTTTTTGCGTGTCTGCATCTATGTGCTCGGCAGCAGCTGTGCCCCGTGTTCAAAGCAGCTAGTGCACGTAAGTAAAAAGTTTTAATTTAAAAAATATATAATAGTGGGGAGTAGGTTAATTATGCCACTACTTTGACAACCTTGACATCAGTGACATGCAGTCAGGGGAGGCAGGCATAATGGAAGAATAATATATAAGATAATTTATATTGCTATTTTCAATCTGTGGTTTGTACTAATAAACAATTTTTAATTTAGCTTAACTAATTTTGATTATTTTTTTTCTTAAAAATTGCTGAATTTTCGCAGTTTCCCACCAAAATGCTCAGAAGTGAAGCTGGTGAAGCAGCAGTGAGCTGAGCCTCACCTTGGATTGCACAACCTCTCACTAACTGCTGGCTGCCTTTCTATGGGAGCATGCTCCTCCTGTCTGTATGTCGCCAATAAAATGGTTAAAAACATTTAATATACCGATTTTCCATAATTTACCTTATGTATACAATGATCACCAACTGTGTAATGTGTTTCGTTTGCTGAGGAGCGATCATAAGATGATTAAATAAATATCCAGTCTGCCACGACAACTTCAGAGAGAACCTGGTGGCTGTTTTATTTTCTTTTTATTTCTACAGCTTAAGTGTTTCATTAGTTGAAAAATTACATATTTTCTGTAGTATATCTTCCTTTGTGCTAGATATTAAAGTTTATAGCTGTGAGAGTTGTGACTAGCTATAAAGTCAAGAGCCATATTTCATACAAAGAAATATGGCTCATGACTCTTGCATATTAATGTATATAAATAAAAAAGACATACAACATGGAATGGATTGGTTAATCAACATTTGTCTTGAAATATATTTCTTTCTTGTAAGCATGAAGTAAAACCCAAATCTTGACAGTTTTTTGAGTGTGTGTTTAGGTGCTTGTGTGCCTAAAAAGGTGTGCAATTCTTTGTTAGGCTCTCAAGTGCTGACATATTGCAGCTATTGATCTTTAGTCCTAAAATCAACACAGAAGCCTGGATACTGCTGACAGGCACGACCAGAGGAGTCTGGATATCCTGATAACATGCACACACACACACACACACACACCATCCTCATATGCACAATGTTACACAGGTCTGGAAATATCTATCAAACCATCTCTACAGGATTTAATCAGCAGAGTAGTCAAGTTCTTCAGAATCCTGCTAATGGACCTAAAAAAATTTGTTCAGTTTCATTGAAGCAGACACACATCTGCAGTCTATCACACCAAACCCTGTTAAACTATACTGAAGTTTGTGATTGACATGACAAAAAGTGTGAAAAGCTTAAAAGCTGAAACTACTTTAGCAAAAATCATTAGATGTTCCAGCTCTTTTAGGAATTTGTCCACATTGTCCTTTCGCTGCTTTATTTGATGACTCAGCATAAGACCACAAATGGCAACTAATTACTGCTTCACTGCAAGGCCAAGTTTCTCTGCAGGTTGTTTCTGACTTGAAGCTTAATTTTTAGAATTATATGCAGTCTTATAATCCTTATATACTTCCAGTAAGGCCAGAAAAGTTTAGAAACACATGAAAGAAATGGAGTTTGCACATAAAAAGTATTGGTGGAATGTCATGTTTCTGGAAGTCTGAATCTGAGCAGACTGTGCAGTGTCACAGTGTCCAGGGCAAACGAGGCTCTGAGTGAACACAGTGACCACCCCCGGCCTCCTCTCGACCCCTTTAGAAATCAACACAGTGGGTGATTGGATTTCACGCTCTTTTATCTTTTAACTAGCCTGATAACAGGAACGGAAAAAGCAATGATGAGCTTGTGTACACGTGTGTAAAAACTCTCCATGGTCACTTAGCAGAGCCCCCATTAGGCTTGGATGTCCTCCCTGGTTGCCCAGTGATAGAGTAAACAGAGCGAGTCTGACCGATCCGGCACGCAAATATTTGTTTTAGGAAGGTGATCTGGTCAGATAGAAGACACATGTCAGCTGCGGTATAAAAACAGAGGCCACTGTCACTCAGCAGCTCTCACGCAGGACCCGGACCCTCTCCTCCAGGACACTCTGCACGCAATCAAATCCAGCTCCAAGGTAGGAAAACTTTTACACCCATTGCAGTGTTTTATGCCTCCTATATCCTTATACTTTTTCTTTTCTTACTATTTCAAGTCTGGAGGTGACATGGCCACAGGAGTTATCAGGAACTTCCACATTCAGGTCCCGGCTCCTGCCTACTTCCACACTTTCTTGCACTCTCCATACAAGAAGGATGAGGGTTGTCAGATGAGGAAGAAGCCACAGGAACGAGAAGATGAAGAAGATCAAGACGAAGAGGAGGAGGAGGAAGAAGAAGAAGAAGAAGAAGAATGCTTGGATCAGTTCATTGTGAATCCTGCTCAGAATGTTCTGGATGTGACCAGTCAGTTGTTGAGGTTCGCTGACCTCATCAGTCATGACGTCCAGCGGTATTTCGGCCGTTCCTCTGCGGATCAAGAAACTTGTGACATCTATGATGACTCTGTCTCCGTGGTGAGTAGTGGCCGGCTGCGTTACTATGACGACCTGCTGAGGATCGCAGGTGTGGGGACTCCAGAGGAGCAGGTGAATGGTGTGGTGGCTCCAGATAACAACCCAAGATGCAGCGGTTTAGGGCCCCTGGCTGACCTGTTCAACCACAGAGGCCTGGGTCGACTCAGGGTCCAGCCAATGATCAACAGGCACCTCCCACTAAGTTTCTGGACTGAGCCAGTCCCTCTTTGCCCTCTGGTTGGCTTCAGCAGCACACCTAACATCACACACACTAGCAGCAGCTCACCTGGACAGACCAGCGACAGACACACACATTACAACCCGCTGATGCAGCACGGCATGACCGGCACGGAGCCAGACTTCAGTGACCTGCTGGCCTACTGGGATCCACACCCAGAGTTGACTCACACACTGATGGACGACACACACGTAGAATTAAACACACAGTAGCTGCCTGAAACCCACATGGGTTCCAGCCTCTGCAGCTGTTCAACAAACAGAAATGAACAGGAGCAAAGCAGGTTGTTTTCTTCTCTTTGTAGTCCTGTACTCTGACAAGGAAACACTTCAAGAATGTTTAGGTTGGTTGCCATAGAAACCATGCTTTAATTTTGAAGGAAAAGTTTCTTTTTCTGATTATTTCAAAAACTGATTCGCCTTCGGAGCACATTTCATACGCCAGACATTTCATTATGGATGCAAAGATATGAAAATGAGTCCTCCATATTGAAATTAATTTTATACCTTTCATTTTCAGCTAAGGTTCTTTCAGAATAGAATAGAAGATACTTTATTGATCCCAAGGGGAAATTGTTTATTTATTGACAAGGTACTCCATCTAAGGTATTAAATATTAATAATATAAATATAACCATAATGTTATAATATTATAGATCAGTGTTTCTCTACCCTGGTCCTCAGCCTCCTGCTCTGCATGTTTTAGATGAGCCTCTATTCCAGAACAGCTGATTCAAATGACTGCATGACCATCAAGTGCTGCAGAAACCTGTTAATCACCCAGAGATACAATTCAGATGGCAGAAGAGAAACATCTAAAACATGCAGGACAGGGGAGGGGGGGGAGGACCAGGGTTGAGAAACACTGTTATAGATTTTAGCTTATAAAATATACATACCTAAGAGTGATGAGACAATTCAATATGACTGAATGTAAATGAATAAATAACAAGCATGCACATGGAAACATGTTAATCTATAAATAATCTAGAAATGAGTGCAGAGTAATTTAGATTTAAGTAGCTCAGACTTGGACATTGTAAAGTCTAATGGCTAAAGGCAGAAATGATTTTCTGTGTTGCTCTGTGGTTCTCTTAGGTAAAATGAGTCTGACTGAAGGTGCTCCTGTATCCGGCCAGCATGGATTAGACTCATTGTCCAAGATGACCTGCATCTAATATACTAATATAAATGATAGCTCAAATAAACTGTGTATCCTTACATTTCATGCAACAAACCAGCATTGGTAAGCATTCGGGAGAATTGGTTTTAAGCTTCAGCTCTTCACCTTTAGAGCACAGCAGTGTTGTAGTGGTGCTAGATCAACAGTGCGGGTGCCGTATTTGCACCAGCGATAAGTGTTCTGGTGAAGCAGTTGAACTGCTGAACACCTGCTGGTTTATCCGTTAAAGGGTTACATGAGCTCAAATGGATAGACGTTCATTAAGCCTCTTTCTTATACAGAACAGTACAAAAGTCTTGACTTCTGCTGCACCTCCATTGGAGACTCTTTTACTCAATCATAGTGATCCTGATCACTTTTTCTTTACGGTTTCTACATTTTTTTCTGTTTTCCTTTGGACCTTGACTACTTGTTCACTTGTTTTTATTCCATTTCTAGAAATTTTGAGTCCATCCACACTCTGAGGTGGCTTTGTTGGTCGTTAATTTCAGCCTCTACATGTGCAAAACTGAGAGAGACATAAATCAACAAAAACCTTGAAATCCACATTAGTTCTGTGAATACTTTTGAAAAGTAATATGTGTATTGTATAGACACAGTATTCATACTGTGTCTATACAATACACATATTACACAGTATTCATACTGTGTCTATACAATACACATATTACACAGTATTCATACTGTGTCTATACAATACAGTATGAATACTGTGTCTATACAATACAGTATGAATACTGTGTCTATACAATACACATATTACACAGTATTCATACTGTGTCTATACAATACACATATTACACAGTATTCATACTGTGTCTATACAATACACATATTACACAGTATTCATACTGTGTCTATACAATACACATATTACACAGTATTCATACTGTGTCTATACAATACACATATTACACAGTATTCATACTGTGTCTATACAATACAGTATTCATACTGTGTCTATACAATACACATATTACACAGTATTCATACTGTGTCTATACAATACAGTATGAATACTGTGTCTATACAATACACATATTACACAGTATTCATACTGTGTCTATACAATACAGTATGAATACTGTGTCTATACAATACACATATTACACAGTATTCATACTGTGTCTATACAATACACATATTACACAGTATTCATACTGTGTCTATACAATACAGTATTCATACTGTGTCTATACAATACACATATTACACAGTATTCATACTGTGTCTATACAATACAGTATTCATACTGTGTCTATACAATACACATATTACTTTTCAAAAGTATTCACAGAACTAATGTGGATTTCAAGGTTTTTGTTGATTTATGTCTCTCTCAGTTTTGCACATGTAGAGGCTGAAATATCTCTAATGTCTCTGGAGCCTCATTTAGATTCAGGTTTGTGCTACATGTTAGTTTTCATCCCTCACTCTGTACTTTTCATATAGACCAAAAGGTTTAGTTATGGTCTCTTCATGTCACTCTATTGGTCAAACCTGTTGAGTTTATTAATGACCGGTCTGATGTATTTGAGGTGCCACATAAGATTCCAATAAAATATATTTAAATAAAAATTAAATATATAAAAGGGAAATCGGTGGGAATACCTTTCAGAATGTATTGTACAAAAAACTCCACCTGAATCTATAGTTCCTGCCATTTTTCTTCTGCATCCAGGTCCAACACATTGTTTAAACTCTAAACATAATAAATATATGTTAAAGAAAAAGCAAACTTTTCTCCCACCTTTATCATTGAGCCATTTTTAGGTAAATGAAATGTTGACAAGCACCAATAAAACTACTTATTGGTGCTTATAAAATATCTTCCAACGTAAATATCTGCCCAGTATTAATTAAAAACATGCCAACAAATAGGAAAAATATGACAAATGCTGACATTTAATAAATTCTGTGCTTATTACTGTTTACTTACTACTTACTACAAATCAATATCTTTACATGGTACGATGTGATTGGCTCCAACGAGTCCTGTGAAAGAACAGCCTCTGATTGGACAAGAGGGAAGACCAGTAACATTCGGACACACACACTTTTTGTTAGATAAAACAAACGTAGGATAGGTTCTCCCACACCTGAGCAGAGGTGACAGAGCAGGTCACACACACAGAGACATGAGAACACACAAGTTATGCATTGTTCTGCTGGGCCTGCTGCTGGGGTCCTTCAGCATTCAGGCCGGTGACCCTAAGGATGACCCCGACAAGGCAACAGAGGCATCATCAGCAGAGACATTAGAGGACACTTCAGAGGAGACGGACAAGAAGCCAAAGGAGGAGAAGACAACAAACATAGAAAAAGAAAAAGACATTTTGGTTCTACACATCAACAACTTTGACAGAGCTCTCAGCGAAAATGAGTTTTTACTGGTTGAGTTTTGTAAGTAAAAATATATTGTTAATATTCTTATTATTAAACATAAGTTTAAACAGGCAGGTTGTGCAAGATGTGGTGTTTTACAGAAAGTTGGTTGAACATATGTTACATGTGCTGCTTTTTAATACAAAAACATTATTTTAAAGAAATATTGATCTAAAATTAAAAACAATGAATGGCTTCTAAATGTCAAAAGGATACCTAAATATAAAGCATGACCATTTCTTAAAAGAACTGAAATATTTCTGCTAATGAAAGAAATAAAGTTGAAATAACCATAAAATATCACTCTAGAGCTGCAGGATTACATTATTTTATCACACACCAATCAAGGATTTCCTCTGGTATTTTCTATCCATAACCCTGAGGTACAATGAAACAAATGGAGAAATGTCCCCACACATGTCCTGTCAAGTCCAGCTGTTGTCCTGCTGAAAAGCTCCCACACATGAGCTCAGCAGGACAACAGCAGAGGGAAAAAAGGAGTAGAGAGGATAAGGTTAAGGCCAACCACTGCTTCTGCTATCAGCAGCTTATTTCCCTGGGAATTGAGGGAACAGTAGCAACAGGACAGATAATGCTTCCAGTCAATGTTCCAGTGAATGGCAGGCAGAGAAGCCAAAAATTGTACTCAAGTAAGAGTAGTACTACTTCAACATATTTCTACTGAAGCAAAAGTAAAAAGTAGCCATCCAGTAAGAGTAAAAAAGTATTTGGTAAATAGTCTACTCAATTACCGAGTAACTGGAAAAAATTATCAATCCTTTAATATTTAAAAATTACATTATCAGGCGGAAAAAAAGATAAAGTCAAGCAGAAGTTTTGATATTTTAAAGACAATAATTAATATAACTAACAAAAAATAAAATCAGGCAAAAGAAAAATTTTCCAAATCAGCTCCCGGCCAATAAAAAACTTATGAAACTTTACCAAAAACTGCAAGTATGTGTCTGGTGAATTTTTGGTTAAAAAAATGTTTGTTCTTCATTCAATGGGTAGAGAGTCCAGAAATTTTACTCAAGCAAGAGTAGCGGTACTTCATAATAAAACTACACAGGTGAAATTAAAAAGTAGAGCATAGTAAAAATACTTCTTAAAAGTTTTTTTTTATTTTTGTTTTTTTAAAGTTGCTCAAGTAAATGTAGTTGAGTAAATATAACTACTTACTGCTAAACTCTGCTTGACAGTGTGCAATTGTGCTTCAAATACGTGTGTGTGTTTGTCTAAAGATGCTCCCTGGTGTGGCCACTGCAAAGAGTTTGAACCGATTTACGCCGAGGTCGCAGAGAAACTGAAGGAGGAGGAAGCAGGGATTCGACTGGCTAAGGTGGATGCCATTGAGGAGAAGGAGCTGGCTGATGAGTTTGAGGTCGGAAGCTTTCCCACTCTGAAGGTGTTCATCAACGGGGACCGCAAGCAGCCATTGGACTACACTGGTAGAGATGCAGACATCTATCTTCAGGGGCAGATCTAGAAAAATATCGATGGGGTGGCAAGAGGGGGGCAGGGATTTTTTCAGGGGTGGCAGCATATGTATACAGTATGTATATGTGTGTGTGTGTCATTCTCACTTTTAGCTTACATAGACCTAACATTAGACTTAATTTACTTGTTGCAAAATATTGTTTTTAACTTGCATTTTTTCAAAATGAGCTTCATGTAGCACTGAGGATTAAATACAATTTCTTTTAGTTAATTATTTTTAGGTCTTTCATACGTAAAAATAATTTTACGTATGAAAGACCTACAAGTAATACATATCAATACAGTAATTGATATGTATTTTGTATTGGACAGCATCTATTAGTCGCTATGTGATTCATTGAGTTATGTCCAGAAAACCATTTTACCCCAATGCTGGACGAGCAGAAATCTGTCACAAAAATATTAGTAGCGCCATCATTTGTTATCAGATATATTAAATACGACTTAAAATAAAGAGGAGAAAACTGGTGTTTGCTAAATTCTCCGTGATATAAATCTATAAACAGTTTTGTTTCTGTTAGTTCTGTCAAGATCCAAGAAGGGGCAAATTTCCCTTATATTGGTCAATCGTTTTATTTTAAATATGCTGTAGGAGCTGTAGTTTGATGACTGTTATAAATATCACCACGTTTTACAAACAGAGGGGATTAGTTCAGTTTTTGTCGCTTGTTTAACTTTTAGGAACTGCAGCGGCTGCAGTTCACCGCAATAAAGCTGATAAACATATTAACATAGGCTATTCAGCCCATTAATCCAGATTCCTTCACAGGCCAACTGAAATTAACGTAAGTACATTTTTCTCGTAGTGGCAAAAACCACTGACTGTGGCCCCAATAACTTATAATAAATTAAATTAAGCAACTTCACTTAAATTACCAGCACTTCACCTGCTGGGATATGAATGCACAGCTTCATAAATCCCTCCTGATCGGCACCTGCAGAGAAATCTGCCCTAGTCAGTGGCGGAACAAGTCGGGATCGGGCCGGGGGGCCGGGATAATGACCGGGCCCTTTATACCCAAAATAACAAAGCTCACAAAACATAATGTTATGAACCACTAATAAAAGCCACTCATATTTGTTGTAAAAATACTCAAATCTACCAAGTTTACAATCCGTTCCTAAGTATTTGACTGATGATGACCTTGTGGATGGTTGGTGACGTGTTTTACCCAGAATACACTTGGAGACAATATCGGCGATCAACTTGTAAATTTGTATGTCATAAAGTTAAATATAAGAATGAAAATAAAGCCAGTCATGTAGCACAATGTTTTATTCAATATTTTACACCCACTATGTCACTAAAATCAGTCGGCTTTGCAAAGTCTTTAGCAACCACGAGTCAACAATGACTGGGGCAGCCTACTATACAGTGGGGAGAACAAGTATTTGATGCACTGTTGATTTTTCAGGTTTTCCCACTTGCAAAGCTTGTAGAAGACTGTAATTTTTATCATAGGTACTCTTCAACTGTGAGTGATGGAATCTAAAACAAAAATCCAGAAAAATACAATGTATGATTTTTAAATAATTAATTTCCATTTTATTGTGTGAAATAAGTTTTTGATCATCTATCAACCAGTAAGAATTTTGGCTCTCACAGACATGTTAGTTCTTCTTTAAGAAGCCCTCCTGTTCTCCACTCATTACCTGTATTAACTGCACCTGTTTGAACTCATTACCTGTATCAAAGACACCTGTCCACACACTCAATCAATCAGCTGGGACCACAGTCTCAAAGAAAACTATCAGTAACTCTCTACGCCGTCAAGGATTACAATCCTGCAGTGCTCGCAAGGTGCCCTTCCTCAAGTCAACGCATGTCAAAGCCCGTCTGATGTTTTCAAATGACCATCTGAATGATCCAGAGGAGGAATGGGAGAAGGTCATGTGGTCTGATGAGACAAAAATAGAACTTTTTGGTTTAAACTCCACTCGTCATGTTTGGAGGAAGAAGAATGATGAGTACAACCCCAAGAACACCATCCCAACCGTGAAGCATGGCGGTGGAAACATCATGCTTTGGGGATGCTTTTCTGCAAAGGGGACGGGACGACTGCACCATATTGTGGGAAGGATGGATGGGGCCATGTATCGTGAGATTTTGGCCAACAACCTCCTTCCCTCAGTAAGAGCACTGAAGATGAGTCGTGGCTGGGTCTTCCAGCATGATAACGACCCAAAACACACAGCCAGGGCAACTAAAGAGTGGCTCCATAGGAAACATCTTAAGGTCCTGGAGTGGCCTAGCCAGTCTCCAGACCTGAATCCAATAGAAAATCTTTGGAGGGAGCTTAAAGTCCGTGTGGCCCAGCGACAGCCCCGGAAACTGAAGGCTCTGGAGGAGATCTGTATGGAGGAGTGGGCCAAAATCCCTGCTGCAGTGTGTGCAAACCTGGTCAAGAGCTACAGGAAACGTCTCATCTCTGTAATTGCAAACAAAGGTTTCTGTACCAAATATTAAGTTTCTTTTTTCTGGTGTATCAAATACTTATTTCACACAATAAAATGGAAATTAATTATTTAAAAATCATACATTGTATTTTTCTGGATTTTTGTTTTAGATTCCATCACTCACAGTTGAAGAGTACCTATGATAGAAATTACAGTCACTTAAGCTTTGCAAGTGGGAAAACCTGAAAAATCAACAGTTTATCAAATATTTGTTCTCCCCACTGTATAAGCTGGGGGATCACCTTTTATAATCTACATACACCATACTGAACAGGGGGAGAGCCCACCTTCTTCAGGCATGATACAGACTGGAATCTCTGAAGTCATATTCCGCCTCCCGCCCCTGTAGCTCCGCCCCTGTAGCTCCGCCCCTGGCGCTAGTTTATCAGTCAGTAGGATCCGTCTGATCCAAACTGATCAATTTTCGCTCTGCGGAAATTAGGGTAAAAGTACCCTATGCGGTCCGGGTGTGCGCTTTTACTCGGATCTTTTATGTGTGATTTCGCTTCTCCGAAACGGACAGATGTAACGTCTGCCGCGTTCCTCCAGAATGCCGCTCCTCATTCTGCCCTGCGGGAGGGTAACGTCTTCCAGCTCCATTTGTCAAAACCGCAGGATGAGTTAAGTTAAATTCTACGCAGCGGCAGAGCAATGCGCATGTTACGGTCTGATTAACTTATGCACCTTTATTTATTTCCTCAAGATAAACTGCCGGATAATCTGTGTCGATTATAAACACAACATTGTACTCTCTTTAGTTTTCTCTGGTCTGTAATGGAGACTTGAATTAAAGGCATCATTTCAACCAAAGGTTTGCAGTGAGCTTCTGAACCAGACTCTCCAAAGCGTCCGGTCCGTAACTCTTCAACACTCTGTCAGCTCCGGTCAGAAAGACACATTTAGTTCAGAGTCCGCGAGATGATACTCAGGATTTTTTTTATCAATTGATTTTAGTTGCATCTGCGATGAACTCTGCGTAAAGTCTATAATGTCTGCCCGTGTGCATCAGTCAGAAGTAGGCGTAACTTCCTGAAGGACTGGTGTGGAGATGTCCCCACCAAGTCTGGCATGAAGATGTAGTCCCCACCAATATTTCATACAATATGGACACAATACCTTCTTCCTTTATATCAGCGGTGTCCAAAGTGGGTCCTCGAGGGCCGGCATCCTACATGTTTTAGTTCTCTCCCTGGTTTAACACACCTGGATCAAATGATGGCTCATTAGAAGGCCTAAGAGGAACATAGACCTGCTGAAAAGGTTGTTACTGCCACCAGGGAGAGAAGTAAAACGTGCAGAACGCCGGCCCTCAAGGACCGACTTTGGACACCCCTGCTTTATATGTTTATTTGTGTTTCAGTTCAGTTAGTACAAAAATAAGGCGACCCAAACATCTACTTTGTGACAGATTATCAGTGAACCAGGTGTTAACATTAGCTAATCAGCCACCGCAAGCATTCAGATGATCACTTCTTATCCATCCATCCATTTCTGAACACCATTGTCCCTAATGGAGTCGGGAGGGTTGCTGGTGCCTCTCCAGCTAACGTTCTGGGCGAGAGGCAGGGTCACCCTGGACAGGTCACCAATCTGTCGCAGGGCAACACAGAGACAGACAGGACAAACAACCATGCACACACAGGGACAATTTAGAGAGACCAATTAGCCTGACAGTCATGTTTTTGAACTGTGGGAAGAAGCCGGAGTATCTGGAGAAAACCCACCATGCACAGAGAGAACATGCAAACTCCATGCAGAAAGACCCCGGGCTGGGATAGAACCCAGAACCTGCAAGGCAACAGCTCTACCAACTGCTCCACTGTGCAGCTGATCACTTCTTAACGATTGCAAAATAAACATCAACCCTGAAAATTAAAAAAAGATGAATCTGTAGTGGACTGAATGGTATTTATTTTGGTTTTGGTATTTATGGGAATTTTTTTAGTGTGTTTTTTTTTATGTGAATTGCTAATACACTTGAAGTAGTCTTCCAGCTTGTGGAGCTGTTTGTCTGACGGTTGCCATTGCAACAGGTCTGTGTGTGACTTTAAGATGACAGAATGGGAAAGAAAAGAATACCACTGGTTTTAGTTGTTCTCTTCCTGACAACAAATGATGCAGTGGTGCAAATGTGGCAATATTCAAAGCAATCATCAGATAAAATATTTTATAAAGCATATGATTCAAAGTTTATTACATTTTAAACCATGGCTCATACAGCAGCAATTAGGTAAAACTAAATCATTGGCCATTATAAAAGAGAAATTCACTTAGTCCTCTATTGCATCTTAACAGAACTGACAGAAACTAAGTTATTTCTACATATTTACATCCAGAGAGAATACAAAGTTTACATATCCAAACATCGGCACTCCTTGCAGCTTTAATTTTGGACCTGAATTAAAACAGAAAATTTCCCCATCTCACATCTCATCCTTTAAAATGAGAATAACAAACCTAGAACTCAAAATTGACAAATACTGTAAACATTTCTGACATTTAAATATAAATCAGTGACCAACATAGCCACCCTTCTTTTCAGTAACATTTATAAGCCTTCCATTCTGTCAGTTTCTTGATCTGTTGACAATCAACTTTTTATGCAGCAACCACAGCCTCCCAGATCCTGTTCAGAGATGTGTTCTGTTTTCCTCACCATAAATCTCCCATTTAAGAAGGGCCCACAAGTTCTCAATGGGGCTTGGGTCTGGTGAGGAAGGGAGCCACTTCATTATTCTTTCATCTTTAAGGCCTTTACTGGCTGGACACATCTGTGTCCAGATGTGGTCTGTCAAGAGTCACTCTCATCTCATCAGATCATAAAACCTTTGAGAAATCTGTCTTCAGATCTGTCTTGGCCCAGTCTTGACGTTTCAACTTATGTATCTTGTTCACTGGTGGTCAGGTTTCAGCCTTCTTTACCATGGCCATGTCTCTGAGCTCTGGGTACTCCAGGTAGGTTGCAGTTCTGGAATATGACAGCACTGGAAGATAATGGGTTCCTGGTAGCTTCATATTTGATTCAAATCTTTGGTAGTTAATTTATATCTTTTTTTTCTCAACATGTTTCTTGCAACCCTGTTGACTATTTGCAGCAAAACGTTTGATGGTTCTGTGTCAGAGAATCTGTGATCACACCCAACATCCCCAATATCTTAGCAATGGAGTGCTGCGTCCATCTGAAAGACTTTTTACAATTTTGGATTTTTCAGAGTCACTTAAATCTTTTTTCTGGCCAATTTTGCCTGAGGAGAAGAAGCTGCCTAACAATTCTGCACACCTTGATATAGAGTGTTGATAATCTTAGGCCCCATGCTCCCTCATTAAATAAATGCATATCAGCCAATATGTATTTGTATTTGTATATTTATCAGAAAAAAAATTCAAGTTTATACAGCTTGGAGTTGGAAAATACAAATAAAAATGATTATATAGTCAAAACTAAAACTTGCCTAATAATTGTGCTCACAGTCTTAAGAGCTGTTTAAGACCCCACACCATCTAGTCTTACATGTTTCTCTGTTGCAGTAGATATGGTTGAAAAGGCTGAATTACGTCGATAGTAAATTATTCAAGTTCTACAGTTGCATGTGTGTGATTTCAAAGTGACCCATGTGTTGAATATCGTAAGTTTGTAGTAAAAACATGCAGCTGAAAATGGAATACTGGGCCATGTTTTTTATAAAACAAAACAAAAAAAAAAACACTTTTACTATTTATCTCATGCTTGTATCCGTTTTCCAGGTAAAAGATCAGTGGTGGGAATAATTCAATGGATGAAGCGTCGCGCCGGTCCCGGGACTTCAAATCTTGACTCTGTGGACTCTGCAGCCAAGTTCATCGGCACCCACAATATCTCTGTTGTAGGATTCTTCAATGTAGGTTTCATAAGGCATACTCAGCAATGCCTCTATGTCTCATGATAAAGTCCATGTTTAAAACATCCATGTTGTTTCCTCTTACTTTTTTCCAGAGTTTGGAAAGTGAGTCTGCCAAGGTGTTCAAGGAGGTCGCTTTTGATTTGACTGATGTTGAGTTTGGAGTTACTGCAACTCCTAAAGTGTTTCAGAAATATGAAGTGAAATCAGTCTCAGTGGTTCTATTCAAAAAGGTATGGAAGATACAGACTCAACTGCCATCCATTGCTTTGTAAATGTATTGGTGTTAAAAATTTAAAATATCTCTGCAATAATGTTTTTATGTTGAATTATCAATCAGCGTAGATTCCAGATTGTCCGTCTATAGTTCATTGGTAAGCTGCCGAGAAAACAGTGAAAAATTTGTTTTTTTTAAGATTTATTTTTCAGTCAAAAACAGATCATCTTCTAACTAAAGAGATCAAACTTTAAACTTACCATAAAAACTGTCATTAAATTTAGGCACATTAACACACAAAAACTAGTCAAAAAATATATGTAAAAATAAAAATAACAAACCAAAGCTTAGCTGAGAAAGCAACTGAAAGTTTCTGAAAAGTGATTACATTACATACTGAAAGTCAAAACGCAAAACACAATCATAACTCCACACAAAACTTTTGGCTGCAAAGTCTTCAACACTATGTTCATGAGGTAAAGATTTACAGTGCAAGGTGATCAGGGTGGCCAGATCACCTCCTGGCCACCGAGAGGAGGACAGGAGGCCTGGGATGTAAACCCCAGGCTACGTCTTTTAGACGTGACCTGGGGTTCATGGTGAGATCCTATGAACTGACATATAACACAGGGAGTTAAAAGCTCTCAGTGATGAGCCCTGTCTGCCTTTAAATTAGACACAGTAGTAAATGCAATTTTAAAATATAAAATTCCTCAACACTGTAAAAACACAAAATCAAAAAATCCGTTTTGGTCTAGTCCAGTATTTCTCAACCTTTTTGGGCCAGCGCCCCCTTAGCCTTCATCCAGGTCCCTCAGCGCCCCCCACCAATGAATTTGTAGGCTACTTTGCACTGACTATTATTTTATTATTAATATTACTATCACTATTGTAGATGTTTTGATTTTTATACTTGTTTCTGTATTTATCATCAAAAATAATTTCCCAGAGAAAAAAAAGTCATGGGAATAGAAATTATTTTCACAGGTGTCTACGAAAAATGCAATGAACATTCAAGTTAAAATCAGTAGGCCTTGCAGCAGCCAATCAGAGTGGAAAAAATATTCTTATTTTGCGCCATTTTCTAGTTGTTAAATATTCCACAAAATGACCAGATAAAAGATGAACAACATGCCAGTTTAAACTTTGATCTATTTGCAAAACGACTGAGCTGCAATATTAAAACATGGATAGAACTGTAACTACATTAATCATAACTCTTCTTCTCTTCAGTGTTTGTCAGTTTCTGGTGGTGCAGCTCTGTGCTGCCTTCAGGAGAATGGGACATCAGAGTATCATTCATAAAAATTCACCCACATGGCATTTATTGTTCAAACCAGAGCTTTCAGTGGAAAAACAAAAGTTCAAGGTCCTTTTAATGCCAAACAAATATGAGACAGAAACATGGATTATATCTTTATATAGACCTGTCTATTGATTTATAGATTAATAGTTTTACTGGACAGAAAGGACAAAGAACAAATCTGGTTCTTAATAAAATCCTAATGAGTCAAATTCAAAGTGTCATGGAGTCATCAGCCTCATGACATTAACACTGACATGAAAAATAATATTGGAGAAATAAATATATCAAATCTAATTAAAAACAAATAAATGATCAGTTCTTTACTGTTATGGTCTGTAAGATATTTATTATCAGTACTAGATATGGTCTTAAACCCATGGCATTTCAACAATATTATTTTACTTTTTATCTGGAAATAGTGTCTGTTTATTGTTGTCATACAGTCTCTGTATTAATTATTGCTCGAAAGGTCTTGCCATACCAGTTTATTCCTCTGTATTTACTTTAGTTTCTTAATTTATTCTTGCATTTTGTTCTTCATTCATTTGCATTTAGTTTCATTTGATTATTATTATCCTCTCTTGATTTATTGCTATGTCCACTTTAGTTCCTCTTACTAGATTTATTTAATCATTTATCCATTATAAGACGAATAATATAAGACAAATAATCTTCATTCATCACCTGCTGCGCCGCCTAATCGTCATGTTTTTCACATCATGTGTTGATTTTTTCACTGTTCAGCGTCAGATTATCTGTTTTTATGCCATAATTCACATCTAGTTCATTGCTCCGTTTTATGTCCCGCTTCTCCTGTTTCAGAGTTTTGCGCAATGTGACCGTCTTTTTTTTTTAAGCCCCTAAGGTGCAGGGCGTATCGATGGGGAAAAGGCAGACTGACATAAACCTTTTAATTCTGATTATTGAAATTTAAAAGTGCTGTGTTGTTCTATCACCCCCGTTTCATACCGGACCACTTACAGCACCGGTGTTAACGCTATAAAATGAACGCTCTCTATCGTGGTATCACCCATGGACGGATTTCTTTATTTAAATGGGTTCATTTTTCAGAGGGTTACACAGTGAGGGCATCGTGATTTTAGCTACCAGTAGCAGGAGAACGAAGCTGCGCCAAGAAGCTACAAACACTGAATAGAAGAAGAGCTGCCATCGATACAGTTGCAGCCAAGCATGGTTTAATGTTACACAATACAGTTTTACCAAGTTGCTCAAAGTCTAAACTGGCATTGTTGTAGATTTAAGGTGTAAAGTTTACCTTCAACCAAACGCCCCCCAAAGGCATCCCAGCACCCCCCTTTTGTAAAAATGTCCGCCAGCGCCCCCTGCCGTCCTCTGAATGCCCCCTGGGGGGCGGTACCGCCCACGTTGAGAACTGCTAGTCTAGTCTCTAGTTCAAATATCTTAGTACACCTGAAATATGACAAAACTAACTTATAATTACCTTTACAGAAAGATATAGGTGCTTGTTTAAAGTGAACAATTCCTTAATATTGATGTAAAAGTAGTAGTTCCATTGGGAGATTATTTCAATAATAACATGAGAAAAATGCCTTGTTACAAGTGAAATATTCTGCCAATGGAACAAGTAGTTTTTCAACAATATCAATGATATTTTGACTTGTAAGTTAGTTTTATTTTATTTCAAGTTTACTAAAATATTAATAATTTCTAATTGGACAGTCATACTTCACTTATAAAAATGTGAAAA
Organism: Poecilia reticulata; assembly: GCF_904066995.2. NCBI lineage: Eukaryota > Metazoa > Chordata > Actinopteri > Cyprinodontiformes > Poeciliidae > Poecilia > Poecilia reticulata. The sequence goes on along the minus strand of NC_088830.1, from coordinate 399,182 downwards.
AATATTGTGTGGTGTTAACCACAGAAGAGGATGAGGGGCCTATAACATTTTTCTAACAACAACTGATGTGCAAGATTATTTTTTAGATTAAAGCCAGAATGATCTGTTTTCTTTCCCAAATTCTCTTCCGTTGGCAAATATTTATTTAGTTAAGCTTTTAATAATCTAATTGGCACATTATTTCAAACATTTCATACCTGGTAGAAATAGATACATTTTTATATTTTGGATAACATTTTCTGCATGCTTGTTCATAACATACCGGATTATAATTGGTATGCTAATGCTATTCAGAAAAGAAATACTTAAAAAGCTATAGGATTTAAATGACGGCGTTGGGCAGAATGTTCTAGTCGTGGTTTGAGAGTCTTTTTAAACCACAGCAGATTGAAGGTTGGTAAAAATTGGGCGGACTAGCCCTTTTGCCATTTACTGAGTCGGAAACTGCATTTATGTGAAGGTGTTATGATCAAATTAATTACATGCCGATTTGGACGAGCTTACAAAAACAAACTGTGCCGGACAGAGAGGTCTTCCGGGTCAGACCACTTGTCAAAAATGAAATACTGAAAATCGAAATTGACAGCTCGTTATCCATTTTTTCCATTTTCGTTTTGTGCACTAAATGGAAAATCGGATAATGAGCCAAAAATCAGATTTCCGAGTTTGGTTTTCTAAACGGAAAACAAAAAAAACCAGTGTATTTCCATTTTTTCATTTTCCATTTCAAACAAAAAAACGAACTGAAAATACACGGACCTTCCAGGCTTGCACGGACGTGCTACTTGTTAAACAAGAACACTAGGTCCAAACCCGGCAGGCCCCGGTTAAATTTCTTCAGGAATTTAATTTGTCTAGTTTATTTATTTTTCTTCCATCACCTCGTACCGCTGCGTTCACCCCCACAATCAGGGCCGTGCAGAGACCACTAAAGGGGCAGGTGCTCAAAAAAAAAAGAAAAAAGAAAAGGGGGGCACATCTAACCGCATTTTAGGGCAGAATATTAAAGTCACACAGCTTTCAGAGTTTAATAAACTGATAAATTACAAATTGTGAGATATTCAACTAGATTTAGTACATCTCAACATAACAGCTGCCTTGTAATATTAAATATATTGTTCACTACCAAAAACTGCATGTTGATCATGGTAAGAACCTTCATTTTTTTTGTTCTTACTTGTGGTACTCGTTCTGACCCAGTCTGACCAAGTCAACCTTTGGCTGCTTCTGACAGATCTTTTCGTTTTTGTTTCTGATGACTTTCTTTACATGGCATCTTTGAACTGAAAAAAGCAAAACATAATGAACTATGATCAGAACACTATATTAGTGTTCTGATATTGGTTTAAACACTCTTGTTTAAACCAATATGTTTTTCAGTCCATAGCACAACATAACAATATTACTTAAAGTCTTGATAGAGTTTTTTCCCTTCATTAATGACACACTTTTATTGGACAGGAGCAGCTTGACTTATTACATTCATTATATCTATCATGGTAATTCAGGGTGAGTTATTTTTAATTCTAAATGAATATTCTTGTTGGTCTTTTATTTAAGTACTATTCTCCTTCAATATACATTTACCTAACGCTAGAATAAATGCAATGTACATTTATGCTGGAAAGGAAATTAGAAGATCAGATATATCCATTATGGAGATGATAGGTTTTGGACAGACGATGTGCCCCCTATTGCATAAGCGATATTGAAGAATGACTGATATCATTAACGATACAGGGAAGAAGCCTTTTAGTTACTGTAAGAGAATAAAAATCATCAAGTTCTGGCTCCTTGTATTTTCTTATCCTCCTGGATTCAGTGATGCCATATGTGGAAGAAAAAGCCACACAGTTAACAATCAGCACGTCATGCATTTTCAGAGTTTATTCTAACATTTAAAAGTATAAAATCACATTGCCAATACATACACTTAAAAACACACTAAAACAAACATTAATTTACCTGAAACACATAGAAAAGAAGAAGAAAGAAAGAAAGGCAAAGAGAGTTTGGAGAGACTTTGGAGAGTTGCAAAAGCAAATATGATTCGTTCCTCTGGGGCCCTTACTTTTATTCAAAAAGGTGTTTCCTTTGTTTTAATTTATGCAATCATGCGATTAAGGCGTGTTGTTCTCCTTGTATGGATAGACCCAGTTTTTAAATTACCTAGATGGGAGGGTCTAAGTGATTTTGTCACCTGGTTTTAAACCTTATTCAAAACCAAAGATTAAAGAGAAAAAGAGCAAAAGGTCATTTTCAAGCTGGATGTTCTCATGCCGATCACATCTGGGATCTCTGAGTTGCTCTTTTGATAAACATTTGAACAAAAACCCTAGTTGTCAGAAATAAATTTATCTTTCACCTAGACCTTGCTTGTTTTCTTGCCTGAGCGATTCATCAAAAAACAGATTCCTGTTTTAACCCTAAAATGACCTGGTGGTTTCAAGCGGGTAGAACACATTCGTGACTTTGGATATATAGAACTGACACAATTATCTTCCCAAAAACTCTTTTACAATATACCTGAAATATTTATTACTAAAATATTAGTTTCCTAATCCTTTTGATTATAATAACCTAACATGTATTCATATGAGATAGACACTAACTAGTACTTGTTAATATGAAACTACAAATTAGACTAGTTCAAGTCATGTTAATTTTAACTAAATTGTATTCTACTAACTAAATTGCAGTTATTTTTTGTATTGTGTTGTTAGTTTTGTTTGTTCTTAAGTTTTAGTGTTTTCACTGACATAATAACTTGAGATGTCTCCTCGCTGCCTGCCCATTTGAGACAGGCCTGTGTGCCTGTCTCAAATGTCATAAATAAGTTAATTTATGACGTGGTTCCTTCCTGATAACAGACATTATTTTCTGCAGGCCCTCTAAGATTTTATCCAAAGGACTCTTGCTTAATTCACTATTTTCACATTATAAGATTTAACTGTATTAAACACTAAGAATATTTATCTTCCTCAACATTATCTTGCTTTGCTAGCAAAGTCGTTAGCTAGCAGCTAGCTAATAACACAACAACAACAGTCTAATGTCTATATGATAAAAATAGTGAATCGATAGACAAGAAGTTTCTCCTCACCTGGTTGTCTCCTCCCGCTCAGCAGTTCTTCAGAGAAAGGCAGACGCAGACGCCTGTCAGTGTCTGTTGTATTTCATTACCTCTCTGCTTAAAGTGCTACTCTGTGCTGAAGCAGAAACGATACAATGTTCAACGTTTTCCGTTATTTGACAAGTAGCAAGTCTACTCCACTTTATTCACCAAAAACTTTTTTTTTTAATTCACCAAAAACTGTTTTGTAATCTGGAACGTTCACTACGTTGAGCTCAGCAGTTAGCCGCTTTATCTCACTGTGTGGGAGGCAATTCAGTCGTGCGTCACGGGCAAAAGGTCAAAGGTAACAAGGTGAGCGGAGGGCTTATGTAGTTTTTCTTGAAAAATACAAACAAAAAAAAAAGAACAAAAACCAAATAAATTTAGTACATGTTATGTGTCAGAGGGCTTAGGAAATAATAATAAAATAAAAATAATAATAATAATAATAATAATAATAATAATAAATTGACCAAAAGGGCACTTGAGGGTAAGGAGCAAAAGGGGCAGGTGCTCAAGCCCCCCCCTCTGCACGTGCCTGCCCACAAAAGCGGTATCAAAACGTTTGGCTCGATCCTGAGAAGGGAGTGTTGAGAATGGAAATCCTAATTGATGAATCATAATTTGTATTGACACATGGAGCATAACATCAGCCAACAAAAGCATTCAGACTTTACTTATTTTATTCACTTTCAGCGCTGAAAGGAGACGCTTTTACCATTACATCCGAGAAGAGTTTCTAAAAAGTCTGTGCAGCGTCTGAGGAGAAGGAGGAGGGCAGCTGATTACAGTATATGGACTGAAGACACTCCCTGAAATCACACCATGTCTCTGTGGCCTGATAAGTTTCTCTTTTCTGAGAAATGGGCCTTAGTGTCTAACAGAATCAAAAATGTAACTCTTTACAATGGGCCCTTTGTCTAACACGGGGTGCCCACCTCGAGGGCCGGCATCCTGCATGTTTTAGTTCTCTCCCTGGTTTAACGCACCTGGATCAAATTATGGCTCGTTAGTATGAGGACCAAAACTGACATAATAAAAAATAAAAGAATAAATATATAACTAAAAAAATAAATGTATAAATAAAAGAATAAATATATATTTTGATAAGAAATAAAAGCATAAATATATTTTTGGAGGACCAAAACTGACATAATAAGAAATAAAATAATAAACATATAAATAAAGGAAGAAATAAAAGCATAAATATATATTTAGTTTTTCCTTTTCCTTACACATGAATTTCCATCAAGTAATGTATATTGTCTGTTACTACCCAATAGTAAGTCCCGCCCACTCCTCACAACTTCTTTGGACTCACTACGGCCCAGTTCTCTGTCTAACAGGTCCGGAAAACCCCCAGAAACTCGGGTCTTACCCTAGAGATAGTTTGTGGAGAATTATCTGTTTAAACTGGGGTCGGAAAGGACTCGTCTAGCTCTGACTACCTTCGATCCAGAAGTTATGACCCTTTACAGTTGAGGAGCAATCCGCTGAGTAGCCCTCACAGCGACATAACCCCTACAACCACTCCTGTTAACGGTAGCTCCTCTCCTAAAATAACGGCACTTGTTAACGGCTAGATTAATTTTAGTGACTTAGATTTAAGTCCCAAGGTCATTATTTTAACACTCACCAGAGGAAAACACAAAGCCACCCTGTTACTAGGATCATGTATGTTAACTTTACCATAATCAGGAGAACCAATAATAATTAAGACTGACACAATTAAACTCACTGTTCACAATTCTCATTAGAATTTTTAGGATTACAATTTTATTAAGCAAGCTTTAGCAGGGGCATATGACAACAGGTTAAATTCCCAAGAGTTATAAAAGAAGCAAAAATATAATGAAATCAACTAGGATCATTCACATCCTATCCTTGTTCTCATCCCTAACCTGTTTCTCTAAATTCACTGAGCAAGGCTTTTGGGGGAAGCTGGTCAACTCATACCCGATGGTTCTTTGGTCTCGGCAGCTGTAATCTTTTAGATGTCCTTGGTCAGAGTCTTTGTCCAGCCGGAGCAAAGTCCTCTTTACTGAAGAGAAGCGGAGAGAAGACTCACGCTTTCCATTAAACGTGCAGACTCTTTGTCTTTGAAGGACCTCCGTCTCTTTTCCAAGTCGGCTGCGGTGATTTGGAGAGCGTTGGTAGATGCAGAGGAGTCGGTCGGATCTGGAACCGGAGGTGGTGGCCGGTGGAACTTGTCCCTTCTTATCGGCGTGAAGTCTTTGAGCTTTTTCCTTGGTTCCGGGCGTGGTCCTCCGCTGGTCTTTAGCCTGCTTCCCTTGCTGACTCCTCTTCTGCGCCTGGGACGAAGAACTCCGTTTCTCTCCTGGGCTCCACCTTTTAAAACCCTCTCAACGTAGGGCCGCCTTCGGGGCAGGGCTGCGTAACCGTCCCTTTGCGTCTCACTGTCGGTAGAGAGTTCCATCCTCCCCCAACTCCCTCGTGACACATTCCTTCCTTATTACTCGCTTGCTGTTGACCATATTCCTTCCTTATTACTCGCTTGCTGTTGACCATATGCTTCTAATTAAGCCTCACCCATCGCTCCAGACATGCTCAGACATGTCCAATGCTGAAAGAACATGTTCAAACATATTCAATGCTTTACTCTATCCTTTTACCTCAGTATGTTCTTTCCTCACTAATCATCTTTATTCCTTAATAATCAATGAGTATCATGCAACAATCAAGTTGTTTAACCTCAATTTCCATAAAGCATTATAACCTTCTGCTGATTAAAAGTACAGAGCATACATTATAACATTCTTTGATTAAAAGTACAGAATACATACATTTGGTTATATATTACTGACATTCCTTCATTAGCATGTATATTATTATTTTAATCCTGTTACAAACCATAATCATCTTTAAATCATCATACAGGTTTTACTGTTATTTCTCAGGCCTTTATTCCATTTTCTGCGTGCCTGGATAGATCTCACATACTCATACCAGATTTCTTGACAATATATTTCCTTTTTCATTTCCCCTAAACATGCGTTTTGTCTAGAAAAATAGATATTTTGCTTTGTCCTTTTTTTTTGCTTCTCCCTTTTCTGCTTGCTGTATTTCTGCTGCATCAATATGTTAATGAGGAGAGCTGTCCAGCTCGGACGGTGGCTCACTTCTTCACTACAGAGTCTTCATCTGGATGGACACAAGATAAATGTTGTTGTCTGGATGTTTCAGCTTCTCATGAACTGTGAGCACCTTGTCCATTGACCAAGTCTGTTGTAGAAACTAGAAATCTCTTTATGGGCTGTCTAATCAGGAACCATGGGCGAGGACAGTTGGCTTCACCCTTTTTCAGCAGAGCATAATGTTTGTCTCTGTAGCTCTGTGGCGCGGTCCTCTGTAGGTCTTCTGTCTGCATCCCTTGTTGACTTTGACTTCTGCAGTGGGGACTAAGCACTTTCTTCCTCTTTTCAGAATCTTTTATACATTCTCAGCCCATGGTTGTGTATGGCAAAATACTGTGTGACTCATCAACCATGTTATCACCCTTGGAGACTCACTTCCCATTTTCTGTTGTTTACCCAGTGGCCATCTGAAGTTACTTCCCCAAATTTGCTCTTGCTTCTTTTTTAGTTGGTCTTAGTTATTCTCCATTCTTAGTTTAGTTCCCTTTCTCTCTGTTCTGTTCTGACCCTAACTGACTTGGCTTTGGCCTACTTACAGCAATGAATGTATGTACCGGTAATAACTTTTATACATCTAACAATTACATTTCATTCTTAATACTTTATACGTCCAATAATTATTTAATCAAAAATATTAAAACCACATAATCAACATGAAATAATTTTATAATAACAACAGTTACATGTATCTCTTAGGCCCATTTCACTTCTGCAAAAGAGAAAACACATTTCAGTGACAATGCTTTTCTTCTTTTTAATCACCAATGAAACTGGAAAGAGCTCACCATTACACGCCAGTTTACACAACACAAGATAACAAATGCAGATTAATATCTGCAGTTATTGCCACTTCTATTCAATTAAAAGAATTGCAATATTAAAATCACAGAGTTTATTAATGTTTTGCTGGTTCATCAGTTAATTGTCAGAAATGTATTTTAGCTCAAATAATTTTGTTCTGATTTGTTCAGTGTGATAAGATAAGTTATGTTTCTGGTAGTTTGATGATGATAGAGAAGACTATGTGTGGTCAGAAGAAGAGAAATTAGACAAACACAACCTGACCTCCTTCATCAAGGAAAACAGCCTGGAGCTCATCATCCCATTCAACCCCGAGGTAAAGCATACAGGCTTATCAACATGATTAGAAGTACAAATTTGAATCTATAATGAAAATATTCATGCTATGTTTTCAGGTAGCAGACAAGATCTTCGCTTCTCGTATCCGCCTGCATAGCCTGCTGTTCATCAACTCCACAGTGCAGGGTCAGTTGGAGCTGGTGGAGGAGGCCAAGGCTGTCGCCAAGGAGTTTAAGGGCAAGGTAAGAGCTGGGCTCTGTCTTTAAGCTTTTTTAATTGCGTTGCACAGACATTAATCAGTTTGCCTTGGAGTGTGTTAGAAACTGGACTACTTTGTCGAGACAAAGTAATAAGCCCACCATATGAAACTGTTTGTTTTAAGACAGATCTTCAACCGTTAGTAACAGTATTATGTAAAATTTACTTTTTTTTGTTTTGCTTTACATCATGTTATAATGTATTATTATTTGATGAGGTATTCCCTCATCAAAAACATAGCTGCAGTGATGCTTAGATTCTTTCATGCATGTTTGAGAAATCCTTTAAGCTAGACTTCAGACTAGCCAGCAGCAATTCGCAAACTCCTGGTGGAACTCTGTGTATCTGCTGAACTCATTTTATAAGCTACTTCTCCATGCAGTTCTGTTGAAAACATTGTTAAAGGGTTAATAGAGAAGTACGGTGGCCGACAGGTGCAAACGCGCAGCAACTGAGAAAAGATGCAAACAAAAACAGAGACCCAAACAAAAAGCTAATGCAGCAAACAAAAAGAGATGCAAACAAAAAACGAGACGCAAACAAAAAGCAAGACGCAAACAAAAAGAGATGCAAACAAAGTGCTGAAAACGGAAGTGCTCCAGACCACTAGGGGGGAGTCTAACAAAAAACAGTTGTGTCCGAATTTAGGCTCTGCATCCTTTCAAGGGAACCCTCCCGACCCCACTAGGGACAAGGGTGTAAAGAAAATGGATGGATGGATCCTTTCAAGGACCCTGAGAAACTGATCCTTCGAAGCATAGACATAATAAAAGAGTAGACTTCCCCCCCTCCCCTGCACAGCACGGATAAATCTCGTATCAAATTTTGGACCCAATCTCAGCTGCTGAATCACTCTTAAGCCAGAACTCGTGGGCTGGAAAACATATGTGTGTGTGCATAAACATGTATAACGTAATGTATATTATTCAGTATTAATCATTATTTATTTATGTTTATATATTTATATAAATATGTATTGATAAGACGAGAGCGGTCCATTAGGCGTCTGTCCTTTAATAGGGTAGATGCCACGAGAGGTGGTGACGTATTTCCGTTTGAATTTATGCCACATAGATTGGTTCCTGGTCCTGCTTGCTCCTATTGTTTTTACCCAAAGCTGCAAGATCTGTACCATGAAAAAGACGCAAAACTTTAAATATCTGTGAGCTACTGGTACAACAACCGAGTTTTGTGGTGTGCTGTTGTGTCCAGTAATTAGCCGGTACCATCCAGTGCTTAGTTTTTTTCATTTTCCTAAACTTAGCCACTACAGCTAACACCCGGTTTGTAGCTGCCCGCTATTTCAAAGCTTGAGGATGTTGAAGATCCAGCGTCAGAAATGGGAAGACGGAGGTTAAAAGTTATCTGTACGAGCTTCGTTCAGTGGAATAATTTGTTGGAGGAAAATAATGCCGGAGGAAATCCACTGCTACTGGAACAGGCTGAGAACAGAGGCAGCGATTCGGCACAAGGTGAGTCAATACGTGTGTTGATGCGTTTGTGTTATTCGGAGTATGAAATTATTTTTAGGCAACTCCTTAGCTTTTTTTTATGTGACAATTATGTAAAATACATTTACATGCAGTCCAAGCGATACCGAGCAGGTAATTTAAGAACAACCGAGGGCAGCAACGCTTCAGCCCGAACCAGTTAGTCAGATTAAGGTCCAAAACCTTCGCTTTACAGCCGTTTAAGTGGCACCGACCCACATAAAAAACCCACAGAACAAATGGTAAAATCACGTATTTCCTGAATCCCAACAATATGACATCTACCTTTGCTGTTTCATAATTATAATCCACGTTAGAGTGAATTTTTCCACTTGGCTGCTATAATTTGTTCTTGGGTTTCACAACGTAATTTCTCTTTTTTCTCTGAGATTCTGCTTAGAAAATGAGGTTATGAAGTTACATTCTCCCGCTGCTTTTTGTTTTTAAAACGGTAAATTTAGGTTTGCCTCGATTTTTATAAACTACTGCCTCTTATATGCATCATTTTTTGTCTTACTGTTGGTACAGATATTAGGTGAACACGGTGCTTTGACTGCTAGTTGTTTATATTAATTTCAGCTGCACACTTTCAAAAGAGTATTCAGATTTTAACATGCATTTTCTAAGTAGTATTTTAATTCACTCTTACTCAGTAACTTCAGTGTTGTTACAACTCTGAAACATTTTTTGCAGTTTTTTTGTGTGACGAGTTTTCATCACCAGTAAAGGCAAAACAAGTCTGATGTCTGATTAGCTGCTGGGAAGTATATTATATATTCACTGTTCATTTTGCTATCCTGTTTGTACCTACAATAACATTTAATCTCTACATTTCACAAACTTTTTCCCCTTTTCTCAGTGTTTACGTTATATCAAGTATTTGCATGTAGATCAGGAATTCAAGTTAGATATTAAATGCAACACATTTAGGTATACCAGCAAAGAAATGTGAATATTAGGTAATATGTAGTTAGTTATATAATTTATATGCTGAATAAGGCTGGATGATACAAGATTTTTTTTCATACCAGATTGATTTTAATCGGTTCCTTCTGCCGCAATTTCTATAAAATCACAGAAAATACTTTCAAAAAATGCCTTTATTTCAATCATCGTTCTGTGAGTTGTATAAGGGAGCATTACGTCAGGATACAAGAAAATTTTAATAGCAAGAAGCAGTCATCGTTACAGCAGAATAAAGATGATCTTTTATAACAATGTCTTAAAATTACAAGATGTTTTAATGAGAAATAAAGATTCAGATTGATCTGATGTAACCAGCTCAGTCCATGTGGTTCTGACATTTTGTCAGTAATCAAGAGGATGTACATTTCCACCTCACCTGACCAGGTAAGCATTAAGGTCAAAATAAAAAAATACTGTAGCAAATACTGTATATAAAACGGAAAAAGAGCAACTGATAGAAATACTTTCTATAAAGAAAAGCAAAAACGTTAATAGCAAGAGAAAAGTTGTTGGCAACATTAGCTCAGCCAATCTCTCCTTCCAGGAAGCCATCAAACAGAACTGTCCAACTCCAGCTATAATAAAGATTAAAAAAATAGAAAACGGAAAGTTAAAATAATAAATAATGCCAAATTAATAATTCAGATCTAATGTGTTCTGGAATATATTGACATTTTAAAAATTTCACAACTCAGAAGGTTTCACAAAAGTTTCATTTATTCTGCTGTTAGTACAGAATAATCTAGTTAGGTTTGAAATGTCTGGGTGTTGTAGTTTTTAAAATACAACACATTAAAAAAGCTCAAGATAGTGAAAAATTATGTGTAAACGCCCTTTAGCTATTTTCCGAATTAGATGCTACATTGGAAGCTAACTTTAGCTTCGACTGAAAGCTTGGGCACAATATAGACAGATCTATATAAGTTTATATAGATATCTATCTATCTATCTATCTATCTATCTATCTATCTATCTATCTATCTATCTATCTATATATCTATAAAGCATAGATATGTAGATTGCACAATGCACAGATAATCAAAACACTTAACATTTACATAGTACCTTTGTAAGCTTGTCCCTGTTAGCTACGTCAGACATATGAGGCATTATGATGAATACAAACGATTTATTAACTTACCTTCAAAGTTACTGTGAAGTTTTGACACATCCATCTTTAATCCTTTGTTGTTGTTGGAGCGTTTCAGGACGTCTGAATAATTCTATAGGCATCATTAATAGTCCTGCAGGACTGAGGAGCCACTGTTAGCATACTGTTGCCTGTGAACCGGAACCATTCTATGTGGCAAAAAAATGCGGAAGTGCTAAAACGGAAGTCCGTGGCATATACCCTATTATGTCTGTGAGAAACGGCCCGATCTACGGAAGACGGGTCCTTCGAAGGCCACGAATATGGACGACCAGAAGAGAGAAGCTGTAGCCTTCGGCTAGCTGCCTAGCCTCCATCTCGGCGTTATGTTGCTTAGCAACCGTGACAACGTGAAGCACAGAGCGGCGAAGGGAAAAAACGGACTCAAAGTTGTTTGTTTTACTCTTTATTTCTGTATTATTCTTCACCTTTTGTAATAAAGGTTGTTCCATAGTAAAAAAGAAATTGTCTGATTCTAAAATGTTTAATGTATACAAGGGATATTATTCATTTTCAAATACTCTCCAGTTCTCAGGTAGTAAGACATTACAGTTAAATAAAACTATTATGTTTGAAGGCTTAACTTTAATCAGTCAAACCCATTTGCTCAGGAATAAATTAAATACTATAGTGAACCAAAAGATTTCACTACTACCTGACTTAATATCCGTGTTCCACCTCCACTCATAGGGTAAAACTAGCGGGAGTTTTTCTAACGATTTGTCGGGAGACATGCGTTCTCTCTCGGTGTACCAAACATGGAGCTCCCGGGGGGAGCTGCCTGTTAATGCAGCGGGAGCAGACATCTCCGAAAACGTCGGAGCAATATTGGAATTAGGTGATTTATTGATGAACCAAGCAGGTATTTGAGATCTATACATCTACATTCTCGTCTAAAAACATTGTAAAAAATCCTTTTGTGTAATGTTAAGTGTCATGCAGCAAAACTTATTTTGTCGCCATTGCTGCTTTTCCGAACACCCGCTTTAAAGGATGCAGAGCCTAAATTCGGACACAGCTGTTTTTTGTTAGACTCCCCCTAGTGGCCTGGAGCACTTCCGTTTTCAGCACTTTTTGTTTGCATCTCTTTTTTGTTTGCTGCATTTTATTTTTGGTTGTAGTCTTTTTTGTTTGCATCTTTTCTCTGTTGCTACGCGTTTGCATAGACATAATATAAGGATAGACGCCTCTCGCATATTGTCGCTGACGAGATTTAGGGCGGCCATCTTGGAGCGGTCCACCACTCAGCTTATGTGTTTAGCAGGCACAATGACGTAGCGCATTTAATCGATCATAACACGCTTTTTTGTTACTGGAAACCATATTCAAACATCTATCAAAGCTACATTTATAAACAATTGTATTATTTAAGTATGTTTTTAATTCATAGTTCAGCATATTTAAATATGCTTAGTGGCTATAACAATAGAATAGGAGTGGAATATTCTGATATTGATGTATGATGAGCATATTTCAAAGCACACAGCCGTTCATAATTTATTTAATACATTATTTGGTAATATCAATACATATTTATATAACTATACAAACACAAATAAATAATGATTAATACTGAATAATATATATTGGATACATGAGTACATACATTTATTTTTTTGTTTTTCAGCCGACGTGTTCTAGCTTCAGAGAGATTCAGCAGCTGAAATTGAGTCCAAAATCCGAAGTGAGATTCATCTGTGCTGCAGTGAATCCGTCTCTCTTTATAGATTCTCCCTCTTCTTCCTCACATCGTGTCTTTAGGAAACTTTCAAAACAAAAACAGAAGATTTTGTTTTACCACCTGTGTAAACTTTGCTCGTGAATGTTATAACACATAATATAAGTTTTATATGTTACATTGTTTCATTTCTAATATAGGCTCTTGTGTCAGATAATCTAAGTCAATGTTAGAGAATAATTATTGTTTTTAGATTTACAGAATCTCAGTTAGCCTTCATACCGGCTGAACCCGTATTACACCAAGCACTGTAGCTAATATTAGCTGGTATCTCGCCGGTGGACATAAATACAGTAAAGTAATATTCTAATCACAAAATATACACAATAATATGTCCATCTTACTTGTGAAATGTTTGTGGAGCCTCACATCAATAGTCCATCGATCAGAACAACAATATCCCTCAGTGGTGAGGCATCTACTGTTTTGATTGAGCAAAGTTGAGGGTATACCGCTCCAAGATGGCCGCCGTATTTCCTGTGCCGGAGCAGCCAATGCGGGGTCTACTCTTATATTATGTCTATGCGCGTTTGCACCTGTCGGCCACCGTAGAGAAGCCATGTTGTGATGGTGATGACCATAGACATAGACACGTAGTATATGTATTAATGTATTACGTATTAATACGACATTAATACATAGTATTAATGTCGTAGTAATACGTAGTATTAATGTCTAGACGCCTCATGGAGCGGACCGGCCCGTTGCTGCGATACGTAACAGCGTCCGCCATATTGAATGTGGAATATGTGCCAGTAAGCTAATACAAGTGAATGGACCGAACTTTAGAAAGTGTCGTTCTACAAAGTATTTTAAATTAATACCTGCCATTGACACATTTTCTCACACATTAATATATTTGGCAATCAAAGAAATGACTAAAGACAGAGTTTCTAACTTTTGATGTGATTATTTAATTGTTTGGGGGCATTTCTGAATAAAGAGCACAATGTTTTATTTGATAGAAATTATTCTGATCATTTTTATAATGACATTGATGAACAGACACTTTTACAGTGTTTTATTAAGGAATATATTTACATAATTCCATAATTTAATGTGCATTTAATATTTCAAGACAAATAATTTTCCTGTATTTATTTTTTATACGTTATTGATAAATGACTTGATTTATAAATCAGTCATTGTCAAACATTAAACTACATATTTTTCTTACTTTTTTCCTGAGAATAAATATTTATTACAGTATATCAACTCTGCTATTGACAGCAAAGAGTGAAAATAATTCTAACAGAGTAAATTAGTTTTATTTCACTACATAAGCTACATTATTACACTAATACTTCAGATTGAGATATTTAAAAATACACAAAAAGTGAAAGAATGAAACATTTATTTCTTATACTGGGAACACTGGTCACAGGCTTCAGTCTGCTGGTCACACTGGGAGAACTCAATGACTTCTGAGACGTCCTGGTTCACAGGCTAAAGCCAAGAATAAAAGAGAAATGATCCACAAGTGAAATAGAAAATACATAAATGTTTCCTTCACATTCAGAAAAAGACATTTTCAGCATGTTGGGCTCTGACTCGTAGCATCTTTATAGCTAAATACCGACATGGAGAAGCTGAGCTGGAAACAGACTGAAGACCAGCAGCTCCAGCTCTGATCCTGACTGACCTTTCCTCACTAAATCCTCTGGTTTTTAATTCACTTCTCCTCTAACAGCAGTTTCTCATCAGCTCTCTCTCATTAGAAAACAGTATGAAAACGTTAGCTGCTAGGCTATCAGTGGCTATCGGGTCAATTAAGCTACATAGGAAATATTTTCCGGTTGTTTAGAAGCAAATTTCTGGCTGCAAATTCAAGTGATTCTGATCTTTCATCTGGGGAAGGTATCCTAATGAATCCAGTTTGTTTCGTAAAACGGTTGAAACACACAGCACAGGACTTAAGGAGCTCCGATCGCCCTGCTGCCACATAGAAGATGGCGGACGCTGTCTACGTATTGATGTCTATGGTGATGACCTTCTGAAGGTGGAGTTTCAGAAAGGGCAGGAGTTTTTAAAGAGACAGAGGACCACAATTTTAAAATGTTAAATTACAAAGTAATTTAACATTTTATATTTAATATTGTAGCCCTTTTATAACATTCAAAGGTAACATTGTTACTTGATTGTGCTATAAAATGGCACTATGTGCCTGGAAAACACATCATTCTGACAAAAACTGAACTTTCTGTGTGTGTTATCTAGATGTTGTTTGTTCTGATTGATGTGACACAGGCCCTGTCACATGTGCTAAATTATTTTGGAGTGTCAGAAAGCGACGCACCAACTGCAAGGATCATCCACATGGAAACACAGAAGAAGTTCAGTATTCCCTCTGGAGCTCTAACAGCAGATTCACTGTGGCTGCTGTGTCAGGAGGTTGTTGACGGCATTGCAATGGTAAAACAGATGCTCACCCACTTATTAAATGCAGTTACTCACCCGTATTAAATCCAGTCACTTGTCTCTTCACTATGTGCTGCAGCCATACTATCGTTCTGAAGAGATCCCAGAGGACTGGGACAAAGAACCAGTCAAAGTCCTGGTGGGCAAGAATTTTAAATCTGTGGCTCTGGACCCAGCCAAAAACGTCTTTATTGAGTTTTGTGAGTTAATTTGTACCATATCAGAATTTTTGCATTTTTGTCATTTTCTTTACTAACTGTTCAAATTACATATGAACACACTTCTGTTGCCTCATCATCATTTCAATATGTTGAAGAGAAAATTAAATACTTGTCCATTTAACTCATTCACAATTATGCAAGCATACATAAACTCTTATCTGTTCTATGTGATGAAGGTCAAGGTCAGATTTATTCATATTGCACATTTGCAAGCAACCAAGTGCTGTACACAAACAGTAGGTAGAAATAACAATAAGGATAGACAAACCCAACATATAAAGAGATACAGTAAATAAAATATGCATAAATAAAAATGAGGAGAAAAAGTTGGAAAAGATTTATACAAATAGCTATAAATAATTAACAATAATAAATATCCCCGATTATATCTATCTTTCTAACTTTATATTTGATGTTTCATTTTACTTCATATGTAAGTTAATATTACATTTTATGTTTTATTTTGCAACTTCTTTCAGTGCCCTTCCCTCCCCAGAATTGAAATACTATTGCAAATCTGTTCATGTTTAATAATTTATCTGTACAAGCCACTAGCTCCAGCATTGTATGACCTTATTATCAAAACCTCGAAATAATTTCCAAAATCAGTTTATTTAGTGAATCAGTAACATTTAATCAAGACCACAGGCTGAAAGAGAAAAAGTGCAAATCATTCACTAGGATGTTCATTTTTAGACTTGATACAGTAAAACCTTTTACAGCTGTAAGCATTGGTTACTTGCAGCTTCTTCAGTTTATTAATAATATTAGTTTATTTCTTCTCTATTTGAGAAGCATTGCTTTAAAGCAACATACTATGGTTTTAAGCGCTTCGTTTTGCCGTCTTCACAACATGCAGACTCCAATAGAAGGTTTTGTTGGAGTTGTTGCATTTTGTCCCTTATTTCGGGAAAATTAAGTGGAAATTTCAACATTACCATCTAGAATTTCTGGAATAATAAGCCAAATTCAGTCTGTGGTGAAGGAATGAATTCAGACCACTGGAAGAAGAAACTCTTCACACAAGAAGGAATGATCAGACACATTCATTTTGAATCAAGTCTGAGAGTTTATTATTAAAGTAGCCCAACTTCACAGCTGAATTATTCCCCTTTCTTTAACTACTTGCATGCAATCTAACTACTGATAAGACAAAGGAATATATTGAATAATAAAATGATAAATCAGATTAATGAGAGAACCATGACAAAATGAAAGGGAATATTGAAAAATAACTTCCAACTAATTAACTGATTAAACAAGAAAAGAAAGGGAAAATCCCTTTTGCAGAACTATGAATGCAGCACAATATTGTTGTGGGACAGAGTAACCCCTTTCCTCTGGCCAAGGAGGATCAAGATAAGAGCAAAAGGAGGTCAGGTTACTGTCCAGACCCAGAGTGGCTCAGCACTTTGAGACAAAGAGTGGTAAAACTCCACCAGTTGAGGGCTTACATTTAGGCTACACAAAGAAAATATGGTCTTAGATGACCACAAAGTACACATGAATTTGAAATCAAGGAAAGAAGAGAACCCTAACCCTAACAAGAGGGAGAAAAGAGTGGCTAAAAGTGAGCCAATAAATTCTAGTCATGCTAGCAACAACATAATGTAAGAATATCACAGCATATAATAAGATAATATAATAATACTTTAAGTAATAAGAATACATATACAACAATAATAATTAACAATGAGCAGCGATACTTCTAAGGACACACATATTGCTCAGTACATTACTAAATATATATTCAACATGTAAAGCACACAGCTCTAGAGACTATCTATGAATTATAAAGTCTGATGGCCTCAGGCAGAAAAGACTTGCTGTAGCGTTCTTTAGCACATCTGGGCTGCAGTAATCTTTAGCTATCTCTGCTCCTCAGGCTGTCCATCACACTGAGCTATCCTTGATAGCTCTGATCTTCTTCAGCATTCTGTCTCTCTTCACCTCTTCCAGTGGAGCCAGCTTGACCTTCACAACTGACCATTAATCAGCACAACACTAATCAAGCATGCAACAGAAAAGAGATTTAAACACCTATTTCAGCCTTGATAATAATCACTCAGTCTATAGTCAGTCAGGTCAAAGCAGTGTCCAAAAATCCAAAAATTTATGGAACAGGAAAACACCAGTTCTTTTCCGGCGGAAGGCGTATGGTTGGCTGGTGTCCCAGCTAAGTTTTCAGCAGAACCTCTGGTACTTTGAGGTGGAAAAACCAATTAAAGTACCTTTCTCTTGGAAAAATGGAGAGGCTGTCACCAGCCTCTGCAGGCAGATGCGTCAAGAGACTTTCACGTCTCTATGCGTTGACACGCAGGGTACGCAGACTACTTTCTATAAGTTCTCCAATGAAGACTTCAAAGGTTTTGAAATAAATCTTCCTGGCCAGCACATTAGAAGAAAAGGTCTTGTGTCTCAGTTGAATGTTGACTCCAAAGACAAAAGCAAGATTCAGATCTTGTTATTGTATTGGGATCAGTTCTTATCTGATCACCTCAAAGTTTTATTGCAGTAGAGTAGTTTGGCAGTGATGTCTCCAGCACAAGACATTTTTTAGGAATTAGATCTGATCAGTTCGTGACTAGTAAAAATGGATCCCAACAGACGTTAACAGATCATCTGAATTGAAAGTTTTTGAGGGGTACATTTTCTTAAACAAATAACCTCAAATATTTAAAAGAGAATGTTGCAGTGACTTAAATATTATAAATTTATATTATTTCTGCAGTAGCTTCAGTTTCCCCTACATCCTGTCTCTGTTTGCATAGATGCTCCATGGTGTGGACACTGCAAAGAACTGGCTCCGATTTGGGACCAGCTGGGAGAGAAATATGCTGATCATGAAAACATCATCATAGCCAAGATGGACGCCACAGCCAATGAAGTAGAGTCGCTTGTCATTTCAGGATTTCCAACCATCAAATATTACCCAGCTGAAGGCAAAGAGGTAGAAACGCTCAGCTCACCACAGAGATGCAGAAGTCATAAAAAAATTGACCTTTTCATTTTGCTCCTTTCACTCAGGTGGTCGACTACACTGGAAACCGAGATCTGGAGACATTTAGCAAGTTCCTAGATAGTGGAGGAGTTTTACCACAGGAAGAAAATGGAGATGATAATGATGATGATGATGATGATGATGATGATGATGATGATGATGATGGTGAGGAGAGCTCAGATGCTAAAGAAGAAGACATCACTGGTGATCAAAGCAAGGTTTGCTATTATTTCATTACCTCTTAGCCAATATTACTCATATTTAAAGCTGCAATCAAACCTTTCTCTTTCCTCTCTGTTCTCAGGAAGTAGACGAGTCTGCAGAAATTTCTGAAAACAAGACGTCCAAAGACGAACTGTAATTGTGCTAAAGGCATATTATGATCAAGCTATCTTCTTCCAGTTTTCTTAGTAAAAGTTACACAACTTATGAATCGTTATCTCTGTACTGAGAATTAGAATGAGTGTTTAAGCTCTCAGTTTGCTACTTTTAAAACTATTTGATTCTTAAAATGATAACGTTTGATTTGACAACTTGAGGATAAAGAATAAAGCTGTATTAAGGAAAGAAACTCAATTATTTATTTATTCTTTCTTGAAGAATAAAAGAAGAGCAGAAAAGCTGTTGGTAGCTGGAAAAATCTTGAGACAACAAAAATTTCAAAGCATACAATCAGAGCTGCAATGGAACTGTTACATGAAAACATTTTCATATGAGGATGGCCTGTTTAAAGTCCAGGCTTAAATTTAATTAAGCCCGGGCAAGATTTAAGAGTTGGTGTTCACAGACACTGCCAATCTAATGTGACTGAGCTGAAGCCATTCTGCAATGACGAATGGACAAAACAATTATTGTTTCAATGAATGCAAAGCTGGTAGAGTGACACTCCTTCCCCTTTCTTTGGTTGAGGTTTTGAAAAATATGTAAACAAATAAGTAAACACAGAGGGACAGGATTAAAATGTCCTTTCAGTGACAACAAGATGAAGGCCAAGTTTTCGGATTACAGCTCAGAATCAGGGTGTGATCAGCTGAATGATGATTCATCTTTGTGTTCAGTGACACATCCATGAGTCACAATTCTGCAATTTATTTTCCAAGATTACAGAATTCTTTGAGTCCTCTCAGCATGTCTGACAGCTGAAACTTTACACGATAAGGGCAAACTAACTACTTTTCATTATCTAATAGCTTCTTGCCCCTGAAAGCCCCCAAAAGAAAGATCCAAAACACAACAAAGAAATAACAATTTTACAAATTTTGCAGGATCTAGGTGAAAAAAATGTTCCATTGGAGGTTCTAAATTAATATCTAAACACATTTGTTATGTTCAACCAACAATTCTTAAAGTAGTTAGCAGTTCTAGATTCTAAATACTTTGAAGGGGCTGAAATACCACATATCTGTAAGATGAAAACAATTAACTATATTTGTGGAACTTGATGAAAGAATGAGTTTATGCCTAGTGCCTCCATATATATAGAGTGAGTGGGTGAGGCCCACAGGTGAGCGTGTTGTCTCTGCCCAGGAGGAAACCAGGAAGGCTGGTTTCAACATGTAACAAGTGAAATGTTTCTAATTCCTGAGGGGAAACAGGTTTAAACAGGCTGTAATGTCACAGCTTCTGTCAGCATAGAATGTATTTCTTTCTACCAGCCAGGCGACCGGTCACTCCTTTGTCTGAGGTAAGGTCACTACTATATCCTCTTTCCTCTTGTTTGAAGTCTGTATCACAACCCTGCAAGTGTGTTGTGTTTGGACCTGGTGCTTGTGATGAATGTGAAAGGGCCAGTTAGGATCGGATCAGTAGACAGGCTTGAATGTGTCCTGTTAACAAAAGAATGAAATCCCATGTGAACCGGAGCGACTTGACCACATTCAACAGGTATGTCTAAAGGCTGATTCTGCTGGTTCAGAAGAACATCTGCATAATTTTTGGTTACTTGAATCTCATGGATGGCTAAATAATGAACATTCATTTAATAAAAAGTGCAACTGTTAAACAGAAACTATCTCCAAATCAGTTGAATTTGAATAAACCATCAACATTTTCAAATTACTCTTAATGTGAAGTAATCACAAAAAGTTACAAAATTCTATTTTTAGGTGATTTTTTAAAAACATAGTAATTGTACTTGCAGACAAGCTGAATATTGAAGTGTGAAACTAAAGTCAGTGCTCTTGTTTTGTTTGTGTCCGTTTAAGTCTGTTGGGTTCCTGTTAGGCGGGCCAAGAGCTAAACTCAGCGTTAAAACACTCACACCCTGTCATTGTTCAGCAGCGAGGGGGAGGAGCTCCTGCCACATCTCAATCACAGCTCCACATTCAGCAGAGGCTTTATGTGAATACCCAAACAGCTTTAACTTCCTATTTCTCGTGTCAACATTATGTACCTGGTCATGTTACATATAAAAAGATATAATGCCCAATGATGCAGTGTATAACACAAACTGATTTTGGAGCCAGTGCAGGGCTCTAGTCAGGTCACCTTAGCACTCCTCGTGAAACAAAGGATGGAGCGCAATGTCTGCTTTTATCCATTTCTCACTCTGCTCCCCCACCTGATTGGTCTTGGTCAATCAGGTGGGGGAGAAGGGGTTGCCCATGTCACTAAAATTAGAAACCACCACTGTTCAGCAGCAATAAGCTTTGGATAAAACATTGTGGTGCCCATAGAACATTATTTTCACAGTTGGTGATGAACATAACATATAACATGAGATGGGATCTATGTATTTTGTGTAATTGTCTTTAGTCATGCCTCATTTCTTCCTGTTTATTGTTCTAAGTGCTTCAATATTTAAGCATAATTGCATTGTATAAATTATAACATGCACTGCTCCAAGGTGAATTATGAGTTTCTTCAAAAGGGTAAATGTGTGACTCTTTAGATCAAACAATGTCCCAGCAGTTTCCTGATAAACTAAATAAAGTACTAGGAAGGCCAAAGTGGTGCCCAAAGTCGCTCCTGGAGAACAGGTGTTCTATCTGTGCACGGCATCCTGCATGTTTTAGTTCTCTACCTGGTTTAACCTCTCCGTCTCCAGGCCTGTTTTTGAGAAATACGGTTGAAAATAACATGCCCAAAATGAATTGAATGTATCTCAAGAACTACAGAGTTTATTTTAATTGTTTTGGTATCAAAATAAAGGCAAGACCCTAGAGAATATGTTACAGCTCTAAAAACCACCCTGCCTGTTACTGAGGAAAGTGAATTAATATGATACACAGCAGAAATTAAGAAAAAAAAATCTATTTCCGCCTAAAAAATAAACAGTTCAATATATGAAGATTCCTTTCAAAGCATGCAGATGGAATCCAAAACATGTAGTAAACAACAGTACACAATCAGACCTTTTACTGTGCCAAGTTTCATGAAAAAAAAGTTAATCATATGAGTTTTAGAGAGATACTACTTGATAAAAATCTAGGTGGACCTTCCAAATTAGCCATTTTGGCACAATTTGTGCTATTTGAACTTTCTCAGTTTCTTTCAGTAGGTTCTGTTTCAATCATTTATTCTTATCATAGAATAAATTATTACTTATCATAGATAAGTAATTATATCTAATAATTGTAAGAGCATGAAAAGAGAAAAAATAGACAAATTGTAATAGTCTGAAAATGGAACAGATTTACTTACAATAAAATTTCAAATATATTTGTATAACAATGAAAATGCAAATAGCAATGAAAACTGATTTGTCAAAATGATATGATCACAGAAAGAAACTGATATATCTCACAATTACATTACAATAATGCCACAGCAATATTTTTTTTTTTTTGTGGCTCTAGTGGTTTTTGTTTGACTATAAACATATGGAAAGTGGGGGAAAGAGGAGGAAGACATGCAGCAAAGGTCAACATGTTGACACGGCCATGTCGAGGACTAAAGCCTCCATATATTGGTTGCACACTCCATATCTCTGCCACTGAAACACCCTTGAAGTAACAAAAACAAACTCACTGGACAGCACAGTTATAAACAACAATTACTCATAACTTATTGCCTATTGACAAGAACATCATCTTCATTGACATATTTACATCATTTAGCATCATGCCACTCTTTGAAGCAGTTTCTTGTGGATGAAAGGCACAGAGGAACTTGGCACCTCCTGCAATTAATGGGTGTCTTCACACTTGTGATGAAGACACCCATGCATCCTTGCATCTCCTGCAGTACTTCCGGGTTTGAATGTCAGCACTTTCATAAAATTCTGGCATGCATGTCAGTGGTTGAGGTGGTGATGAAGATGGTGTTGAGCTCTCAGCAAACTCAATCATTTCTGCAGTAAGCTGCTCTTAGAACTTTGTGTGGTCGGCTGTACTTGTGGAGGCAGGATCCTTTCTCAGTTTCAAGAGCTCCTTGTAGAGGATGAAGCTGTTCACTGTTGCAATGTCTATAAAATGGTAGAAAAATTTTTTGTACCATTTTATAGACTTTTGCTGTACACTGTAATAACTGATTAACACATCGGACAAATCCACACCACCCATGTGTTTATTGTAATCAATGACGGAATCAGGAGCAGGTATGCTTTTAGTCTGCCACACACCGCCACTTTTTACCCTCCGCTGGATAGTTTTTCCACTGAAAGCTGTGTGGACTGTGGAGCACATGGTCACCTCGCGTGTGTCCATCTACTTCACAAAAAGTAGGTTACCTCTCCTCAGCCACCGTACATCTCCCCTCTCAGCCTTTTTGGGCAGGTCGCTATTGGTGGTTTGTGGAAAACCAACACGGTTTTTTCTTATTGTTCTGCAACAGCCGATGTTTTTAAGGAAAAGGTCTTATGTTCCCATTGCTACTTTAGTTTTTATTTTTTGTGCTCTGCTTTTGTCTGTCAACAAAATACAGTAAAAGCATAAATGTGAATCTTGTCCAGTCACTTGCCATTGATCTCCCATAATTACAGTGTACAATACTTGTCATCAAAACTATAGCCATAATTTAGAATAGCATATCCCTGTAGACTACACTGTTATATAGGCAACACAACTAATCAATTTGACTAATCAATTCTTATCTGAACACAGTGAGACAATAACTTGCATTTTGAGACATTTGTTTGTTCATTTTTACAGCTATTCAATTTTGAGAGATTAACTAACAACTTTGGGAAAGACAAAGCCTTTTTAGGGCTGTGTCTTTCTGTTGTTTTTAGAAATAAACTTACTGTTTTGCAAATGTCAAAAATGATCTGAGAAATGCACCAAAGCAACTGAGAAAAATGTAAGAGATGAAAAGAGAAACCCTTTTCATGTTTCAGGTTTCAAGTGGTTTCCAGACATCTATTTTTACTTAAACCACTTTGTTTGATTCATTAAAATCTTGTATTTGTATTATATTATCGAGAAGGTAAAAGCAAAATATGTCAAGAAATATATTTTACTATGTAATTAATTTTAACATAATTTTATTGAAACAAAAAAGCAATAGTAAACGATAACAGACACTTAATTCATGAAAATAGTTCATCGTATATACTAGTGCTTCTCAACCTTTTTTGGCCCAGCGCCCCCTAGCCTATATCCAGGTCCCTCACCGCCCTCCACCAAAGAATTTGCAGGCTACTTTGCACTGTGCCATGTTTGACCGCCTCTTTAGAGGAACACATGTCTCTTGTGTTCCTCTAAAGATCTTGAAAAAATGAGAATGTCGTCAAGATAAACAAAGACAAACTGATTAAGATGGTCAATGATGTCCTCAGGGACTAACGATTGGAACACTGCTGGTGCATTCATGAGGCCAAAGGGCATAACTAAATACTCAAAATGTCAAGTGGTGTCCTGAACGCTGTTTTCCACTTGTCTCCCTCCCTCATTCTGATCAAGTGGTAAGCATTACGGAGGTCGAGTTTGGTAAAAATGGTGGCTCCCTGAACGAGTTCAAAAGCTGAGGCAAGTAATGGCAGTGGGTATTTATTCTTTACGGTGATTTGGTTTAAGGCTCTGTAGTCAATACATGGTCTGACTGTTCCATCCTTCTTACCAACAAAGAAAAAACCGGCTCCCACAGGTGAGGTTGATGAACGAATGATGCCAGCAGCAAGGGACTCACTGATGTATTTCTCCATGCTCTCCCTCTCTGGTTTGGATATGCTGTACAAACGGCTGGTGGGTAGTGGTGCTCCTGGAAGTAGGTCAATGGTATAATCGTATGGACGGTGAGGAGGAAGAGAGAGAGCTTTAGACTTACTGAAAACCATGCGAAGGTCATGGTATTCAGACGGAACACTGGTCAGGTCAGCAGGAGAGGGTTCATCTGCAGGATGAGAAACAACTGAAGGGAGAGCAGAGTGAAGACACGATGATAAACAGTATGTTTATCTACCCGGCCACTCCTCCAATTAAGGTGTGGATTATGGCTGAGAAGCCATTAATAGCCTCGAACCACTGGGGACTGAGGTGAAGGGAATACAAAAAAGGTTATTGCCTCACGATGATTTCCTGAAACTAAAAGCTCAATGGGCACAGTGCGATGAGTAATGACAGGTAAGGCTTTACCATTAAGTGCAGAAACCAAGACTGGGACTCGAAGAGGAATGGTGGGTATCTGGAGTTGATTAACAAGGTTACTGTCGATAAGGTTTTGTTCACAACCAGAATCTATTAAAACAAATGTCTGAAAGGACTGATTACTAGTAATCAGGGAACATGGTAGAGTTAAACGGGAAGCCTTCTTTGAGTTGCCCACCACTTCTCCCGTAGCTAATGATGGGCTTTGTCTTTTGGCAGGTTCTTACAGTTAGCAATGTAGTGCCCTGTTTGACCACAGTAAGGCAGGCACCTGACCTCATGCGTCGCTGCCGTTCTTCGGGAGTTAGTCTGGTTCTTCCTATTTGCATAGGTTCCTCAGGGGTTGGATCTTGATTTGTGGGGGTAACGTTAAATTCCACTCTGTTTGGGCAAATATTCAGTTCTCTCTTGGATCGGGTTCTGTCTCTGACCCTATTGTCGATCTTAATAGCCATTGAGATTAGATCCTCTAATGAGGCTGGTTCATCTCGGTAAGCTACTTCATCTTTTATGTTCTCGTTCAGAGCTTGTAGAAAAGCTCCCTTCAATGCCTCTGTGTTCCAACCAGAAGAGGCTGCCAGGGTTCTAAAGTCAATAGCAAAATCCGCTACCGCTTGACGACCCTGCTTTAAATTCCACAGCTTGCGGGTAATATCAGAACGTGATTCAGTATACCTAAATGTCTGTTTAAATGCGGACACAAACGAGTCATAAGTCCCCTGAAAAAAGACTTGCTGTTCAAACTTAGCCTCCGCCCATCTTAGCGCTCTTCCCCTTAACAAGCCAATAACATACGAGATCTTTGCAGCATCTGTCTGAAAGCTTTGGGGCGAAAAAGAAAAAACTAAAGAGCATTGTAATAAAAATCCCCCACATTTACCTATCTCACCCGAATAGGGCTCAGGTGTGGGTGGGGAGACCTCTCTGAGACGAACGGACACTGGAGGTGTTTGTGCAGGGCTGGCGGAAGCGCTGGCTTGGGAAGGGAGTGGGTCTGCGGCAGGAGGTTGCCCCAAAGCAGGAGGTGGGCCAGCAGAAACTAGCTTTTGGTGAAGCTCTTTCAACATTCCAGCAAATTGATTTAAACGCTGGTTAGTAATAGTTTGTTGATCGTATAAAGAGTGGAGCATAGAGTCATGACGGACCAGTACAGCATGATCTTGATTGGGGTCAGGAGTTGATTCTGCTGGGTCAAGTTGGCTGGATGATTCTGCCATGTTTGGCTTTAACCTTCTGACCCACATGCAAAATCAACAAGTCTGAATAAAGGTAAGGGTTTTATTTCCTTGCAAAAACAGACAAACAATTCTCCTTGATCCTTCCAGGAGCGGTTGAGTAGTGCAATCGGAGGTGCCTGGAATGAGAGCAAGGTTACTGGTGGCCCAAAATGAGGTGATCGGCGATACAATATGGAAACGCTTACTTTAGAATGGTTCTGGTTGAAGGGTGGGGGAATGTGCCCAAGGTCCAGTGTGGAGAATGGTTCCTGAGAGGAGCGTGAGGATGGTGATGACTGGGAGCCAGAGAATTGATGGAGTGGTGTGGAGGGAGCAGCGGGCAGGCAGACTTGCAGGTGAGATCCACAAGAGGAGAAAACAATGGAACTGATCCAGTTGGAAAATCCAGAAACTGATCGGTGCACGTTAATCATCCAGCACTGAGTGAAGGTTCTGCTGCTCCTTTATCCCCAACACTGATGGGGCTGATGAGATATACGCGTGTAAGCTGCCCAGGTTTCTTCACCAAGATCTTCGCTGGAAAAGATGCATCACTCACACTCAACACACACACAGGAACCCTGACCATTATTTTATCATTAATATTGCTATCACTATTGTAGATGTTTTGATTTTTATGCTTGTTTCTGTATTTATCGTCAAAAATAGTTCATATAATATAATATAAAAATAATACAGGCGTCTACGAAAAATGCAGTGAACATTCAAGTTAAAACTGGTAGGCCTAACAGCAGCCAATCAGAGTGGAAAAAAATATTCTTATTTTTTTCCACTTATTCTGATTTAACAAACATTTTCTAGTTGTAAAATGTTGCACAAAATGACCAGATAAAAGATGTTCAACATGCCAGTTTAAACTTTGAACTATTTGCAAAACGACTGAGCTGCAACATTAAAACATGGATAGAACTGTAACTACATTAATCATAACTCTTCTTCTCTTCAGTGTTTCTGTGAGTTTCTGGTGGTGCAGCTCTGTGCTGCCTTCAGGAGAATGGGACATCAGAGTATTATCCATAAAACTTCATCCTCATGGCATTTATTGGTCAAACCAGAGCTTTCAGTGGAAAAACAAAAGTTCCAGGTCCTTTGAAAGCCATACAAATATGAGACAGAAACATGGATTATATCTTTATATAGACCTGTCTATTGATTTATAGATTAATAGTTTTACTGGACAGAAATGACAAAGAACAAATCTGGTTCTTAATCAAATCCTAATGAGTCAAATTGAAAGTGTCATGGAGTCATCAGCCTCATGACATTAACACTGACATGAAAAATAATATTGAAGAAATAAATATATCAGATTCAATTTTAAAACACAAATAAGTGAAAAGTTATTTACTGTTATGGTCTTTAAGATATATTTATTCTCAGTGCTAGAAATGGTCTCAACAAACCCATGACATTTCAACAATATTATTTTACCTTTAATCTGGAAATAGTGTCTGTTTATTCTTGCCATACAGTCTCTGTATTAATTATTGCTCGAAAGGTCTTGCCATACCAGTTTATTCCTCTGTATTTACTTTAGTTTCTTAGTTTATTCTTGCATTTTGTTCTTCATTCATTTCCATTTAGTTTCATTTGATTAGTATTTAAACTCCTTTAAGAAATCATCAAAAGTGCAACCATAATTTGCTGAGGACGAGTATTTGGCTTCCACCCACTCCAATGCTTTACCAGACAGATGTGATAGGATAAAAGAAATATTTCTTCCATCCTGAGAGAAGCTCTAAGGAGAGTGATTGAAAATTATGGTGCATTGAAACAGGAAGCCTTTGAACTTACTTGCTTCACCTGAGAATCTCTCCGGCAGGGACGGGCGGAAATCAGAAACTGTGGAGTGGAGTATATTCTCTGACCAAGGAGGTGGACTCGGATCCGAGGCGGGAGCTGGAGCTGGTGCGGCAGCAGAAGCCTGTGAACTGGATCTTTGCAAAAAGCCTGCAATCTCTTGCAGAGTGAGGTTCGTTTCGGCTTGGCGTTTACTTAGCTCTTGTAAGGCGGCGTCATGGTTTTGAATGAGGACATGCTGCTGCTCCAGGGCTCTCCGGAGTGAATCTGCGGGGCTAGACTGCTGGCCAGAGTGTCTGTCATGTTCGTGTCAAGTTTCCTAACCCACATGCAGAAACACTCCAGAGACGAGGAATACAATGGTGTGATTTATTTACAGTGAATACAAACAAATGGAAGTCAAGGTTCGTCTGGCGGGTCTCAGGGCAACTAGGGGAGGACAGGGATGATTAGTCCAGATCCAGGGAATTTACTGTTTGGGTGGAGGTTGGTGACTATACCTGCTTGGGGAGGGTTTTGGGCCTGGGGAGGGTCTTGAGAATCTAGAGGTTGATCAAGTTGCGGGTTGAGGGCTGAGGTCAGTGGCGGCGGCAGAGGACGGACAGGTAGTCTCTAGACGGTGAGGGTTCCGTCTCCAGGACTGATGGTTGACCCGATAATCCAGGACCAGGGTAGCTGTGAATGCAGAGACAAGAAGGGTCAGAATCAGGGAACAGATCGAGGCAGAAGTAGCTCAAGGTAAGCCTGTACCGTTACTGGCTAACACTCTGGCAGAGAAGTGTCCGTATCCTCCTCCACTTATACGCCTCCAAATGGTATATGGAGAACAGGTGTGCAGGCCCCGGCCCACGCCCTCAGGAAGAAGGTCACAGGTTCCCTCTAGTGGAAAAAAGGCTGACAAACCTCCGGATCCCAACAGAAATAAGTATATATGAAGTTATCACAAGTAAACTCAGGAAGGTCTGGTGCATTTATTTTTCATGCTTTTATTTCTAAGTATGTTAGTTTCAGTTCTCCGTAAATATGGGCCAGATATTCTAAACACAACATTTATTTGGGACAGTCACTGTATTTGGTCTGTTTTAACAAATAAACCACATGAAAAAATCAAAATCATTGCAAATAAAGTGGAGTGGTTTTGAATTTGGATGTGATGGTAAAATAAATATCCGTCAGGCCAAGTGGGTTAAATCTACAGCCAATTTCACATCTCAATATTGATAAAAACATGTTGTGTGAATCAAGCTGGTCAGAATCACTAAACACAAAATAATGAGCTCATTATTTAATGTCTTACTCAGTTAACTATCCCACTTAGTGTTATATTCAGGGTCAGTGAGATTGTACAATTTTTATTTTTACAGAAATGTTTGAAAGATGGCCAAAAAAAAAAAAAACGGGATTTTTTTTTTTTTCCAGCAAAGCTATACTACTTGGAAATGGGTTCTGTGCGACATGTGACAGTCACGCCGGTCAGTGCATTAAGTCAAAAACAGTTGACTTAATGCAGTGACTGCAGTAAACAATATATTGTAAATATAATTTCCCAACGTAGATGTCTTCAGACACACCAACCATCCTTAGATGATACTGGACCGGCTCATGATGGGACAGAAAGACTCTGTTCCCTGAGTTCAGGTCCAGAATCTGCTTTCTGTTCCGGAGCCCCGCTCACTATCCACCGGCTTCCTGAGCTAATAACACGGTGCACATTATCTGTGGAGGCATTTGAAGGACCGGATTTATGGTAAATCATCACCAATTTAACCCGGAGTACACATGCTAACACGAAGTTAGCTAAAGTCAACTGTCTTACAGCAAAAGAAAAGGGCCACCTACCATCTTTGTGAAGCTTCAAATGCCGGACAAAGTTGGATGTTGTGGCATCTCCATCCGATATTCTCTTCTTGCATGTTTTACAAGTTGCAGTTCGTTTTTTATTCGAAAGTTCATAACCTACGTAGCCAAAAGAAATTACTCGCGGAAGCATATTCGAGCGGTTATTTCGTCTTTCGTTCCCTGAGCTCTGCAGCGTCGCCGCGTTTTTTTAAATGTCCAAATCCTGTTAATTTGATTATACATACATACATACATACATACATACATACATACATACATACATACATACATACATACATACATACATACATACATACATACATACATACATACATACATACATACATACATACATACATACATACATAAGGAGAGAGGAAAAACAGAGGGACGGTCTGCGCATATTGATATGGAATGAGTGAAATTAATTAATGACGCCACTTTATAAATAATGTGTTTTAAATTTTAAGACTTTGAGTAAAAAATATCAAGTCTTTTCAAGTAAACAGCTTCATGTCGAGTCAAGTCCCAAGTCAATGGCATGAAAGTCAAAGTCAAGTCCGAGTCTTTGAGCATTTTTTCAAGTCAAGTCTCAAGTCGTGATTTTAACGACTCGAGTCCAAGTCATGTGACTCGAGTCCCCACCTCTGCATGGAGTCATTCTAAAGATAACCATTTATCCTTGGCAAGATTGGATTGTATATATGCTTTTAAACATCATTTGAATATATTTAAAAATTGTCAAATAATTCCTGTTGGTTTTTCTGATCACTGTCTGGTCTATTGCTCTGTGTTTATTAAAAATGTCCGTATACAGAGTGTCTATTGGCATTTTAATACAGCTCTTTTGAATGATACAGCTTTCAGAAAAGCTTTTGAGTATTTTTGGATCCGTCATAAACAATCGAAGTCAGTTTTTTCTTGTGTCCAACAGTGGTGGGATTATGGTAAATGTCAAATAAAGCAGTTGTGTCAGCAGTTCACTCGCAATTTCACTAGAGACATAACCAGATCTATGAGGGACTTGGAGAGTCAGATAGTAGAGCTGCAGGGTTTGGCAGCGTCTACAGGAAATTGAGGGTTTTTAACTTCCCTCAAAGATAAAAGGCCGTTCTGGCCAACCTGTTGGGCACAGCAACCAAAGGAGCCTTGGTCAGATCACGTTTCCTGAGTGTATCGGAGATGGATGCCCCGTCTCACTTTTTCTTTGGATTAGAAAAAAAGAATGGACAAAGGAAGATTGCTCACTCCCTAAAGACTGACTGTGGTTCTACTATCTCAGAGTCTTCTGAGATCAGGAAGTTTGCTGTCAGCTTCTATAAAGACCTTTTTAAGAGTGAATATTTGGAGACTCCGGATGTGAGCGATGGTTTCTACGAAGGACTTCCTCAGGTGGATGCTGAAGCCAATCATAAACTGGAGGCTCAGCTAACGCTGCAGGAACTGTATACTGCTTTGATGAGCCTAAAGAGTGGTAGATCCCCTGGCATGGACGGTCTTCTTGTTGATTTCTACAAGTCCTTCTGGTCTGTGATTGTTGGAGACTTGTTGGAGGTGATCACAGATAGCCTGCAGAGAGGTTGGCTGCCTCTGAGCTGCAGACGGGCAGTCGTTACTCTGCTTCCAAAGAAAGGAGACCTACAGGATCTAAGGAACTGGCGACCAGTGTCTTTGCTCTGCATGGATTACAAGATCTTTTCCAAAGTCCTGGCCACCAGACTTAGAGAAGTGATGTCTTCAGTCATTCACGGGGACCAGACGTACTGTGTGCCTGGCAGGCTGATAAGTGATAATATCACTTTAATCAGAGATGTTTTGGAAATCTCCAACTCATTGGGCTTAGATATTGGTTTGATTTCTATAGATCAAGAAAAAGCTTTTGACCGGGTTGAACACCAATATTTGTGGCAAACTTTGACTGCTTTTGGTTTCAGCTCTGGTTTCATAGCTATGATCCAGGTTTTGTATCGCGACATTGCAAGTGTACTTAAAATAAATGGCTCCATTAAGCGCTCCATTTAATGTTTTAAGAGGAGTGAGGCAAGGCTGTTCTTTGTCAGGGATGCTTTATTCCTTGGCATTTGAACCTTTGCTTCATAAGCCGAGGAGAGATTTGTGTGGTGTTTCTATTCCTGGGTGTAATGTCTCTCTAAAGTTGTCAGCTTATGCTGATGATCTGATAGTTTTTGTAAACAAGCAGGAAGATATTGATGTTTTAGTCAACACTGTTTTTCTTTTTGGCTGCATTTCTTCTGCTAAAATAAACTGGAGAAAGAGTGAGGCTATAACTGTTGGATATCGGCTGGGGGATCAACTCAGTCTGCCTGGAGACCTAGTGTGGAGAAAAGGTGGGCTCAAGTATTTAGGCGTCCTTTTAGGTAAAGAAACTTTTGTGCAAAAAAATTGGGAAAATGTTTTAGATACTGTTAAGGGTCGACTTTTGAAATGGAAGTGGATTTTACCTAAAATGTCATATAGAGGACGAGTTCTTGTTATTAATAATTTAGTTTCTTCCGCACTGTGGCACCGGCTGATGTGTGTTGATCCTCCAGATTCTCTTTTATCAAATGTTTAAAGGGTTCTGGTGGACTTTTTTTGGGTTCATTGGATTCCTCAAAGTATTCTCTTTTTGCCGAGAGAGGAAGGTGGACAAGGCCTGGTCCATCTGGCCAGCAGAGGTGCTGCTTTTCGTTTTCAGTTCATTCAGAGACTGCTCACAGGACCTACAGACCTGGTGTGGAGAAGAATATTGTGCTGCATTCTTCAAAGATTTGGTGGCATGTGTCTGGATTTGCCTCTCTTTCTGATGGACTCCAGCAAACTGAACTCTTCTCTTCTTCCAAGTTTTTATAAGAGTGTTTTCTCTGTGTGGACTTTGCTGAGGAAGGAGAGGCAGCAACAGGCTGAGTCTCTGTACTGGCTGCTCCAGGAACCGGTTCTGTTTGGGAGTTTGTTGGATTGCCCTGTGTGGGGAACCACAACCTGGTCCAGACTGCTCCACACTGCAAAAGTGTTTTGCCTTGGGAGGGTGGTAGAGATGACTGGACCTCGACTAGACGATCCTGTGGAACTCGCTGCTTGTTTGAGGAAAAAATCTGTTAGAGTTGTTGGTCAGCTTTTGAGCTACTGGAAACACAAGTTGAGTGAACATCAATGTTCCTTTTTGACTGACTATTATGAAGAAACTGTGCTACCAAATCACCTGGACCCGTTTCCATCCATCAGACTGTTTCCTGGGATCAAGAACTGCTCTGGTCCTTTACTGGATTCGGGGGACAGTAAAGGAATCTCCCTAGAAGGAGCTTCTGGGAAAATGATATATAGACTGATTGTAAAAACTCTCAATTTAAACAAACTGAATGGACGCAGTGACACAGTATGGAGAACTCATCTCTCTGTAACACCTGAAATCAAGCCTGAATGGAAATGGTTGTATAAGCCTCCACTACTGAAAAAACATGCAGATTTACAGTGGAGAATCCTTCATGGTATTGTAGCTGTTAACTCATTTGTTTCTGTTATTAATCCTGCTGTAGGAGAAAAATGTCCATTTTGTGAACAGAGAGAAACAGTGTTTCACTGTTTTTCTGACTGTATTTGTCTGTCACCTCTTTTTGTGCTTTTGAGAACTATTTTTAACAGATATGGTGAAGTTTTCACTAAACAGGGTTTCATTTGTGGTGTTAAATTCACACGCCAAAGAAAGCAAAAATGTGAGCTGATGAACTTTTTGTTAGGACAGGCTAAAATGACCATGTACATAAGCAGAAAGAGGAAGGTAGAAGAAGAGTTGAATATTGACGTGGTTTCTTTATTTGTTAACCTGGTGAAATCTAGGTTATTGCTTGAATTTAATTTTTATAAATCAGTGTCAGATTTAGATACGTTTTGTCACACTTAGAGTTATGGAGAAGTAATTTGTAGTGTGGTAGAAGGAGAAATTATTTTTGGAAGGGTGTTAATGTAATGTATTGTGTGGAGTATGTTTAGTTTTTTTCTGTTCTTTTTTTTACTGTTATATAGTTTGTGATAATGTGTCGATTATTTATTGAGAAATAAATGAGCTATTAAAATCTCTCTCTCTCTCTCCCTGTCTCTCTCTCTCTCTTTCATCCTCTGAGCTCAGGTCCTCTACCAAGGCCTGGGAGCTTGAGGGTTCCTCCAGTATCTTGGCTGTGCCTAGAACTGCACATTTCTAGGCACAGCCAAAATACTGCGCAGAACCCTCAAGCTTCCAGGCCTCTGGTATATATATGGACCCACATTGAAAAAAGTTGGAATTAATTAAGCAATTAGGTACAAGCCTTCTATTGGGCGATATACTGCAGGGCGATTATGTTGGCAACAAGTTATTTAACCCCAACTGGTGCAATGTGTTTTTTCTAACTTCTTAAACAACCATATCAAAAAACACAAAGACACATGTCAAATCATTGGCATGCATCAAGCAGGGCAAACATTTAAGGAGATGGCAGAAACTACTAAATTTGGGTTAAGAATTGTTCAACGCATTATTAAAAACTAGAAGCATAGACAGCAATATACAAAAGGTCATGTGGTCTGATGAGTCCAGATTTACCCAACGTTCCAGAGTGGCGAAATCTAGTGTGTAATCTACAAGCCTGTAGAGGAAAATAAAGATCAGCGACAGAATGTGCTCAAAGAATGAGGTCAGCTAGCTACCTGAATATACTGAATGATCAGGTTTTTCGTTTCTAACTTCTTTTTTCTTCCCTGATGAAATGGGCATATTCCAAGATGACAATGCCAGAATTTATCTGGCTGGAATTGTGAAAGAGTGGTTCAAGGAGTATGAGGCATCATTTTCATGGATTGGCCACCACAGAGTCCAGATCTCTAGCCCATTAATAATCTTTGAGATGTCCTGGAGAAGGCTTTATCATCATCAATACAAGATCTTACTGAAAAGTTAATGCACCACTGGATGGAAATATGTCTTGTGACATTGCCGAAGCTTATTGAAACAATGCCACAGCAAATGTATGCCGTAATTAAAACTAAAGGCGGTCCAAGGAAATATTACTGTTACCAATTTATTTGGTGGTGACTTTTTTTTCTCTAGTTACTGTACATATATTACATATACATATAATTGTGTAATCCTTCAGAGGATCCCAAAATGTACAGTTTTAGACAGCAGAACCCCAATGTTTTATTAACAAGCAGATCCCTGCAGAATATGTTGGCGCCATGCAGCAGTGACAGCTTTCTGACAAACTAACAACCACTGAATGGCTTGAAATGATGCTAAAACACACCAGAAAAATAATGACAGGATGTTTAACATTGCTTTGTTTTGTTTACCCGCTGTCTCAGAGGTTAACTGGATAATTTGCTGATGGAACCACCTTCATATGAGGAAGCCAACAGCCATCGTTCCATTCAGTCTTCAGGACAACATAACCACTCCTCTCCTCCAGCCTATACTTCCGCCCAGTCCCCATCTACACCTCCTCCAACATATGGAGAGGCTGGTAAGATGTCTACCTCCCCGTTCTTTAAACATTATCTACATTCCAGAGCTGGAATGAATGAATGAATGAATGAATGAATGAATGAATGAATGAATGAATGAATGAGAACATCAAAACAACTAAAAATAAAATAATCATCCACTGCCATATAAACTAAGTCACCAGTGATTCCACAAACTAGAGAAGAACCTCACTGAGCTTTGAACAGAATTAGTCAGAGTATGAATGATGCTGTTTACAGAGTCTGTTAACCTACACATACATAATGTACATAATGTTTCGAAACACAGCAGCACATTCGGTACATTAGCAAATCTGACTGCCACTACTCCATCTCGGCACGCTTAGCAGCATCCTCATGCCATCATTGTAAGCGACCTGGAGTTTATGTACAATACTTTTTTTCCTGTAATGCCGCCACAGGTGGGCAGCATACATTGTAGTACAATATGTTTTAAGGTGTTGACACATCATGGTTGTGACAAACAACTTAGGAATAAAAAGAAGAAAAAACTAAAGAATAACGAGAGCTAACTCGCACTCTTAGCAAAGGAAGAGAAAGGAAGTGGTCATGGGGTCCTCAGAAGTTCTGGTGCCCCCCAATAATGCCTTATTTTTTTACATTCTTATCATGTCTGACGGTGTTGACAAAAACTAAGGACAAATTTCAATGGAGTTGGAAAATATATAAAAATAATTTTTAATTCAATTTATTGATACCTTTATAATTATTTATATGACTACTTATACTTAATTGTCATAATATATAATTTTAGTATTTCTTTAATTATTTTAAACTATTATAATGTATTGAGTTCTGCTCCTGGACAAGGGCTTTTACAGGCATCATCCACCGACTACAATGTTTAAAATAAAAAAATATTCAGCAAATACCTGGAAAATATACATTGTTGTGACCCAAGTTAGTTTAGTCAGATATTTGAAAAAATAATATTTTGTGTATATTTTATTCAAATGTGCTTTATCCATTGGACCTGTTTTGTCCCTATTCTCAAGAATCACTCACATATATGGTCATTCTTATCAAAGTGTCTTGAATAGGAATCAAATAAACATAAACATGTATTTTTTATCATATTTTACATTTCATATTTCAAATTGCACTTAACATGCCCACTTCAAAAATACATCTGAATAGTACCACAACACTGTGGTCTTAAATTTAAAGAAGTTGTAGAAAACTTCAAAGTGTTTTACAAACTAATCCACAAGCATTCTTATAGCCGGAATACAGAAAATAATTCTTATTCTGAAAGAAGCAATAATATTTGGGAAACATTTAACTTCATATTCACTGTTACAATATGAAGAGTTGCATGTACAAAATGTCAATATCTGTATATTTTACCCACCTGGTGTGAAACCTGTGCATGTTTGGATAAAAACAGCTGATTTCCTGGTAGAAATTGAAGAAAGACAAAGCTCTTCCTCCACAGCTCTCAGTCTCTCTGGTTTTAGTTTTTATAGTAACCAGACTAGAGAAGCTCATTTCACACAGATATGTTGTGAGAAATGGACTCATGTTCTTTCAACTACTGCTGAGCTTCACTGTCTTTTCCATCACTGTCATCAGTCTTGCTAGATACGATGCTCTCACCGCTACCTGTAACATTCGTGCATCACTAATTCTCTTGTTTTAATATACAATGCTCTGTACCTACTGCCATCTAGTGGTAAGAAAATTACATGATTACGCTGCTACTACTTCAGCAGACACTCAAAGACGGCATTATTTGCAGATAATTCATTTTCAAAAACTTTTTAAAACCAATAATCGTATTTTTTTAACTATAGGGCACACCATGTTCTATAGTTTAAGAAAAAAAAATTAATAAAAAAAACTGGGAGCTGCTCTCGGTTTTCCATTAGGACCCAGCAGAGTGCTGCGTCCTAATAAATCTGCTGGACGCAGCACTCCGTCTCCAAAGCCGAACCATGGTTTCGTTCACATCGAGCTTACCTGCAGCGGCTCTATTTCCCTCCTGTAGTGCCAGATCGACAACCCTCAACTTAAAAGCTGCATGATATGAGTTTGAAAACATTTCTCCGTCGTGCCTGCTGCTAGCATGTGGTTGTTCTAAATTAGCGGTTCTCAACAAGGGTGGCACCGCCCCCCGGGGGGCGTTCAGAGGACGGCAGGGGGCGCTGGCGGACATTTTTACAAAAGGGGGGCGCTGGGATGCCTTTGGGGGGCATTTAGTTGAAGGTAAAGTTTACACCTTAAATCTACAACAATGCCAGTTTAGACTTTGAGCAACTTGGTAAAACTGTATTGTGTAAGATTAAATCATGCTTGGCAGCTCTTCTACTATTCAGTGTTTGTTAGCTTCTGTTAGCTTCTTGGCGCAGCTCCAATCTCCTGCTACTGGTAGCTAAAATCACGATACCCTTACTGTGTAACCCTCTGAAAAATGAACCCATTTAAATAAAGAAATCCCTCCATGAGTGATACCACAATAGAGAGCGTTCATTTTATAGCGTTAACACCGGTGCTGTAAGTGGTCCGATATGAAACGGGGGTGATAGAACAACACAGCACTTTTAAATTTCAATAATCAGAATTAAAAGGTTTATGTCAGTCTGCCTTTTCCCCATCGATACGCTTCCCGACCGCCCTGCACCTTAGGGGCTTAAAAAAAAAAAGATGCGCGCAAAACTCTGAAACAGGAGAAGCGGAACATAAAACGGAGCAATGAACTAGAAGTGAATTATGGCATAAAAACAGAGAATCTGATGCTGAACAGTGAAAAAATCAACACATGATGAGAAAAACATGACAATTAGGCGGCGCAGCAGGTGATGAGTGAAGATTATTTGTCTTATATTATTCGTCTTATAATGGATAAATGATAAAATAAATCTAGCAAGAGGAAACTAAAGTGGGCATAGAAATAAACCAAGAGAGGATAATAATAATCAAATGAAACTAAATGGAAATGAATGAAGAACAAAATGCAAGAATAAATTAAGAAACTAAAGTAAATACAGAGGAATTAACTGGTATGGCAAGACCTTTCGAGCAATAATTAACACAGAAGACTGTATTGATAGGTATTTTCCTAGAACCTACATAAAAGAACCACAGACAACGTATATGAATTTTATGACAAACTTTGCAAAGGAGAAGACTCTATCAATTGCTCCTCCGAGCTGTTCATAGAGCGTTCTGAAAATCTTTGGGTAAAGCTTGTCTTTTATTTTCAAACTTCAAAGATGGAGGATAGGCAAGATAGACAGCAGAGAAAAAACAGCAAAGGTCGTAAAACATTTTACCTAAACACAGCAAAGGTCGTAAAACAATTTACCTAAACAACTAGCAACCCAGTTCCAGATGCGATATCTGATTTACGGCCTGAGCCCGGTTCAAATCTTGGTCAAACTGTTTCACCTGAAGATGAACAGGCAGCTGTGACCCCCAGGTCAGTTAATACACACACTAAAGAAGAGAACATTTTAATCTGCTCTAACATTAGACTGAATATGAACTAAAGTAACAACAAAATGATAATACCAAAAAATCTCTAACAGTATGGCAAGAATAAACAGACACTATTTCCAGATAAAAAGTAAAATAATATTGTTGAAATGTCATGGGTTTAAGACCATATCTAGTACTGAGAATAAATAAATCTTACATACCATAACAGTAAAGAACTGATCACTTATTTATGTTTTTAATTAGATTTGATATATTTATTTCTTCAATATTATTTTTCATGTCAGTGTTAATGTTATGAGGCTGATGACTCCATGACACTTTCAATTTGACTCATTAGGATTTGATTAAGAACCAGATTTGTTCTTTGTCATTTCTGTCCAGTAAAACTATTAATCTATAAATCAATAGACAGGTCTATATAAAGATATAATCCATGTTTCTGTCTCATATTTGTATGGCATTAAAAGGACCTTGAACTTTTGTTTTTCCACTGAAAGCTCTGGTTTGCACAATAAATGCCATGTGGGTTAAATTTTATGAATGATGCTCTGATGTCCCATTCTCCTGAAGGCAGCACAGAGCTGCACCACCAAAAACTGACAAACACTGAAGAGAAGAAGAGTTATGATTAATGTAGTTACAGTTCTATCCATGTTTTAATGTTGCAGAGCTCAGTTGTTTTGCAAATAGTTCAAAGTTTAAACTGGCATGTTGAACATCTTTTATCTGGTCATTTTGTGGAATATTTAACAACTAGAAAATGGCACAAAATAAGAATATTTTTTCCACTCTGATTGGCTGCTGTTAGGCCTACCAAGTTTAAGTTGAATGTTCATTGCATTTTTTGTATGCAATGTGAAAATAATTTCTATTCCCATGGCTTTTTGATGATAAATATAGAAACAAGTATAAAAATCAAAACATCTACAATAGTGATAGTAATATTAATGATAAAATAATAGTCAGTGCAAAGTAGCCTACAAATTCATTGGTGGGGGGCGGTGAGGGACCTGGATGAAGGCTAGGGGGGCGCTGGCCCAAAAAAGGTTGAGAAACACTGTTATAAAGGGTTTATCCACTCTTTTGGTGCTTTTGCATTGGCTAGCTTTGTTGCTGTGGCTGTTTCATTGGCTGACTGCTTGGACAGATGATCTCATATCCATTTCCAGTTCAATGTCAAAATCACATTTTTCGCTGGTTTAGCATTCATTTATAATATTATAATAACCATAACTTATTAGTTATTCTTATTATAATCATAATGTGAGTTATTACAGACACTTCTGAA
Organism: Poecilia reticulata; assembly: GCF_904066995.2. Classification (NCBI taxonomy): domain Eukaryota; kingdom Metazoa; phylum Chordata; class Actinopteri; order Cyprinodontiformes; family Poeciliidae; genus Poecilia; species Poecilia reticulata. The sequence continues at coordinate 358,946 of NC_088830.1, read as the reverse complement.
TAGAAACCAAGAATAATCCATTATTCTAATTATTTGATACCATGTTACAGTTTCTTGTTTCATCTGTAAGTACTTCCACAAGTGTAAGAGTAAGTTTAAATATTCTTATAATCCAACCAATATCAACCATTGGTTAAACCAATATTAATTATTGGCTTAATTATAAATTATTATTATTAATATAAGTATTTTACTCTGGGTTTTATCCAATTACTAAAAATGTTTAGATTTTATTCTTTAAACCTTTAATGCTTTAAAATAAGGAATGGTCTGAACTATTTTTATACTGATGCAAACTGGAAACTTCCTCTTTCTTCAGGAAACCTGCTCTTCCTGTTCCATGACTCTCTATTGCCTAACTATGATTTTTTATGATTAAATAGAAAAAATAAGTATCTAAGCAGAGTTTGCAGGACACAATAACAATACACACAACCAGAGTAATTTTATTACTGTTGGGACTTGATGTCATATGTGTACTAAATTTTAAAGGAAACTTTATTCATTGTTATTATTAAACTAAAATCTCCAGCATGGGGAAGTGGGATGAGCTCGACTTTTCTCGACAATATATATACACTGCTCAAAAAAAATAAAGGGAACACTCAAATAACACATCTTACTGAATGAATGAAATATTCTCATTGAATACTTTGTTCTGTACAAAGTTGAATGTGCTGACAACAAAATCACACAAAAATCATAAATGGAAATCAAACCAATGGAGTCCTCATGGAGTCGGTTTCTAACCGTTTGTGCAGACACATGCACATTTGTGGCCTGCTGGAGGTCATTTTGAGGGCTCTGGCAGTGCTCCTCCTGTTCCTTCTTGCACAAAGGTGGAGGTAGTGGTCCTGCTGCTGGGTTGTTGCCCTCCTACGGCCTCCTCCACGTCTCCTGGTGTACTGGCCTGTCTCCTGGTAGCGCCTCCAGCCTCTGGACACTACGCTGACAGACACAGCAAACCTTCTTGCCACATCTCGCATTGATGTGCCATCCTGGATGAGCTGCACTACCTGAGCCACTTGTGTGGGTTGTAGAGTCCGTCTCATGCTACCACGAGTGTGAAAGCACCACCAACGTTCAAAACTGACCAAAACATCAGCCAGACAGCATAGGTACTGAGAAGTGGTCTGTGGTCCCACCTGCAGAACCACTCCTTTATTGAGTGTGTCTTGCTAATTGCCAATAATTTCCATCTGTTGTCTATTCCATTTGCACAACAGCAGGGGAAATTGATTGTCAATCAGTGTTGCTTCCTAAGTGGACAGTTTCATTTCACAGAAGTTTGGTTTACTTGGAGTTATATTGTGTTGTTTAAGTGTTCCCTTTATTTTTTTGAGCAGTGTATATATACACACGCACACACATGCGCACACGCACACACACACCTATATGGGTTTTGGTATTTTCACGGGACATTTTTTTTCAAACCAGTTTTTTGCAACACTAAACGGACGCCCCTTTCCACTTATGTTAGAAAGACGTAGTAAGTTGTCAAAAAACTTGTTGAGCTACACAACATAGATCTCACTTAAAAATTTAGACACACATCAGAACTCAAAATACAAGAACCTGACACAATGTTGTATTAAAAGGACAAACGATAATGAGGTGCTTGGCTCCGCACATGGCACCAACAGTAATTGTCAGGGCCAATTTTATTTATCAGGACCACGGCATACACATACAAAAAACATACAATTTATGTGCATTAAGAAGTCCTAACATGGAAACATGGACTATAGCTAGTCCATATTTGTGGAGTGCATCTGTCATCCCATGAGATATACAAATCATCTATGGAATCAGGAACATACTCCTCTTTTGATAATGTCACCTCACTTGAACTTTGTTCTGGACAGACCTGTTGATTAAAAACAGATTTTGTATATATTGAAAGCCTTTCAGCAACAATATTTCTACTAAAAGCTTACCACTTGAAGTTCAGTGATGTCCTTCTTTTATTTACGATAAAATTTTTTGTGCCAGGACTAGTTGCAAACCATCCATCCATCCATCCATCCATCCATCCATCCATCCATCCATCCATCCATCCATCCATCCATCCATCCATCCATCCATCCATCCATCCATCCATCCATCCATCCATCCATCCATCCATCCTCTTCCGCTTATCCGGGGTCGGGTCGCGGGGGCAGCAGCTTCAGAAGGGAGGCCCAGACTTCCCTCTCCCCAGTCACTTCTTCCAGCTCCTCTGGAGGAATCCCAAGGTGTTCCCAGGCCAGCCGAGAGACATAGTCCCTCCAGCATGTCCTGGGTCTTCCCCGAGGCCTCCTCCCGGTGGGACGTGCCCGGAACACCTCACCAGGGAGGCATCCAGGAGGCATCCTGACCAGATGCCCGAGCAACCTCAACTGGCTCCTCTCGACGTGAAAGAGCAGCGGCTCTACTCTGAGTCCCTCCCTGATGATCGAGCTTCTCACCCTATCTCTAAAGGAGACACCAGCCACCCTACGGAGGAAACCCATTTCGGCCGCTTGTATCCATGATCTCGTTCTTTCAGTCATGACCCAAAGCTCATGACCATAGATGAGGGTGGGAACGTAGATCGACCGGTAAATCGAGAGCTTCGCTTTTTGACTCAGCTCTCTCTTCACCACGACGGACCGGTACAGCGCACGCTTCACGGCAGACGCTGCCCCGATCCGCCTGTCGACCTCGCGCTCCCTTCTTCCCTCATTCGTGAACAAGATCCCCAGATACTTAAACTCCTCCACTTGAGGCAGGACGACCTCCCTGACCCGGAGAAGGCACTCTACCCTTTTCCTGCTCAAGACCATGGCCTCGGATTTGGAGGCACTGAGCCTCATCCTGGCCACTTCACACTCGGCCGCGAACCGCTCCAGTGAGAGCTGCAGATCACGTTCCGATGAAGCCAACAGGACCACTTCATCCGCAAAAAGCAGAGATGCGATCCTAAGGCCACCAAAACGGATCCCCTCAACACCTTGGCTGCGCCTAGAAATTCTGTCCATAAAAGTAATGAACAGAATCGGTGACAAAGGGCAGCCTTGGCGGAGTCCAACTCTCACCAGAAACGAGCCGACTTACTGGCAATGCGGACCAGATTCTGACACCGGTCATACAGGGACCTGACAGCCCGTATCAAAGGGCCTGGTACCCCATACTACCGGAGTACCCCCACCACAAGGCCTCCCGAGAGACACGGTCGAACGCCTTCTCCAAGTCCACAAAACACATGTTGACTGGTTGGGCGAACTCACATGGACCCTCCAGGACCCTGCTGAGGGTGTAGAGCTGGTCAAGTGTTCCACGACCAAGACGAAAACCACACTGCTCTTCCTGAATCCAAGGTTCGACTATCTGATGGACCCTCCTCTCCAGGACCCCTTACCATGGAGGCTTAAGAGTGTGACCCCCGTGTAATTGGAGCACACCCTCCGGTCCCCCTTATTAAACAGGGGGACCACCACCCCAGTCTGCCAATCCAGGGGAACTGCCCCCGATGTCCATGCGATATTGCAGAGTCGCATGAGCCAACACAACCCTGCAACATCCAGAGCCTTAATGAACTCCGGGCGGATCTCATCCACCCCCGGAGCCCTGCCACAGAGGAGCTTTTTGACCACCTCGGTGACCTCGTCCCCAGAGATTGGAGAGCTCAAACCCCAGTCCCCAGGCTCAGCTTCCTCAACAGAAGGCATGTTGGTGGGATTGAGGAGGTCTTCGAAGTATTCCGCCCACCGGCCCACAACGTCCCGAGTTGAGGTCAGCAGCACACCATCCCCACTTTAAACAGTGTTGGTGCTGCACTGCTTCCCCCTCCTGAGACACCGGATGGTGGACCAGAATCGCCTCGAAGCCGTACGGAAGTCTGTCTCCATGACCTCTCCAAACTCCTCCCACACCCGAGTTTTTGCCTCAGCGACAACCCGAGCCGCATGCCGTTTCGCCCGCTGGTACCCATCAGCTGCTTCTGGAGTCCCACAGGCCAAAAAGGCCCGATAGGACTCCTTCTTCAGCTTGACAGCATCCCTCACCAAAGGTGTCCACCAATGGGTTCGAGGGTTGCCGCCGCGACAGGCACCAACAACCTTGGGGCCGCAGCTCCGATATGCCGCCTCGGCAATGGAGGTACGGAACATGGTCCACTCAGACTCAATGTTCCCCACCTCCCCCGGGACGTGCTCGAAGTTCTGCCGGAGATGAGAGTTGAAGCTCCGTCTCACAGGGGACTCCGCCAGACGTTCCCAGCAAACCCTCACTACACGTTTGGGCCTGCCTGGTCTGACCGGCTTCCTCTCCCACCACTGGAGCCAACTCACCACCAGGTAGCGATCAGTGGACAGCTCCGCACCTCTTTTCACCCGAGTGTCCAAGACATACGGCCGCAAATCCGATGAGACGATGACAAAGTCAATCATTGAACTGCGGCCTAGGGCATCCCGGTGCCAAGTGCACATATGGACACCCTTATGCCTGAACATGGTGTTCGTGATGGACAATCCGTGACGAGCACAGAAGTCCAAGAACAGAACACCACTCGAGTTCAGATTGGGGGGGGGGTGTTCCACCCAACCACACCCCTCCAGGTCTCACTGTCATTGCCCACATGAGCGTTGAAGTCCCCCAGTAGAACAAGGGAGTCCCCAGGAGGGGCACTCTCCAGTACCCCCTCTAAGGACTCCAAGAAGGGTGGGTAATCTGAACTGCCACTCGGCCTGTAAGCACAAACAGTCAGAACCCGTCCCCCCACCCGTAGGCGGAGGGAGGCTACCCTCTCATCCACCGGGGTGAACCCCAACGTACAGGCGCCCAGATGGGGGGCAACAAGTATGCCCACTCCAGCCCGGCGCCTCTCACTGTGGGCAACTCCAGAGTGGAAGTACGTCCAGCTCCTCTCAAGGAGACTGGTTCCAGAACCAGAGCCATGTGTCGAGGAGAGGCCGACCATTTCTAGCCGGAACCTCTCAGCCTCGCACGCTAGCTCCGGTTCCTTCCCCACCAGAGAGGTGACATTCCACGTCCCAAGAGCCAGCTTCTGCAGCCGAGGATCAGACCGCCAGGGTCTCCTCCCTCGACTGCCGCCCATAGCACAATGCACCCGACCCCTTTGGCCCCTCCGACAGGTGTTGAGCCCATTGGAAGAGGGACCCACATCTCCTCTTCGGGCTGAGCCCAGCCGGGCTCCGTGGGTAAAAGCCCGGCCACCAGGCGCTCGCCATCGTGCCCCATCTCCAGGCCTGGCTCCAGAGTGGGGCCCCGGTGACCCGCGTCTGGGTGAGGGAACGCCAGATCCAAAATTTATGTCCATCATAAGGGGTCTTCGGGCTGTGCTTTGTCTGGTTCCTCACCTAGGACCTGTCTGCCTTGGGTCACCCTACCAGGGGCATAAAGCCCCAGACAGCATAGCTCCTAGGATCATTGGGACACTCAAACCCCTCCACCACAATAAGGTGGTAGCCCAAGGAGAGAAACTAGACAGAGAAAAATAAGAATTGACAAAGGGAGGTAGCATGATAAATATTTAAAAATCAGTGCCACACTATGACTCAATTTCAACATACAGCACAACTACACATGGAACACTTTTTAGAAGTGTTCCTGTGGGATCATCTTCAAAAGATGAACCCAATTCCCATTATCTTTACATCATACCTTTACATCACACACCACTCCATTTCAGAGGCAAAAAAGTTCACATAAAACACATTTTTCTAAACTTGACATTTCATCATGGATGAGATTATGATCACAGACACACAGTTAACCACTGTTAACCAAAAAAAGTGTAATCTTAAGATAAGAATTTGATCCTGACACGTGTGTAGTGTAGAGTATAAAAACCAATGAATCATTATGATTCTTTGTTTTTGAATCGTAATAACCATGTGTTTGAACAGTACTTAATATTCTCATTACTATTTTAGAAAATTAAAAGATCATTGAGATAAAACTTATGTCAGGTGAGTTGCCAGAAAATAATTTGCATGCATCCAGATCAGCAGCCTGACAAGGCATCTCTATGGACAGCTAAAATGAAGGGATGAACAATGAATGGTTGTTTAAAAAAATAAAAATATACAATGTCCACCTTATGTATGTACCTGTCCAGTTGAGTATTACACATGATCCATGTATCTGTGTGCATCTAAATTTAACTTTCATTCTTTTCTACCTCTAATTTCAAAACTCAATCCTCCAAATTTCTGCACCTTGCATAGGTATTACACAAGACCTGTGTGTTTGAAGAGTACTTAATATTATTTCAGTGACTTTATATAAGAAACTAAGTTTGTTGTTGGAGACCAAAATTACCTCTTGAGGGTTGGTTGAATAGGATCCGCATACATCCACATCACCAGCCTGACACAGTTCATCTTTGGAAATCTGAAATGTAAAGAACACTCACTAAATGTGAGTTTGTTGAAAATGTAGGAAACAGTCCTCCCTATTCCTGCACCTTACATTTTCAGTATTACGCAAGACCTGTGTTTATGTGCACTCCTAAATGTGACTTTCATTATTCTGTACTTGTAATTTTAATACTCAGTCCTCCCTATTCCTGCACCTTACATTTTGAGTATTACACAGGACCTGTGTGTATGTGCACTTCTAACTGTAATTTTCATTCTTTTCTAACTGTAATTTCAAAGCTCAGTTTTCCAAATTTCTTCAACTTACATGATAAGTATTACACAACACCTGTGTGTATGTGCACTCCTAAATGTGACTTTCATTCTTCTGTACTTGTAATTTCAATACTCAGTCCTCCCTATTCCTGCACCTTACATTTTGAGTATTACACTGGACCTGTGTGTATGATGTCGAGAAAAGTCGAGCTCATCCCACTTCCCCATGCTGGAGATTTTAGTTTAATAGTAATAATAAATAAAATTACCTTAAAATTAATTACACAGGTGACATCAAGTCCCAACAGTAGAGTCAGACGGTAATAAAATTAATCTGGTTGTGTGTGTTACTGTGTCCTGCAAACTTAGCTTTAATTCTACTTTTTTCTATTTAATCATGAAAAATCATAGTTAGGCAGAAAGAGAGTCATGAAACAGGAAGAGCAGGTTTCCTTAATAAAGAGGAAGTTTCCAGTTTGCATCAGTATAAAAACTGTCATTGCCCACATGAGCGTTGAAGTCCCCCAGTAGAACAAGGGAGTCCCCAGGAGGGGCACTCTCCAGTACCCCCTCTAAGGACTCCAAGAAGGGTGGGTAATCTGAACTGCCACTCGGCCTGTAAGCACAAACAGTCAGAACCCGTCCCCCCACCCGTAGGCGGAGGGAGGCTACCCTCTCATCCACCGGGGTGAACCCCAACGTACAGGCGCCCAGATGGGGGGCAACAAGTATGCCCACTCCAGCCCGGCGCCTCTCACCGTGGGCAACTCCAGAGTGGAAGTACGTCCAGCTCCTCTCAAGGAGACTGGTTCCAGAACCAGAGCCATGTGTCGAGGAGAGGCCGACCATTTCTAGCCGGAACCTCTCAGCCTCGCACGCTAGCTCCGGTTCCTTCCCCACCAGAGAGGTGACGTTCCACGTCCCAAGAGCCAGCTTCTGCAGCCGAGGATCAGACCGCCAGGGTCTCCTCCCTCGACTGCCGCCCATAGCACAATGCACCCGACCCCTTTGGCCCCTCCGACAGGTGTTGAGCCCGGGTTATTAATGAGGCAATGAAGCTTCAAACTGCTTTTCCATTACAGACCAAGCACCCTCTGCATTGGGTGTCATCGTTTCCCAGGTGGGATCATCTCATTGCAGAGAAACAAGCTGAGGGCTCCCATTAATTTGTCGTTGTCATGAGTTAAAATTTTCATGAAAATAAATGTTTGTATTTGTGGCATATTCAAATCTTATTTTGAAGGGATGTGTGAACGTTACCATAGCGAACAGAGTCAGAGAGCGTTATGGCAGTGATCGAGACGACAGGAGTAGAGCTTGTAAGTCTTAAGTCTGGTTCACACGGCATGTTTTTAGGATTGTCGGACAATTTTCCAAACTTCTGTGACCACAGAGCTGATAAAAGTACAACAGGTTTGTGTGTCCAGCCACATAACAGGAGCAAATCTTGCCATGTGAGCAGGCTTTAGTACAAAATAATGTCACAATAATAATGTTCTGTGGATATTCTTTGTATGAAATACTGAATAAACATGCATCCAGAGCCCGCAGAGATGGAGTGCCGCCCCTCTAGGCCCTGCTGGGATCCAGAGGGCCACAGCAGGGAAGAGAGTCCATCTCAAAAAATATTTTTTTTTCTCTCTCTCTCTGGACTCAAACCCTGGCCTCCCAGGTGAACACCTGGCAACATGCCCACTGAGCTATACATTCAGCTATTGTGTGTGAGAGCCACTGTCCACTTGACTCTCCCAGCCTCTATATAAGCTGATAAAAATATTGATATATACACACCAACATATGTCACTGTTGTATCTTTCATTTTTGCTTCAGTCTGGACTCAAACCCTGGCCTCCCAGGTGAACACCTGGCAACATGCCCACTGAGCTATACATTCAGCTATTGTGTGTGAGAGCCACTGTCCACTTGACTCTCCCAGCCTCTATATAAGCTGATAAAAATATTGATATATACACACCAACATATGTCACTGTTGTATCTTTCATTTTTGCTTCAGTCTGGATTCAAACCCTGATCTACCAGGTGAACTACAGGTGACATAACCATAGACCTATACTGTCAGCTATTGAGTGGGAGATCCACTGTCATTTGACTCTCCCAGCCTCTATATAAGCTGAAAAATAATATTGATACATACACACAGATATATGTCACTGTTGTATATTTCATTTTTGCCTGAGTCTGGATTCGAACCGTGGTCTCCCAGGTGAACTACTGGTGACATAACCATTGACCTATGCTGTCAGCTAATGTTTAAGTTCTAGAATGTGTGTATGTGATCCTTTTGTTTGTGAAATGTTACCTTTTGGGTGTGTCCTGGTAGTGGCTATCTTGGAACCTACTAAGGAAGAGGCCCGCCTCAAACCCAGCTCTTATATAGAAGCGGCCATGTTTGCTGGAGTTTGATTGGCTGAGCAGTTAATTGAGAAGGCAGGGACAACAATATATAGAGTTCTGGCTGAAGCTCGAGAGACTGCTGGCTGAGCCTTGAGAAACTGAAAGCAGAGAGACTGAAAGCAGAGAGACTGATAGCTAAGAGACTGATGGAAAAGATGCCATTTTGCCTTGTGAGTGAAATATGCTGTGCTGAATGAGGCCTAATAAATCACCTTTGTTTATGGAACAGCCAACTTTGCTGAGTTTTCCTTCCACACCTCTCAGTGTAACAGGGGTTATTGGACCAATAGAAACCTTTCTACACTTTTAAATTTTTGTCAAAATTAGCAGGACACCGCTCCTGTCCTGTCAATTCAAAATGTTCTGCTAGTGTTGTGTGTATTCTGACAAAATGTCCCGCTAAACCACATTTACCAACACACACACACACACACACGCACACACACACACTTTTGTCATAGTACCCCCAAGAATTTAAAACTACTTTTACCCCTGGTACTACCAGATCAATAGCCCTCAACTGATAAAAGCTGCGTCAATATGAACTTCTTCATGTGGTTTCCATGATGAGGGGGTATGAGTTTGAAAACATTTCTCCGTCATGTATGCTGCTAGCATATGCTAGTTCTAAATAGGGGGTGCCCAAAGTTGGTTCTTGAGGGCCAGCATCCTGCATGTTTTAGTTCTCTCCATTGTGATAGTAACAACCTTTCCAGAATGTCAATATTCTTCTTAGGCCTTCTAATGAGACATCACTTGATCCAGGTACGTTGAACCAGGAAGAGAACTAAAACATGTAGGATGCAAGCCCTCCAGGACCAACTTTGGGCACCACTGTCGTAAATGAAATGACTAATGTTATTACGCAATACTCAGCCACACCCCTACCTCCTCTCAGACTCCTACTGACTGACTACTGACCAGCTCTTCGTCTAACGAGTCCGTGAAGCCTCTACCTATAGAATGCCCTCTATATACACAGATGAGTATATAGAGGGCATTCTGTTTAAGCTGGAAGCGAGAAAGATACGTCTAGACTTTAACTACCTTCAGGTCCTGAGATTATGACCTTTTACAGTTAATGGATCGGACATTCAAATAGCCCGTGGTAGCCCGACTCCAGAAACCACCCCAGTTAACGGTAGCTCTTTCCCTATTAATAACGTGCACTTGTTACAGTCTAGATAATTTTAGAGACTCGGCCCGAGTCCCAAGGTCATTATTTATCATAACTAAAGAAACGTTTGAAGCCCCCCCATTTCACTAGGATCATGAACACTGATTTTATGTTAACCAGAAGAATTGTTATCCCTATGACTTAATTAATTTAACTGTCCACAACATCAAGTAGACTTTAATATTTTATTAGCAAGCTTTAGCAGGGGAAAATGCCATACAGCTACTTCAATCAAAATATAAAATAATTTTAGAAAACACACTTCCCTTCTAGACCCTATACTGCGTCACTAAACCTTAAGAGAAGCTTTTGGGATGCAGTTCCACTCTTTCCCAGATGCTGAGTTGATCTTGGCAGCAGAAAACTCTAAATCCCATGGTCAGGGACCCATCTTGCCGTAGCAGAGTCCTCTTTCAGAATAAATCCAAAGTTGAACTGGTGAATGTTCTTCATGAGCTCAGTTCTTTATCCATAGGTGATCTTTGTCTATCCCCCATGTCCACTGCAGCATCATTGAGATGTTTCTTGGGTTGAGAGTTAGGCAGATGTCGAATTAGAACCCCGGGTTGTGGATTATCGGATCATGTTCCTTTCTAGAGCAGCGCGAAGTCTTCACCTTCCCGTGGTTTCAAAGTATCGCCCCAATCTTGATCCTGCATCTTCTTGTGGTCTTGCAAAACTAACGTTTTGAGAAGCAAAGGAGGATTCTGTTTTTAAAAAATCTTGTTAGTTTGGATATTTTCTTTATCACTCATGTGTCGCGCTCTTCTTTTTCTTTTTCCTGCGCTCTGCTGTCATACTTTCTGTTGTCCACCATCATTAGAAATGATTCCCTGATGCTTATCGCTTATTAAGGGCGACTAGACGGATATCTGAGACAACACTGCATGTGTTGGAGTGCCGCGTGCGAATTAAAAGGGGAGGCGATGCATGACAACAACAGAAACGCATAATTATTAAGTCGCGTTATTGTTTGGATTTGAATCGGTATGTTTTGCATCCAATGAAAACAAGGATGTTGACAAATAAACTGAACAATATGCTGGCAATTTTGGGATATTTCCACTGATGTGTGTGGTCTTGAAATAAAATTCCGAGTCCTCAATGTCCGACACGACAGAGACCAAATGAGGTAGACAAACACACACCACATAACCCCCCCCCCCATCATTTTTTGCCCTTATTTGCAAATTAAATGACCTTTTTATGACCTAAAATGAAATTTCATGACTTTCCAGGTTTTCAGTGACGGGTAAGAACCCTGTAACAATATGACAAATTATTGAAAATAGAGAGAAAAGCAAAGAATTGTGCATAATAACTTGCATGATACGTAAAACCACTTGCAATTTGTGATGATTCTGTTTTTTTTTGTTTTTTTCTTTTACAGTTTACCCAAGTGCTTTTCCTGTCTTGACTCCACCCTCTGGGCAAACTGCTGTGGCTACATCATCTGAAAACTCCAGAGTCACAGTCCACCCACTTACACAAAGTACTGAGTTATTTTTTAAACGCTATTTACTAGAGATGTGCCGATCAGGTTTTTTCCTGCCAATACTGATACCGATCACCCATGAGGGCCGATCACCAATACCGATCAACGATACCGATCACATAATTATTTTTTAATTTTTTTATCATAAACACTACCAGTTACATTATGTGGAGAAAGGAACCATGAATTCACCTTAATTTAGACAAAATCTTGTTTTTAATAACTTTTTCCAAGAAGAAAACTAAACAAACAGGCATTGTGCAAATTGTACTGCTATCAATAATACTATCTTTAACAGACTGATAACATATGAAGGCTCTGAAGAGGCTAAATAATGCAAAGAGCCAAAATAAAACCTCTCAACATTGCCAAAAAAATTCAAGAATAAAACTCAACATTCAAAGGCAAATACAGGATCCATTACAATAAACAATCCAGAGTTACTGAATGAAAACTTCCTGATAGCATGGCGGCTAGCTGATTACTGCTAGTTCTGAGTGGCTGTTTCTGACTGAGCGGAGTAATTATGCAGAGCAGGGAGGAGATCGATTATTTTTTTAGAGATTATCTGTCTCATGTTAGGACAGCGAAAGTTTTAATACGTATGTAAAATGTATTTTTTTAGGGTAGATGCTGCAGCTTTAAACAGAGGTTCGGTGTGAGAGTCACTACCAGGTGGAGCAGAAGCGGCGCTCCGTCTGTGAAATATTACTACCTGTAGCGCGTAGCAGCGGTTCAACAGCGAGAAACTTTACCATTCACTCAGTGCGTTATAGTTCCACATCGCTTAGGATTTTTTGCTGCGCGTTTACGCAGTGTGAAGGAAAGAGGAGACCAGCTGCACAGGCAGGCTGCGAAATGAGATGCAGGTGATCGGTATTGTCAACAAGAGACTGTGATCGTGTAACCTGGTTGTAATTCTCTTTTATTATAATTACACAAAATGTCTTTTTTTTGTTATTTGTCTTGTTCCTTATCTTACTGAAACCTCAGTCATTGTTTTAACCGTGTTACTTTAAGATTTTAAGCCCCTCCCTTTTATTTCTTCTTCTGTGGTATTGTCTTTAAATTGTTTGCACCCCTTAGCCCCTGCCCTTTTGACCTGTTGTCCTGCGGGAGAGGACTTGGAGCGGGCAGCCTTTAACACGGTTGTTTTGTCTTTGTATTCTCATCAGAAATAAACCGAGAATCATCTGTTCGAAAGATAAATTGTGTCACGGTCCATTCACTTGATAACCAGCACAACGCAGAAAAGTATCCGGTTACAATCGGCGATCACCGATCATGCACTTTTTCACGAAAATCGGCCGATTATGATCGGTGACCGATCGATCGGCACACCTCTACTATTTACTATTGGCTACTAATTTATTGTACATATCTGGCTCCATGTTTCTTTTCTTCTTGGCAGTTGGTGAACGAGCCTCCAGAGGCAGCAGAGCTCCGACAGTAGCGGTCGTGTCCCAGCCACAGCCAGTTCCCATCATACTGAACAGTCTGAGAGACTCTCCTGGATTTGTTCACTGTCCTCACTGCCTTGAGCTTGTCACCAGTAACGTTACGTATGTGGCTGGGAGGACTGCTGTGTGCTCATGTATCATTATGGCTTTAATGGGGTGGGAGCAGAACACACACACACACACACACGCGCGAACACACACGCATGTACACGCAGAAGAATTAGTGTTGAAGCTCAGCAGGCGGATCTGACCATTCTTCTTTGTTTCAGGTTATTCTGCGGTTTCTGTCTGATTCCACTGTGCATGAGAGGACTGCAAGATGCACATCATTCCTGTCCACAATGTGGCAAGAAACTGTACATTTATGAAAGATGACATGCTGTCTGGATCCATGAAGCTCCTGTTTTTCTCCATCCACTCAGGATCTCATTAAATATGTTGAAAATTTTGCTAATTAAATTGTCATATGACTGCGTCACATGCTGCATACACTGCAATTTTTCTGAGCTTTTAACTCAAACTAAATGTAGGTTCTCTTTGGCAAGAAGGAAAAGCCACATTTAAGATTCATCACAGCAGGAAAGAAATATCACACCTTAATGAATGCTTGCAGGTAGACCCCAACTTCCTGATGACTGCATAGATAAGCATGTGAAAACTTATCTGGAAAGATGTATGTTTGCCATACATCTCAAACAGCTGATACAGGTTGATGTGTTCAACATTTTAAGATACTTTTTATAAGTATTTCTAGATTATTTATAGTTGAAATGCATGGCGTAGTAGGTGAACATTAAGTGTATTTTTGATGTTTTCTATAAATGTTTGAAGTTGTTAAAATGCTCAAATGAGAAAAGAAGCAGAAGCAGTTTTAACATGTTTGTAAAACCTCAGACTGTAAGAAATATTATCTTTTGTCACTTATTTTAATTTAGCTTTTTGTTATTATCAAAAGTTTAGTTCAGATTTTTTTAAATTGGGGTCTTTTGGGGAGGTTTATGATGATAATGTTTAGTGTACTACGGAGCAGAAAGCTGACATCTTTCTTTCTCCCTACATCCAGTGGGTGATGCAGATTGAAACAATCGATAGTAGCCACACAGGCACACCTACTTGAAGAGTATTTCTGAACCTTTTTTGGGCCAGCGCCCCCCTAGCCTTTATCCAGGTCCCTCACTGCCCCCCACCAAAGAATTTGTAGGCTACTTTGCAATACAAATTCTTACACAAAATTCCTCTTTACACAAAATGTGACAGGTGCAAAAGTATGGGCATCTCAACAAAAAAGGAACATTAATATTTAGTAGATCCTCCTTTTGCAAAAATAACAGCTCTGAGCTCTGCAACATTAAAACATGGATAGAACTGTAACTACATTAATCATAACTCTTCTTCTCTTCAGTGTTTGTCAGTTTTTGGTGGTGCAGCTCTGTGCTGCCTTCAGGAAAATGGGACATCAGAGTATCATTCATAAAACTTCACCCACATGGCATTTATTGTTCAAACCAGAGCTTTCAGTGGAAAAACAAAAGTTCCAGGTCCTTTTAATGCCAAACAAATATGAGACAGAAACATGGATTATATCTTTATATAGACCTGTCTATTGATTATAGATTAATAGTTTTACTGGACAGAAATGACAAAGAACAAATCTGGTTCTTAATCAAATCCTAATGAGTCAAATTGAAAGTGTCATGGAGTCATCAGCCTCATGACATTAACACTGACATGAAAAATAATATTGAATAAATTAATATATCAAATCTAATTAAAAACATAAATAAATGATCAGTTCTTTACTGTTATGGTATGTAAGATATATTTATTCTCAGTACTAGATATGGTCTTAAACCCATGACATTTCAACAATATTATTTTACTTTTTCTCTGGAAATAATGTCTGTTTATTCTTGCCATACAATTAATTATTGCTCGAAAGGTCTTGCCATACCAGTTAATTCCTCTGTATTTACTTTAGTTTCTTAGTTTATTCTTGCATTTTGTTCTTCATTCATTTCCATTTAGTTTCATTTGATTGATATTATCCTCTCTTGGTTTATTGCTATGTCCACTTTAGTTTGCTCTTGCTAGATTTATTTTGTCATTTATCCATTATAAGACGAATAATATAAGACAAATAATCTTCACTCATCACCTGCTGCGCCGCCTAATCGTCATGTTTTTCACATCATGTGTTGATTTTTTCACTGTTCAGCATCAGATTCTCTGTTTTTATGCCATAATTCACATCTAGTTTGTCGCTCCGTTTTATGTCCCGCTTCTCCTGTTTCAGAGTTTTGCGCAATGTGACCGTCTTTTTTTTTTTAAGCCCCTAAGGTGCAGGGCGTATCGATGGGGAAAAGGCAGACTGACATAAACCTTTTAATTCTGATTATTGAAATTTAAAAGTGCTGTGTTGTTCTATCACCCCGTTTCATACCGGACCACTTACAGCAGGGGTGTCAAACTCCAGTCCTCGAGGGCCGGTGTCCTGCAACTTTTAGAAGTGCCTCTGCTGCACCACACCTGAATAGAATAATTAGGTCATTAGCAAGGCTCTGGAGAACTGAGGAGGTAATTAAGCCATTTGATTCAGGTGTTTTGTACCTGTGGCACATCTAAAAACTGCAGGACAGCCGCCCTTCAGGACTGGAGTTTGACACCCCTGACTTACAGCTTCAGTGTTAACGCTATAAAATGAACGCTCTCTATCGTGGTATCACTCATGGAGGGATTTCTTTATTTCTTTATTTAAATGGGTTTATTTTTCAGAGGGATACACAGTGAGGGTATCGTGATTTTTAGCTTCCAGTAGCAGGAGAACGGAGCTGCGCCAAGAAGCTAACAGAAGCTAACAAACACTGAATAGAAGAAGAGCTGCCAAGCATGATTTAATCTTACACAATACAGTTTTACCAAGTTGCTCAAAGTCTACACTGGCATTGTTGTAGATTTAAGGTGTAAAGTTTACCTTCGACTAAACGCCCCCCAAAGGCATCCCAGCGCCCCCCTTTTGTAAAAATGCCCGCCAGCGCCCCCTGCCGTCCTCTGAATGCCCCCTGGGGGGCGGTACTGCCCACGTTGAGAACCGCTACACTAGAAGGAAACAAACGCACCCAGTACAACACTTTCATCTATTGGCTGAGAGGTTGCCAGACGACTGTGCCAAAAGGCAGTTCCATGTTTTGTAAGCAAACAGAGTCAGAGCAGAGACCAAGTCTAAGCGCGAGGAGAAGTTTTGAGTACAAGCATTACAAGTTTTGAGAAGAAAGACATGAAATCCTGCTTTCAGACTGAACATGTGTGCTCTTGGATTATGGCAGAAAAATTCCCTCCAAAACATTTGTTAATTCAGAGATATTAATTTAAAACATGAAAGTAGTTTTTATTGTATTGTATTGTTTAAAGGATTTTCCAAAACTATTGTATAATGTGATGTTTCTTAATTCTAATGGTAATGTATTCCAAGTGAGAAATACATTACCATTAGAATCAGGTGGACCGAAAAAGCCACCTGACCAACTGAGTTTTTCCTGAATTATGTTTTGCAATGCCGTCTGCTAGATGGTTGTTGATATATTGAAGAAAAATATCAACAAAATCATTTCTTTACAACAGATGTGCTCAGTCCTCTTTGTACCAGAGTGTGACTTTTTGAGGGTGATACAAGCTCATCCAAACTCCATCCATCCATCCATTTTCTTACACCCTTGTCCCTTAGTGGGGTTGTGAGGGTTACTGGTGCCTCTCCAGCTAACGTTCCGGGCGAGGGGCGGGGTCACCCTGGACAGGTCGCCAGTCTGTTGCAGGGCAACACAGAGACACACAGGACAAACAACCATGCACACACACACTCACACCTAGGGAAAATTTGGAGAGGCCAATTAACCTGACAGTCATGTTTTTAGACCATGGGAGGAAACCAGAGTACCTGGAAAAAACCCACCATGCACAGGCAGAACATGCAAACTCCATGCAGAAAGACCGGGGCCAGGAATCAAACCCAGAACCTTCTTGCTGCAAGGCAACAGCTCTACCAAATGCGCCACTGTGCAGCCCCGCTCATCCAAACTCTGGTCTTCAAAAATACAAAGATCTTTTTTAGGTCAATCGGTTTGCTCACAGTTAGAAACAAACAAACTTTCCAACAAGTTTGTTTCCTTGTTAAAAAGGAAACAAAATATTTAGCAAATCAAAGTGAGAAAAGGAACGGAAAACATTTTCAAATAAAATGTGATTTGAAAACATTTAAATTACTACAATACCAACCTCAAGCAACATGTTCAATAACTTATTGCCTCATTGGCAGCTCATAGTGGACATCTTCTTGTGAAGTACAGTGCAAGAGTGGACCAAAGCAAATGACGCTGTGAAATGCTTCTGGAAAATTACCCAAAAACTCCACTACAACACTAGAGATCAGCCTGAGTTCAGATTTCTACAGGACATTGGAGAGGTCTTCATTTTCTTCCCTTGTATCCCTGATGGGGAGAGTGAATTCCCTGAGAAGAGAATAGAATAGAATAGAATAGAATAGAATTTGGCTCCCAAATTATTCCTTTTACTATTTAATGACATAAGTAAGGCATCATCAATTCTAAGATTTATTTTATTTGCTGATCTGATGATACAAATTGATCAGTTTCCCTTGACAACAACTTTTGGATACTATTATCTCAGAATTTAAAAGTTGGTTTGATATGAATATGTTATCACTAAATGTGAGCAAGACAAAATTCCTGATATTCACTAACAATGAATAAAAGTGCCCAGACTGCATAACATTAGGGGATGTTAACATAGAAAGTGTGCATTAAACAAAGTTTCCATTGGTAATAATAGATTACACAATTTGCTGGATGCACATTAAATAAGTTCTATAAGTTTTCAATGTATGCAGCATTAAATTGCAGTGATTTATGCAAAAAGGTACCCAACCAGGTATTCAGTGCATATATTGTATAGCAACTGGATATGCTTTTCAGTTGGCTGACATTTACTGCTCAGCCTGCTCAGACAAATACTGAGCAGGCTGGTCTGACAAACAGGTCACTGAATGCAAGGAGACAAGAAGAAGGGGGTTGGCGGGAGGCTGTGAACCCAGTTTGCTGGGAGGAGGAGATTTGGAGTCAAAAAAGCTGGGGCAAAAAAGTGTTCAGAAAACTAAGAATGAATTAAGAAAATTAGCACTGCATGCTGACCTCAAGGGTGTGGTTCAAAGTGGTTTGGAATATCAATCAGCCTAATGTCATGGCTGCCTGTTAGTATGACATCTAAACACACATGTAAAACAGAGACTGCATAAGACAGCATCAGCACTGTTGGTTCATAGTGGCCCAAAAATCTTTCCTGGGAATTTCCGAATATTCTGTCAAATGTTTCAGGATCATGATGCAAGGTTAGAGTATATAAACAGTCCCACATTCTTGACTCACAGCACTGTTCAACAAATGGAAAGCATTTGGGGGTGGGGGATGGGGGAAAGGAGTTTAAGAGGAATTTTATGGCCCTCCAGAATAATGTGACCCAGTCCATAACCCTCCAATAAAATCACAAAATCCATCCATCCATCCATCCATTTTCTTGCACCCTTGTCCCTTGTCTGTTACTACCCAATAGTAAGTCCCGCCCACTCCTCACAACTCTTTGGACTCACTACTGCCCAGTTCTCTGTCTAACAGGTCCGGAAAACCCCCAGAAACTCGGGTCTTACCCTAGCGATAGTTTGTGGAGAATTATCTGTTTAAACTGGGGTCGGAAAGGACTCGTCTAGCTCTGACTACCTTCGATCCAGAAGTTATGACCTTTTACAGTTGAGGGGCAATCCGCTGAGTAGCCCTCACAGCGACATAACACCTACAACCACTCCTGTTAACGGTAGCTCCTTTCCTAAAATAACGGCACTTGTTAACGGCTAGATTAAATTTAGTGACTTAGAGTTAAGTCCCAAGGTCATTATTTTAACACTCACCAGAGGAAAACACAAAGCCACCCTGTCTCTAGCATCATGTATGTTGTTTTACTATATTTAGGAGAACCAACAATAATTAAGACTGACACAATTAAACTCACTGTTCACAATCCTCATTAGAATTTTAGAATTACAAGTTTATTGAGCAAGCTTTAGCAGGGGCATATAACAACAAATTAATTTCCAAGAGTTATAAAAGAAGCAAAATATAATGAAATCAACTAGGATTAATCACCTCCTTTCCTTGTTCTCATTCCTAACCTGTTTCACTAAATTCACTGAGCGAGGCTTTTGGGGAAAGCAGGTCGACTCATACCCGATGGTCCTTGTTCTCAGCAGCTGTAATCTGTTAGATGTCCTTGGTCAGAGTCCTTGTCCAGCCGGAGCAAGGTCCTCTTTAATGAAGAGAAGCGGAGAGAAGACTCACGCTTTCCATTAAACGTGCAGACTCTTTATCTTTAAAAGACCTCCGTCCCTTTTCCAAGTCGGCTGCGATGATTTTAGAGAGCGTTGGGTAGAAGCAGAGGAATCGGTCGAATCTGGAACCGGAGTTGGTGGCCGGTGGAACTTGTCCCTTGTTATCGGCGTGAAGTCTTTGAGCTTTTTCCTCGGTCCCGAGTGTAGTCCTCTGCTGGCCTTTAGTTTGCTTCCCTTTGCTGGCTCCTCTTCTGCGCCGGAGACGAAGTACGATCTTTTTCTTTCGACCATCAGTATTTATGCACTGTGTTTCTATGGAACCCGCCTACTTTCCTTACATCATCCTGACATCCTGCAAGGCCGGGCTGCCTGACTTGGAACCCGCCTATCTGCCTTATCATCCTGACGTTCTGCAAGACCGGGCGGCCTGACTTTCCCAAGGCCTATTACTCACCGGCCATCTGGCTCCATTCTCGCCCCCACCTCTCGCCTCTCACTCAGTGAGGAGAATTTCTGCTTTTCTCCTTCCTCAGTCTTCACAATTTTAATAATATATGGTAACCCTACATAGTTATGTTAATTATTATTAACTCCACAATGTCACCTTCAGTCTTTCACAATGTAGTAGAATTAACTGATTTAAGCATACAGAGCATACATTATTATAACATTCATTTGATTAAAAGTACAGAGTATAAAAGTACAGAGTATATGTTTTTAATCATACATCCCAGACATTGCTTCATTGGCATGAGTATCATCACCTTATAATCACCTAACATTTATAATCATCTTTTTAATCATTAATCAGGGTATACTGTTATTTCCCAGGCCTTTATTCCATTTTTCTGCGTATACCTGGACAGATCTCACACTCATACCAGATTCCTCGACACCCTTAATGGGGTCGGAAGGGTTGCTGGTGCCCATCTCCAGCTAACGTTTCGGGTGAGAGGCGGGGTCACCCTGGACAGGTCGCCAGTCTGTCGCAGGGCAACACAGAGACACACAGGACAAACAACCATGCACACACACACTCACACCTAGGGGCAATTTGGAGAGGCCAATTAACCTGACAGTCATGTTTTTGGACTGTGGGAGGAAACCAGAGTACCAGGAGAAAACCCACGCATGCACAGGGAGAACATGGAGACTCCATGCAGAAAGACCGGGGCCGGGAATCAAACCCACAACCTTCTTGCTGCAAGGCAACAGCTCTACCAACTACGCCACTGTGCAGCCCTATCACAAAATCCTCATTTATAAAACAATAAGTTGTTTGAATAACTTGATTGTATTTCTTAATCTTCCACCACTACCCTCTCCCTTGCTCTGTTAAGCTACAGCTCTTCCCCCACAGCTGTGAATGCTAAGGCTAGCTAGCATGTGGACCGATGGCAACGGATAAAGTTTTTGCGTAACATTAGGTTACTGGCAATCTTGAGCTTGTAAGTGCTCTGCGGCATGTAGGAGTGTGTGAGCAGCTTATATATGAGTGACTGACAACTTTAAGACCATCCTCCTGGCTCTGATTTGTTTTTTCCTACCAGGAGTGGTGCTTTTCTGCAGATAGCAGTAAGACCACAAGGATGAGGTAAATATTTTTTCACAGATTATCTGCCCCAGGACATTATGACAGTTTTAACAGATATGTTAAAATATATGTAGCCCCTGGTTAAAAACCATGTACTTAAGGCCTTATAATATTGGCGAAATATTTACAAGGTTGGTTTTATGTATATCAAAAATATAATTGAGAATCTTGTTTAGGGAATGGAAATCCCGATCGATGAATCATAATTTGTATTGACACACAGAGCATAAAATCAGCCAAGAAAAAAAGCATTCAGACTTTACTTATTTTATTCACTTTCAGCGCTGAAAGGAGAAACTTTAACCATCACATCCGAGAAAAGTTTCTAAAAAAGTCTGTGCAGCGTCAGAGGAGAAAGAGGGCAGCTGATTATATGGACTGAAGACACTCCCTGAAATCACACCATGTCTCTGTGGCCTGAGAAAACGTTTCTTTTTCATGAGAAATGAACCTTTGTGTCTAACAGAATCAAACGTAACTTTTTACTATGGCCTTTGTCTAACAGCGTGTGACTCTTTCTCGACCTGGTAAAGCGTCTCAACATTCCCCCTGTTGGGCTCTAAAAGAGCCCAAAAAGGAGAAGACAAACCCTAGAGTAGACACTGTCCCTTCCGGAAAACATCCCCCGATTTTGCAGATGTTGATATACATATCATTTCAAGTATTGATGTCTTTCATTCATTTCATGTCAATTTTGGGGGTAAAAACGGACAGGGCACCCCTATGCCTCTTAGGCGGTGGATCGCAATCACAATGTTCCCCTTACAAGCTAATAAAGAACATGTAAAGAAATAAAATTGTTAAAGTGTTAAATTTGGAGGAACATAGGTCAACCCACCATGGCATGACTGTTTTTTGTGGTGGGAGAAAATATTTTTTGCAGTTTTGTCATAGCTTCGTCATCTTCAATTACACATCAATCTTAATTTTGGACCGTAAATTATTTCATTTTTGATTTTTTATTATTTATTTATTTTTAAACCAGATTTGTTTGTTTTTTTGTTTAATATTAGCTCAGGTCAACACTATGCCATAGAAGGTTAAAGGACTGTAAAAAAGTAAAATCCCAAAATGTTTTCTGTTTTTTGTTTAGTAATAAAAGTTAAAAGAGATACATGTTATATTTAATGACACATGAAATGATTAAAAGTTATATTGAGGGAATTGTTAGAATGCACTGCAATGCAAATTGAATGAAATGTCAGGATATTATTTCAAAACTTAATAAAATGCCAAAAGAAATAAAGTGTTGGGTTAATATTTTCAAATGAATAAAATGTAAATGAGTAAGAGTTACTAAAATGCAAAATCAATGAAGTGTTAGGTAACATGCAAAAGTCAACAAAATGTTAGATTAAAATTTGTTTTAAAAGTTAAGAACTAAAACATAAACCAAATTTAATAAAAGGTAAAATATTAAGATACTATCCTTAAATGTCAATGAAGCAATAAGGAATAATGCCTAAAACAATCTATTAGTATGTTAATAAACCAAACTTATTTGAAATTTTAAGGTAATATTTAGAAGTTAATGAACCACAGAAAGGATGGAATGTTAAATGAAATGAAATGGTAAAAAGCTATGAGTTTGGAAAGGTACAGAACTTACAACGAACACTAAACAGCAAACCAATAAATCAGGATCAAGGCAGCACAGTCAAAATAAACTGGTATGAATGAACTATGATGAGGAAACAAGTAAAAATGCTTTCTAAGTAAAATGTAATAGTAATAAAGTTTAATCATATCAGTCTCTCTATAGCGAGACCTATCAACGTCAAATCAGTTTCTGCGTGTGTCCAGATGTTGCAGCTCGATGGGAAACCCAGACAGGCCCGCGAGGCTTCAGTGGCGTTTCAGCTGTAAACTGGTCCACCAATCGTGGAAGGCGCCACAGTCTCACATCCTGTCAAACCCAGAAAGGATTGGACTTCATTCTGCAACACAAAAAACAACAAAAAGGGAAATCAATGGATTATATAAAGAAAATTAAAGTGAAGGAAAGCATCTATTTTCGTCACTAGATACTAGTGACAAACTCTGGAAAGCTGCAGCTCCACGGTCGTCTTTTGGTTCTGGGAAACCATCTGATAGGCAGGTGGGGTTCTGTTGGTACCGCTGCTCTTCTCTATGTTGGAGGTGATGCACTGAACAGCCAAGGACCTCAGGCAGGGAGCAGCAGCATTCACAGGGATAGGAGAGCAAAGAAGATTCTTCAGATTGGGCATCATCTGATAGTAAACATAATGTTGTTGTTTTTATATATTTTATTTAAAGGCTGCTCCTTGAAGCTAAATATCAGGGTTTTTTTTATATACTAAGCCAATAGAGCATCAATATATCAATAACAACTGTTATTTAAGTTATCCTCTTAACAATAGTTAAAGAAATGCTTAAATTAAGTTACACATTTCAACCTTCAAAAATAACATTGCTTGTTTTAAGTGTTGCCATATTCATAGGATCAGACAAAATCAGAAACCAAACAAAAAATCATGTAAAGGATCAGGTTATGAAATGAATGTGCAAAACTGCCCACAGTCATGTTTTATCAAAGGAATATCATTTGAAATGTATATATGAATTATCCCAAATAGAAACTTTGCCAGAAATCTTAAACCATATATAAATCTTTTGCTTTTGTTATTTTAATCAAATTCAATCAAATAGTCCTCATTTAACAATAAGAAGTAACCCGCTATACTATAGGCTTGTAAAATATTGTCAATAGTGTGAAAAGTTAATGATACGTGTTAATTTAAGATCCTTTGTAATATATTCCATTCATGTCATAAAAGATAACCCTGTTTTGTCTCAAACCAAAAACTGTAAATTATGATTATGAGAAATGTTTAGACATTTTAGACAGACCTTGAATCAATAGTTACATATTGCACTAGATCATTATCTTAATTCTGTCAATCTGTTTGACCCGCTTTAAGCAGTTCCATAATTGCTCATTTGTAAATCCTAATTTAGATCAATTTACTTTGAATCTTCGTATTTTTCTTCTCATTTTAAAATCTCATGTAATTAGCCTGTTTTTTTTTTTGCTTGTTTTTTTTTTTACAAGAATAAAGTTAACCCTGTCACTCCATATTTAACTGACTTCATGGTTTTAAATCCCAAAAGTTCAACATTTTTACCTTTGAAAAATTGGTTCTTTTGAAACATTTCTATAAAATTATTTAACTGAATTACCCTCTTTTGTAGTGTTTATCATATTTATCAATGTTTTTGGCAGTTTAGGGGAGAAATTTGATACAACTAAATTTATTAAATTATATAATTTTCAGGTTAGACCTTTCTGCATGACTTAGTTAAACAAATTATTTGTAATGATCAGAACTGAGGACCCGAAATTTCAGTCAGACAAGATGTAAAAATCAGAAAATTTTATTGAAGACCAGGGTAAGGAGAGGCAAGCACGAGCAAGGAACAAGAACCTCTGAGGACAGAGAAACAGGTTAGGGATGGTTCTAGGGAGGGGAAGCCAAAGGTAAAAAATAGAAAGAGGATCACTAACCTTCCTTGTGTAGTGGGGAAAGAGAGGTCCAGGTAATACAGTGGTAGCGGCCCGTAGCACACCCAGGGATGGACAGAGCTTGGAGGGCAAGGGATGGGGGCAGACAGATCAGGGCAACAAACTCTCAGAGGGTCAGACGAGGAGCAGTGGTCAGGGTGCGGGAAAGGGTCAGACACTTGTAGGTATATCAGGCAGACAATATCCAAGGCGAGGCAGGAGGCAGAGGTCAAAAGAGAACAGGGTCGAGACCAGAAAACAGAAGCCAGTGAAGAATCCGACGTGGGCAAGGCAAGGCAGGAAAATCCAAGGGACAAAAAGAGTTCGAGGTCATGGTCAGGTCAGGAAGAATGCTGGATCTACTCACTCTAAGGCTTTCAAAAATCTGGCACTGTCTGCCTGCCTGAGAGCTGAATATAACAGTGGTGAGCAGGTGGAGGACATGAGCCTGATTGTGCTCCAGCGCAGCAGCATGCAGGTGAGCCAGATGAGCTTGATGAGGAGTAATGAGGAGAAAACATAGCAGGCAGACGGCCAGAAACATGACAGTACCCCCCTCCTAAGGTCCGGCTCCTGACGGACCCTTCGGCTGATCAGGATGGAGGCGGTGAAAGTCCCTCAGGAGAGACTTGTCGATGACGAAGCGACCAGGAATCCAGGACCGTTCCTCTGGTCCATATCCCTCCCAGTCAACCAGGTAATGGAGGCCACGTCCCCTTCTCTGGACCGGAGGATGCGCCGCACGGTGTAGATGGGATCCCCATCCAGGAACCGGGTGGGCGGGAGGGGTCTGGAAGGAGGCTCAAGACGAGGTGAGGTGTAGGGTTGACCCGCGACACATGGAATGTGGGGTGAACCCTCATAGAACGGGCAGCTGTAGGCGGACCGCCGCTGGGTTCACAACCTTGGAGATGGGGAAAGGACCAATGAAACGGGGTGCCAACTTCCGACTCTCCACCCGTAGGGGGAGATCCTTGGACGACAACCAGACCTTCTGGCCAACACGGTAGGTGGGTGCCGGGACACGGTGCCGATTGGCAGATCTGGACTGCACCTCGGACATCTTGACCAGGGTCCTCCTGGCCCTCTCCAGATTCGTTGGCACCGCATAGCTGCAGCGTGAGCGGAGGGGACCTTGGCCTCCCTCTCTTGAATAGAGAAGATAGGTGGCTGGAACCCATGGACAATGTAAAAGGGTGAGAGACCGGTGGAGCTAGAGGAAGGGAATTCAAGGCATGTTCCACCCAGGGTAAGTTTAGTGACCATCTGGTAGGGTCAGAGTCACAAAGGATACGAAGCCTGTCTCAACCTCCTGGTTAGCCCTCTCGGTCTGTCCATCTGTTTGGGGATGGAAACCAGACGATAAACTGACAGATATGCCAAGCATGGCGCAGAACTCCTTCCAGAACCGAGAGACGAATTGGGGCCTCTGTCCGAGACAATGTCAGTGGGGAGCCCATGGAGGCGGAAAACCTCCCGAGCCATAATCTCCCCCATCTCCTTAGCGGAGGGGAGTTTCTTGAGGGGAACCAGATGGACCATCTTAGAGAACCTGTCAACATAGTTAACAGGACAATGAAACCGTCGGAACTGGGCAAACCTGTGACGAAGTCCATGGCGATGTGTGACCAAGGGCGTGATGGGATGGGAAGGGGCCGCAACAGCCCTGAGGGGGCGACGAGACGACTTGCTTGGCAGCATTGATGACAGGCTGTAATGAACTCCTTAACGTCCTTGGTCATGGAGCCCCACCAGAATTGAGACCGGACAGTTTGCAAGGTCTTGCTGATGCCTGGATGACAGAATAGGCGGGACTTATGGCAGAAACTGAGTACCTTGGGGACCAGATGTTCCGGAACAAACAGCCTGTCGGGGGGCACGAGGTTGGAACCAGAAGATCACGGGTGGCGTCCCTAACCTCCTCCTCCAGCCCGGTCACAGACAGCCTCACCGAGTCTGGGAGGATAAACTCCTCTGCACCCGTGGCCCCCAACTCAGAGGATTCGTGAATTCTTGACAAGGCATCCGGCTTAATGTTCTTGGTCCCAGGTCTGTAAGAGAGTGTAAAATTAAACCGTCCAAAAAACAGGGCCCACCTTGCTTGTCTGGGGTTGAGTCGTTTGGCCGCTCTCAGGTACTCCAGGTTCTTGTGGTCGGTCCATACTAAAATGGTCCTTGGCCCCTCCAGCCAGTGTCTCCATTCCTCAGTGCCAGCTTGACGGCCAAAAGTTCCCTGTCCCCTACATCATAATTGCGTTCAGCGCTGGCTAGAGACCTGGAAAAGAAGGCACAAGGATGAATACGGCCGTCAGCGGTTCTCTGACTTAGGACAGCACACCCCAGTGCTGGAGGCGTCGACCTCCACAATAAATGTCTCGCCGGGTCAGGGGACCGGAGAACCGGAGCAGAGGTGAACAGAGACTTGAGTCTGGAGAAAGCCTCCTCTGCTCCACATGAACTGGACCTTGGATGAGGTAATGGCATGAAGAGGAGATGCTACTTGGCTATAATTACGGATGAAACGACGGTAAAAGTTTGCAAATCCAAGAAATCTCTGTAACTGTTTGCGGTCAGTGGGTGGGCCATTCGGAGACTGCTGAGATCTTAGAGGGATCCATGATCACCTTGTTGGGAGAAATTATGTAGCCAAGAAAAGATGTGGTGGTGTGGAACTCACATTTCTCTGCCTTTACAAAAAGATGATTCTGGAGAAGGCGAAGAAGAACCGACCGAACATGGTACTGTGGGAATCCAGATCCTGAGAGTAGATAAGAATGTCATCAAGGTAAACAAATACAAAGTGCCCAACCATGTCCCTCAAGACGTCATTGACCAGGCTTGGAAGACAGCTGGTGCATTGGTAGCCCAAAGGGCATGACCAGGTACTCGTAATGACCAGTGGGGTGTTGAACGCGGTCTTCCACTCGTCCCCTCCCTGATGCGAACAGATGGTATGCGTTGCGCAGTCTAATTTCGTAAAAAACTGGCCCCTTGATTGATCAAAGGCAGAATTCATGAGGGAAGGGGATACCGATTTTAACGGTAATGCATTGAAGGCCCCTGTAATCTATGCAAGGCCTCAGAGAACCATCCTTCTTGCCACAAAAAAAAACCAGCACCAGCAGGAGACGAGGACGGGCGAATGATACCCGCCTGAGAGAATCCTGTATGTACCTACTCATGGCTTGGTTCTCGGGAGCAGACAATGAATATAAACGCCCCTTGGGAGGTGATGTACCTGGCAGGAGGTCAATGGCACAATCATAGGGCCTGTGAGGGGGAGGGCTGTTGCCCGGGACTTATTGAACACCTCCTTCAGATGGTATTCAGATGGCACTTGGATAAGTCCGGGTAAGTTTCTTCAATGGCATTGTCTGGGAAGGAAGGGAGCAGGCAGAGAGCAAACAGGTAGCAGAGCAGGACCTAGACCAGCCCAAAATCTCCTTGGCCTGCCAGTCAATGTGAGGATTATGTTGTTAAGCCATGAGGCCCCCAACACGATGGGAAGCTGTGGTGAATGGATAATAACAAAAGTGATCTCCTCCTGATGATTACCCCAAGCGTCAGACTGACCTTTTCTGTGATAAGGTGGACCGGCTAATATGATGTCCATCCAAAGCTAGAACATTATGGACCGATGAAGAGCGGAGGAGCTTGATATTGAGGCCCCTGGCAAAGGACTCATCCATAAACTCTGTATCAGCTCCGGAGTCAATGAAGACTGACACCTGGTGGGGATGGAGGAGACCACAAGGTTAGCAGAAAAAGAAAAAGAGGAGATGGACAACATGTTATGGCTCAGTAGAACTCCCCTATCCTCTACTGAGCCTGCCCTTTTAATGGACATTGGCCGCCATGTGACCCTTGCCCCACAAAAAACATAAATTAAACTGCCTTCTGCGAGAACGTTCCTCCATGGAGATCCTTGTTCTCCCCAACTGCATCGGCTCAGATCTGGCGATTCACTGAGGGGGGAGAAACGTGGCTCGGACAGAGACCTGAGTGACCAAATGGCAGATGAAACCTCGTTGTGACGCTCTCCCTTCTCCTTTCAGTGAGGCGAAGGTCTATCTGGTTGCCAATCCTCAAGGTCCTTGAGGGACTTAGGATAATCTCGAGTGCCAATTCATCCTTGATATTTTCATTAAGGCCTTGCATGAAACATCCATTAATGCCTCTTGGTTCCAGCTACTGTCTGCAGCTAACAGATGAAAATCAATTCTGTAAGAGGCACACTCTACCCCCCTGTTTCAAGATAGTAGCCCCCTAGCTGCCTCCTCTCAGGGAGGATGGGGTCAAAAACCCTGATCAGTTCCTTAGAAAACGCAGAGTAGGTCAAACAGGAATCCGATTCATTCTGCCATTCTGCTGTACCCCACTGTTTGCCTTACCGGACAGAAGTGAGATAACAAATGCCACTTTAGAGCGTTCAGTGGGAAAGAGGAAGGCTGTAACTCAAAGTGGATCTCACACTGAGTGAGGAAAGCACGGCACTGGTCAGAGTCTCCCTTGAATAGCTCGGGAGGGGTCAGACGAGGCTCCTTGACCGCCGCGGGCTGAACTGCCGGGGCTGGTTGGGAAGGTGTTAGTGGTTGTGCCTGGTCAGGAGGAGAAGACATGTTACGCAGCGTGGTAATAATCTCATTCATGGCTGTGTGGCGATACTAGACGGAAACTCAGATTTGGTGAACTTTTAGTTTTAATAGGTTGCACAACAACGCCACCCTGGGAATTTCACCCAGAGAATATTTCTTTTGGTATAAGGCACACAGGTTCAGTTATGCATGAATTTAGCACATCTGAGACAGTTTCAAATTTATAAAACAACCATTTATTAAGCTCTTTTTAAAACACTTTTTAAAACCAGTTTCTCTTTTAAGAATGGGACACAAAGGAAAACAAAGAAAATCAAAGTAAGTGCAGTAGCTGAAGTTACCGGCCAGAGGGGGCGCTATAGGGACGGAATCCACCAAACACAGCAAACAAACAAAAAAAACCCTTTGACACACCAGACGCAGTGAGACAACCCAAACTCAAGAATCACAGCACGCAGAAGAGGAAGACACCGTCACCACACCAACACCGCCACCGGACCTCAGCAACTGCAAAACAACAAAAGAAAAACAGTTAACCAAGATAACAATCTTAAACCTAATTAGAAAAAAACAATATCAGCCCAACTAAATAAAAGACAAAAAGGGCCGTAAGCAAAATAAGTAAAGTAATAGAAATTAACAATAGCCAATGCAAGTTAAAACATCAGGACCATGCGTGGCCCGCTTGTCATGCCACAACAGGAGGTGAAAGGGGTGCGCCGATGCCACACCCCAAACACCGCTTCGATGGAGGCGGATAATACCGCCGCAGTCCAACTTTAAAAACGACTGAGATGGAAGTCCGGGAAAACGAACGCCGACTGACAGATCCGGGAAACGAACGCAGACAGAGCAAAGCAGAGTAGATCCGAGCAGCAATGGTCCAACTGTGGGGGACCTAGAAAAATTAATTAGCCACCATTTTAAATAAAACTAACAAACTATTGCTTAGATGAGCGTTAGTTTCCTACCTGCCGATCCAAACACGCACACACACACTCGCAGAAGGAGGAAGAGAAGGAGCGCAGCGCAGTGGCGCTTTACCTATAATCACAATTCAATTTAGATTTTCTGGCCAAGATCAGCTGAAGTGCAGGGAGAGAGAACACCTACCACCAGGATCTTAGTGTAGCACGCACCAGCCAGCCAGAGATTTTGTTACTTTCCGCTGCCAGAGTCCACAGGATGCAAGCCACACAGCGGAAGAGCAAAGACGACACATCCTGAATGAACGCCGCAGCTCCTTATATACCACGCCCACCTTAACAACCGGAACTCCTCACCTGACAACCACCTGTGTGGAATTAGGTGCATTTCTATACCACTACATTCTACCCCCCCTTCTTGCATCGTCGACCGACGATGACCAATTCAAACCAATACCATAGTTCCAAGGTCTAAACATAGCTGAATCAGTTGGCAGGGATGCAGAAGAACCTCCAGGAAGATCGTCTCCTGCTGGCCGTGGAAGATGGTACACATTAGAATGTTGTCCAGCAGTTGTACGTTTGGAGCGACGTAGGGCCACTGGATCAAAACAGCTGACAGTTGGAACAGTCCCAGATGTAGAGGGTTCAGCAGATACAACTGGTTCACATGGTGACCCCAGTTCCCGGGATGCAGCTGGAGGCTGTGATCTACCAGAAGGTAAGTCAGAAGCAACCACCAGGGGTTGTTCACAAACAAACAGATCATAATCAAATGGGCTTGTCCTCAGACAGTCCCTTTTACAGGAGGCAAGTTGTGAGGAGGAATGTGATCAGGAGGAACAACACCAACCACAGGCTTTAGCATGGTCCGGTGCACCTGTCTTACTTTACTCTGGTCATTCATAGGTGCAATGGTGTAAACAGAGCCATCCTCCTTTGGTGCCCTCAACACTTTATACTTAACCGAGCTCCATCGGTCCCTGGTCTTATGAGGCCCCCTAGCAGTAAAGTCACGCAAAAACACAAATTGACCTTCCTTTAGTGGCAGATGTTTCACATGAGTGTCATGGGCATGCCTTCGGCGATCTGCAGCATGTTTCAGGTGCTCTCTAGCCCCATCAAAGGCTACCTGCAAACGAGCCTGATGCTCTTGAACCCACTCATGGACAGAACCACCAACTGGACTCTCAACTCTACCCAACAGGAAATCTAGGGGCAGTCTAGGTTCCTGACCAAACATCAAAAGGAAAGGAGACTCTCCAGTAGATTGGTGAGGAGTTGTGTTGTAGCAATAAAGAACCTGGGGCAAACAGGCATGCCAATCTCTTTTCCGAGATACAGGCAGCGTCCTTAACAGATTGTGCAGTGTCCGATTAAAACGCTCACATTGGCCATTTCCTTCTGGGTGGTATGGAGTGGTGCGTGATTTTATAATACCATACAAGCTACACAGCTGCTGGATAAGTGAGCTCTCAAAGTTACGACCCTGGTCGGAGTGCAACCGAGCTGGAACACCGAACTTATAAAACCATTCAGACACCAAAACCTTAGCCACAGTGGCTGCTCGCTGATCCCGTGTGGGGACAGCAACAGTATATTTACTGAAAACATCCGTCAAGACCAAGACATTTTCTAAGCCATTCTGAGTGGGCTCTAAGGTGGTATAATCAATAGCCAAAATTTCATTAGGACGTGACGCTAGTAAATGTCCCATGTAGCCATGAGCTTTAGGGTGGACATCCTTTGCCACCTGGCACCTCTCACAAGCCTGGCACCATTGGGCCACTTCAGAGGCCATATGAGGCCAGTAACACCGGGACCGCAAGAGCGCCAAAGTTCGCTCCACTCCCTGGTGACCATGTTCTTCATGGACTTGGGTCAGAACATCTTTAATTAGCACACTTGGTAGCACCAACTGGAACACAACATCACCCCCGTCAGATCTAAATACCCTTCGATAGAGAACTCCATTTCTCTCGACAAACCGGTCCCACTGTCGAAGCAAAACCAACGTGGATGAAGACAACTGGGCCCGCTCCTCTCGACTGGGATGCTGTCCCCTCTTCCAGAACACCAACATGTCTTGTAAAACAGGATCTGCCTGCTGCAAAGCACAAAGTTCAGCTGTAGTATGCTGTGGCAAAACTGCAACAACTGCTTGGGTTGCCTCAACCTTTTCAATCCCCAAAGCTTCCTGCAATGCTCTAGGCATAGCTGTACCTGGAAGCATGACTTTCACATCTGGTGGATCAGGTGGGTGCTGGCGAGAAAGTGCATCAGCATTGGTTACTCCGACCTGACCGGTACTTTATCTCAAAATCAAAAGATGCTAGCTGAGCAGCCCACCTCTGTTCAGTGGCAGCCAATTTAGCGGTGGACAGATGGCTGAGAGGGTTGTTATCGGTGTAGACAATACATCTGTTCCCCAACAGATACTCCCTAAACTTGTCAGTCATGGCCCACTTAAGGGCCAGAAACTCAAGCTTCATGGAGCTGTAATTTACCATGTTTCGCTCTGTGGGTCTCAAACCTCGACTGGCATAAGCAATCGGTCTCACCTTGCCTCCTTGCATCTGAGAGAGAACTGCTCCCAAGCCACCATGGCTGGCATCAACCTCCAAGATAAATGGCTGAGTGAAATCTGCATAGGCCAACACTGGTGTTGTTATCAACTTAGCCTTCAGGATTTCAAAGCTCTTTTGACACTCATCAGTCCAACATGCAGCAAGTCCACAATCTGATTTCTTACCAGCTTTGGCACCAGTACACTGAGCCACAGCTCTATGCAAAGGAGCTGCCAGTTTTGCAAAACCTTCCACAAAACGACGGTAATAACTGGCAAAGCCAAGGAACGACCGAAGTTCTGAAACTTTAGAGGGAGTTGGCCAGTTGGCTACAACTTCAACTTTACTAGGATCTGTAGCAACCCCTTCACCAGAGATCACATGTCCTAAATAACGTACCTCTTTTTGAAAGAAGGAACATTTACTGAGCTTTGCTTTAAGCCCCTGTTGTAAAAGTCGATCCAGCACCACCTTCAAGCGTTCCAGATGTTGATCCACACTTGAAGAGAAAACAACAATGTCATCAAGATATAACAGGACAGATTGGCACTGTTGATCCCCAAAAATCCGCTGCATTAACCGCTGGAATGTGCTAGGCGCATTACAGAGCCCAAAAGGCATCCGGTTCCATTCAAACAGCCCAAAGGGGGTACAAAAGGCAGTTTTTGAACGATCTGCCTCCACAACTGGAACCTGATTATACCCGCTAGCCAGATCAAGGGTGGAAAACCAACATGCACCAGACAAGGCATCCAACGACTCTTCTATTCGTGGAAGAGGAAAAGAATCTTTTCGGGTCTTGCTATTCAACTGCCTATAGTCAACACACATCCGAATACTTCCATCTTTCTTTCTCACCAAACTATGGGAGAAGCATATGGGCTGCTACTCTCTCTAATGATCTGTGAAGCTAGTAATTGGTTGATATGGTCCTTCACCACCTCATAATCAGAAGGGGGAATACGCCTATAGCGTTGTTTAACTGGGACATCGTCAACCAAAGGAATTTCGTGAGCTATCACACTAGTACAGCCCAGGTCACCATCATGAGATGAGAAAACTGTCATGTACTGATGGAGCAATGATCTCACCTGACCTTGTTCTTCCACAGGCAGTGAAGACAAATCCAAGTCCTTCACCTGCTGTTGCACACTAACTGAAGCTGTCTGGCACCCCAGCGTGGCTACTTTTGCTGGAACTTCAGTAATTCCTGCAGGGAGACTCACCACATTAACAACATTCAGTGTGCCAACAACAGTGCGGGGGTATAACACCACTTCAGTCAAACCAACATTAATAATGGGCACATAAGCTGTACCCCTGATTACAGGAACCAAAGCAGGGGAAGCAAGCAAACCAGAAGGCAATCCGG
This sequence comes from Poecilia reticulata, assembly GCF_904066995.2. Classification (NCBI taxonomy): domain Eukaryota; kingdom Metazoa; phylum Chordata; class Actinopteri; order Cyprinodontiformes; family Poeciliidae; genus Poecilia; species Poecilia reticulata. The sequence continues at coordinate 324,817 of NC_088830.1, read as the reverse complement.
ACTCTAAAGGTTCAAACAGAGCGGTAGAGCTCGAGTACCCATCAGAACATGTGGCAGCCACAATTTTCATGACTCCACCAGGGATCCGACAGCCCTTTCTACCCCTGACCTTAGCCCTTCCAGGACTACGAGGCTCTTGCAAGTAGGCAGATTGACACTGCTGCAGTGCCTGCACAACTGCCTGGGGTGCCTCAGAGACACCAGACACAGAAGACCAAGCTACACCATGCAGCCCAAACAGTTCCTGATAACACTTCCTGATCACATTCATCCCCAAAACACCTGGGACTTTAGCTGGGAACTCACCACAAGGGTCCTGCACAACTAAAACACCACAGTTGGGAATCAATTTGCCACAGAGTTGTACATCAAGTTCTAAATAGCCAACATAAGGAATCCTAAGACCATTGGCAGCTCTAAGCTCCAACCAATGACACGAATGGAGGCGCTCCCAACCCCAGGACTCCATATGCTGACGAAAAAAACTCTCAGAGACAGTGGACACCATTGAACCAGTATCCACCAAACATGTGACTGTTACACCACCCATGACTACATCTGCATGAGGACAAGCTGAAATCAATTTAGAAGCACCCAAGCTTCCAGTAACGGCTTGTGAGCCAATAGCATCCCCACCCAAACTGTGGCTCTGCAGTTCGGTGGGAACTAGTTTTCCGCCGCTGAAGCAGAATGGGACCGAGTAGCTGAATCTGACTGAACTTGGGTTCGACGAGGGGCACGCACCCCGTCACACTCTCGTGCAAAATGACCAGGCTGATTACACCGCCTACAGATAACTGGACCAGCAAAGGGTGGACGGTTAGGACGACGGAAATTCTGCAACTGAGAAATGCTCTCACTAAGCTGCTGGAGCTGCTCTTGCTGATGCTTTAGCATTTCTCTTATCTGACTCATTTCCGTTGCTGATGTCAAAGAAGCTATCTGAGAACCGCCATGAACCCCATACTGGACACCATAAACTGAAGGAACCGACTGACTGCGGCTTCTCACAGGATGAGGTACCCCTTCGCGTTCCCACTGGATCGCTGCAGTCCTGACATCAAGCAAAGTGCTGTCTGGCCTCACGCGTACGAGCTGCTTCAGCTCACGACGCAGAGAACCGTCCAACACCTGCTCAACAAACTGATCTCTTAGCAGCGTCTCAGAATTCAACATACCAGCAGGTGCGCGTTGCTTTACCTTCTCCATAAGACCCATTAATGCGAGGGAGAACTCCTGAAGACTCTCTCCCTCTTGTTGTCTTCTGGAAAAGAAGGCCTCTTGCAGAGCAACATATGACTCTGAGCAACCATACAATTCCTGTAAGATTTCAAATATCCTAGCAGGGTCCTCTCTCTCTGCACTAGAGCGATACTTTATTTCATTCCTAGCCTCTCCATCCAAGTGATCAAACAGGAAAAACGCTTGGTCAGCCACAGATAGATGTCGCGCTCTCATACACACCTTCGCTTCCTCCATCCACTCACTCAATCCTATGCCTGTCCTTCCTCTAAGATGGGGCATTTCCTATCTCTAGGCACAAAAATCAGTCTCTCTGCTACAGGGAGACTAGGCGTAGGAGGGCATTAGGCAATGCTGAAGAAGTGGACGGCGAGCACTTAAGCTAGCCTGCCCTTGTCGCAACTGCTCATTGTCAGCTCTTAAGCTTGCTACCAGCTTTTAAGTTCCTGAATTTCTTCTTCCATTGTCACAAGCTTATGGCCTTCTGATTACTGCAGTGCAAAAATAAATTTAAAAAAAATCTACGGTTAAACTATTAACACCTCACCCACCACTTGAAGCTCTACATGGAACCACTGCTGCTCTGTCTCTGGATCGGCCAATCTGCACAAATAGGAGGGGAAAAAAAAATAAAAACACAAACAAATATTGAAAAACAAATGTCTCAGATGTTCATAAAAAGCATAATCCTGCCAACAACGCCAAAAATGTGCCGATACTAGACGGAAACTCAGATTTGGTGAACTTTTAGTTTTAATAGGTTGCACAACAACGCCACCCTGGGAATTCACCCAGAGAATATTCTTTGGTATAAGGCACACAGGTTCAGTTAGCATGAATTAGCACATCTGAGACAGTTTCAAATTATAAAACAACCATATTAAGCTCTTTTAAAACACTTTAAAACCAGTTTCTTTTAAGAATGGGACACAAAGGAAAACAAAGAAAATCAAAGTAAGTGCAGTAGCTGAAGTTACCGGCCAGAGGGGCGCTATAGGACGGAATCCACCAAACACAGCAAACAAACAAAAAAAACCCTTGACACACCAGACGCAGTGAACAACCCAAACTCAAGAATCACAGCACGCAGAAGAGGAAGACACCGTCACCACACCAACACCGCCACCGGACCTCAGCAACTGCAAAACAACAAAAGAAAAACAGTTAACCAAGATAACAATCTTAAACCTAATTAGAAAAAAACAATATCAGCCCAACAAAATAAAAGACAAAAAGGGCCGTAAGCAAAATAAGTAAAGTAATAGAAATTAACAACAGCCAATGCAAGTTAAAACATCAGGACCATGCGTGGCCCGCTTGTCATGCCACAACAGGAGGTGAAATGAGTGCGCCGATGCCACACCCCAAACACCGCTTCGATGGAGGCGGATAATACCGCCGCAGTCCAACTTTAAAAACGACTGAGATGGAAGTCCGGGAAAACGAACGCCGACTGACGGATCCGGGAAACGAACGCAGACAGAGCAAAGCAGAGTAGATCCGAGCAGAACAGAGCAGCAATGGTCCAACTGTGGGGGGACCTAGGAAAAATTAATTAGCCACCATTTTAAATAAAACTAACAAACTATTGCTTAGATGAGCGTTAGTTTCCTACCTGCCGATCCAAACACGCACACACACACTCGCAGAAGGAGGAAGAGAAGGAGCGCAGCGCAGTGGCGCTTTACCTATAATCACAATTCAATTTAGATTTTCTGGCCAAGATCAGCTGAAGTGCAGGGAGAGAGAACACCTACCACCAGGATCTTAGTGTAGCACGCACCAGCCAGCCAGAGATTTGTTACTTTCCGCTGCCAGAATCCAAAGGATGCAAGCCACACAGCGGAAGAGCAAAGACGACACATCCTGAATGAACGCCGCAGCTCCTTATATACCACGCCCACCTTAACAACCGGAACTTCCTCACCTGACAACCACCTGTGTGGAATTAGGTGCATTTCTATACCACTACACCAGCATTAAGTCGACTAATAGCACTTTCGACATTGCTGCGCCAATCTTGTGCTGACGAAGGATCCATTTTGGCCAGATTTTTCTGTAATGATCAGAACTGAGGACCCGAAATTTCAGTCAGACAAGATGTAAAAATCAGAAAATTCTTTATTGAAGACCAGGGTAAGGAGAGGCAAGCACGAGCAAGGAACAGGAACCTCTGAGGACAGAGAAACAGGTTAGGGATGGTTCTAGGGAGGGGAAGCCAAAGGTAAAAAATAGAAAGAGGATCACTAACCTTCCTTGTGTAGTGGGGAAAGAGAGGTCCAGGTAATACAGTGGTAGCGGCCCGTAGCACACCCAGGGATGGACAGAGCTTGGAGGGCAAGGGATGGGGGCAGACAGATCAGGGCAACAAACTCTCAGAGGGTCAGACGAGGAGCAGTGGTCAGGGTGCGGGAAAAGGGTCAGACACTTGTAGGTAATATCAGGCAGACAATATCCAAGGGCGAGGCAGGAGGCAGAGGTCAAAAGGCAGAAACAGGGTCGAGACCAGAAAACAGAAGCCAGTGAAGAATCCGACGTGGGCAAGGCAAGGCAGGAAAATCCAAGGGACAAAAAAAGAGTTCGAGGTCGTGGTCAGGTCAGGAAGGAATGCTGGATGTCTACTCACTCTAAGGCTTTCAAAAATCTGGCACTGTCTGCCTGCCTGAGAGCTGAATATAACAGTTGGTGAGCAGGTGGAGGACATGAGCCTGATTGTGCTCCAGCGCAGCAGAATGCAGGTGAGCCAGATGAGCTTGATGAGGAGTAATGAGGAGAAGAGCATAGCAGGCAGACAGGCCAGAAACATGACATTATTTTGAATTATAGCCAGAGAGAAGCAAACAATTTATTCCCTGTTTTAAACAACTATATTTTGTAGAAATCTATTTGACACATGACATCATTGTTAATTTTAATGTATTCAATTCAAAATATTCAGTATTACTTTGGAAACTCATTCGAATAGTTAAAACATTTGTGAATTTTGATTTAACCTCTTTTATATTTTGCTGAAGCCCAAAACTGAAACATTTCTCAATAGATCAGATTAACTCACAATTTGTAGATTAGATTCATTCCATGCATCTCCCCCTGTTTCTGTATTGAAACACAGTTTAGTGTTTCAATACAGAAACTCCTAAGAAACCCACTCAAATCATTTAGCCCACATTTCTTTCATTGCTAACTATAACAGTTGGATGTAATTTAAACAGGGTGTTTACACCTCAGTGAAAGAATTGAATAGTTGATTGACAATATGTGCAGTAAACCCATAATTTGGTTCAGTAATTTTCTGAAGAGTAATTTTCCTAAGATTTGAAATGGATTAAAATAAATTTAAATCAATGCTTGAGATACTAGTCCTCATATTTGTAGCCACTGTAATTTGAGCCATCTAGACTATCCTCTTTTGTATTAGAAGTGTGGCTGGTTGTGCTTTAGTAAATCAGGAAATTAACAGTTTTTACTGTACTTTTATCCTTTTTCAATCGTTGTCATGCTGCAGAGAGTCCTAACACTCTGCTGCATCGAGCCTTCACTTGTACCGTTAAACTTATCCTGGGGGTCAAATAGCAGAGGTCAGAATGAAAAGGCAGTAGACCATGAATGTGCTGTAAATAAACTAAGGTGAGAAAAACTGGCATCACACAATTCGAAAATTCAAGAAAAACAATTAAAACTACCAAGTTTTGTTGGCAGCCATTTTGTCTCCAACCTGTAGACTGAGAGGAATCCCAGGGGCCCAGGTCACATGACCAGAGGCGAAGAACCCAGGACCAACCAGGGCAACAGACAAGCAGGAGCCTCTGACTCTCAGGATGACTTTACACGTGATGTTCCATTTGCCCCATCAGAAACTGTCCAGGGCAGCATTCAGTCCTGCTGTGCAGACAAATCTGGACAAAGTGTGTGGCCCCCCTTGACAGAGCGAGGGAGAGACGGAGAGATACAGCATGTCATTGTTTTCAAACCTCCGTATCACGTCGGGCAGAATCCGGTGGTCTTTTCTGCCACAGGAGACCCTCAGAGATCACGCCTGGGTCTCGTCCTTCAGCCAGGTGTTTCCTCAGAGATCAGATCCTGTGAGCTGCAATCCATCCTCATGTGACAACAGGAAAAATCAGTCCAACCTCACTGACCTCTGTAGAAGCTGTAAGAATCGTCCAATAGGTCTTTGCCCTCAAACAGCAGTCCAGCAGAAGATGATACAATTCGTATGTGTAGAAAGTGCAAATGTCCAAGTCAGCGTGGCTAAGAACAGCAGAGGCCTGAAGCCTTTTCTCCTCACCTCCTCGCACAGCCCTGAACCCGCAAAACCCGGCCCCCACGGTTCCCATCAGACCACAGGAAGCAGCACTGCTAGAGTAAAACACAAAGTAAATTAAGAAAATACAAGTGTATGCCCCCTTTTGCTCACATAATTATAAATTAAATGTATTTTCTGTAGCTTGTGATGTAGATGAAGAGTTGCCTCTTTTTTTTGTTTGTTTTGTTGTTCCAGCCAGGCTCAGGGTCACTGGAGCGGCTCAGATAACGTCCACTGCCTCAGTCTGAGCTCAAAAGATCAAATAGAAATGCATTAAGATGATTCACCCTCAGATGTTTCAGAATGAACCGGTTGTAGAACCAACTCCTCTCAAAAATCTAACTAAGAAATTATTAAACATTTTGACAACATTTTGTATTTCCAGCTTCATACACTTTTCATCTATTGGTTATTCAAATGCATATGTAAAATAATTAATTCAATATTGTACAATTTAACACAAAAGCATCCTTGTGATATTGCCACACTTTAAGACAACCAGTTAAATTTCCTTAATAATTTAGGTCAAAAGAAAACTGTAATCAATTATTCTTTATTCCATTAATGAAAATATTACCATTATCCTGATATTTTTCAAAACTGCTGAGTGTTGTATTTATGTATTGTTTTCTTTTTAGAATTAAAAAATTGTTCACATTTTGTCAGAATTTTTCTCCATGTCCCCTTTGGGGCTCCGTAGAATTTAAAGTACTTTTAACCAAAATGTTCTCAATGATAACAATTAAATCCAACTGTAACTTTATACAATTAAAATTAGAGGTGATGCAGGAAACTCATCAATCTGAAAATAAACATGGCATAGATATTGATTAAAGATATTCAATTTTATATAATCAATTGTTAATTTAGTAAGAGCTTCTCTATAACTCTGTATTTCAGTCATGCAGGACTGAAATACAGAGTGTAAGAGCTCATTAAATGAACTCACAATATACCAATGTCAAATGAATACATTCATAATTAACCATATCTTTAAATCGACTAGTAATTAGAGTTTATTTCTTCTCCACCCCTGTTGATATAATTTAAAAATTTGAAAGTGATTTTGCATTTACTTTTCTTCAAAACTAAAATTTTACAGGGTTTCACAAGTTTTCCAAATCATCTATCTAGAATTGAAAGTAGACTATTAAATGTTTTAAATGTAAAGTTTTATCAGAAATGTTTTATCTTTATTAAGTTTTGTAACATAACCACTGTTTGTTTGTTTTTTCCTGGATAAAATACATTGCAAGGTAAATGTATCATATGGGTTGTATAACAGTTGTTGTTATTTCGTTGAAAAAATTTTCCGTATTTCCATTTCTAAAGCTGATTTTTGGGCAGGTCATATTGGTTTTAGGTGTGGCTGACATTAATGTATAAAAAGGGGCGTGTGCGTCGGCGCGGGGCGGCGCAATCAGAGAGGAAGACGCTCACCATCAGGTCCGTGCAGCGGGAGACTTGAATTGCCTGAATGTTTAGAATAAGCTACAAATCGAAGAAAAGAGATAAAACAGCAATCAAGGTTCGCCCAAGCGGCGCGGATCGAGCGCTTTAGGAGCTGGATTGGAGCTTGCACCCAAGAAACGCCGCCAGGTGCAAGAGTACGCCAATTGGCTAGAGGACGCCGACGGATCGAGAGGACGCCACCGGGGAGGAAAAGAAAGACATTCCCGGTGAGATCTGGACTTTACGTTTCTTTTTGGGGGATTTTTGGGTGGTACCACTCCTTTTTCTAATTTTTTGGGGAGGGTTTTTTCGACGTGTTGGATTTTTCGTTTTGGATTGGGATTTTGGAGTAAAAGGGCGAAAGGCTGCCAGGATATGGAACTCTTTTACGGACAATATTCGCAGTAATAAGGATCGTGAGTTTTGCATTTATCTATTTGGGTTTCTTTACTGACATGAACTGAGTGAATTAAATCTATCCTAAACTTGTTTTGAGTAATTTTTGGTTACTGATTCACTCATCAAGATAAAGGGTATTTCCTTAGTTTGTGGTTTTTTGTAATAAATCATGGTGGCTAAAAATCAAACAAAATTTCATTCTGAGTGGTTTGACTATTTATTTTTGTTGACAATTTAACTGGTGTAACATATTTTACCTGATGCCTGAGAAGTAACCCCCTTGTGTGTGTTTGTGAGTTCCGCTTTAAATAGAAGCCGGATTTTACAAAATGGTGGCCCGTATGGGGTGCGGGATATTATAATTTTAGGTTTTGTGCTATATATGTTGACACAGTTAAAGAGAATATTGTTGTAGATTTGAATTTGTGATTGGGTGTTTTTTTAAGATGGATGACATAACAACTCAATCAGAACATGCTGAGGAAAAAGATACTGATCAGGATGAGGAAGAAAGTGGAGCAGGTCTTCTTGTAGATCAGGAAGAGGCAATTGACAACAGAGGAGGAGAAGCCTGGGTTACAAGGAGAAATCCTGTAGGTGAAATAACTTCTCTGATTAGCTCCCTTTATGTATCCGATAATGAAGTTGAAGAAAGAGAGGAAGAGGAGGAAGAATATCTTCCTATGTTAGACATTAGAGAGATTAGGGGTGACTTAACTAGCATGGGGGGTAGGATTACATAATTGGAAGAAGATTTCCGGGCCTCTGTTGATAGTGCTTTGAATAGGGAGCAAAACATCAGGACATATATAGATAGGAATGTCGAGGCCATGGAGCAATGCATGAACAGAGCCTTTAAGGAATTTGAAGCTAAGGTTGTAGACTGTTTGCTGCGGCGAGATGAGAAGTGGAGGGCTGAAATAGAGAAGCTAAAGCGCGCTAGACTCTCTACAGCTATTCATGCTCTTGATAGTATCAGACCAAGTCTCCCCGTGCCTTCTGAGCATCTCTTTTCCACCATGAGGCCTACTTTACCTGAAACTTCATCTCCTCCTTTAGCCTTACCTGTACAAGGTCTACCACAAGGAAGCCTTGGACCTTCACCCCCCCCAAGGACGGATCAAACTACTGCCTACTCCACTCCAGGGCTGGTTCCAGTTATGCCATCAGTAAACAGTGGGATGGCCGATTTCCCGGCATCAACCCCCCACTTGACTTCATCAAGCCGAACACCTGTGATTTATTCCAAGCCCCCCGTGCACCTGGAGTTTCCCACATTTGAAGGTTCAGGAGAAGTTTCTGATGTTTTAAACTTCATTGATCAGTGTGAGACGTATCTAACAGTAAGACCCCTGGCGGATCCTGAATTATTGGGAGCCTTAACTGCTGTCTTAAAAGGCTCGGCTCGGAGTTGGTGGAGTGTGGCTAAAAACAAGATACACAACTGGCTAGATTTTAAGGATGCCTTTTGTGCTGCTTTTCTACCTCCCGACTATTTGTCAGAAGTAGAAGAGAAGTTAAGAGACATGGTCCAGCTGCCAAAGCAATGTCTTGGAGACTTTGCCTTTGAGTATCAAGCACTGTGTCTAAGGTGGAAGCCGGACATCAGTGAGGCAGAGCTGGTGAGGAGGATTCTAAACAACTGCAATCCAAAAATAGCAGGCTGCCTGCGTGGCACAGTCACAACCATGGATCAATTAATAAAGGTGGGATCCCAGGTTGAGAAAGATTGTGCTGGTGTCAAAATCTACTGGGGGAAAGTGGATCAGCACAAGGCCAAAGGGAAAGGCCCAATCAGGGACGCCAGAAATCCTAGAAGATCAGACGACTCTGTATGTGTTGTTCAGCATGGTCCTGCAACCTCCCTGCTTCATGTTCCTATAGAGGTGCGCGACAGGATGTATAATGCTGTACTGGATACAGCCTGCACCTATTCCTTGATGAGAAATAGTCAGTGGAAAATAATCGCTCGAGAAGGGGAGATTTTGAAGCCAGCCGACGACCAAAGGTTTGCACTTGCCAATGGCAAAATATATAGTGCCTTAGGGAAGGCAACAATCCTTTATGGGTGGCATGGGATGTTGTGGTCTTTAGAGACCTTTGTGGTGGAGGATAATAACCTCACCTTTCCCATCATCTTAGGTCTCGATTTTCTGACCAAAACTTCTGCCATTATCAACCTAGGCGACCGCACATATGGGGTAAAAGGGCCAAAAGGTTATACTTTTTACCCTTTTTCATCTTCAGCTGCGACCGCATCATCGGTGCCTGCTAGTTCTTCTCCAATTCACCTGATCCTAGCTCTGCCCATAGAGAACCACAAGGCATCAACCACAGAGTCATATCCTTGGATGACAAAGCAACCACCTGAAGTCCAGAAGCTTTTGAAGGCCTGGCCTTCTGTATGCTCAGATACATTAGGTAGAACATCTGTGGAAGAACACAGAATAATGACCACAGATGAAATACCCATTCGCTGCAGAGCTTACCGGGTGTCTCCTTTCAAGCGGCAGATAATAAAAGAACAGATTGATGGAATGCTCAAAGATGATATAATAGAGCCATCACAGTCTTCCTGGGGGTCCCCTGTTGTCCTTGTTCCCAAACCAGACAAATCTTTTCGATTTTGTGTGGACTACAGAGCTTTGAACACCAAAACTCTTCAGGATGCCTATCCCATGCCCATCATCCATGAGTTGTTGGAGTCAATGACTGGAGCAAACATTTTCAGCACCCTGGATTTAAAGTCTGGCTATTGGCAGATGGCAGTGGCAGAGGACAGCAAAGCTAAAACTGCTGTTATTACCCCATTTGGACTCTATCAATTTAAGTGCATGCCATTTGGATTGAAAAATGCAGGAGCATCCTTTCAACGTTTAATGGAGAAGGTTTTAGGAGAGCTGCGTGGAAAGATCTGCTGTGTGTACATCGATGATGTGATTGTCTTCTCCGCCACCCCTGAGCAACACATGAAGGACCTGGACACAGTATTCGCAAAGCTACACCATGCCAATTTGTCCCTCAATCTTAAAAAATGCAACTTTTTCCAGCAAGAACTCAAGTTTCTTGGACACATTGTGTCAGCAGAAGGTGTTCAGGTGGATTCAGAAAAAACCCATGCCATTACGGCTTATCCAATTCCATCTAACCATAAGACTCTTCAGAGATTTCTCGGGATGGTTGGTTGGTACCACAAGTTCATCTCACACTTTGCAGACATAGCTGCGCCTCTGTATCAGCTGCTCAGAAAAGATGTACGTTGGGAGTGGACAGTGGGCTGCCAACGTGCTTTCATGACACTGAAGAAAGCTTTGGGGGAATCGCCTATACTGGGGCAGCCAAATTTCGAGTTACCATTCGAAATTCATACAGACGCCAGCGATGTTGGTCTGGGAGCTGTCCTGGTCCAACCAACCCCTGATGGAGAAAAAGTCATTGCTTTTGCTTCAAGATCACTGAAAGGAGCAGAGCACAACTACTCCACCTCTGAGAAGGAATGTTTGGCGGTTGTTTGGGCCGTGGAAAAGTGGAGACATTTTGTAGAGGGTACAAAGTTCACCGTTTTCACGGACCATGCTGCCTTAACCTGGGCATTCAATTGCCCTAGAACCAGTTCTAGATTAACACGCTGGGTGTTGAGGTTGCAAGACTTCAATTTTGAAGTACGATAGAAAAGGAATGCACAATGTGGTGCCAGATGCTCTATCACGAGCGATGCCTACTGACTCGGCGGGACCCGCACATGTAGCCCTGAATTCTGCTAAAGCCATGTTAGGCTTACCCCTATCATTAGCAGAAATCAAGGAAGCTCAGGAAAAAGACTCGGACCTCATGGATATGGTCCAGGACCCGAGACACCAGAGACCTGCCAGGAGCCTTTTCTGCAAAGTTCACGATCTCTGGTATAGGAAAACTCCTCTAAAAGATGGCATGAAATATCAGCTGGTGGTTCCCAAGTCTTTGGTTCCTCAGTTTCTCCAGTACTTCCATGATCGTCCGTTGAGTGGACATCTGGGCAGGCTAAAGACACTTCTCCGGCTGTTGGAGGTTGCATGGTGGCTGTCAGTCCGTAAGGATGTGTGGACTCATGTAAAGACTTGTGCAGTTTGTCAGAAGTACAAACCGGACAATCAAGCTCCAGCAGGTTTTCTGCAACCCACACCTCTGACTGAACCCGGGGCAAAACTTGGGGTCGACTTGATGGGCCCTTTTCCTCGCAGTAAAAAAGGAAATGTCTTCCTTTTTGTTGTGATCGATTACTATACAAAGTGGGTGGAAATGTTTCCTTTAAGAGACAGCAAAACACAGAAACTCATCACTATCCTCCGCGAGGAGATCTTCACTCGCTTTGGAGTTCCCCAAAGCCTGGTGTCAGATCGGGGACCCCAGTTTACCAGTCAAGAGATGTTCAGTTTTTGCTCGGCGTGGGGGGTAAAACACCATTTTACCACCAGCTATCATCCACAATCTAACTTGACTGAACGGGCTAACAGAACTATCAAAACAATGATAGCTTCATATGTTGGACAACAGCACAATTTATGGGACCAACATATCTGGGAATTCCGTTTCGCCATCAATAGTGCTCAACATGAAACCACAGGGAAAGCCCCTGCAGAGCTAATGTTGGGACGTCAACTTCAAGGGCCATTGGAAAGGATGATAGCCAAACCACCAGCACCTCAGCAAACCGTATACAAATTGTTGGAGCGACACAAGGAGATGAAGGAAGAAGTCAAAAGGAAAATTGGGATAAGTCAAACCCGACAAGCCAAATACTATAATGCCCGGAGGAGGGGTGCACACTTCCGGCCGGGAGATTTGGTCTGGGTCAGGTCTCACCCCCTTTCCAAAGCAATAGATAATTTTTCCGCAAAGCTAGCGCCAAAGTGGTCAGGACCAGCTACAGTGAGGAAACAGTTAGGCCCAGTAAATTATCAGCTCCAGTGGAAAGACCAGCAGCAAGAAACGGACACAGTTAATGTGGTTAACTTAAAGCCCTATTTTGGGGTTCAGCCTCCCTTGCCTCCGGCCGGGGGGTGGGGGGGATTGTAACATAACCACTATGTTTGTTTTTTTCCTGGATAAAATACATTGAAAGGTAAATGTATCATATGGGTTGTATAACAGTTGTTGTTATTTCGTTGAAAAAATTTTCCGTATTTCCATTTCTAAAGCTGATTTTTGGGCAGGTCATATTGGTTTTAGGTGTGGCTGACATTAATGTATAAAAAGGGGCGTGTGCGTCGGCGCGGGGCGGCGCAATCAGAGAGGAAGACGCTCACCATCAGGTCCGTGCAGCGGGAGACTTGAATTGCCTGAATGTTTAGAATAAGCTACAAATCGAAGAAAAGAGATAAAACAGCAATCAAGGTTCGCCCAAGCGGCGCGGATCGAGCGCTTTAAGAGCTGGATTGGAGCTTGCACCCAAGAAACGCCGCCAGGCGCAAGAGTACGCCAATTGGCTAGAGGACGCTGACTGATCGAGAGGACGCCACCGGGGAGGAAAAGAAAGACATTCCCGGTGAGATCTGGACTTTACGTTTCTTTTTGGGGGATTTTTGGGTGGTACCACTCCTTTTTCCAATTTTTTGGGGAGGGTTTTTTCGACGTGTTGGATTTTTCGTTTTGGATTGGGACTTTGGAGTAAAAGGGCGAAAGGCTGCCAGGATATGGAACTCTTTTACGTACAATATTCGCAGTAATAAGGATCGTGAGTTTTGCATTTATCTATTTGGGTTTCTTTACTGACATGAACGGAGTGAATTAAATCTATCCTAAACTTGTTTTGAGTAATTTTTGGTTACTGATTCACTCATCAAGATAAAGGGTATTTCCTTAGTTTGTGGTTTTTTGTAATAAATCATGGTGGCTAAAAATCAAACAAAATTTCATTCTGAGTGGTTTGACTATTTATTTTTGTTGACAATTTAACTGGTGTAACATATTTTACCTGATGCCTGAGAAGTAACCCCCTTGTGTGTGTTTGTGAGTTCCGCTTTAAATAGAAGCCGGATTTTACAGTTTTATCAGAAATGTTTTATGTTTTTCATTTCCCTCTTTTGTTTTCTTATGTAAATAGAAAACAAACATTTCTGACAACAACATTTTTATTGTTCTCAGAAATATTTTTCAGAGATTCTTTTTCTATATATATTTCTAAAATGTCCAACTGAAACTGTACTGCAAAGACCAAAAGTTGTATTATTTTAAAGAGTTCAGATCAGAATTTGGATTGCTTTCCTAAAAGTGTCAATGACTTGAACTGACAGAAGAAAAATTTATCAGATTTTTCTTTTGCGACAGAGGAAAAAAAAAAGTAGACAAATATTATGCAGTACTGTAAGATGTCATTACTTTTAAAATCAAATGTTCTGTTGGACTTGAATTTATGTATCAATTCAATCAAAATTTAAGGCACACAAGTGTTGTGAGCCAGTTGTTGTCCAATCAGTTTGTTTTTACATAATCAATCATATCCACTTTAGAAGTTTCATCTTAACCAATTTGTGCCTTTCTACCAAGACACGCATGTGTTTCAAAAGCAGCAGTTAGTTAGTTAGTTAGTTAGTTATTAGAAAATAAAAATAACAATATTAATAAAAAATGAAAAGAAAAGAAAACATGTCCAACTAAATGAAACAGTCTCGTAATAAATGCTGTCTGGTTTTGAGATTATTCCTTTTCGAACATATTACTTACTTCCCACTTTGAAGTAAGGTAACTGAATTATCTAGATCTATAATCATTAATTGTCTTTGAGACAAGAATATGCTGTAATCAATGTAATGAACCATAATTGAATCTAGAGCTGTTTCACAATCACCCTTTGAATCAAACACAAACTCATATTTATTTACCATTTCTGTTCCCTCTTTAGACATTTTAAGGTGACCAAGTTTCAAATGAAAAGAAATCCTGTTTTTTTATAAGATGCTAAGAGATAAAAATATTGTTTAGTCCATGATAAAGTTCAAGTTGCTATAAACCTCAATTTTCAAGTTTCATTAAGTTTAAATTTAAACCTGTCTACAGCTAAGCTGAGTTTCAAAAACTTCAACCCATTAGATGTCACTGTATTTTGTTTATAATTTTACCTGTTATGTAATTTCATTCATCTTTCATATAGTTAATTTTACACCATGTGAAAATAGTGAATTGTGCAGGATAAATTTAGTTTCAATCAGTTCTCCCTTAGCGTCATTTATTCCTTCCAGCTGGTATTTACCCAGAAGGCCGTCTGTTTAACAGGTCGCCTCCTTTCTTCTGCACCAGGTATTCTATCCCTTCTATTTTGTTTTTCTTTTTCTCCCTTATTTTGATATTCATCTTGCTCTGCCAAATAAGTTATTAATGCTTCTCAGAGCATAATCCATGACCTGATGCTGGGGACGGCCAGTTCCCACTGCAAGCCAATCAACCTTTACACCTAAATCTTCACACCTAAAAACTACTTTTTCTTGTCTATACTCCTATGAACAGTTAAACATATAGACAGGCCAGTGAAACGCAATTTGAACAGAAATGTAAAAGCAATATGAAATTTAGACAAACCTGGGAAACAGTACAGTGGTGTATATTAAGGAACAACTGTCCTTACCTTTCATGTGGACCCTACAGAGAATTGTTCTGGAAAGCCTGCGCCTGAACGGCCAGTCCAATCTCCGCTCATGTGTCAACACAAAACCATCCTCTGCTACCAACTGTAGGGAATGGAAATCCCGATCGATGAATCATAATTTGTATTGACACACGGAGCATAAAATCAGCCAAGAAAAGCATTCAGACTTTACTTATTTTATTCACTTTCAGCGCTGAAAGGAGAAACTTTTACCATCACATCCGAGAAAAGTTTCTAAAAAAGTCTGTGCAGCGTCAGAGGAGAAAGAGGGCAGCAGCTGATTATATGGACTGAAGACACTCCCTGAAATCACACCATGTCTCTGTGGCCTGGGAAAACGTTTCTTTTTCATGAGAAATGAACCTTTGTGTCTAACAGAATCAAACGTAACTTTTTACTATGAGCCTTTTGTCTAACAGTGTGACTCTTTCTCGACCTGGTAAAGCGTCTCAACACTTGTATTATTGTTTTTGTAAATTTTTAATCCGAGTGATTATATACATGTGGGGAGAGGTTACTGTTGTTAATAACGTGAGAAATAATGAAAAAGCAGAAAGCCTTAGCTTTTCTGGAGGTGATTTGTGTACTTGCATAAGTGTATTATTATTTGATCAGTTATTTCATTAGTTTAAAGACTGTATTGAATCTCTTATCTATGAAAGTAGTTAAGGATGCATTCAGACCAACCCAGGGTTAAAGTCCTGAATCAGACTCTAACAGCCTCCCACCTTCACCACCTTTACTCCCACGTTCTCCTCCTTCACCATCTCATCCACTCTGATGATCCACCAGCTGCTCTGTTTAATCCACCCAGTAACTCCAGTAACCGACTCCCTTCAACTGGAAATTCCTCTATCAGGTACATTTAGTCAACCTGTAAAAACAGTGACTACTCGTCGTGTGTGTATCAGCATATTTTTAATTTAAATATTTATAGATGTAAGGCATTTTTGAATTTGATTGGTTGACGACATGACTCCAGAGTTAAATGCAAATAAAGGTTTATGTGGTGGGAGTTTCGTCTGTTTTAGGAGTTTTCCTGCGTTAATCCAGGTGAGCTGCAGAAGAAACTCATCTAAAGCAGGACAGAGGGTCCTGACCTCCAGGGCTGAAGACCCCCAGTCTACATTGTTTTCTTTGGCCACTGGGTAATAAATGCTTAGTTATTTTACATTACTGAGTTTTTTTTCATCATTCTTTGAAGACTTAAGTATTCAGTGTAATGTTTCAATGCCTTGAGGAGGAAGAGGAGACGACCTGGGACACCCCGGGATGCTGCGAGTCGTTCTGACCCGACTGACAGTCACTGGTTCTGCTGAAGAGATGGACTCACTGGATGAGCTCGGCCTTTCAGCCTCCACCACAGAAAAATTAGAAGTCCTGAACCAAAAACTGGAGTCAGGAGCTGTTCAGAAATAGATAGTATGTACAATTTTTTTGAAAACTTAATTAGTCTTTCTCTTCGCATTATTCTTTTCTATCAGGTGCTGTATTGTTTCAATATTGACTTTTAAATTCTTTGTGTTACTTTTTTAGCTGGATCTCCGAGGGACCTGATCTGCTGTCTGCAACATTTTATCCAAAATCCTCACAAACCACCAAGCAGAGCAGCAGAGATCTATTCAGACTGGGTGGAGAGAGAAAAGAAGTCTTTCTGCTCACCACATGCACACACACACACACACACACACACATACAAGCACCAGGACAGTTTGCAGCTCATTAGCCATAGCTAACACTGTGGGAAGAAGTCAGAGTACATGAAGAGAAACCATTCATGCAAACTTGCAAATTCTGTGTAGAAAGACCCTGGGCTGGAACTGCAACCCTGATTCTTCTTGCTGCAAAGCAACAAAGCTACCAACTGTTCAGGCTCTTTTTATGCTATTTATTTTGGTTGAAGCAAATCTGTCTGAAACTGTTAATTTGATATTACGTTGTTGACTATAATTTTTATAAGGAAAACTCGGCTTAATCAATATTTATGCATACAATTATTATTCTACTCTTATGCTCATAAGACCATTGTTTTACTATAATTTTCTTATGCTTCCATGCATCTTGCGAATTATAAGAAAGTTGTTTCCTTTTTTCTTGTTGACCTTTAAAGTCTGGCAGGTGAAGGACGTATTGATATTAGGACCTGATACGATATGAGCAGCAGCCAATAGCAGAATTACAGCAGGAGGGAAGTTAATAAGCAACTGATTGTTGAGTTTCTTAGCAGATAACAAAAGCATTCACGCACACACACACACACACACACACACACACAGAGAGACACACCACCTTTTATAAGTCCACTGTCTCACTTCCTGTGTCCAGCTTGTCAAACTGTGGCTAGTCAGACATGAAGAAGCTGTGGTTGCTGCTGCTTGGAGCGATGTTCTGTCTGTGTGTGTCCGTTGCAGCGGACGCACAGCTTGACCTGCAGGGAGACACGACGATACCAGAGAAGGAAGGCATTTTACAACTTGAAAAGGGGAACTTCAAAAGGGCTTTGAGAAAACACAAGCAGCTGTTGGTGCACTTCTGTAAGTCACACACTGACACACACAAACACACACACTGCTGGATTTAACCTTCAGGGATAGATAAGTTACACATGTGTGAAACACACCCTTAGAGAAGAAGCTCCTAACATTCATCTTCCCTCCGTGTGTCTGCCAGACACTCCGCTGACATCAGAAGGTCATCGTGTTGCAGCTGCATTCGAAGCTGCTGCTGCAGAGCTTCAGGGGTCAGAAGTCAAGCTGGCAGTCATTGATGTGACAAAGGAAAAAGAGTTGGTGAAAAAGCTCCATGTGAGCGGACAGCCCAGCATCAGACTCTACCTGTCTGGAGATGTAACCAACCCAGCTCTCTGCCCTGGTATCTGCCACCATATTTCTGTTGCACATTGCCATTTGCGGCTTATGCAACACTCTTTGGACATTTTCTTTAAAAAGAAATAGCTGTAGTTTGGCTTGAGAAACATCAAACATATTTATTTATTTCAAGTTATCATGAACAAGACATAAAATGATCTTACCTTAACCCAAATGGGGTCCAACAGACAAATGGGTCCAACCGATGATACGTACAACTTGTATCGTTTGCCTCAGTCCTCACACGCACAAGGGTTAAAAAGAATCCATCTAGAGGTTCTGTTACCAGTGGCTACTTAGCAGATCCAGTTAATGGTTATACTTTAAGAAGCTGACCTTTAACACTAATAAAATTAATAAACCCATTTAAAACTGACAGTAAGATTTCATTTTCAATGCAGTCAAGATGTTACCCTGTAAAACTACTACTAAAAAGAAATATATTTTAAACTAACAGCATAATAACACATTTAAATAACAATGCATAGAAAGAGGTGGTTACAACTATGTTCTAAATCAGTGCTTCCCAAACCTGGTCCTCCAGTCTCACTGCCCTGCATGTTTTAGGTGTTCCCTGGCTTCAGCCCACGTGATTTCAACTGACAGGTGTTTACTGAACTGCAACAGGCTGAATCATGTTAACCCTAAAACCTAACTCACTGCAAAACAATATTTTAAGTTGAGTCATATTGTCCATTACTGTCATTATCAACAGTACATCCTTCCATTAAAACTTATAAAAATAAATTTTGCCTAAAAGAAGAAAAGCTAATGAAATACACAAATTGAGACAGAACAAAGGTCGATCTAATAAAATCAAAGATTCAGTCCTTCTGCCTGCAAGAACCAGAATAGCCGCTAGTGCGTAAGTAACAAGAGAGAACATTTTCTCAGACTTTTGAGGGCCAGAGTGAAATATAAAAACATGTAAATAATCAAAATCATAAATAATGATTTCTGAATGTGATCATTTAAAAACAATTTGCAACCCATAAAAATAAATGTTACAAATTAATTAAATATTATGAAGTACAAAATCAATTTGCAAAAAATTGATTAATATTCATATATATATATATGTTTAAGCATGTATATGTATTTTATTAATATTTTATGTGACTATGTTGTGATTGGCCAACATTTGAGTTGGGGTGGCATCTTGCATGTAAATATAAACCCAATTACTTAGAAATTTGAAGAAAAAAAAAGGATATAAAATAAAAAACTAATGGATGAGACATTTGTTCATATTTGTTTCAGATTTATAACATTTTATTTGAAGCAAATATTTTACTTTTTTTTTAATTTCCCCTGATGAGCTGTGTTCAGACTTGTAGCTCAAAATAGTTCTATTCATTTTCATAGCCAAACATCAGAATTATGGAAACAGTTTTATTGTTATTTTTGACTTTAAGCTTTTTGAAAAAGCCACTATGCTTTTCTGCTGTCAGTAAAAATGCTCATTGAAAGTTTTTTAATGAATTGTGATGAAGTTCCTCAGAGTTCAGCTTCCATCTTGACCTGGCTGCAGAGGAGGGCGGGGACATTTGCTGATCTCATTGTGGATCTGAACCAATTAGAGGCCATAGACGATCTAATGGTGGTTGGTTTCTTCAAGGTAAACAAACACATTTTTAAATTTCTTCTATCCAAATTTTAATTCTTTACTCAAAGTATAACGCTTTCTCTTTGTGTCAAGGAGCTGAACCATGAGTTGGTTCAGGTGTTTTACGCTGCAGCCATCGACCTCCCTGACATCCGCTTTGCTGTGACGCAGGATGATGAAGTCATCAGCAAATATACCGTCACTCAGGATGTTGTTCTGCTGCTCAAAAAAGTATAGTCATGACAAAAACATATAAACTGACACATATAAGAAAAACAAACTAAAGATAAATATTTGAAACAGTCGACACAGAAAAGCTTCATTTTGAACTGATTAGTTGGTCACACTGAAAGAAAATGTGAATAAGTAGGTATAACTCAGGCAAACTCAGAAATTATTAATGTAATTTCAGATATTTGAAAACAACTAAATAGAACACTAAAAACTTCTGAAATTAAAATTCTAAATTTTTCTAAAAATTTTCAGAAAAATTTTAAAAGCACGTCACATATTTTCATGCGCTATTAATTTTTACTTTATTTATTTTTATTTTTTTTACACAAATGTAAGTCTTTCCAATATTGGAGTATGATGAAATGATATTTCACATTAATCTGTGACTTTTTGAGATTCTTCTCAGAATATATTTTATCTCCTAAAATGTTTATGCATATACTTATACATATTAGGTATTTATTAAAATATGTTGACATTTATTTTGTTACATCTATAATGACCTTTATACATTATAGGTAACATTATAGGTAACGGTCAACAAGTGATATAAAATTTATATTTTTTTTCTCAAAAAGGTAGAATGAATGATGAATGAGTTAGCTCATGTCATTCATAACATCTAATATATCAGAGGTCGCGCTAGACTTTTTTGTTCTCCATCATTTTGACCGACAGCTTTAAAAAAAATTGGTCATGTTCTAGTTTTACCCGTCAAATTATAATCACATTAACATCGGCTATTTAGCCGCATTTTTATGGGGTTTAGTTAATATTCATCTATTTGAATAGTGAACCCAGATCCCATCACACATAAAGCAGATAAACGCATCTAACTTTTTCTCCGTAGTGACAAAAACCACTGACTGTGGCTCAAATAACTTATAATAAATGAAATTAAACGACTAAAATTAAATTACCAGCACTTCACTGTTGGGATCTGAACTCAACGCGGCTGAACAATTATTTTATTTTATTATTATTATATATATTTTTTACCTTGTGGACGGTCCAGGTGTGCGCTTTGACGAGGATTCTTTTGCGTAGTTTCGCTTCTCCGAAACAGACAGATATATATATAACTCTTCAACACGCTGTCAGCTCCGGTCAGAAAGACGCATTCAGAGTCCATGAGATGATTTTCAGAAAGGATTTTTTTAATCGATTGATTTTAGTTGTCTCTGCGATAAACTCTGCGTAAAGTCTATAATGTCTGCCCGTGTGCATCAGTCGGGGATTTTAATTATAACTTGTCAAATGACGGACGGGCTTCAAATTTTGCCGTCGTTTAACCAGTCAAATACAGAAAATATTCGGTTAACTCGACCTCTGAGATATATATATATATATATATATATATATATATATATATATATATATGTGTGTGTGTGTTGTGGTCAAGACCACCCGAGACCAAGACTTTTAGGGTCCGAGACCAAGTCAAGACCAAGACCAGCACCGTGCTCTACATGATATGATAAAATGTGAAATATGATCAAAATTACTTCTCAAATTGATCTGAAAGATCCATATTCCCATAAAAACACATAGATATTAAATACTTAATTTAACCAATATTAAATTGAACAAACTCTTTGTTCTGCTTTGCTTCCATCTCTGTGCTACGATCTGCTGTGGTCTCGTGCCATCCCTAAAAAGATAACACCCTGGGTGTTCCCCCTGTTGCTCATGTCAGAAACCACCACTGTCTGCACCATTAAACAAAGCAATTGAGGCAATGCCCCGACGCTCAACTATGAACACTGACGAAGGACCAACAAACAAGAATCAAACTTTTTGTCCTGCCACCTCCCCAGTGGTTTCCAAACATTTTCTAACACACCTGTGCAGCTCCGCACAGCAGCAGCAGGTTTCCTTCACTGCTGATAAAAGTGACAGAGGACATAGATATGGGAAGTGTGGAAGTTCCTACTGTATCAAATTGACAGAGGAATTACAGAGACTTGGCCATTCTAAGGTAAAAACCCAGCGCATACAGAGTTCATGTTTTTTTGTTTGTCTTTTTCATCCAAACGCCCCCCCCCCCCCCCCCCCGCCGCCGCCCCCCCACTCCCAGCCCCCCCTGCAATGGCACTGCACCACACAGTTTGGAACCTCTGATGTATGCTATTCTGATAGGCTCTCAGTGACACTCCAGTCCTATCTAATAAGTAAAGACCCGTGCAGAAGAATCGTTCTGCTCCTGAATGTCGAATCACTACATTGCAGACTTTTGGACACAGCGTTGTCTCTTATGTGTGACAAGTCAGTCAACATCTCTCCGCACAATAATTCAGCGCAGTGAGTGACAACTTTTTTTCATCACAATGCTTATGTGTCTCTATACAGCTAGCTTTGCTAACATCACGTCAACAGAGCGTACCTTTCTTTGAGATACTTTTCTAAGTGACGAAAAATGTTAGACCTAGTCCCCACTGTCTGTGAAAGCGAAGCGCTGCTGAGTTAGCTGTCGCCATCGGATTTCTTATGATTTATGCAGCGCCATTATATTACTGACGAACAGACCGACATCTTCTGCAGCTGAGAGAAAGCCACTGCGCATGTCCTGGAGCTCGCGTGCAAGTAAAGGGGGAGGGGGGGAAGGGAAGGGAAGGGAGTAACATAAACATGTAATTGGCAAGTCACGTTATTGGTTGGATTTTAATTGGTGCATTGTGCATCCACTGAAAACACAGATGTTAACAAATAAACTGGATAGCATGCTGTATGTTTAGTGATATTTTCACAGTTGCGGTCTCGACTGGTCTTGAAATAAAATACCGAGTCCTCAGTGTCCGAGACCGAGACAAGACCGAGACCAAATGCGGTCGAGTCCGAGATGAGATCGAGACCATCAAAAAATGGTCTCGAGACCAAGACCGATCTCGAGTACTACAACACTTGTGTGTGTGTGTCTCATTCTCACTTTTAGCTTACATACACCTAACATTAGACCTAATTTGCTTGTTGCAAATTTTTTTTAACTTGCATTGTTTCAAAATGAGCTTAATGTAGCATCGAGGCTTAAATACAATTTCTTTTTTTTAAGGTTTGATTAGCTCTAGTGGCCTTTATTTGACAGGAAAGTTGCAGCAAAGGTCACCACGCCGGGAATCGAACCTGCGACGGCCGCGTCAAAGACTAAGGCCTCCAATACATGGGTTGTGCTTAATCCCTGCGCCACCACAGCACACCCACAATTTCTCAATATAGTTTAGTTAATTATTTTTTATTTTTACGTCTTTCATAGTAAAAATAATTTTACGTGATGTAGTAATACATATCAATGCAGTAATTGATATGTATTTCTGTATTGGACAACGCCTATTAGTCGCTATGTGATGCATTGAGTTATGTCCAGACCAGTGGCGGGAAGTAATGTACTTAAGTACATTTTTTGTGTATCTGTACTTTACTTAAGTAGATTTAATAATGGATACTTTCTACTTTTACTTCACTACATTTTACTGTAAGTATCTGTACTTTCTACTTCACAACATTTCTACAAAACTGTCACGTTACTCATTACATCCAAGTCGCGTTGCACTTTTTTTCCATTAAAAGTTTAAGGTCTTAAGGTTTAAGGTCTTAAGGTGGCGCCGTAAAATCCAAGCAATAACGTGACTTAGTGTCTGTTGTCACCCATCGGCTCCACCTTTACTCGCACGCGGAGCTCCAGACATGCGCAGTGGTTTCCTCTGAGCGGGAGAAGATGTCTGTCTAATCATCAGTGTCAAGTTTTTTGGGGTGCTTCAAACCACCTGGGCTTCTGCCCAAACTTGAAAAAGGCTTGCTCCCATCAAAGAGACGCAGGAACAACTCATCTCAGTGACATTCTTTTATTTCTCTTTTCTTTTGTCTTTAAATTACTTTAGTTTACAATACAAGACCACCATAATTTTATTTGAATGGTCAGAGTGGACACAGAGTGGTCACCAAGCAGGTTGAAAACCTACAAACAAATGAATCAAAATTACTTACAGATTATAGTAAACAAACAAAACAAACTACATTCCAAACATAAACCCATTTCATCAACTAGGTCCTCTGAATGCAGGTTAAATGATTTAATGTTCATTTCCTACCAGTGGTGTCTCTGTAGGAGCTTGAAGCTGAGTTCTTTGTCTGAAGGGATCATTCAGAACACAGGTGTGCCGAGTTGCTTTGTAGGCTCCTGAAGGCCTGAGTGAGAGAGATTGGTGCGCTTGATTTCCTGAGGCGCGTGCCAGTTGAGTGGAGATGGTAATGCACTCACAAATTTGCTGTTTTAACTTGACAGTCAGTAATATAATAGCGCTGCATAAATCATAAGATATGGCGACATGTAAAATCAGCAGCGCTTCGCTTTCACAGATGGTGGGACTTCGTCCAACTTTTAACGTCACTTGGAAGGAAAGCTTAAAGAAAGGTAAGATCTGTGGAGGTGATGCTAGCAAAGCTAGCTGTACAGAGACACATGTTGCATCTGCGATGAACAAAAGTTGTCACTCATGCGCTGAATTATTGTGTGGAGGTGTTGACTGAGGCGTCGCATATATGGGACAACACTTTGACCAAAGTGCAATATAGTGATATGACATTAAGGAACGATCCGATTCTGCTGGACGGATCTTTACTAAGGTTGATAGGACTGAAGCCTCACTAAGAGCTACTAGTGGAACAAGTCGGCATCGGTCCGGGGGGCGGGGCCAATGACCGGGTCCCTCACGTATTGCCTGCACTGCTGGAAACTGCTGAGGGGGGTGCGACAGCAACTTTAACATTAAATATACCTTTCTGAACAGGCGAGGGCGCACTTTCTCCGTCTAAAATCAGACATTAAAGCGTCTTGAAACCATTCCTCCCTCCCTGGCACCTCCAGACCCTTCCGGCCCGGGCCCAGGGGCATCCGCCCCCTGCCCCTCTATAGCTCCGCGCCTGCTGAGAGCCATTCTTTGTTCTTGTAATGCTCTGCGTACACTGCAGTAGCTATTATTTTATTTCATTAAAAAAATTATATATATATATATATATATATATTAGAGGTGTGCCGATCGATCGGTCACCGATCATAATCGGCCGATTTTTGTGAAAAAGTGCATGATCGGTGATTGCCGATCATTGGCTCTTGATGCCGATACCGATCACCTGCATCTCATTTCACAGCCTGCCTGTGCAGCTGGTCTGCTCTTTCCTTCACACTGCGCAAACGCGCAGCAACAAATCCTAAGCAATGTGGAAGGTCAAAATGCATCAACAAAACGAAGCTAATACAACTGTTACCACCCGGCCCGGCCAGGGGGAAGGGAAGTAACATTAAAGAAACCAAGGTGGTAAGGTTTAACCATTTAGGTTTATTTTTTTGGGTTTTGAAAACAAAAAAATTAAATAAAGAAAAAAAAACTAATCAAAATGTAGGGACTTAAAACAAAATGTACTAAATAAACAAAATCCACAAAACAATCAGAGTTGTAAACCAAAGATCTTAACCAAACAAAAATGGACTTCAAGTCTAGGATAAACAAAAACAAACTACAAATCTCTAACAGAGATGCAAAGATCCCCCACAGGAACAAGACGAGTTTGCAAGAGCTAGCAAAAGCTAACAAAACTATCAGAGCTAGAAAAATAAGTTTACAGCAGTCAACCAAACACCCAACAAAGTGGCAAGCTGTCTGAACAAAGAATCAGCCATGCCTTCTCCCAGGAAGAAGGCATGGCCTCTTCAGGGATTGGTGGAGCTGGCAATTGGTGAGCCAATCGCTGTAGGCCTCAGGGAGTGGCACAGGAAGGCAGGGCTGCATCCACTTCCAAGTGGAGTCAACTTTATTAGAAGCTGCAGATGTACAAAAAAGGAAAAGAAAACATACACAAGGCCACTGGCTGTAACACCTCCCCCATTAAAACCTAAACCAAGAGTTTGGGAGGAACATTTCCAACCATCCATCCATTTTCTTACACCCTTGTCCCTCAGTGGGGTCGGGAAGGTTGCTGGTGCCCATCTCCAGCTGGCGTTCCGGGTGAGAGGCGGGGTACACCCAGGACAGGTCGCCAGTCTGTCGCAGGGCAACACAGAGACACACAGGACACACCTATGGGCAATTTAGACAGACCAATTAACCTGACAGTCATGTTTCTGGACTGTGGGAGGAAACTGGAATACCCGGAGAAAACCCACACATGCACAGGGAGAACATGCAAACTCCATGCAGAAAGACCGGGGTCGGGAATTGAACCCAGAACCTTCTTGCTGCAAGGTAACAGCTCTACCAACTGCGCCACTGTGGAGCCTAGCTACCTTTATAAACAATTGTATTTTTTAAGTATGTTTTTAATACCTAGTTCAGCATATTTAAATATGCTTAGTGGCTAAAACAGTAGAATAGGAGTGGAATATTCTGATATTGATGTATGATGAGCATATTACAAAGCACACAGCCGTTCATAATTTATTTAATAAATTATTTAGTAATATCAATACATTTATATAAATATACAAACACAAATAAATAATGATTAATACTGAATAATGTATATTGGATATATGTTTATATATATGTATGTATATATACATGCATATATAGATATATGTATATGTTTTTCAGCTGACTAGTTCTGGCTTCAGAGAGATTCAGCAGCTGAAATTGAGTCCAAAATCCGATGTGAGATTCGTCCGTGCTGCAGTGAATCTGTCTCTCTTTATAGATTCTCCCACTTCTTCTTCACATCGTGTCTTTAGGAAACCTTCAAAACAAAAACGGAAGATTTGGGATGTATCTTACTTTACAGGTGGTAAAGACATATAAATAGTCTTTACCACCTGTGTAAACTTTGCTGGTGAATGTTATAACACATAATATAAGTTTTATAATACAGTAAATGTTACATTGTTTCATTTCTAATATAGGCTCTTGTGTCAGATAATCTAAGTCAATGTTAGAGAATAATACATTTTTTTAGATTTACAGAATCTCAGTTAGCCTTCATAGCGGCTGAACCCGTATTACACCAAGCGCTGTAGCTAATATTAGCTGGTATCTCGCCGGTGGACATAAATACAGTAAAGTAATATTCTAATCACAAAATATACACAATAATATGTCCATCTTACTTGTGAAATGTTGTCTGTGGAGCCTCACATCAATAGTCCATAGATCCAAACAACAATATCCATCAGTGCTGAGGCATCTTCTGCTGTTTTGATTGAGCAAAGTAGGAGGGAGTACCGCTCCAAGATGGCCGCCGTATTTCCTGCGCCGGAGCAGCCACTGCGGGGTCTACTCTTATATTATGTCTATGGCTGCCTCGCGCTCTGTCCTTCTCTCGCACTTCCCTCTACTTAACAGTAGGTGTCAGGTTACATTGTGTTGCAATCAATCTTATCGGAAAAAAGAGATTCATGCGCTTAATGTCCGATTTGCCATAACTATTTATTGAATTCATAGTCGCCAAATGGGGTGGCAAGTCTCTCATTTGGGGTGGCAACTGCCACCCCAGTAGATCCGCCTCTGTGTGTGTGTATAATGTGTGTGTGCTTGCGTGTGTGTGCGTGCGTGTGTGTGTGTTTCCATGTTTTGGGATGCTTTCCTTCTATAAATCCATTTTTCCTGCCGACTCATCTTTGTGTGTGCTTCAGACTCAGCTCATTCAGACGTACAGAATGAAGCCAGAAACACCTAAAGAGGAGCTGGTAGTTTTCATCTCTGTCTACCAGATGGATCCAGTTACTGAATACAACGGCCAGGTACATTTCAAAGATTTCCAGATGCAATAAAACATGGGAACAAATAGAGTTCTGTGATAAGATCCCTTAAGATCCAGTTTGCAGATGGCTTTTTGGTAAGCTGTCTGTTGTATTCTCATGCCTAAAGGATCAAAACCATCATTTACTGCAGTCATGGTTCTGGACTGAAAGTCAGTGAAAAACAGATTTAAATCTAAAGAAATTTTTCTGGAAAACCTGCAAAGATCCTTTATATGCACTTAATTTATGGAAGCCAAAAGAGACAGAGATTTGAGACTTCCACACGCTGTTCATCAGGTACAAATCTTTAACAATATTGTTTTCTTCTTTTGCCCCAATCAGGACAGGTATCAGACAAATTTTAAATTCATCAGTGAATTTTCCAGACTTTTGCTGAGTTGTTTTTCATTTGGACTTGCTAAGAATCTTAGACTGTTGAGTGCATAGATGCTTTCTCTCTCTCTCTTGCTGCAGACAGCCTCACAGATCCTAGGTTCACCTGTGTTAAACCACGCCCTGCTCTTTGTCAACAAAAGCTCTGAGGACTTTAGAGAGATTTTCTCTGCTTTCCACAACGCTGCAGAGGCATTTAGGCTGAAGGTATAAACACACGCACGCACGCACGCACACACACACAAACACACCCACCTATGCACACACCTATGCACACACACAAGCATAGTGTTACTGTCTTTCTGCCATCACAAGGACTTTTCATTCAATTCCATTTACTTTTCCTTCATTTCTAAAGGCCAAAACCTGACCTTAACCTAAACTCAATTCACACCTTACTTCCTGAACCCAACGTATGGGGTCTGTGCATTGAGCCCCATAAATAGTCAATTCTCACGACATAGTAATTGTTGGAAAAATTGTATGGGGGAATTTTTCTGCGATAAGTTGAGAGCACACATTTCAGTCTGAAATCAGGACTTCATGTCTGTCTTTTTGAAACTTGCACTCAAAACATCTGTTCTCTTTCAAATATTCACTGTGCTTTCTCAAACCTTTCTCCTCGCGCTCAAAACTTGTCTCTGCTTGGGTCAAATCTCCACTTGCAAACCTCTCTACTCACCCTTGAAACAAAGAAGTACAGTCACCTTGCAACTTCTCAGCTATTAGAATGAAAGTGTTATACTGGGTGCGTTTGTTTCCTTCTTGTGGGTGTTCCTGGGTGGCTACTAATTATGTACTAACAGTGTACTATTGATTGATTTCAAACTGTCTACTGATCTTAGGCAAGAGTTTGTTCACCCAACCAAAGAAAATGGATCCACAGAACCAACCATGTTACAACTTAGTCACCTTATAATGTAACAATTATGGTACATACTTTTACTATAGTTACATTAGTACTTCAGGACATATAAACATTTCTTGACACTTTTTATGAAAATCTTTTCATATATATATCAAAAATAATACTTAAAACTGCAGCAGTGCAAGTAAATGTAATTTGATGTGATTTGAAATTTAAATGTAATTTGAGAGCAAGCTCTTACATCTGCTAAACCTTTAACCTCTCCCAGTCTTGTCAATCTTCTATCTAGTTTTTTGAATATAGCTGAGTATAAACCAAAAAGGAGTCCTCCAATGTCTCACAGAACCACTGTGTATTGACATAGATACTAAATGACACACCTGCAATTTGCTACGCTGGATTTTATTTAGGGCTATTAGAGTAAAGAAGTCAGAATACAAATGCTTACTACTTAAATTTTTTATTTAATATATAAATTAACCTCATATCATTTTCATTCCATTTCCATTTAAAGGAAGCCACTGCAGTTATTTTTTTTA
Source organism: Poecilia reticulata (assembly GCF_904066995.2). Taxonomy (NCBI): domain Eukaryota; kingdom Metazoa; phylum Chordata; class Actinopteri; order Cyprinodontiformes; family Poeciliidae; genus Poecilia; species Poecilia reticulata. The sequence goes on along the minus strand of NC_088830.1, from coordinate 295,567 downwards.
AACTCTGCTTTCTCTATTTAGGGTCTACATTTAATTTTGAAGTACATTATGCTGCATAAGTCTTTTCTGGACTCGATCCTCATTTATGACAAGCTGGACCTTTTTGTAATCATTCTTTACCTGTCAGGTCCAAAGTTGTTTTGAGTTGTTTTGGGGTTTTGATTTGCTCATCCTAGTTTCATATTATTCTGTGTTTCTTAATCTTTTTCTTTGATTAGATTAGCTTTGGATGTTTTACCATAGTTCAAAGCTGAGTTACTTTAGCTCTATTATGTTCCTTATGACTAGTTATTTGTTAGTGTTATATACATTTTCCTAGTTACCCAGTTTCTGTACTCTCCCTCTCCCCCTGTACCATTTTTTCTCTCTCTCCTGAGTCTGCCTTCTGCTCTCTTCCCACACACCTCAGGCCTGTTTCTAATCAGTCATCTGTTCCTTATAACAGATGACTGATTATAAGAGCTCACTCTTCATTCTCAGGCCCAATACTCGCACTGCAACCTTTTGAAGTGTGGACTCAATCCAAGTGAATAAGGGTTCAAGTGCACAGGTTACAAGTGTGCAAAAAATTTGACATTTGGCACAGTATGCTCTGTGTTGCAACTTCAACATCCAAAATGGCGGACTGGTCACTGTTCAGGCATTTGTTCTGCTAAAAAGTACAACTACAACAAAAAAGTTATTTTAAATGTACAGTAGAGGTATTATTGCTTACCAAAGTCATTGCAGGGGATATGTGTCTATTCAAATGTTTTTTGTTACGACTTGTTGAATACAGAGCAAAATTGGGTAGTATTCACACATGTTCAGTAGAGAGAAACAATTACTTCAGTACTTTACTTTTTAAAACTGATTTTTTTGTGACATTTTTTTGCTCTGTGAACACTGCGCTATTTCCAATGGCAACTTTTTTTTTTATCAGATGATGACTTTGTAAAAAAAATACTCATTAAACTGTACCAACATTCAATTTAACTGTCTTAAAGGTTAAATAAGACTGTTAAAGACTATTAAAGACATGAATACATATTCAGCTATTACTCAAAAAAACCACCTCTGTATGAATGGATGTGACTTTGTACACAAGATTTAACAAGATATTTATAAGCAACACTGATGTCAATTTGTCTTAAGAAAATAAGAAGTAAATACCTTTCTTTTTCACTTCCACAACATATTAAAATAAATTAATTTCAAGATTTTGTTTGAAGTTTTTCCTTCATTCCCTAATGGCTTTCTGCAAGAGAAACTTAATATAAATATCAATTCCTGTGTGTTTTGTGACATATTCGGACAACTCAATTTTTTAAATTGGAACTTCTTTAATGCTTTAGAAAGATTTTTTAAAACTGGACCTTGTACAAGAAATCTATTCTGCTTTTAATCTTTAATATAATAAAATTTGGTGTAAGAGGAGATGAAGTGTTAAATTATGATTTTAATGACTTCATCATCTGGCTAAGTTTTTATTCACAAATGCCCTTTTCTAAAAAATCACCTCCATTTTAAAATTTTTTAAGGTGAAATAATTCTATTTAAGGATGTGCTTAAACATTGCATCAGCACAAAAGCCCAATCTTTATACCTATATGTTGATAGCTTGATTTAAGTTTTCAAATTCCTCTTGCATTGGAGAATGTGGGACAAACTACTCACTCAAACCCTTCAACATGAACGCACATTTGAAGGACACAAGGGCAGAAAAAGGGTGGAACTGCGAGTATTGGGAGCGGATCTCAGTTACTCCTTGCTGGTTCCTCTCCTTTGCTTCCTTATTTCTCTTGCTGGGTTTTTGTTCCCTGATCTTATTTTTTGTTCTACTCTGACTCCCTGTGTGTTTAATTTTTTTAAAATAAAAAACCCCCCAAAAAACTCAATGCCCTTGCATCTACATTCGTCACATCATGACACCATCCTTAATTGTTTTTCTTTGGAATTTAGCTGCTTTTACTTTCAAGCTGACTGTTTTTTAGAGGAAAGCTTTCTGTATGCTGTTCTGTGGAAACATTTTATGACCTTTAGAGATCTACTGATCTGCTTCTTTTTCTTTCTTTTTTTTTCTTATTTCAGGTCATAGCTTTGGATAAAACTTGCAAAATGTTGGAAAAATGTCTTTCCAGAAAAAAACCCCAATGAAAAACGGTTTGCTTTCTGAGTGGAATTAGATTGACAATTAATTAATATTATTTTATTGACAAAGTCTGGCTTTTAGCATTATAAAGGACTGATCAGTTGCTTAAAACCTTTCTGAAATACTGTGTGTTCATAATATTTTATTATTAGTATTTAAAGGGACTTTTTATTATTCAGATCAGACAGATAGGTGATTTTTCACATCTGAACCTCCTGATTTTGGCTTATTTACCATCAAACTTGTTTCTGTCATTAAGCGGGAACAGAAAAATCTACTCCAGATCTTATCGGTCCACATTTCAAACTGTTCATCATAAAGTGCTCATTTGGTCTCCTGAGCCTTGAAAGTGGGCTTTAATGTGTTTTCCCCCCAGATCCTGTTTGTCTTGGTGAACGTGGATGAACATCGTAACGGCAGACTCATGGAGTACTTCCGGGTGCGGCACTTTGACGCTCCTCACATCCGACTGGTAAATCTGACAGATCAAATAACCTACCAAATGCTTTCTGAGACTTTGGATGAAGGGAGCATAAAACAGTTCTGCCAGTCCTACCTCGAAGGCAAGGCTAAGGTAAATCACACTCAGATATTCATTTTGGCATGAAGCTATATGCTTTGATTGTTACGTGTCTGTGTGTTTTAAATAGCCCAAGTTGATGAGTGAGCCTATTCCTGAAAGATGGGACCAGAGACCCGTTAAGGAGCTGGTAGGAGTGACTCTGGAGAAAGTAGCCTTCAACCCCAACAAGACTGTTTTTGTCTTGTTTTGTAAGTAAACTTTACTCACAGCTGAGTGTAATCTTTATTAATAATTTTAATGTTAAGGAAAACATTTCCTGTTCTAGCTCAGTTTGAATAAATCTTCAGAGCTGTTCCTACATGAAAATGGTCAGATTTTTATCTTACTTAAAAAAAATACATACTTGGACTTATTTTATTGTTGTTGCACAAAGACACAACATTGAAATTGGCAACAAAATGTCATCACTTGGTCACTGGAGCTTACAGTATGCCGACAAACACAATAATATACAAAAAAATTATATATTGCTAAATACACATAACTTAGCATTTTCAGACAGTCTTGGTAGGTATATATGATATGCATACATACCTCGTACATCTATTAGGTGATCTACTTCTGCTTCTTTTCACACAGGAAGTCTGATCGACCGTTGTAACTTGTTAGGGACACTATATTGAAAAAGTATTCACTCGCCTGCCAAGACTCATATGAGCTTAAGTGAGATCCCATTCCTAAGCCATAGGGTTCAATATGACATTGGTCCACCTTTCCAGCTAGAACAGCTTCAATTCTTCTGGGAACGCTGTCTAGAAGGTTTAGGAGTGTGTTTATGGAGATTTTTGACCATTCTTCCAAAAAGCGTATTTGTGAGGTCACATACTGGTGTGGGATGACAAGGCCTGGCTCTTACGCTGCCCTCTAATTCATCCCAAAGGTCAGGTCACATAAAGCTACGTAACCCAGTCAAGTTCATTCACACCAGACTCTCCATTAATTTTTGTGGACATTTCTTTGTGCTCTGAAGAGGAAGGGGCCAGCTCCAAACTGTTCCACAAAATTGAGAGCATGGAATTGTCCAAAATGTCTTAGTATGTTGAATAGGGGTGCACCGATTGCAGTTTTCTGGCCGATTTCCGATCACCAATCTTTAAAAAGTTTGACTTGCCAATTACGTTTTTTTCCGATACTGATTTTTAAAAACTTTTTTATAACCAACACTGGTTACAAAATCACAATTCACTTTCAATTTTTCAATCTTATTTTATTGAAAAACATACCCTTGATATGTTTTTCAAGGGTATGTCATAACAGATATTATCTGTTATGATAATAATATCTGTTATGATAACATATATTAATATCATAACAGATATCAATATCTGTTATGACATGTGACAGATGATGATTCCTGGTTAATGTCAATTGGAGTAATATAAACTTGTTTTAACTGCCCATGAGGTAGAGCTCTGACATAGAAATAAAGTTTAGAGAGTTTTTGCGCAAACTTCTAAATAAAACAAATTTAGACGACATTAGTCTTTCGATTACACTGCTAGGCAGGGTAAACTTTTCAAGTTGGCATCATCCAGTGCTTTGCTCATATTATGAGCATTGTCCCAAAAAACAACTTGATTGATTTCCCAATAATCCAACATGGCCTTAAACTTCGGCTGATAAATTGGCAGTAGTGTGAAACCCCGACATTTCTTTACAGTGCAAGAGTACTTGGTGACGTTCCAACTGTTCATCAATCCATTGTTCAGTAAGACTCAACATGGACATTAAACTTACATCAGAAGTCCAGATATATGTTGTAAAGCTGAGTGTCTTCACATTGGCGTTTAGTAAGTTGCGGGTGTGTCTCGAAACTTGGCTGAACAACTCCGGTAATGCAATGTCTGAAAAATATCTCCAACTCGGCATATTATATCGTGAGCTCAAGTGCTGCATGAAGTTTCTGAAACCCTAGTCCTTAACGATAGAAAATGGCTGGTCATCCAATGCCTTGAACTCCATAAGTTTCCTCGTAGTGGCTTTGTTTTTTTCTGTGCTCATAATGGCTAACAGCGGGCCACCGACAGCGGGCCACTTTCCATATTCGCTTTAGCCTGCAAGCTTGATTGTTCTCTTCAAATGCTGCATATTCAGCGGCGTGGTGGTTTCTTAAATGGCAAACGAGGTTTGTGGTATTAAAGTTTTTGGATGTGTTCTCTCTTACTGCAGAAAAAAATGGAACAGTAACTAATTTTAATACCCTTGTGGAGGTAGATAGATCGGTGATTAAGATTGGTTTCATATGTAACGATCAGCCGATCACCAAACACACTAAATTAAGGAAATCGGGGCCGATCGATCGTCCGGCCGATTTATCGGTGCACCCCTAATGTTGAAGCATTCAGAGTTCCTTTCACTGGAACTAAGGGGCCAAGCCCAGCTCCTGAAAAACAACCCCACACCATAATCCCCCTCCACCAAACTTTACACTTGGTACAATGCAGTCAGACTAATACTGTTCTCCTGGCAACTGCCAAACCTAGACTTGCCCATCAGAATGCCAGATGGAGAAGTGATCACTCCAGAGAACGCGCCTCCACTGCTCTAAAGTCCAGTAGCAGCGTGCTTTACATCACTGCATCCGACGCTTTGCATTGGATGCAGCTAGTCCACCATGGAACCCCATTCCAAGAAGCTCTTTGCGCATTGTTCTTGAGCTAATCTGAAGGCCTCATGAAGTTTGGAGGTCTGTAGTGTACTTTGTGGCTGAGTTGCTGTCGTTTCCAAGCACTTCCACTTTCTTATAATACAGCTGACATTTGACTGTGGAATATCGAGGAAATTTCACTTGTGGATTTGTTGCACAGGTGGCATCCTATCACAGTTCCATGCTAGAATTCATGAGCTCCTGAGATCGAGCCAATCTTTCACACGTTTGTAAAAACAGTTTGCATCATTATATGATTCATTTTATACACCTGTGGCCAAGGACGTGATTGGAACACCTTATTCCGATAATTTGGACGGGTGAGCAAAAATATTTTATTATAAAATAATGGAGTACAATTCCTTTTTCTAACCTAATATAATATTCAAATAAGAATTAAGACATTCATTCACCATAAACCTAAGTATTTTCTAATACTAAACAAAACATTTTCATTTGATTCTAATATAGTCAGAAATAATACAATTTCAAATACATTCATCATTGACTAAATTAATTCTAAGACAAGATAATACAATTTTCAGTCAAAACATGTTATTAATAACTAAGAAAAATGTCTTACAAAGTGATTTAAAACATTTTATGTTATATTCAGTTTTTTTCACCATGTCAGATGTTAGTTTTGGAAGACTTCTCATCCTGGTTACGGGAACCGACCAAAGTTCCCTTTCTCAGAGTAATTCATGTGATAATGTCCTCCACCTTCCTGCATATGTTAATTTATGACCTCCTGTCTTTAGTGATATAACCACAGAAGTCCAGGTCGAAACTTTCCTGCAGATATCTCTGTTTCAACTTACTTACCCAGCAATAGTTTTAGTTTCAAATCACTAGCAGAAACCTATTCAAAAAAGTTTAAACTATATTGAACACTAAAAATAGTCATTTTTCCTCAACACTAGCTGCTAGCTAGCGACTTTGCTAGTAAAGCTAGATAACTAAAAGCTTCGTCCCTGTATCTTTAATGATATCAGTCATTCTTCAGTATTGCTTATGCAATAAGGGCACATCGTCCGTCCAAAGCCTATCATCACCATAATTGATATGTCTTCTAATTTCCTTTGCTGCATAATGTACATTGCATTTATTCTAGCGTTAGGTAAATGTATCTTGAAGGAGAATAACACTTAAATAAAAGTCCAACAATGATATTCATTTAGACTTTAAAATAACTGGTAGTTTACTTTTGTGAAGTCATCAGCTGAAACAAGCTTGAATTGCATAAAGATCATCTCTGTCCTACTCAAAGTCACTGGTATAGTTTGGATAGAGCTGTGGCCTGATAAAGAAGGCTAGTTCTGTTCTGGGGACGACTATGGAACCTCTGGTGACAATGGAGGATTCTTCATAAAATCAAGAAAGTTATGGACAACCCTAAGCATCCTCTTCATGAGACTGTCTTGAGAAAACAGCTTGTCTTCAGTCAGAGGCTTCTTCAGATTTGCTGTAATACAGGCCACAACAGAGAATCTTCCCTGCCAACAGCCATCACCATCTTCAATAACACTTTGAAGAATCTGCATTAATGAGTTACAACATCATTTAATTTTCCTCTGATTAATAAAGTATTTTTGAATTTTAAAATACTACCACAGCCTTTTTACAGTACTCTTTTGTAAATATTACATTGTGCACACCAGTTTTGTGATTCCAGTTTATCTAATAAGATGTCTGCATAGTGTATTAGTGTCCTGCTAAATTAGGCAGGTTTAGTAAAAATATACAATTATTGTTACCTTAAAAAGTAGTCAAATTGATGCAGTTGTAAACCAAGCACTTTTTCCTAGTATATACACTGCCTGATTGCCCTGCTTGATGTAGCCATTTGTTTAAAGCAATTAATGCTTAAAAATTCAGGAATTTAAAAAAAAGATTTTAAGCATCTTTTTTTCTGGAAAAAAAGATGTAGTGCATCTTTTTTTTAAAGATGCAGTGTATCTTTACTGCATCTTTAAATAAAAGATGCAGTAAAGATCTTTTACTGCATCTGACATAATGTTCAAAACAAACTACAAGTTAAAAAATCCTGAAAGGTCTGGGAACCTTTAACGTGGACATGGTCTATGGAGAACAAAGTCTTTCACAGGATCAAGGAGTCGTTCTCACAATCTGAAGGATTTCCTGCCTCACTGATTCCTAAGAGAGACAAAGAAATAAATATTTCCTTTTACTTCACTTGCTGTGATTTAAAAAAAAATTATATTCAGGGATATAAACGCCCTTGAACTACAATCAAAACTTTTTATATTATATTTTCAGGAGAGGAGAAGGAGGGAGAGAGTTCGGTGTGTAGCATATTTTGGCAGATAGCATCTTCAGCCTTGTAGGATAAGTAAAAAAAACAACATGATTTTGTGTTATGAAAAGTATGACTTAAGTGAATTATTACATTGCTGTAATTTATCATTAAAGCTTTATAGCAATTCATAATATACAAAGGCTAATAATAGTAGTAATAGTAATAATAATAGTAATAATAATAGTGTTATCTTGAATAAATTCAAGTATAATGGAAAGACACTAGCCTGATGCTATTAGCATTCAGAAGTGCTTACATTGCTAGCTTGTGTTGACAGTTGCACAATTAAATCGCTTAACATTAATCATAAAATGGGGATAAATAGCTAATTTGTTAATATCGATATTTCTCTTACCGCTCCATCGCTGCCAGAAGCCAGGCTGAGATCTAAACTATCTGTGCTTGGGCATTGATACAGTGCTGTTGGAATGTGTTAATGTAATTGGCTGAAACATCACAGCCAATCACAATCACATGGGGGTCTGTTCATATAATTGGCTGAAACAAGGAAAGTATTTGATTGGTTTCTGATCATCCAATCAGATGAACAATTTGCTAAAAAAATACATTTGTGGATTGAGACGTCAGGGGAGTCTCAAAATTCAAACACAAACGCAATGCAACTCACAGGCCAGAAACAGTTTGGAAATCAAGAGATATTTGTGTTTGCATCACAAATATATCTTGTGTGGGGTGTGCTGTGGTTGCACAGGGGTTAAGCACAACCCATGTATGGAGGAGGTCTTAGTCCTCGACGTGGCTGTCACAGGTTTGATTTGTCACAGCCTGGTGACCTTTGCCGCATGTCTTTCCTCATCTCTCATTACCAACCTTCCCGTCAATTAACTATCAAATAAAGGCCACTAGAGCCAATAAAACCTTTAAAAAAAATACTAGTGTGAATCTTGTCCTGTGCAAGATCCAAGTTGTGCAAGTTGTGAATCTCATTCTGTGCATTTGTGAATTAGCTCCATAGAACAATAGGACTAGTCTCACTGACAGAAAATCTTTATTCTTGTAATGCTCTTCGTATGCTGCAGTAGCTATTATTATTTTATTTAATTATATACACTGATATTTATTTAATTAGCGAATAAATAAAACGCAAGAACCGAAGAGCACGCAGAGCATGTTTGGTGCTCTTTGATTGTTTTCATCACCTGTCATGGTGGCAGATGTTACAGCACTGTGCTGCCAGGGAGAGTGAGAGCAGTCAGGGTTGAGCGCCTTGTTCTTGGTTACTTCTTGCCTGTTGCTCCTTGGTCAGTGTTCATAGTCGAGTGTTTACCATTAGTGCATTGCCTTAATTGTTATGTTTTAATGGTGCAGACAGTGGTGGTTTCTGACATGGGCAATATACCCTAACTTTTTAGGGATGGCACAAGACCTCTGCGGATTGTGGCACAGAGATGGAAACAAAACAGAATGTAGAGGAGTTTGAATTGATAATGATATTGGTTACATTTATTTCAGCTCTAAACATTTAATATCTAGCTGTTTTTATGAGAATATGAATCTTTCAGATCAATTTAAGAAGCAACTTTGATCATATTTTGCATTTTATTGTGTCATGTAGCGTGGGGTGCTGGTTTTGGTCTTGACTCGGTCTCAGATCCTAAAAGTCTCGATACACTCTGGTCTTGACTTGGTCTTGGGTTAAGTGGTCTTGACAATAACATTAATGTCAAGGTGTCATAACGAAGACATTTTTATCTAGGTTAATAACTTAGATATAGCTCAGAAAATTAGGTTTTCTGAACTATTGCAACAGAAAACACTGACCTAATCAGTAGGTCAGTGTTGCAATACATCAGCTGTGTTACTGGGAGCCAAAGCACCCACAGCCATCCAGAGCGTCGCCATGGTAACTGCATGATAATTGACATATTAAATGGAAATATATTGGTGAAATTACAATTTCAGAAACATCCATGTTAAAAATGTGAAAAAAATCAAAGTAAATTTGTACATTTGTAGAAATCCAGCCTTTAATTTGAGTACATTTACTAAGTGAGGAAAAAGTCCACCACTTTTTGTGTTGTTTTGATATTTTTCTTTGGTATCCAACCATTTGTTGTTGGACTGGTTGAAGGCTTTATAGCACTGATTAAGCAAATACTTTTACTATTAACACTTTTTAGGTACAATTTATAGCATTACAGGGAAGAGCTGTTATGGAAACCACAAATAATTAAAAACAAGCTCTTTAATTCACTAGATCAAACTTAAAAATGAAGGTGCTATACTAGTTAATACAAGATCTCACTCAGCGTTACTGGCACGATAGACATTTTGAACTTATAATTTGTCTAGTGAGCATTATTAGTAGTGTTTGTTGCCACAAAGAAGCTTTACTCAATCAATAAAGATTCTGGGCTTCGGGGTGTAGTGGTCAGAGCAGGGGCCCCACATACGTAGGCAACAGACTTGTCCCTAGTTTGGTACCCTTTTTGCCCCTCTTCTTGTCAGATTACTTCTAAATGAAGGCCACTAGAGCTGAACGAAATTTATTGGATATTTTAAACTTTTTTAACAAATAAAAGGCAAAGTGGGACGTGCAATATTATCAACCCTTTTAATTTCAGTGCAGCAAACTCACTCCAGAAGTTCAGTGAGGATTTCTGAATGATTCAATGTTGTTCTAATTAACTGATGATGATGATAAATAGAATCCACCTGAGTGTAATCAAGTCCACCTGCTCTCTGATGGTCTCAGGGTTGTTTTTAAAGTGCAGAGAGCAAGGAAGGAAGGAGCAAGGAACACACCGACATACTGTTGTGGAGAAGTTTAAAGCCGGATTTGGATATAAAAATATTTCCCTAGCTTAAAACATCTCAAGGAGCACTGAGCAAGTGATCGTATTGAAATGGAAAGAGTATCAGACAGCTGCAAATCTACCAAGACCCCGACGACCCTCTAAAATTTAATCTCGAACAAGGAGAAGACTGATCAGAGATGCAGCCAAGAGGTTCATGATCACTGTGGATGAACTACAGAGATCTACAGCTGAGGCGGGAGAGTCTGTCCATAAGACAACAATCAGTGGTACACTGGACAAATCTGACCTTTATGGGAGAGTGGGAAGAAGAATTCCATTTCTCAAAGATATCCATAACAAGTCTTGTTTAAAGTTTGCCACAAGCCACCTGGGAGACACGGCAAAGAAGTTGAAGAGTGGAAGAAGTTGCTCTTTGAGGTCACAAGGAAAGGAGCCACAGCCAAATACCTCCAACGAATAAGGCAAGTCCTGAGAAGCCAGCTCAATGGCAAGAACAAGATCCCTGCTATAAACGGCTATGCTTTACCAGTAATCAGATGCCCTGCAGGAATAATTAGCTGGCCAACGGAGGAGATAAAGACCACGGATGTTAAGACCCGGAAGCTACTAACCACGTATGGAGGGTTCCACCTGTAACCCGTAATTAGTCAATTAGTCAGACTTTTATTTTTACGGGCCCACTTTCTGTTTTGCCCCCAAACTCTTCAACTTATTTAAAGTCCCGCCTCCAGCGCAGTTTAAAACACCACCTGTTTCACTGTGATTGTGGCTGGCTGTTGGCGTCTTGCTGATCATCTCTCCTTGGAAAATTCACCCAAATCTCTGAAACTGATTTGAACTATTGGTGAGTTTGCTTTTTTGATAGCAGTATTGTTCAGCATGAAAGTTTTGCTCGATGGCTCATTGGAGCATTTTTTTATTAGAACTGTGGCAGTTGTTACCTGGGCTGTCACCAGGATTCAGCTGATCGCAGTCTAGCATTCTCGGCTCAAAGGTAATTGTTAGTTTTGTGCAAGATTTCTTTTCCAATTTCATTACTTTTATAATGAAATTGATTGAAAATAGGATGTAGCTACATTTAAATTGATATTGCGCAGTATATTTTTCTTTTTCCTCACACTGCTTGAGTATTTTGAGTTAATTTATTTTCTCTTGATTGATATTTTGAAAGTGAACTTTGATTTCAACTTTGACCTTAAATGGATTAGTTTGAAATATGATTATTCTTTTTGTTTATCTAAATTATGGTTAAGTTAACCTGACTGAAATGTTTAGTTTAATTATTGCATTTGTGTGTTTGCACATACTTATTGTTGATAAACCGCCTAATGGGTTTTTTTTTTTTGGCCTTTTAGGTCGGGTTTTTTTGATGGATCAGATTCTCAGATCCTCTTCTGAGCAAAGGATGGCGAGCTAAGGACAAGAACTTTGATCTTTTGAATTGATTTATTTTGAATTGATTTGACCCTCATTGTGTATTAATTGTTTGTTGTTTTTTTCCCCCAATCACCAATACAAAAACACCAAAACTAAAACAGTGATTGTGTCTTTATTCACACCTTAGGCTCCTTCAAGAACCATCTTCTGATGCTGCTTTTGTAGCCGCAGTTAGCTGCGTAGCCCATAACTGTTACACACCCCAAATCCAGCACCCTGAGACTGTACACGAGCCGTAAGGAAGGAGGCAGAGGACTAGTGAGTGTGATAGCCACTGTCCAGGATAAAACATCCAAGATCCATAAATGCATCAAGGACAAAGCCTCAACAGATGATGTGCTCAGTGAATGTCTCAGACAATAGGGAACAGAGGACGAGGTGCTGGAGGTACCATCATGGGAGGACAAGCCCCTACATGGGATGTACCACCGACAAATAACTGAAGTGGCTGATATCAGGAAATCCTACCAATGGCTGGAGAAAGCTGGACTCAAGTACGGCACCAGAGGCTCTCATCCTGGCTGCACAGGAACAGGACCTAAACACCAGAGCATTCTTTCGCTCTATTTATAGAGACTCCCACTTTGTTTGAACATTCTATTGCTCTGGTGTTTAGGTCCTGTTCCTGGTCATCGGGGCCCTCGGGACAGTCACCCCCAAACTGGAGCAGTGGCTAAAACGGATCCCAGGAACAACATCAGACATCTCAGTCCAGAAATGTGCAGTTCTAGGCACAGCCAAGATACTGGAGGAACCCTCAACCTCCCAGGCCTCTGGTAGAGGACCCGAGCTCAGAGGATAAAACGGACCACCCACGGAGGGTGAGAAGGGAATTTATACATAGACCCATCCGTCCATCCATTTTCTATACACCCTTGTCCCTAGTACCCTAATGGGGTCAGGAGGGTTGCTGGTGCCTATCTCCAGCAAACGTTTCGGGTGAGAGGTGGGATTCACCCTGGACAGGTCGCCAGTCTGTCACACGGCAACACAAAGACAGACATTACAAACAACCATACACTCACACCTAGGGAGAATTTAGAGAGCCCGGAGAGAACCCACGTGTGCACAGGGAGAACATGCAAACGCCATGCAGAAAGATCCCCAGCCTTTCTGCATCGAACCAAACTGTGCTGCCAACTGCGCCACTGTTTGGCTTCAAAATGACAAAGTTTACGGTTCCGACCTAGCAAACACAATTGTGTGCTGACTAGCTTGCATGTCAAATTACTATATTACCAGCAACCAGCACAACATTTGTTGGCTCCCGGTGAATTGACTTTTGGAGCATTAGATCCAAACTTTGGGTCATAAGCATGGTTACTGCTTTAACTGGTCGGCCAAAAAGTCTTCCTGGTGTTTTGTCAGTGTCTAGTGTGATCCACTATTCAATCAGGTTGGAGAGAGATTTAGTCTAGATTAACACCCTTTCATGTTGATTAAATGCTTCCCATATAGTTGTGAGGAGTTAATCCTTGGTTTTTCTTCATCTCTTCAGTGTAGTGTATAGCTGATGACTGTTGCTCCCTATGTCTGTTGGATCCCAGATCTGGCATACAGTGAAATGTCCCGTGCCTTGTTTCCACTGTGGGAGGAACTGGCTGAAGCCGTCAAGGATTGGGAAGATGTGGTCATTGCTCAAATCGACGCCTCAACCAATGATATCAACATGTCAATGCAGGGTTCCTACCCATCCCTCTGCCTGTTTCCTGCTTTGTACGCTGAGAGGGTATGTATTACTCACTGGTTCATTTATTGCAATATTCTCAGCAGTAAATCATCTGAATATTTTTTGTTTTTGGTTTTTTGCTTCTTCTTTTTTTTTTGCCTGTTTACAAATTACAAAGCATGGAATATTTCTTCTGTGACTTCAAGGTGGTGGTTTATACTGGGAAAAGGAACATAAAAGACTTGGTTAGGTTTATGGATAAAGAAATGAGAAAGGCCAAAAGAGACAGAGTTAAGGTAAATTGTGAAGCAGTTTTTAGGAGTATTAAAGGTGAAATATTTTCTGTGGTAAAATGAGACTTTTACTCCTTGTTATTCCAGGAGGATGAAGACAGGAGGAAGTACATTGATACACTCAAGACAGAGGAAGCAAAAAAAACCAAATCCAAAGATGAGCTTTGATACAGCAAATCAAAGTAGTATGTCTGTATGTCATTTGCCTTTTAATAATTTTTTTTAAACATGTTTTTTTTTACTTGAACCATATTCCTGTGAAAAAGTATTTGCTACCTTGTAGATGATCTCTATATATAGAGACTCACACCTTGTTTGAGCAAATCATTTCCATATATTATTACATTTTCTTAACATCTAAATCAAGCTTAGAAATTGTTAAATCAAGAATGAAATGCAAATTATCACATTTTCTATTCATTTTCACTGGGTACCCTTATTACTGCCAGACCTGTAGAATCAGAAAATCTTAAGTGCTAGGGTTGGTCGTGGGTCCGACTCACGGTAGAGTTTAATGAAGTAGGTTAAAAGATTTTCAATGATCCAATTCTTCAATGATCTGATTGAAGAACTTTCACAAACAGATATTTTCATGCATGACCAGGTTGTTTGGATCCTTTAATAAATGTAATTGTTTTTGAAAACTATGCTTTTATCATGTTTTTTTGCTATGCTTTTGACCCACATGCAGAACACTTGCAAGAGTCATTGAGAAAATGTTAACTTTACTGAATAATCAATGAATAACAAATGTGCATCTTTGTCCGGGAGCCTGGTGGTGCAGGGTGAACGAGAACACTGAAAACAGAATAGATGAATGGTGAGTAACAGTTACTGAAGAATGTGTTATTGAATGGCACTCTTACTGATGGAGATAGAGGCAAGTCTGACTGGGGGGGAAGTGATTGGATTCCAGGGTTCAAGTCCTTGTGTTGTGTTAAGCCAGAGTTGTGCAACACTGGGAGCTGGGGATCCATGGAGCTGTCTGGTGGAGGTCACTGGATGTGTTGGAGGATAAACAGGATACGCGGCACAGGCTTGAAGAAGGAGGAGCAAGACGTTGCCAGTCATGGTGTTTGAACTTCACAGAGTGTCTTGAGAGCACAAGGATAAACCAAGGCAGCACAGAGCACTGCTGAGAAGACCTTTAAAGGAGATGGAGATGGGACATCTGAATCCAGGCTTCGAGGCGTGTACAGAGTAAAAAGGGGTTGTGTCAGATGACACCTCACTTCAATGCTTGTGTTGTCTTGCTGAAAACCACGTGACTGACACCACATTATGACTCGTATTACGTGGGACACATAACTGCTTCTTTTTGCATGTCGGTTTTCAATATAAAAGCACGATTGGCCGTGCTGCTTCATGGGTTGTAGGTAATTTGGTCGCTCATCAGAGGAACAGAGGAGAGTATTTGTCATCAGCAGTGGATGAAATACAAGGAACACCAACCAACATATTGTACAATGATGATGGCACTCATCAAATGTAATATTTACTGGTTTTCTTAATTGTTGACTGCATTGAGTTTTTATGTATATTTTTGTGTTTTCATGATGTAAAGCACTTGGAGATGCATTGTTGCTGAAATGTGCCTCAAAAATAAATTAGATTGAATGATTGAAATGGACATTTGGGAACACTTTGAGATGATCGCTCACATTATAATTCTTAGATGTTATTGTGGTTAATTAATCTAATTGTGAATTAACCCCTCCCTCCCCAAATACTCAATCTGGAAAATGTCACTATTTGGAGTTTGATCAGCAAGACATACACGCCTACACACACACTATATATATATATATATATATATATATATATATATTCACCAGCTAAAGTGTACTCTCAATGGCAGAGTAATAACAACAGAGCAGACCCACCAAGGCTGGAGACTGAACAATATGGGAAAGTGGCTAATCTCTCTACGAGATGACCACAGCAACCTCCCTGAGCAAGCCCTGGTAACTACCACAATGGCAGATGTCCAAGAAAGGTCTCGGGTATGAAAAACTGGACAGCACCAGGACCTGACATGATCCATGCCTATTGGCTGAAGAAACTCACTGCCCTCCATGAGCGACTGGCAGCTCAACTGAACCAGCTGCTACAAAATGGGACTCACCCTGAATGGTTAACTGAAGGGCGCACAATCCTGATACAGAAGGATCTCTCAAAGGGT
This sequence comes from Poecilia reticulata, assembly GCF_904066995.2. Classification (NCBI taxonomy): domain Eukaryota; kingdom Metazoa; phylum Chordata; class Actinopteri; order Cyprinodontiformes; family Poeciliidae; genus Poecilia; species Poecilia reticulata. Next base: position 279,525 of record NC_088830.1, on the reverse strand, counting down.
TCAGTCCCATCCAACTACCGACCAATAATCTGTGTCTCTACCACCTGGAAGCTCATGTCAGGCATCATAGCGGCTAAGATAAGCGGGCACATGGATAAATACATGAGCACGGCACAGAAGGGCATCGGCATAAATAGCAGATCTGTATAGGCCTGAACCCCCTCAGCCAAATTATCAACAAAACTGGCTACGGATACTGACTCAAGAATGGGGCCACCACTCCTCTACATGGATGACATCAAGCTGTACGCCAGAGGTTCCCATACTGCGGGGCATTGAAGGGGGGTCGCGGGAAGCCGTCTGGATGAAAAAAAAAATATCATGAACACTGTATGCACTGGGTTTTTACCTTAGAATGGCCAACTCTCTGTTATTCCTCTGTCAATTTGATACAGTAGGGGCTTCCGTACTTCCCATATCTGTGTCCTCTGTCACTTTTATCAGTGGTTAAAATTGTTTAATCCGTTGTTAACATGTCGTAACCTGTTTTTCCGAGCCGCCTTTAAACGCAACATGAGCGCTACGATGCTCGCGCTGGGTTTACACCTGTGTGATAGTGAAGGAGACCTGCTGCTGCTGGGCAGAGCTACGCAGGTGTGTGTTAGAATCATGGCAGCAAACCAGCAAAACGCAAAGAACCTTTCACATTTTTTCCCCCAAACTAACTGACTGTTGAGTAAAGCTGTAGGATGGAGGTAAAGTTAGCTAAAAGATGACTAGGTAGCTAATATCAATACAGCACCTTAAGCTGTATTGATACAGCTTAAGGTATCAATACCTTAAGCTGTAGGTATTGATACCTACAGGGAGGGGTGTTGTTGTCTATGTTCAGCTACTATTCATTTTGCCCCCCAAAAAATTGATTCACCCCCTCTCCCTTTGTTCATCTGGAGCCGGGGCTGAGTATAACAGGGAGTCTCTAAGAATCGACCCACCAGCCCCTTCGCTCACGCACATCATTCAACCAGACAGCTATTTGTAAGATATAGGGAGGACCCAGAAATAGTTTGGAAACCACTGGAGAGGGGCCCAGGAGAAAAAGTTTGGGAACCATTGCTGAACGCCAAGAGCGAGCAAGACATCGATTCACTGATCCACACAACCATGATCTACAGCACTGACATTGGGATGTCATTCGGACTAGACAAGTGTGGTCAGATGATTACAAAAAGAGGGAAGGTCATCCATACAGAAGGGGTCTCACTCCCAGAAGGAAGCAGACATTGAGGACAAGTACCTGGGAATACCGCAAGCAAATGGCAACCTCAATGAGGTCACAAGGAAAGGAGCCACAGCCAAATACCTCCAACGAATAAGGCAAGTCCTGAGAAGCCAGCTCAATGGCAAGAACAAGATCCGTGCAATAAACAGCTATGCCTTACCAGTAATCAGATACCCTGCAGGAATAATTAGCTGGCCATTGGAAGAGATAAAGACCACGGATGTCTTTATCTCTTCCAATGGTAGACTTGGAAGCTACTAACCAAGCATAGAGGGTTCCACCCCAAATCCAGCACCCTGAGACTGTACACGAGCCGTAAGGAAAGAGGCAGAGGACTAGTGAGTGTGAGAGCCACTGTCCAGGATGAAACATCCAAGATCCATAAATACATCAAGGACAAAGCCTCAACAGACAATGGGGAACAGAGGACGAGGTGCTGGAGGTACCATCATGGGAGGACAAGCCCCTACATGGGATGTACCACCGACAAATAACTGAAGCGGCTGATAGGAAATCCTACCAATGGCTAGAAAAAGTTGGACTCAAGGACAGCACAGAGGCTCTCATCCTGGCTGCACAGGAACAGGACCTAAACACCAGAGCAATAGAAACTCAGATCTACCACACCAGACAAGACCCAAGGTGTAGGTTGTGCAAGGAGGCCCCTGAGACAGTCCAGCACATAATAGCAAGGTGCAAGTTGCTGGCAGGGAAAGCTTACATGGAACAACATAACCAAGTGGCGGGCATAGTGTACAGGAACATCTGTGCAGAAAATGGACTGGAAACCCCGAGATCAAAGTGGGGAACACCCCCAAAAGTGGTGGAGAATGACCGAGCTAAGATCCTGTGGGACTTTCAGATCTAGACAGACAAAATGGTAATGGAGAAGCAACCAGACATTGTGGTGGTGGATAAACAACAGAGGATTGTGGTGGATGTAGCAATACCAAGTGATTACAACATCAGGAAAAAGGAGCAGGAAAAACTGGAGAAATACCAGGACCTCAGAGAGGAACTGGAAAAGGCCTGGAAGATGAAGACCACAGTGGTGCCTGTGGTCATCGGGGCCCTCGGGGCAGTCACCCCCAAACTGGAGCAGTGACTAAAACAGATCCCAGGTACAACATCAGAAATGTGCAGTACTAGGCACAGCCAAGATACTGGAGGAGAACCCTCAAGCTCCCAGGCCTCTAGTAGAGGATGAGAGAGAGACCACCCATGGAGGGTGAGAAGAGAATTATTTATGTTTTTTTCTTCTTGCACAGAAGAAACAGACTTAAAGGTGTTGGAAGAGTAAAATTATGCACATGACTAAATATAAAGGACAGAGCCATGTAGACATCCAAAAAAAGAGGATTTTGAAGAATTTTAGTTTTTGAGGAAGCAAATCAAAACACAAAAATGTCTGTCCCAACAAGCATTGGACTCCTAAGACACTAAAACAGCAAATGTCTTTGTTCTCAGATTAGTCTGACATGGAAGAAAACACAACCGCTGACAGTAAACATATAGCAGGATTAGTTCAGCTAGAGATAATTTTAATAACTAAAAATGGATTACAGTTAAATAGGATTAAAGTGACTCTTTTGTTCCTAAACACGTGTATGACAAAAATTTTCTGACAATATTGCATTTACAATTTTGTGGAAGTGAAGTATAATCAGAGTGACAAGGCTGTCAGTTTCAGCAGCAGATGTCACTAGTGAGTAATGAATGAAGCATCATGAACTTTTGGGAAAAGCAAAGGCCTGGAAAGCTTCATTTCTTCATGAAGCTTCATTTGGCCAACACTAATAGGAGATCTTAAATGTAATTCACAAAATACAAAAAGCTCAGAGACCAAACATTGGGAGGCTCTCAGTACGATGGTACTGAGTGTACCATGGTTAACACTCAGTCATCGGAGGACTGGCAACTCCTCTTGCGCTCTTGCTGTTGCTCTGAAGGTCCATTTTCAAATAAGCAGTAACTCCTTGGCTCCCTCTGGTGGATAACCGTAGGAACTACCCAGAACTCAACCCCCAGCGTTGTACACAGGTTTCCTTTGTGTGATATTGAAAATTGTTTGATGACCAGGAAAATCTTGGGATACATATTACAAAATGTGTGGCCAATATTATCAGATAAAGATTTCAGCTATTTAATTCCGACAACCAATAACATTTGTAGGTAATAAAACGCAAGCAAAGTGCTTTAAAATGAAATGAAAGAATAAATCATAATTTAGTTTACTGCTTTTTTTGTCTTTTCTTTTGTATTTTCTACAGAAATGGGCAAATATGATCTTCATTAAGGAAGTTTTGTTTTTTGTTTTTGCAGACACAGACAAAACAAAGTTCAAACCAGAAATTTATGATCACCGAATTAAAACACACCCTTTTTTCACTGTCTGAAGTTAAATCAGACCAAATTTCACTTACTTTTGGTAATTACCAAAAGTATTTTTATTTGCTAAGTAATGAGAGAATGTCAGAGTTTTATTTATTTTCTGTCTTCAAAATCAAACGTTTACATACAGAATGGCCTTTAAAATATGAGGGAAAAGCCCAGATTATGTTATGGCTTTGGAAACTCCCAATAGGTTAACTGAAACATTTAATTGGAGATTCACCTGTGGTTATAAAGTGGAGATAGGTTCAGTGTCCAAGAGATGAACACGTTTTGGCCTAGAATGTACAAATGAAACCCAGATGAAAACCCAAAGACCTTGTGAAGATGACAATTCAAAAAGTTCTGTAACCCTGGCACTCCTATTAAATTTATTGAATGTTAGTGATGGATGGATGGTCATATGGATAGTCAGATGCAAAGAAAAACGTTGGTAATCTGAAAATGTCCAAAGAAAATCTAATTTGTAGCATAAAAAGGTAGTTTGTGGAGGTTCCTAATCTTTTCCTCAGTGTTAGTATTTATTTAAATGTTTTCATATAAAATATTTAGAATTTCACTTTTTCTTTGGTGTTTTTTCTTTAGTGGTGGTTATTGCATTAGGTTGTTTACTAATTTGGGTGCACACATTTAGTAAACACCTTATGTTTATTTAAGATCATTAACATTTTGTTTTGCAGAGTTGGCAGAAAGGAAAACCAGGAAATGGAACAGTCCATCAGGCTGCTGGAAGCAGGGGACTTGATGTGAAACAATCTGCCTCTCTCCACTAATAGCATAATTGCTAAAACCTTTTTGGTATTAGGTTACTTTGGTTTTTATAGTTGTGTTAAAGTCAAAATGCTTTAGTTTAAATTAATGTTTATACATTATTTGTCTTTGTCTCCTTCCCCACCCCTCCTCTTTGTGTAGGCTAGCCTGTTTGTGTGCTTATTGTTAGGTCAGTTTTTGGTTTGTTATCTTGAGTTATGTTTGCTTTAGTTGATTTCTTTTGGGCCCATTTTTTTAGATTTTTTTAGATTTGTTGTTGAAACCTTTAGTTAAGATTATCTTTTGAAAAAATAAATAGAATTTATATTTTCCAAAATATAAATTTTGGAAAATTTATATTTCCATATATATATATATATATATATATATATACCTTTGTCCTTGTCCTTTACTGGTCGGACCGTCAGTTACACAACTTTATGAGATCATTCTGTCACTACAATTCATAAAAAATATGTATATAAGGAAGATTAATAGATGGCGCACTTGTTCACATGCGGTTCCCCTTTTCCATGCACAAGGGTGACATGTTCCACGTGTGATAAAGTATTTTGTTCATGTGATCCATATTCTATTGACATATGGAACATGTGACCATATTCCTCGAATGAACGTGAAACATGTAAACATGTTTTTTATTTGCTTGTTTTTTAATTGTTTGTTTTACCATGAAACGTTCCAAATTAACATGTATATGGTTTTTCATGTGACTCGTATCACTTCACATGTGGTATGGTTTTTCCACGTGTAAAAATCTTGTGCTTTTTCTGTAAGGGCAATTTTGATATGTTGAAATCTTTAGACTACAGGAAGGTCTTAGTTCGCCTTCATCTTCTTAAATAGAAAAAGACCAACGTCCGGAAAGCAAGACAAAAACAGAAAGGCAAACGTGGATTTGTTCAGATGGAGGTGGTGTTGAAGTCGACTGAAGACGGAGCGGCGATGCTGCAGCCTGAGATGAGCCGCGGTGACGCGCTGTGACTTCATCTGGTGGCTGGAGGAAGAACACTCTCACACCGACTCTTCTCGCTTTCTCAGCCGCGTTGAGAGAGCTGACATTCGGAGGGATGGAGACAGCGATCGCGTATGGAGCCATGAAGGCCGGGAGAGTCCCTTTCGATCCGGTCGCCTTTTTCACGCATCCCCGCACCATCCTCAGACTGCTGTCGTGGGTAAGTCTCCTCTTCCAAATGCGTGATGCGGGTCTCCATGAATGGACGGGCCTACCTGCAGCTCCCCTTTCTGATTTTCTGCTTTGCAATAATGTGATGCTTTCCAATCAAGCTTTACAGTTGTGTTTTTAGACAAAATCTCAATTTGAGGAACTTAATTTTTCTGTTTCTGTCGATAAGAAGGGTTTACGTTTTAAAAGCTTCTGCTCAGGATGAAACCCTTGTTTTCATTGTGATGTGATGCCGTGCAGTCATCATGTGTCTGTGTTTTCTCTTATTATTCATCTTGATACGGCTTAACAGAAGTGCATTGCAAAAATGTATATTTGAATAAAAAAAGAACTGAAAAAGCTAAATCTGGAGGAAGAAACTCTAGGACATATGCATTTGGCAGATCAGTAAAAATATTTTTGGTGCCTTCATGAATGAGGTAGTGGGACGTTAATAATTAATCATTTTGTTAGAGAATTATAAAGAACTCTCCATCAGATATAGCCTCAAGCTCTCAAAGTGACGTCACTTTTATTGTTAAAATAATAGAAGCAATAATCCAACTGAAAGAAACCTGAAGAAAACAAGCATTTTATTTTGACAAGACATTCTGTGATAATATGAGCAGTCCCTGTAGCTATAAAACAAAACTAATTTACCAACAAAAGAGAAGTTAACAGAAGGAATGATTCTGATCAGATTGAAAGTAATTTGACACAAATGCATAAATGAAGCACAAGGGCTCCAGTCATAATGTACTGACGACGATGCAGTTATTGAACCATCCAACAGTATCACTTAATCAATCTAATTGTGAAGGTCTGGAGTCCATGGGCAAGAAGCAGAGCATATACATGAAAAATAACTTGTTCAATTTACTAAATAAAGTTATATAAACAATTACTATGAGTTGTGTTCAGTATATGAATTTAACTGTATTTAGTAAAATCAATGAACAATATTTTGCAGCTCCAACTTAACACCTTAACTGACTGAATATTTCTTTATTAGTTTTAATTAATATAGCAGTCTTAGTTCACCTGAGACTATTACAATTTACACACAGTGTAGTGATTAGTACAATTTGTTTTGGATCATTTAGGGCAAAGCTTTAAGTGTTAGAGTTTTTTGAAAGTGTGACTTAAAGAATACAATTTGTGTCTAGTATTTAAGAATTTGAAGAATTTTAACTGCTGTTTTGTAATTCTGAAAAACTGTAGTTACAGAATTCCTCTAGGAATTTTCTCTATAACTTCAACTTCTCAGTTCCAAACCACCAATACATTTGCACTAAAAATATCTTTATAAAAACAGTTGTATTACTTAAGTTACTTAAACTTCTGAGCATGTGCAATGTCTTCTTAACTCGATATGTCAAATAGCATTTCAAATTCCAACTCATATATATCAATTAAGTTTGGTTCAACATATCACTGAGTTCATTTTTTGAGTGCATACTCAGGACAAATTGCTAGTCAATCATAGTAACCAAACCCAAACTCTAAATTTTGTATTGTTTCCTTCACACTATTAAATAACTTTATGTATAAATAAGTCAAGTCAAATTTATTTGAATAGCACATTTCAGCAAGGTATTTTAAAGCGATTTACATGATAAAACATGCAAAACAACAAATAAATAAGAAGCATTACATTATGTGCAAAATAAAGAGAAATCATGTTCCTATTATAATTAACCAAAGGCAACTACAAGCAAATGAGTCTTTAGTCTTGATTTAAAGGAGCTCAGTGCTTCATCTGGTTTGCAGTTTTCTGGAAGCTTGTTCCAGATTTGTGGTGCATATAGTATTATATTCTCTGAGCTACAGGGAGCCTGTGGAAGGACTTTAGAACTGGTGTTATGTGCTCTATCTTCCTAGTTTTAGTGAGAACATCAGTAGCAGCGTTCTGCATCAGCTGCAGTTGGAGGACAGATTTTTTTTTTTTGCCAGACCTGTGAAGACGCTGTTGCTGTAATGAGTTTCTCTAGATCTTGAGACATTAGTCCTTTAATCCTAGAGATGTGTCTAAGGTGATAGAAGGGTGACTTTGTGAACATCTTTAGCATATTTCCAACGAAAGAACTGTTGTTCTTAAACTGATTCATTTCGGGTGCTTTCAAACCTCTTTGCTTTGTTGAGAGCTAAAGTGTATTTCGATCTGCTTGGGAAATCAAGCATTCATAACTGTCTCTGTGGGTGTCATCCATCAATGACGTCTCTTAGATGATACTTTTTCTCTGTCTGCAGGTTTTCTCCATTGTGGTGTTCAGCTGCATAGTGAACGAGGGTTACATCAACATCGGCAGCGAACGTTTACTGTGCGTCTTTAACAAAAATGCTCATGCCTGTAACTATGGCATGACTGTGGGCGTGGCCTGTTTCCTTGGCAGCATCTGTTTCCTGATCCTGGATGTTTACTTCCCTTCTATGAGTAACCTCAAGGACCGAAAACGAGTGGTGCTGTTTGACCTCATCTTTTCTGGTAGAGATCAAAGACCACAAAATCTTCCTGATTTTTGTGAAGTGATAACAGAAAACAAAAAATATATATATTAAAGGAGCAGTATTATGTAAAATCGACTTTTTTGAGTATTACATCATCTTAAAATGTTATTCTCTCATCAAAATCACACATGGAGTGTTGCCTTGATTCTTTCATGCATGTTTGAGAAATTCTTTAAACTCCATAGCAACCATTCAGCTGTGCAAAACACCTGGGTGAACCGAGTGACACCTTCAAGGACCAAGCTCCTCCTCAGAGCTGCAGTGTCCAAGCTGAGATTCCACCTACCAGATCATCCCTCCCCAACAACTCCCTCTCTCAGCTCCTTCAGACTAGTCAGCAGTGATTAGCAAACCCTCGCTGGAACTACTGAGCTCATCATAGGAGCTACTTCTCAGTGAAACGTTGGTAAAAAACGCTTTTAAAGGGTTAATAGAGCAGCGATGTTATGATGACTTCCTATGGGCGGAGTTTCAGAAAGAACAGGAGTTTTTAAAGAGACAAGTGGCCCAATTTCAAGCCAGTAAATTATTATGTCAATTTTCTTTTAAGTCTCTCTCTCTCTCTCTCTCTCTCTCTATATATATATATATATATATATATATATATATATATATATATATATCAAATGACTTACTCGATCATGCTATAAAATGGCACAGAGTGCCTGGTAAATACCAAAGAACCAAAGAAAGAAAAATGTGACACAGTTGAATGTGGGGTGATGGGGTGATATGAGCAAGAAAATAAATATAGTCCTGTTTTTCTCCTTCAGGAGTGGCCAGCTTCCTGTGGTTTGTTGGATTCTGTTTTCTGGCCAATCAGTGGCAGGCCACATCTCCAGATGAGCTGCCATTGGCCCAGGGCTCAGACGCTGCCAGAGCTACTATCACGTTTTGCTTCTTTTCAATCCTAAGCTGGGTCTGTACCTTTTTTATTCACATTATGTACATGCATTACATTTCTTCATTCTGATTTCATTATCTTCATCACCATCTGATGAAGATAATGCTTATTGACCAACTGTTATTGACAACATATGGTCAATAAGCAAGACCATATCTTGTCTTGCTTATTGATGCTATTGGAAAGAATCACATTTCTTTCTTCCACTCAAGATAATCAAAGGCTTTTGTTTAAGACTCCCCCCACTTTTTTGGTTGTCCAATATTTGAACACACTTTCACACACAAGTGTGTCGTTATTGGTTATTCAGTGGTATGAATAACCAACAGTATCACAGTTTCACAAATAAAAACATCATTAAATAAATGCATGATTATTTATGCAAAATATTCTTTAACTGTAGAGGATGTACACCACCTCTCACCCATTGTTGGTGATAGCTCTTTACCTTTTTCTGCAAGAAGTGTAGAAAGTAAATCAATAGCCGAAAACAAAGTTTGAACTAATAAATTGTAATAAATTTACAACAGAATGGATAAAAATAGTGTAATGGTTACTGAAGCTGGCCTTGCCGTGCAGCAAAAAGGTTCTGGGTTCAATTCCCGGCCCAGGGTCTTTCTTCATGGAGTTTGCATGTTCTCCCTGTGCACAGTGGTTACTCTCCAGGTACTCTGACTTCCTCCCACTGATGGTCAGTTTGATTGATCTCCTAAGTTCTCTTTAGGGATGTGTGTGCATGACTGTTTGTCTTGTCTGTCTCTGTGTTGCTCTGCGATGGATTAGCGACCTGTCCAGGGTGACCCCTCCCCTCACCTGTTGACAACTGGAGATAGGCACCAGTGACCCCACTTGAGATCAGGGTGTAAAGATAATGCATGGATAGGTTTCTGAAGCTTCCATAATGCCTTTATTGAATTTTATTTTTTAACCAGGGCAGTCTCTTCAAGTTTCACTAAGATCTAGAAACTTTGAGATGCAGATAGAAATTATGTTCTTGCTTGATCATAGTTTAATAAATAATTGCACCATGGAACATTTGGTGAGCTGTTTTTTACACTTAGATTTAAACGAGGGCAAGAAGAGTTACACGTTAAACCCCAAAATTAGCAAAATGGCTAGAATTCCTTCATGATGAATACATGTGCGTTATTTTATCTTACAAGACTATTTTAAGTGATTTGCTCCTTTCTAACTAGGTGGAGTTTCTGTTTTGACCAGCAATTGATTTCTGACAAAATTAAAATGGATTCAGTAGGGTATCTTGTTGTCAACCATTTCTGGGTGGGTGGACATGACTGTGGCACTGGTCTGGGTGACACGCAGCAGTGAAAGCAGCAGATTGTAAGAAGTTGTGTAATTTGCGGAACTGTGTGGCACTTTACAATTTATTCTACCACAGTTTTTATGAACTGATCTCTAAATGACATAGCAGCTGGTGGTCTCCCTGTAATGCTTCAGTGTCATCTTTGGAGGATTATGCACATATAGTATCTGGATTCTTTTCAGTATAAGAGGTAGTTTCTCCTGTTGTTTTAGAATTTATGAACAGGTATGGTCAAAGTAGAATGCTCCTTCCCCTCAGAGATTATCCGTCATGATCCAACTTCGGGGAGCAGGAGATCAACCTCAGTACATTCATGTGCTAGGAAAAGGAGGTGTCCATCAGCGACTTTAAAGACCAGGCCTTAGGAGGATGACCCTGCCATCAATCATCCTTGCCAACGCACAATCGCTCCAGAATAAGCTAGATTTAAGGCAAATGTTAAGTTACTTACAAAACATAAAAATGTCTGTCTGATTGCCCTGACTGAGACATGGTAATCATGGCTCAAGGAGCAGGATGGAGACTTTGAACTGAAAACGGATGACTTTGGAAAACCACTGCGTCTTGACAGACACCCCACAGTGACAGGGAAATCACAGCGACATGCCTTTGTCTACGTATTAATAAACAATGGTGAAATGTGGGGATGGCTAGGGAGACAAAATGTACTCCTGACATTGAGTTATTTTCTGTCTTCTTCACCCTTTTTATTTATGCAGGGAGTTTCTGCAGAAATTTGTAACTCTTGATTATATACATCCATCCATCCATTTTCTTCCGCTTATCCGGGGTCGGGTCGCGGGGGCAGCAGCTTCAGAAGGGAGACCCAGACTTCCCTCTCCCCAGCCGCTTCTTCCAGCTCCTCCGGGGGAAGCCCAAGGCGTTCCCAGGCCACCCGAGAGACATAGTCCCTCCAGCGTGTCCTGGGTCTTCCCCAAGGCCTCCTCCCGGTGGGACGTGCCCAGAACACCTCACCAGGGAGGCGTCACCAGGACGCCTCCCTGGTGACGCCTCCCTCTTGAGGCATCTGAGCCAGTTGAGGCTCAGATGCCCGAGCCTCAACTGGCTCCTCTCGACGTGAAAGAGCAGCAGCTCTACTCTAAGTCCCTCCCGGATGACCGAGCTTCTCTCTCTAAAGAAGAGTCCAGCCACCCTGCGGAGGAAACCCATTTCGGCTGCTTGTATCTGTGATCTCGTTCTTTCGGTCATGACCCAAAGCTCATGACCATAGATGAGGGTGGGAATGTAGATCGACCGGTAAATCGAGAGCTTCGCTTTTTGACTCAGCTCTCTCTTTACTATGATGGACCGGTACAGCGGCCGCTTCACAACAGACGCTGCCCCAATCCGCCTGTCAATCTCCCGCTCCCTTCTTCCCTCATTCGTGAACAAGATCCCCAGATACTTAAACTCCTCCACTTGAGGCAGGACGACCACCCTGACCCGGAGAAGGCACTCTACCCTTTTCCGGCTTAAGACCATGGCCTCGGATTTGGAGGCACTGAGCCTCATCCCGGCCGCTTCACATTCAGCCGTGTACCGTTCCAGCAAGAGATGCAAATCATGATCTGATGAAGCCAACAGGACCAAATCATCCGTAAAAAGCAGAGATGCGATCCTAAGGCCACCGAAACGGATCCCCTCAACACCGCACCTAGAAATTCTGTCCATGAAGGTAATGAACAGAATCGGTGACAAAGGGCAGCCTTGGCGGAGTCCAACTCTCACCGGAAACGAGCCCGACTTACTGCCGGCAATGTGGTCCAGACTCTGACACCGGTCATACAACCCGTATCAAAGGGCCCGGTACCCCATACTCCCGGAGAACCCCCCACAAAACCCCCCTAGGGACACTGTTGAAAGCCTTCTCCAAGTCCACAAAGCACATGTAGACCTGTTGGGCAAACTCCCATGCACCCTCCAGGACCCTGCTGAGGGTGGAACTCCAGAGTGGAAGTACGCCCAGCCCCCTCTCAAGGAGACTGGTTCCAGAATCAGAGCCATGCATCAAGGTGAGGCCGACTATTTCTAGCCGGAACCTCTCAGCCTCGCACACTAGCTCCGGTTCCTTCCCCACCAGATAGGTGACGTTCCACGTCCCAAGAGCTTCTGCAGCCGAGGATCAGACCGCTAGGGTCCCCTTCTTTGGCTGCCGCCCATAACACAATGCACCCGACCCCTTTGGCCCCTCCGACAGGTTGTGAGGCAATTGGAAGGGGAACCCACGTCTCCTCTTCGGGCTGAGCTCGACCGGTCTCCGTGGGTAAAAGCCCGGCCACCAGGCGGTCGTCATCGTGCCCCACCTCCAGGCCTGGCTCCAGAGTGATCTGGATCTAAAGATCTAAAGTTATTTTCCGTCATAAGGGGTCTTCAGACTGCACTTTGTCTGGTTCCTCACCTAGGACCTGTCTGCCTTAGGTTACCCTACCAGGGGCATAAAGCCCCAGACAGCATAGCTCCTAGGATCATTGGGACACTCAAACCCCTCCACCACGATAAGGTGGCAGCTCGAGGAGAGGTGTTTATATTCATACCAGAGCAAATGATATTAGTGCAACGCAGGATATTGTGGAAACTGTGCATAAGTTACAGGACATAGCTCATGATGCTCCAAACTTTGTAATGGGTGGCTTTAACCACTGCAGGATTGAGAAGGCACTTGCAAACTTTCAACAATACACTCAAAAAAATGAAGTTAGGGAGTTATTACATAAACAAAAGAATATCATGTACTGTTAACACAATAATTTCATGTTTCAAACGAAAATATGGTAAAATCATATTGGATAAACAAGAAATTCAACAACTTTTATGAAATTTTATTATGTTGAGATAACATACGTAATTAATTTTAGTCAGACTGATCTAGTGCTGAAGACGACTAGCGAGATCATGGGAAATCAAACGAGACCATGCGAGATAATTGTTTTGCATGCCGGGAAAACTCCAGCGGCAGTTATGAGAAGACTACATTTCTATTTATCTCAAGTGATCTAGTGTGATTTCCCATGATCTTGTGTGATCTTCTGTGATCTCGCTAGTCGTCTTCAGCACAAGATCAGTCTGACTAAAATGAATCATGTTATCTCAACATGATTAAATTTCATAAAAGTTAAGTTGTTGAATTTCTTGTTTATCCAACATGATTTTATCACGTTTTTGTTTGAACCATGAAATTGTGTTAAAAGTGCATGATATTTTTTTATTAATGTAATAACCCCCTAAGTTCATTGTTTTGAGTGATATATTTATATACATATATATATATATATATTTTTTTTAAATTCCCTTCTCACCCTCCGTGGGTGGTCTCTCTCTCTCTCTCTCTCTCTCTCTCTCTCTCTCTCTCTCTCTCTCTCTCTTTCTCTCTCTCTCTCTCTCTCTCTCTCTCTCTCTCTCTCTCTCTCTCTCTCTCTCTCTCTTCCTCTAAGCTCGGGTCCTCTACCAGAGGCCTGGGAGCTTGAGGGTTCTGCGCAGTATCTTGGCTGTGCCTAGAACTGCACATTTCTGGACTGAGATGTCTGATGTTGTTCCTGGGATCTGTTGTAGCCACTGCTCCAGTTTGGGGGTGACTGCCCCGAGGGCCCCGATGACCACAGGCACCACTGTGGTCTTCACCTTCCAGGCCTTTTCCAGTTCCTCTCTGAGGTCCTGGTATTTCTCCAGTTTCTCCTGCTCCTTTTTCCTGATGTTGTAATCACTTGGTATTGCTACATCCACCACAATCCTCTGTTGTTTATCCACCACCACAATGTCTGGTTGCTTCTCCATTACCATTTTGTCTGTCTAGATCTGAAAGTCCCACAGGATCTTAGCTCGGTCATTCTCCACCACTTTTGGGGGTGTTCCCCACTTTGATCTCGGGGTTTCCAGTCCATTTTCTGCACAGATGTTCCTGTACACTATGCCCACCACTTGGTTATGTCGTTCCATGTACGGTTTCCCTGCCAGCATCTTGCACCTTGCTATTATGTGCTGGACTGTCTCAGGGGCCTCCTTGCACAACCTACACCTTGGGTCTTGTCTGGTGTGGTAGATCTGAGTTTCTATTGCTCTGGTGCCTCAGATACCCTGCCAGAATATATATATATATATATATATATATATATATATATATATATATATATATATATATATATATATTCTGCACAATGTTGCTATGTTTGGTCACGTTTCTATGTAATTTATGTACTCAAGTCAGTGGCTAACGTGCTAACATCACATGAAGTGAAGGTTAGTTGGAAATTAATCAGCCTTTCTCTACCATTTGCTCAATTTTCTGCTTGTTCCATCCTTCTCAAAAAACTGAATTGAGGTGGTCATTACATTTACAAAACAGGTTTTAATATTACTATCACTATTGTAGATGTTTTGATTTTTATGCTTGTTTCTGTATTTATCATCAAAAATAATTTCCCAGAGAACAAAAAAGTCATGGGAATAGAAATTATTTTCACAGGTGTCTACGAAAAATGCAATAAACATTCAAGTTAAACTTATTAGGCCTAACAGCAGCCAGTCAGAGTGGAAAAAATATTCTTATTTTGTGCCATTTTCTAGTTGTTAAATATTCCACAAAATGACCAGATAAAAGATGAACAACATGCCAGTTTAAACTTTGATCTATTTGCAAAACGACTGAGCTCTGCAACATTAAAACATGGATAGAACTGTAACTACATTAATCATAACTCTTCTTCTCTTCAGTGTTTCTGTCAGTTTCTGGTGGTGCAGCTCTGTGCTGCCTTCAGGAGAATGGGACATCAGAGTATCATCCATAAAATTTCACCCACATGGTATTTATTGTGCAAACCAGAGCTTTCAGTGGAAAAACTAAAGTTCCTTTTAATGCCATACAAATATGAGACAGAAACATGGATTATATCTTTATATAGATCTGTCTATTGATTTATAGATTAATAGTTTTACTGGACAGAAATTACAAAGAACAAATCTGGTTCTTAATCAAATCCTAATGAGTCAAATTGAAAGTGTCATGGAGTCATCAGCCTCATGACATTAACACTGACATGAAAAATAATATTGGAGAAATAAATATATCAAATCTAATTAAAAACGCAAATAAGTGAAAAGTTCTTTACTGTTATGGTCTGTGAGATATATTTATTCTCAGTACTAGATATGGTCTCAACAAACCCATGGCACTTTAACAATATTATTTTACCTTTTATCTGGAAATAGTGTCTGTTTATTCTTGCCATACAGTCTCTGTATTAATTATTGCTCAAAAGGTCTTGCCATACCAGTTTATTCCTCTGTATTCATTTTGTTCTTCATTCATTTCCAATTAGTTTCCTTTGATTAGTTTTATCCTCTTTTGGTTTATTGCTATGTCCACTTTAGTTTCTTTCCTGTTGCTACATTTATTTTATCGTTTACCATCGCTCACCATATTCACTCATTCATCACCTGCTGCGCCTCCTAATCGTCATGTTTTTCACATCATGTGTTGATTTTTTCACTGTTCAGCGTCGGATTCTCTGTTTTTATGCCATAATTCACATCTAGTTCGTTGCTCCATTTTATGTCCCGCTTCTCATGTTTCAGAGTTTAGCACAATGTGTGCGTCTTTTTTTTTTACCCCATAAGGTGCAGGGCGTATCGATGGGGAAAAGGCAGACTGACATAAACCTTTTAAAACAACGGAAACAGTTTCTGAATTCTGATTATTGAAATTTAAAAGTGCTGTGTTGTTCTATCACCCCCGTTTCATACCGGACCACTTACAGCACCGGTGTTAACGCTATAAAATGAACGCTCTCTATCGTGGTATCACCCGTGGAGGGATTTCTTTTGGGTTCATTTTTCAGAGGGATACACAGTGAGGGTGTCTTGATTTTAGCTACCAGTAGCAGGAGAACGAAGCTGCGCCAAGAAGCTAACAGAAGCTACAAACACTGAATAGAAGAAGAGCTGCCATCGATACAGTTGCAGCCAAGCATGATTTAATGTTACACAATACATTTTTACCAAGTTGCTCAAAGTCTAAACTGGTATTGTTGTGCATTTAAGGTGTAAAGTTTACCTTCGACCAAACGCCCCCCAAAGGCATCCCAGCGCCCCCCTTTTGTAAAAATGTCCGCCAGCGCCCCCTGCCGTCCTCTGAACGCCCCCTGGGGGGCGGTACCGCCCACGTTGAGAACCGCTAGACTACCAGATAAGAATCTGGTAGGCATGACCAGAGTCTACTAGACATGATAAGAGCCTGGATCTTTGCTATGGTTTCATTAAAGGCACTTACAAATTATTTGCAGAGAGCCTATTGGGTTTGTCTGACCACTGTGTGGTTTATTTGGCTACAATGTGCAAACCTGCTCTGAAAAAAATAAAGCCAGACTGACTTTTGGTTCATCTTTGAACCAAGGGACTTGTTTATTGATTCCTGTTTGGATTTAAATGAACTGACTGAGACAGTTGCTTCTTGTATAAATTTCTGTAAGGATCTTATTGCTCAGAGGAAATGAATTTGTATTTTCCAATAATAAGCAATGGGTGTCTAAATCAGTGAAAGGTATTATTAATGAAATAAAGATATATTTTAATAAGGGGGATTCTGCTTGTAGTAAAGAGCTGAATAAACAAGTTAAACAGGAACTTAAACTTGTTAAAATAAATGAGAAAAATAAAATACAAAATCTTTTGAACTGCGACAACTCTCATGTGAAGGTGTTAACTCCTTCCTTTTCTTATGCATTTGTAGTCTAAGAAAAGCCCTATTTCCCTGGGTGGAAAGTCAGAAATTACCAATGATTTGATTTTTAAAAAAAAATCTTTTTAGCAAAGAAAATGTTAATTATGGACTGGCTGAATACAGAAGTGATGCTCCAGCAAAGTTGGCCACTTTAATTAATATAAATGCTGAATGGTTGATCTCTTTCGGAAAATTAAAGAGAGGAAGAGTCCAGGAGCAGATAAAATTGGGTGCAGACTCTTAAGTCCTATAGCTGCTGTCATTTTTTTCTTTCATCTTCAAAATGTCTCTACAGCTTCACCCAAAACTTTGGAAAGATTCAGTTATTGTAACTGTGGCCAAATATAGAGCACCTAAGACACAAAATGATTTCTGTCTGGTTGCTCTTACTTCCCTCGTTATGAAATCTTAACGAAAGATTATAAAAACTGAGATTATGAAGGCAACCTTAAGTAGCTTAGAGCCTTTCTACCTGCTGTAGAGCTAGAAGTGTGGATGATGCTGTCAACACTTTACTTCAACAGGTCTTGGATCCCGCAGATGGGGCAAAAAGTTTTAGTTGTTTCCTTTTTATTGACTTCCTCTGCTTTTAACTGTATTCAACCCCACATTGTAGCCACACATCTTTAAGGCAGTCTTCACATTAACTGAGATTTATTTTTTTTGCTAGTTGATTTTTTAACAAACAAACCCTGAGGGTGATGGTTAATGGTGTTTTCTCTGATGTACTTTTATCTTCTACCGGCTCCCCTCGGAGCCGTGTCTTTTCACCACTTTCATTCAATTTATAATGAGTGTCGGAGTCATAATAAGAGCAGGTACATTATAAAGTTTGCTGATGACTGTAATTGTGTATGTGCTTGATGGCCAGGATTGTGACCATGGGTCTGTGATGAAGGATTTTAGTGACTGGTATGAGCGCTCATTTCTGGACATGAATGTCTCTAAAATCAAAGAGATGTTAGTTGATTTTAGGAAGAAGCCTCCACCTTGTTTTCCAGATTCATTCATGGACAGGCTGTTGAGTCTGTACAGTATTACAAATATCTTTTGACAATTATCGGCAACTGCTTAACTTTTGAGAGAAATACAGGTGCTTGTATTTCTATTGGAAATTAAGGAGTTTGAATGTTGACAGTGTTTTTATGAAAATGTTTTACTCTTGACTTATCAAATTGGTTTTAACATTTTTGTTAATTTGTTGGTTTGAGTTACTTACCCTGAAAAAACAAATTTAACAGATGACATCATCATCAACAAACAGCATCGCAAAGATGTGTAGTACAATAATAGGATAAGTCTGGTAGAGCTTCTCTGGCTCTTCAGAACCAGAGAAACAACGAAGGCCAAAGTGATCCTTGCTAACCCTCATCACCTCTTCATCACCATTACAGGTTGTTGCTTTCTGCTCGCAGATACATGGTGATTAAATGTAGCATAAAACAACATGAATGTTCTTTTAACCCCGTTGGTGGTTAAAAGAACATTGGTCTCATTAATAAATTGAGATAAGCCTAAACAAACTGTGGTGGTATAAAACTGTTCGATGGACGTTGTGGTGTTGTGGAGGGGAGTAATTTGCTTTGCATGGGAACAATAAAGTTTGTCTGAATAATATTTAGCAGCTGAAAGTTTAAGAAGTTCATGTCAGTTGTTTGACTGTAAGTGTAAAACAAGTGACCCTGTTGGTGTTTATCTCATTAATAAATTGAGATAAACCTAAACAAACTTTGACACTTCATTATATATCATTAAGCATCATTAAAACACATTTCAATCTGGAGAGACTCAGACGGACAAAAGGGAACAATTAAAAGATTTAATGACAGGAATGAATAACAGTTCTTTGGCGCTCGGACCCCGGCAGCTAATTTGAGCTGAGATTTGATGTGAACTCGTTGAACATCCCGATAACAGATTAGGGATTCTCTCCCCCGGGGCCCGACACCACCAGGTGGTGGTCGGGAAAGGGTGCCATCCTAGAGCCGAAGGATGTGGGTGGAGAAGGGGAGGTGGTGGGTTGAACGCAGCTGGGAAGCAGCTGACGGCTTGGGTGTGGATCCTTTTACGCAGAGCCTGATTGCTGATTGGACGCGTCGGGTGAGGTCCAGCGCTGAGGTCAGAGATGAGCATGACGTCGATGGGCGAACGAAGGGGGTGGAGTCTTCCAGCTTGAACTTTCGCTAAAGCTCCCATTTTGGAGTTTAATAAAAAATAGTTTACTTTTGGTTGGATTTAAATCCTTTGGGAAACTAAGGAAATGAGAGTTTTTGCATACACAGTAAAACAATAGAGCCTGAGAGTACGAAGCGCATTGCTATCACACAGGGAAAAAGAAATTCGAGCGCTATCACGTTATAACGTGATACGTATCTTGTTAAAACGTGATAGTTATCTTGTTAAAACGTGATAGTTATCTTGTTAAAACGTGATAGTTATCTTGTTAAAACGTGATAGTTATCTTGTTAAAACGTGATAGTTATCTTGTTAAAACGTGATAGTTATCTTGTTAAAACGTGATAGTTATCTTGTTAAAACGTGATAGTTATCTTGTTAAAACGTGATACGTATCTTGTTATAACGTGATAGTTATCTTGTTAAAACGTGATAGTTATCTTGTTAAAACGTGATAGTTATCTTGTTAAAACGTGATAGTTATCTTGTTAAAACGTGATACGTATCTTGTTAAAACGTGATAGTTATCTTGTTAAAACGTGATAGTTATCTTGTTAAAACGTGATAGTTATCTTGTTAAAACGTGATAGTTATCTTGTATAAACGTGATAATTTTATGTCCAGGAAGTGGCGGTATTATGCTAGGCTTTTACAGTGGCTGACAGGAATTGGTCAGGTTTCCCTTCATGTTTGGTCTACACGGATATGGATGCTGCTTTGCACTGTGGTTAAAACCATTAATAGCTACTCTGAGCAGGATCCTACACAGAACGGGGCTGCACAGAAGGAAACGTCAGTTCGGTTCTCTAGCTGTGGCAAGTACACCTCGCTGCAGCATGCAGAAAGGGGCGGGGACGGACCACTGTCAGCCTCTTACCTTATATGGAAATGGGACCATTGCAATCCGGAAGTGAAGGGGGCGCTAGTGGCGCTATTTCCTGTACCAGCCGCGTTAATAATAATAATAATAATAATAATAATAATAATAATAATAATAACAATATTGATAATAATAATAATAATAATAATAATAATAGAAATAAAAATGTAACGTGGTATGTCCCTTTAAAAAAATAATTAAAACTATTGTTTTTTAATGTTAAAATCACATTAGTAATAAACAACTTAAAACAAGCAACAATAATGAATTATTATGCATATGTATTTATCTATTGTCACCCAATCTAGCTGAAACAAAAGGCTTAAAAAATATTTAGGAACACATTTATCCATCCATTAATTATCATACACGCACGCATGACCCTGGGCAGATCACCAGTCCATCCTAGATTAAGAAAACAGATACCAAATACTTCAAGAACGCTGTAGTTCAATTAATAGATTGTGATGTAGTGAAACGTACTCTTATAATAAATAAATTTAAATCTAAAATATAACTAGTGCCAAAAACTATTATGCTTGGTTGCAGGTGAGCTCAACTATTGTCATTGTTTACCATAAAGTCTCATTGGAAACCTTTCCTGTAAGGACTGCAGCTTAACCAGTAATCTGATAAAAGACACTGGACTGGTGTCCCACTATTCAATTTAGAAATTCTATATCAACTCTACCAGTTGTATTTGATTCACAAACTGCGCTCAAATATTCAATTGTTGCAAAACCCAGAGAGACTTTTGTAAAACTTTAAATGTAGCTTCAAACTGGAAACACTCAGAGAAAGTAGGTCTTAGAAAGTTTATTTGACAAGAGAATGATCCACTGTGGATTAATCATCGTTTCTGTATGAAAAGCTTCTTTGAAGTCACCAGATAAATAAATCAGGCTTATGTGTACATTCTAACGCTCTTCAATTCAGCCAATCAGCTCATCATGCGCCTCCGTCTCAGCCTATCGGCGCCGGTCTCCTCATCTTCTTGAATTACCCTTCATAAAGTCCGGCTTGATGTGAACAACTGCTCCTCACCAGAGTTTCCATCACCTCCACCCGGTCTCCACCGTCGCTCAGCATACCTTTAATCTTTGTATTATGGTATGTTTCTAACTGAACATGTTTCTGTATTTGGTTGCTTTATTTAAATAAAAACTGTTGATTCTGATTGCTAAAACATAAACGACTGAGGTTTGCAAAGACAATTTTTATTTCTTCCAGTCATTGTTAAAGTATATGAAACGTTACACATGAAATACTGAAAGGTATTATCTTTGCTTGTATTTCAAAATTTTAAAACAAGGTTATCCAATTGTTAAACAATGCTGTTACAATATATTTACAACTACTTTATTGGTTCTACTTTCTCTTTAATATATTAGAGCCACAATGTTACTTTTCCTGGAAACAACAGTTCTACCAAAAAACTAAATAATATAAATCAACTGAACTACAACAAAAGGAACACTAAAAAATTTACATAATGTTTAAAGAACACATTGTGAAAAACTAAAGGATGACAGAACAAATCCAAATGTCAGCAGAACAGATTGACAAAGATGTCACCAAAAAAGAACAATGTGTGACAACTGAAATGTGTGAAAGACTGTGGAAAACAACTATTATTCTCCTTGCATTCAGTACTGACATCCAGGGCAGTGTCCAGGTCTGCCATCACAGTAGTAACGAGGGTAATCTCCTCGTCTTCCATTTCCAGTGAAGCCCACACAGTCTTTATATTGCCGGTTACAGGAAGAACACGTAACAACTGCAAAAGGAATCCGGTTTTCTGCCTTGAATGACTTTGAAAATTTACCCCAGTTGATCTCACCTGTAAATGAATGATAAATTTCATGTAGTTTAAATCTAATTTAACATGTTTTATGTGGAAAAAAGTCAAAGGTTCTTACCATCCAGCCAAGCAAAGTGAGTCCTCTTCCTGAACACTGGGTCAGACACAATGGCTTTAAAGCGCTTGCAGGTTAATGCCAAGGTGAGGTAAGCTGCATCTCCCTGTGCTAGTATCACCTCTTGGAGAACAGCTTCCAGTACATCCAAAGGCATCTGAAAATTACAGAAAAACAGGTGCATTGCAAGACTATCACCAGAATAATGGCTATGACGCATATGATTATGAATGTATCTTTACCTGCAAAATTGGTGGCATCATTTGTACCTGCATGGTGAGAAGCATAAAACAGTAATTAACACTTTGTATCTCTCAGTGTCTTACCCTTTCCATCTCTACTGTCATAAAAAAATGATGTGCAAAAAATATATTTTCCTGTTTAAAAAAAAATCATTTCTGGTTTAAGTGTCAATTGCACATAAATAAATACAAATCAAAAATAATAGTTATGTGTACATTTTAAAAATTAACCTCAATTTGTGCCTCAGTTGCTTTTGCATAGGTGTGGTCATCAGCACACAGAGTCTGTAAAAAATATAGATATTTTGAAAATGAAAGATGAGCCCAAGTCCAAACAACATCAAAACAGTTTCAACCTTTTTAACTGTCCTATCCTGATTTTGTTTCATATTTTAACAATCAAGCATTGCATAAAACTGCATTGTGAACGGACATAATAGAAATTACATGATTCAAAACTACACACTGATGAATTTGAACTAAACCATACCTCATATTTTGCCCCCTCATGAACTTTTTTCCGCTTTCTCTCCTTTTGTAGTTCTTCTTTGGACCTTTTAAAAGGACAAATTGAAGATTTTCTTTAAAAAACTGACTTATGTGTATGATGATGTGGTATATTGCACCATTATTCTTACTTCACAGGGAAGTTTCTCAGGAGAGTGAGAGTCCACCATCTTCGTATTCTGTGGACATGACAGGTTCGCATTTAATGACATCTCCAACAGAAAGCATGCAGTCTTATCTGTTTCCTTACCTCCGTGAAATCAAATGGTGCTTCCATCACAAAGTAGAGAGCATACTGTGGAGAAAAATGTGATTATGTCTATACAAACAATACAACAAAATGGTGGGAGGAAGTGGATGTTACCATCACTACAAACATTCCACAGTTGTTGGACAGTCCTTGTTTAGGCAATCCCTGTGGTGTTTGAGAGAACATTCAAGAAAAGAGGGAAAATTTAAATTACTTTAACAATCAAATTAATGTATAAGACAACAGCCTTACCCACACTATTGACTGTAAACATTGAACGGAGGAATGATTGGAAATAAGCTGTCTGGTAGCTCTAAAGAACTATAATTGTCCAACAATAACATCTCACTTATATTAATATTTTTAATTTCCATTTTTAAAATAACTATCAGTGCACATACCTTCATTTTAATTCATGTCTGCAGAAATAAATGGGTAATATTACACTGCACATTATGATCAGTAAAACCGTACTTAATAGTAGATGTATCACCTAATACTGTTACTCTTACTAGTGTTTTTTGCAGTTATTTACTACTATAAATATATGAAGTAGAGGGAACTACACCCACCTATGATGGCAGCTTTTAGTTCATAAAAAGTGTTAGACTTTCCAGAAATGTTGGCGTGCAAAAACATATTTCAAAAAGGATTAACCTTTTTCTAGTGTTTTTTATGAAAAAAAAACAACAACTACAAAACTGTTAAGAAGGTAAATAAATAAATGATAGTGTAAGTGTAGCTTTACATACCGTTATGTTGAACCGTAGCAGTTCTTGTTATGTGATTCTGTACCTTGAACGACTCATCGGCTTTGTATGAGCAAAGAGGACAGAAATATCCGGAATAATCTTCTCTCCGTTACGAATGTTACAAATAGAAACGTGGATCTGTTAAATAAAATAAAAAAAACAAAGTTTGAGCATAAAATACACTTATCAAATATACATTTTATTTACTTTTCTATTTTTATCTAATGGTGCCCTGCAGGGAAATAATTAGCTATGCTACATGCTAAATTTAACCTTACCTTCTATGAATTACGCATTTCAATAGTCTACAGCTGTTTATTATATGCTCAACGTCATCTAGAAAAGCGTATTGATTTACTATGTGATAAAAATTTTAAAGAAGGTAAAAATACCTTTTGCTGACTTTGCGCCTTTTCCATTTTGGATCGTGTGCCGAACACATGAACCCTCTCAAACTTCTTTCAATCGGCATCTCAAACCCGCTTCTTTAAGGTATTTATACTAGAAATTAGGAAAATAGCGCCCCCTTCACTTCCGGAGTGCAATGGTCCCATTTCCATATAAGGTATGAGGCTGACAGTGGTCCGTCCCCGCCCCTTTCTGCATGCTGCAGCGAGGACCTTCTCAGCTGTGGCGGCGTTCCTGACTGTCTGGATAGAAGCTGAAGTTGGCTTCCGGTTGTAGCTTCTGATTCGGGAAATGGCTAAAGAGCGATTAGAACGGAGGCTCAGATGTATTTGCTGAACATTTTCTGTAAAACATTTTTATTGAACAGTACAATAGGTGCATAACGGCAACGGCTGTTCGTAACCAAGCAACCAAAATAAACAGTAGGCTAGATAGTGGCAAAAGACAAAAAATTAGATCCTGTTAAGCATTCTTCAAAATAAAAGACTTCCTCTCTCTTCCCTTTTGTCAAAATAAATCATAAATAAAGCTTTGAATTTAATTATTTTTCACATCACCTTTTTGTAATTATGTACAATCAAGTTACATTCAGTAAATAATAATAAGCATTTAAATTATACTTAACATATGACTGTAATTAAGTAACTCCGTCCATTTTCTTTACACCCTTGTCCGTTAGTGGGCTCGGGAGGGGTGTTGGTGCCTATCTCCAGCTGACATTCTGGGCGAGAGACGAGGTACACCCTGGACAGGTCGCCAGTCTGTCGCAGGGCAACAAAGAGATACACAACAGCGCACACACACACACACACACACACACACACCTAGGGACAATTTGGAGAGGCCATTTTACCTGACAGTCATGTTTTTGGACTGTGGGAGGAAACCAGAGTACCCGGAGAAAACCCACGCATGCACAGGGAGAACATGCAAACTCCATACAGAAAGACCCGTGCCAGGAATCGAACCCAGAACCTTCTTGCTGCAAGACATCAGCTCTACCAACTACACCAATGTGCAGCCCTGTAAATAAGTAACTAATCATGGAATTAGATTTAACATGCAAGTGTTAAGAAATCACCTGATATGTTTAAAAACAAACATACATCGACACTTCAAATCTGGAGTAGATTATTCTACGCCAATGGCAGAATATTTCAAACCGAGTTTGTGATTTGTGAAACCTTTATCTGAATTGTGAAACTTCAAACATGAGAGATTTAAAAACCCTTTTGTATCTGGAATGCATTATAAATGAACTATCACATTTACAATATTTGTTATTATTTTAGCCTTCTGTTTTCTTTCATTTTTTTGTCCTAGAGCACCTGCCTTTCTGTTTGGCTGTTGTGGTTTACAGGGATGCATTTTAACTTGAGAGGAAGTCTTTTATTTTGAAGAATGCTTAACAGGATCTAGTTTTGTATTTTGCCACTATCTAGCCTTCTGTTGATTTCGGTTGCTTGGTTACGAACAGCCGTTGCCGTCGTTCAGCAAGTGTACTGTTAAAAAAAAAGAAATCTGAACAGAAAATGTTCAGCAAATACATCTGAGCCTCCGTTCTAATCGCTCTTTAGCCATTTCCCGAATCAGAAGCTACAACCGGAAGCCAACTTCAGCTTCGATCCAGACAGTCAGGAACGCCGCCACAGCTAGAGAACCGAACTGACGTTTCCTTCTGTGCAGCCCGTTCTATTTAGGATCCTGCTCAGAGTAGCTATTAATGGTTTTAACCACAGTGCAAAGCAGCATCCATATCCGTGTAGACCAAACATGAAGGGAAACCTGACCAATTCCTGTCAGCCACTGTAAAAGCCTAGCATAATACCGCCACTTCCTGGACATAAAATTATCACGTTTATACAAGATACGTATCACGTTTTAACAAGATACGTATCACGTTTTAACAAGATACGTATCACGTTATAACAAGATACGTATCACGTTTTAACAAGATACGTATCACGTTATAACGTGATAGCAATGCGCTTCTGTACGTATGAAAGCTCTCCAAGGAGGAACAGCTTATCCTGCTCATGCTTACTGACAGTCATCCCTGTTAGTTATTTTATAGACACAGTTTTAATAAGTACTTACACTGTCAACATCATAACTGGATTACTTCAAATCTAAGGTTTGTGGGTGTTTTACTTCTTACTCTCCTTTTTTCCACTTCCAAGCTGAACCAAGGAAAGATGCCTCTGGCCAACACTTTGTTCAGTAAAAGTGAAGATTCAATGGCTGGAAGCCAAATACACTTTTGAGACTGCACCCTAAAAATATACTTCTTAGAGAACACTGTATATAGTGTTCTCTCCGTATTTAAATACGGAATCGTCCCGTATTTGGCTGTTAAATGTTGCGTCCACATTATGACTGTTACTGTGGCTAAGAGACCTTTTCTATGTTTCTATTTGTAAATAGAAATATATATTATTGTTAGATCTTGTGTTTTATTTTTGTGTTTTTATATTTATGTGTGGTGTTGCTGAGGTTTGCATCAAATAGAGCTTATCCTCCTCACATGGCGCAGTAGTTTGATTAAAGATTATGCTGTACTTAGCTTTATGGTCTGAGAAAGAACAAAAGGTTAATAAATAAGCCAGTATTAGAATGCTACAGTGTGTAATGAGTTTTCCTAATTTAAGATACTTACTAAAGTTGATTAAAAAGTTGATTAAACATTGTCTTGTTCTTACTGTTTAAATTAAGTTTATCATTTCATATTGTTGCACCTGCAACAGCTTAGGAATAATTAAGTTTGCTGAATGTTTCTCTGAACCTTTGACATTAATATTAATTTTCATTCTTATGTTTGTGTAACTAACAGGCTGTGTTGACGCTAAGTGCTCTTCGGCGCTATCTAACCGGCAGTAATACAAACTTATTCACCTGGCAGCACCTTGACCCTCCTCCAAGCAACGCCCGAGCCACTCCCTACCCCATCCCCAACGGAGGCACCATCGTTACCACCAACCCCTACCAAGCCACGCCCTTCACCGAAACCCTGGACCCCCAGAAACTCACACAGCATAGACAAGTGGCTCCTGCTTTTTAGAAACGCAAAAAGAGAAGATTTGAACTGAACGACACAACACACTGAGCTGAGGACCACCCGCCCTATTGGTTTTACTGGGACTCCATCCCCTCCAGGGAGCCGTTGGATCCCTTTTCACCATGGCAACTGCTGGCTAAGCTTAGTTCTGTTCATGCAAGCGCACACATACACAGATGTTGATGCAGGTGAGTACAGATGTACTCACTTAGCATCTGTATGCAGTTAAGCACCTGGAAACACATGTACAGATTCACACTGAGCAACATCCTGGCTGCATGCTTATTGGGTGAAGTGTAGATTAACATAGATGTAGACCAGTGAAGATGCTTTACCTGCCTTATGAATGGACACAGTGGGAGAGACGTGGAAGCTTTGTAGCTCTTCATTAAGCTCAAGCTGGTCACCCAGCAGCTGAAGGTATGACCAACATATTGTGAGATGAATGCAAGAAACAGCAGAACTTGAAGGAAATAGTTTCTTGACAGTGTAAAATATAAATGTGATTAAATATTTTATTGTGATTTGTTGAATTGATTAAAAAAAAAAAGGACATAAACCACGATCAAAACTGTGATTCTGGCTGTGTTCACATGATCATCAGATGTTTTCTCTTTTTTCTCTTTCTTTTTTTTGCTTCCTTTGATCTTTGAAACAGTTTTCAATGTAATTATGTATCGTGAATGACATCTGAGGATGTGTTGGGCATCTCAATGCTTGGAAGGCCATAATTAGAAAGAGCTGTGCTGAATTCATTAGCAGTAGCAGGCAGCTGCTGAATGTCTAGTATTTTTAGATTGCAGGCTGGATCAAGACGATCTTTTTCTAACAATCTTTAGGTGAAACAAGAGTCAGAGAAAAGTCATAGAGGAAGAGGTTTTATTCCAGCTCTGTCCAATCATGTACAGCTCATTGTGTAGCATTATATTATGCTGATATAATGCTGGTAAACTGACATTCAGAAATGTAGAAATGCAGCTTTTATCATGTTTGCAGTTTTAATAAAATACAACCTTCTCTACAAACTGTAAGCATTGTTTCATCACTTACATAAGCCCTTCTGTAGTTCCATCTAATCCACCTCCCTACTCCTGTGCAGCTTTGTCTCTTTAAACAATGAAGAGAAATAGGGGCAAGCTCCAAGTTCAGACAGCAGGGGGCCGTCTAACGCTGCAAAGCTCCACTTACATATTTCACACTGAAATACGTCTGAACTTCTTCTACCCTGAGAATACAAAGATGTTGAGAGAGGGGGAGTGAAAAAAGTTAAGATACAAATAGATAGAAGCAGGGGAGGAAAAAAGAGGTAGACACAACTACAGTCCAGGTCATACCACACGATTTTATCTGAACGGTTCAAAAAGCAACAACGATTTTCCAGGTTGATGGGGACTGGGCTTGTCCAGTCATGGTAGTTTGTTACAAAAAAATTAAAAAGATATAAAAGCATTGCAGATTTTTAAACAATGAACATATGATGGTACTACTGGTCAAGAAGTACGAGATAGAGGCTGAAGACCATCCATACGTTTTTTTTAAAACCCTGTTCAAGGTATAATAATTAAATATAGCTTCCAGCTTTTATGATTTAGCTTTGAAAACTGTTGTAAGGATAAGAAATCAAGTTGGTCTCTTCACTTAAATATCAAGAAGATTAAAGTACTACACTATAAAACTATAAAAGTTAGGAAGATTCACTTGGTAAAAAAAACTAGTGAAAGTTGCAGTATGTAAGTTTTATAAAAACTGTTTTTTTACATATTTGTTTTAAACTGTCACCATGTTGTGACAATGTGACACGAGACAGACCATCTGTGAAAAGATTAATCTCCTCCACCTGAGCTACTCTGGCCATCTGAAGAAATGCACCATTCCTGACCAAAAGTAAGCAATCAGAGCCAGGAGGAGGGTATTAGCGCTATCAATCATCCACATGTACTCACAGGGTGATAATAGCAGAGAAAGAACTTACATTAGAGAAGAACTGTCTTAGATCCTTGGCCATGGTACTGGTAGCATTCACAACTGGCTATGTTAGCTACGGTTTAGCAGATAGAAACGGGGTAAGAGGGAGGGAGGGAGGATGAGCAGCACCACACAGAGGGGTGATTGACAGCGCTGGTACCCACCTCCTGGTTCTGACTGGTTGTTTCTAGTTGATACTGGGAGAAAGCAGAGGAGCTTGATTTTTCTTACAGCTTATCTGTTTCATACCTTACAGTCATGATATAGTAACAGTTTCAACAAATATATATTTATATAAAATATAAAAGTCACATACTGCAACTTTGAACAACAGACTAGCATCAACTTGAAATCATCTTTTTTGGTTTAAGTTTCTCAAATGTGACAAAGTCACAAACACATATATTGCTTTGACTTGGGTCAGGCCTAATAAGTTGTTTTGGACTCTTGATGCATTTCTAATTAAAATAAAACCACAGACTTCTGAAAATACAGTGCCTTGCAAAAGTATTTGAATCTTATGTATTTTTCCACATTTTGTTCACGACCACATACTTCAGAGTAATTGATTGGGAGTCTACTTGATAGACCAACACAAAGTCCTACATAACAATGAAGCTGAGCTAAAGTGATACATAATGCTCTTAGTTGGGGTACCACGTGGATCAGTGGTAGAGCAGGTGGACCGCTCAGAGGCTCTGGTCCTCAGCTCAGTGGTCCCTTGTTCCATTTCCCTCTCTGGGCCATTTGCTGCATATCTCCTCTTCTCTATCCTTCTTCCTATGAAGCTACTGTTGAATAAAGGCTACCAGTGACTTTAAAAGCAAATTTCTTAATTATGGAAATATGAAAAATATTGCACGCTATTGTACTCAGTTTTTTTTATATACTAAATGAAACCCATTGCAACAAGTCATCCCACAACAGTTATCTGATAAGTTATTAGTGTCCACTTGCAGATACCTTCATCAGAATTCACTGCTCTGAGAAGCAGATTTGTTGGACAACCAGCATCACAAAGATTACAGCAGACAGGTCAAATTATGGAGTGGCTTGAAGGAGAGCACTGAGAGAAGGAGCAAAGAGGACAACAGTAACTCTGGAGGAGCTGCATAGATCCACAGCTCAGGTGGGAGAAAGACCGTTTAAGAGAGCAGTAAGAAATCTTATGCTTCCATTTTGCAACAAGTGATGAGGATGATACAGCAAATGAGGAAAAATGTGCTCTGGTCAAGCAAGACTAATAGTTCAGTATTTGGCCAACAAAATGTATGTGTGGTGGGAAATAAAGAGCATATAAATAAACTTTCCACACTTTGGAAAACGGTGGCAGGAGCATCATGCTGTGGGGGTGCAACAGCATACTTTACTTCACAAAGTAAAATGAAACTTATTTTATTTCAAACAAACTACACTGTGGTTTGTTTTTTGTAACACCACATGTGGAAAAGTTGAAAAGGTGTGAATACTCTTGTAAGGCACTGTATATAAGAAGCTTCACAATCTTTGTGTTGTATTCTGACCTAGGCTGGTAGAAAAATGATGAGGAATGGCAACAGCAGGAGAGCAAGCAACAGGAAGGTTGTAAAGATAGCCGGGCTGCTACTGTGCCTGAACTAAAGCTAAGACTCTAATAGACAACTTTTACGTGTGCATTTTTGTGTGCTTGAAGCACAAAAGAGTCCTTAGATTTCTTCACTTGTATCTTTCACACACTGTAAAAATCTAATAAGACAGCAGGAAACACTCCTGCTTCAGTCTGAAGCTCTTATGCCTCTCATGAGAAGTTCAGCAGAATGTTTGGCTCTGTGTTTTTGTCCTCCACAGAGCTGCCCTCCTGCTGGTGAGGGGAGACAGTGGTGGCATCAAACGACAGAGTCCGCCTCCTCAGCTTAACACTGCTGTCTAGAAACTGTGTGGCCTTAGTGACCGGCTCGCCACCCGGCGGTGGGCTCATCCGGTGCTTCCTGCTCCTGCCTGAGACGGGCGATGCCGAGTGACTGAAGCGACTTCGCTGCTCCCCGGGACTCGGAAAGAGATGTCCGCTGGGAGCAGGCCGAGTGACCGAACCGTTCATACCATCGACCTCCTCATCAGCATCATCCAGCATGGGGGTGGGGTCTAACCCGGCCGCTCTGTGGTTAAGCAGTGGAACAGAAAGGATGGATTCAGTGCTGGTGACATTCAAACTGGACGGGCCCTGAGGGCTGACGGGCCTCTTTTCTGCCTCTGTGTCTGACTGTAAGTCACAGCTGGCCTGCTCAGGTACATGTTCATTGGTGGTGGTCTCACTGTGGCTCCGGCTGTGGCTCCTGCAGGAGATCACCCTCTGGGGGTGAGTGTATTTCAGTGTGTGCACGCTGGACGATCTCTGGCACAGCGGAGGGGAGGCGGCCGGGGGCTCAGTGAGGCAGGTCTCTGCCAGGTCATCAGCTGACCCACTCTGGTCCAGGGAGTCGCAGCACACAGCCGCCTGGGACAAAACAAAAACACACACACACAACCCCACACACACATGCACACACAAAGATATAATGAAATAAACTCACTAAGTTATCACATCGTTATTTTAAAAAAAGCCATCTGTGTTTCTTCATACTTGTCGACCATCTGTATGTAGTAATTAAAATATTTTCTGGGCATTTTCATGTTTTCTGTTCAGCATAAGGTTGGATACTATTCAAAATAATTATACATTTTGTCCACAAAAACAATGATGCAAAAATTATATTGTGTGTGTTACTAGCAAATATGTCACAATAATTTAAAAAAATTATGATCCATCCATCTAAAAATCCATCCATGGATGCTAACTGATCATTTTTACTTAAAAAATCCATCTACATTAAAATTTCGAACTAAGCTGCCTTGTTACTCCAAGAGAACCGCAGAGTTCTGTTGTAGAACCAGAGTTCTACAACAGAACATTGGTTCTGGGACCCAGGGTGCGACAACAGCGACCCTGTTGTCGCACCCTGTTCTACAACAGGGCTGCTCAAGTCCAGTCCTCCAGAGCTGCCATCCTGCAACGTCCAGATGCTTCCCTGCCACAACACACCTGAATCAAATGAACGGCTCGTTAGCAGGCCTGTTCAGAGCTGATCCTGGTCTGTTGGAGTAAAGATGCGCATAAAAGTTGCAGGACGGTAACTCTGGAGGACTGGACCTGAGCACCCTGGCCTACACAAACAACACTTTCACTTCACTGTCTATGTGTAGCTTAGTTAAAATGGTTCAGGTAAAATCCTGCTCAAATCACCATCTGCTGGTAAAACGTTGTATTGCATTCACCTTAGGAAGAGCGGGGTACACACACATCGTGACATTGACTGATAATCATTCTATACTGTAAATGATTATGGAAATGATCATTTACATTTTCATAATCCATAAGTAGCTGTATAGCTACTTCTGATAGCTCTACAGCTATCAGAAGTAGAAAAATCAAATGCAAGATGTGAAAAAAGGAGGACTAGCAAGACTGGTCACTGAACACCATGCTTAGAACATTCATGTGTTGGAACCCATGCAGAATCAGTTCCTTTAAAGTAACTGATTCTGATATCCATCAGAATTAAAGATGAACAACTATTCATAGATCTGTTTACCATTTAGCTCCGACTCTTTAGTGTCAGACCCTTCCTCCCCAGAAACAATTATTTTTGCTTCTATGAAACTAAAGTCAGGCACTTTCTGCAATTTCTTCAGAAATTGGAAAGTCTTGTTGCAAATAATAGGTTAGCCTAATCACATCATTTTTATGTATTTCTTTTCTTTCATAAAATTTAAAATTTCTGTGCATCAGTGAAGACATAAAATATGACTTTAATAAGAGATAGCAGCAGAAAATGACGCACCTGTCTCCTTAACTGTTTGCCAGCAGAGCGGAAGGATGCTGGTCTCTTTAAGATGAAACTTTCTGGAACATAGGTGGGGCTGAGCTTGTTTCTGTCCATACTCTCTTCAGGACGGAGCCAGCAAGAACGTCTGCTCTCTGCTTCTGTAAGACTCAGCCTGACAGACGGACATCTCTCCATGCTGTGGCTGGACTGCAGCTTCGGCCGGTCTGCGATCAGATCAAGGTTCAGTCTGTACCCATCCATACTGTGAGTGGAGCTGAGTCTGTGTTTGTTCAGTCGACGGGTCGGACTGAATCTATATCCATCTATACTGTGAGCTGAGCTCAGTCTGTGCCTGTTTGTCCGCTGAGCCGAACTGAGCCTGTGGCCCTCAATGCTGTCAGCCGGACTGAGTCTGTGTACGGAGTGCCTGTCGATGCTTTGGGAGGTGCTGAGCCAGATGATGGGCCTGGAGCTATGTTTAGAGCCCAGTGAAGCGTGGCTGATTGCAGGAAGAGCTCCTGGAACCTGCAGCAGAGAGCTGCCTGCACTGGAACCCAGAGAGGACGCAGAGCCTGTACAAAATCACCCAAGAATCAGACATACATTGCAAAAACACAAAATCTTACCAAGTACTTTGGTCTACCTTCTAGAGAAAATATAGTACACTTGAAATAAGACACAACTAGCTTACAAAGTAACTTTTCAGCAAGATGTAGGCGCTTGTTTTAAGTCGATAATTCTTGAACATTGATGAAAAGTACTAGTTCCACTGGTAGATTTTTTTCACTTATAACAATTCATTTTTCCCATGTTATAAGTGAAATCGTTTGAGTCTCCGTGTTGTCCTGTCTTCCCTTTGATTGTTCCCAGGTGTATCTCGGTCCCTGATTACCCTCCGTGTATTTAATGTCACCTGTGTTTCTGTGTCTTTGTCGGGTCCTTGTTGTATTCTGTCTTGTCTTCCATCAGATGTTTCTTGTTTGCCAGTTGCTACCAGTTTCGAGCCTTCTGCTCTACTGTGCTGCCTGGATTTGGAACAATTTGTCATATGTAACAAAAGCTGGATCCATCTTTATGCAGCTCATTAGGATGTCATTAAAATCATCATTTTCTTCCTTTTAACCTGGGTCCGTTGCGTCTGCCTCACCACTTCACACTGCACTTCATGACAAAACCAAGCACACAAAAACATGATTTGTCTTCAGGAACTGAATTTAGAAATGCTATATTTGTTATTTATAAGGGTTTCTATAGTTTACAGACATTTGAATTCATCTGAGTACCACGAGTCTACAGAGAAAAAACAAGTAAAGAAGACACTCCAAATTCTGTTCTATTGGTTTAAAAGAAAGAGTTTCATTTTCCATTATCTACTTTGCTCAGAGACATTAAGTGAACATCTACCTCATATTTCAATGTAAAACCAATTAACAAGTTGGAAGTGGACCAAAGATCCTCTTATTGATTGCACACTTAACCTTCTGAGCCACCGACGTTACTAATTATAACTGGGGACATTACACAGTAAAGAGGACTTTGTGCCTCTGTAGTAGGTTGGAACTCTCAGTACTTGTGTGCGCACATTTTTCCATTCATTCACCTGTTTTACAATAACACATACAAACACTCCTACTGCAATGTCCTTGAAGGCTTTCATTGGCCGAACAGAGCCTGTAGAGTTCAACCTTTAGTATGAACCATTAAGCATTGACTTAATGTCCGAAAATTGATTCCTAGTGTGTTATTTAGGCATTGATTTTTAATTGGCAGAAAAGTTCTACAGTTTTGACATTTGAATCCAAGTTTAGATTCCTAATAAAGAGTACTTACTCTCCAGGAGTCTCCAAACGTATACATACACTTATCATGGAAATGGACATCATATGAATTTGGGGCTTTTAAGAACAAAACGTTGGAACAACAGGTGGAACGAAACACACTTCCTCTGAACTTTAAAAGTAAGTTTTGGCTGTAGAATTTTTTTTATTTAGTGTTTTTCTCTAATACACAAAAGGTTAGCATTAAACACACAGGATAAAATATTGTCATAAGGTCCAACTAACATTTTCATAAACATTACTTAGCAAATTGCAGAGAAATCACACACTTTTTGTAACCAAAAATAGCATGAGGGCAATGGAGAGTACACGACAAGGAAACTAGGACAACTATCTAAGAGTAATCTATGACTAGACACAAGGAATAAACAAACATAATGAATCATTGAGAAATGGCTGAACTAAAGTAAAATAGAAACAAGGTTGATATAATCAAAATAAGGAACTAAGAAACAATGGTTCTACGACTATGGTATGGTACGACACGGCGTTTTGATAGCACCGCAGACTCTGGTAAGAGCAGAGGGGGAGGAGTCAACAACACCCGGTGTGCAGACACTGACTGTGCACCTCTGACTTGGAGAAATGACTCTGAAATGCAGACCTCCCTACCTTCCCAGAGTTCAGTGTAATAATGATCACTGTCGTTTACGTTCCACCCTCTGCCAATGCAAATTTGGCTCTCAGAATACCGTATAACAGCATTAATAAATAAAAGAGACGCTATTCAGATGCAGTTTTCATTATTGCTGGAGATTTTAATCATGTCAACTTAAAGGTAGTGCTCCTCAAATTCCATCAACATGTAAAGTGCGCTACCAGAGGACTCAATACATCGACTAAGGTCTACTCTAACATCAAATTGGGTTATAGAACCAAGCAGTTACCTCACCTGATGCAGTCTGACCACTGCAACAGATTTTTGATTCCTGCATATACCACCCTGAGGAAATCTGAACATTCCACCATAAAAACCATCACTAGCTGGCCTGTCTGTGCCTCTCAGCAACTACAGGACTGTTTTGGAAGAACAAACTGGGATATTTTTGAACATACAGACCTGGAATTATTCACTGACAGCGTTCTTTGTTACATCAATACCTGCACTGATATTGTTACAGTGAAAAAACGTATCAGGATCTTCCCAAACAGAAAGTCATGGATGACCAGAGAAGTGCAGAGGCTGCTTAAAGAAAGGAACGCTGCTTTCAAGTCTGGGGACAAGGACCTCTACAGCTTGGCACAGAGCAACCTAAAAAGAGGAATCAGAGAAGCTAAAATGGACTACAAGGAGAAGATTGAAGAGCATTTGGACAACAACAACAATAGACATATTTGGTTGGGAATCCAGCACATCACCAACTACAGAACCAACCATGGAACAGCCAAAGGTGACATCTCACTAGCAGAGAAGTTGAGCCACTTCTTTGCTCGTTCTGAGTCCGAGCCTCCAATGACAACTGTCTCTAATCAAGAAGTGCAACTAAGCACCTCTATCTTCCAGGTGGAGGAATTAGAAGTGAGACGCTCATTACAATCTATCAACCCCAGAAAGGCAGCGGGACCTGATGGTGTTCCTGGACATGTGCTGAGGGACTGTGCAGAGCAGTTGGCTGGGGTCTTTACAAAAATCTTTAATCAGTCCCTTTCTCAAGCCAGAATCCCATCATGCCTGGAATCCTCCATCATTGTTCCCATTCCTAAAAAAATCACCCATCACCTGCCTGAACGACTACCGGCTCTCACGCCATTGGTGATGCATTGGCTCTGAACCAGTCTTTTTAAAAGACTGGTTCAGAGCCATATTCAATCATTCATTCCTCACACCTTTGACACACACCAGTTTGCTTACAGGGCTAACAGGTCAACTGAAGATGCTGTTGAAACTGTCCTGCACAATGTCTTGTCCCAACTGGAGCATCAAGATAGCTACACA
Source organism: Poecilia reticulata (assembly GCF_904066995.2). Taxonomy (NCBI): domain Eukaryota; kingdom Metazoa; phylum Chordata; class Actinopteri; order Cyprinodontiformes; family Poeciliidae; genus Poecilia; species Poecilia reticulata. The sequence continues at coordinate 242,765 of NC_088830.1, read as the reverse complement.
CGTATCCTTTTCAATTTCAGCTCAGCATTTAACACCATCCTTCCTGACAGGGGTGAAAAGTGACGACGATTCTAGGGGCCCTGACCAGCAGGGGGCCCTCCAAAATGTAATTATTTATATTTTGTTCATAGACATAAAATAAAAAACAGGGTCCTGTCAAATATAAAATTAGCCATACTCAAAGATTCAAAGATTGTTTTTAGCAGTAAAAATGTAATGTTATCCTGTCCAGACCAAAAAACACACATCAGTTTTTTTCCTGAACCCCCCTAAATCTGTATGTCCTTGTTCGTTCCTGCTTGGAGCGCTTAACAGCTACAAGTCAGTAGAAGCTGCAGCTGAATACAGCGGCGACTGTGGCAGTAACTATTCTGCTAAGAAAAGATATAAAATCAAGTTTTAAAAAACAAAATAGAGAGAGGGAGAGAGAGAAAGGCAAGAGTGTTAATTTATAACCCAGTTTTTCTCCAAGAAAGATAGGTAGTCTGTGTGAGATTATCAACCATTTAGCATAATTAGCTTAGTTACAAACTATTGTTTGCCTCCATTTCACAGCATTTAATGAATTAAGGAAAAAAATTACCAATATATTCATATACTGTATTTAACTTTCTGATCTGTCCTCTCCTGAGTGAAATTAAAGCTGCAGTATGTCACTTTTATATAAATTTTTTTTTTCACATATTTTTTAAAACTGTCATGATGTTGTGACAGTATAGTATGAGAGGTAATATGTGAAAAATCTATTTCCTCTGCCTTCTCCAGGAGAATAACTCTCCAGGAGAGTTTTAGTGCTGTCAATCACAATCTCATGTGGTGCTGCTCATCCTTCCTCCCCCTCGATTTGTGCCGTGCTGTAGCTAGCATAGCACAGAGCTGTGCAGATTCAAACTGAATGCTCAGTTTAGTTAGCATAGCTACCAATGATGGCAGATAAACGGTTTCTTGCAATGATAAGTTGTTTCTCCACCATTAGCACATTTAGTAGTGAGTGAATGAGGCTAAATGACAGCGCTAAGAGCTGTCAATTGTTTTGGTCAGAACGGTGCATTACTTTAACCAGTAATAGTAATTCAGGAAGGAGACGGAGGAGATTGATTGTTTTCACAGATTATCTGTCTCATAACAAACTGCTACGACATGGTGACAGCTTTACCAAATATGGAGAAAACATATTTTTTATTAAAGTTATGTACTGCAGCTTGAATAAAATGCAACTACATAGCATTTTTGAGAAGTCTGATTGCTTTAAGTGTAGTTGTATATTACTTTTGACTGTTGTTCTTGGAGAGACATTTCAGTATCTAAAACTAATAGATAAAATTTAAGCACCCTACTTGCATACTGGATGAGGACCGTTGGATTTTAAATTCATGAGCTGTAAATATTGTGCTAATTATCAGTATTAAACCAAAAAATGCAAGGCAGATGCGAGACTTTAAAATTGTGACGTATTTTATGGGTCAAATAGACTCAAAAAATTGTAACAGCAGTTGCAGGGGGTCAAGGGGGGGAGACCTGGCAGACCTGGGAATCCCCTCTTCCACCTGTTGCTGGATTAAGGACTTTTTGACGAATCGCAAACAAAGAGTCAGAATAGACCATACCTCTTCATCCATCAACATCAGTACTGGCTTTCCTCAGGGCTGTGTGCTGAGCCCTCTGCTCTTTACGCTGTACACACACGATTGTGTTTCTGTCCATCAAAATACCACCCTTGTTAAATTTGCAGATGATACAACTGTAGTTGGCCTCATCTCAGGGGACGATGAGTCTGCCTACAGGAACGAGGTGGAGCGACTGACAGAATGGTGAACAGACAACAACTTGATCCTAAACACAGTCAAGACCAAGGAGATTGTAGTATACTGAGTTAGTTCCTCATTTAGGTTTAGTTGGATTACCTCCCAGACCACTAGAGGGAGCAGTGAGAAGATAGAAGCAGAGTCAAGCAAGAAAGGCTAAGGCAGATTGAGCTAGCACCTGTAGTGTGTAGGTTGTGTGAGATTCTTGATGAGTTTTTTGAAGCAAATGACATTGATGATAGTGATAAGCAGAGGGCTATCCTTATTAGCGTGGTGGGACCAGCCACATATAAGCTGATGAGAAACCTTGTGAGCCCGGACAAGCCCAGCTCTAAAACGTACAGTCAGTTGGTTACAAGGATGAAAGAGCACTTTAATCCAAAACCAAGTGAGATTGTGCAAAGATACAAGTTTGACTCTCGTTCCCGTCAACTTGCTGAGTCCATCAGTGCATATGGACTCAGCCAGCTTGAGCCAGCTCAGAAGCCTGGCTCAAGATTGTAACTTTGGCGCCACGCTGAACGAAGGCTAAGAGATCGTCTAATGTGCGGGATTGATAACGATAGGATTCAAAGACGTCTGCTGTCGGAGAGTGATCTGACATTTGAAAAAGCATTTCAAATAGCTGTAGCAGAAGAAGCTGCAAACAGGAACGTTTCTGACTTGCAACAGTCAGCGGCGTGTCACAGATGGTAGCGGGGGTAAAGAAAAGAGAGCAGATTGGAAAAAAAGAGAGAGTGAGTGTTACCGATGTCATGGAAAACACCAGAGTGCTGTCAAATGTAGGTTTAAAGACGCCAAATGTCACATTTGTGGGAAAATAGGACATATTGCCAGGGCATGCAGGTCCAGAAATAAAAAGAAAGAGCAGACCAGTCTTAAGGAAAAAGGAACACGGCAAGGCGGGCGCCAAGAACGGTCACACAAATCACACAAGGTATGTGAAAAACAAAATTATGACAATAGTTCAGATCAAGATCAAGAAGCATTCACTCTAGCATGTTTGTCAATGTCTATCCACAAAGTTGAGCCCTTCGAAGTAAAAGTGGAAGTTAACAGAAAAGAAGTGAAGTTTGAAATTGACACAGGATGCAGTGTCAGTCTTATGAATGAAAACCACTTTTTGGAGTTGTGGCATAAAGACAGTCGGCCACAGATTAAAGAAAGTAAACTCTCTTAAATCATAAAGTGGAGAGAAAATTACAGTGGTGGGTGTAGTTCAGATTGAAGTGAACTTTGCAGACCAGAAAAAAACGCTGCCCCTAGTGGTAGTGAAGGGAACTGGGTCAAATCTGCTAGGCAGTGGATGGCTGAAAGAATTGAAACTCAAGTGGGATGAGATTAAACATGTGAAAACAGAGGCACAAGAATTACAGGAAGTTCTCTTGAGACATGAAGAGGTTTTTAAAGAAGAGTTGGGAATGTTAAGAGGTGTGTAGGCAACCATCCGTGTATCTGCAGACACCCATCCTAAATTTTACAAACCCCATTCAGTCATATATGCCATGAGGTCTAAGGTGGAAGAGGAGTTAGAACGACTTTTAAAGGAGGATATCATAACCCCAGTAAAGTATGCAGATTGGGCATTGTGCCCGTTCTGAAGCCGGATGGCTCTGTCAGAATTTAGGTGATTATAAATTAACAGTGAACAGTGCTTCATCACTCGAACAATACCCAATTCCCCGCGTTGAAGACTTTTTTTTAATGCACTAACAGAAGGCAAACAGTTTACCAAGCTCGACTTATGTCATGCATATCAGCAGATAGTTATGGATGAGGACTCCAATCCAATCAAGAAATACCTGACAATAAACACACACCGTGGCCTTTTCACTTTTAACAGACTGCCATTTGGAGTGTCATCAGCCCCAGCTATTTTCCAAAGAACAATGGAAAGCTTGTTGCAAGGTCTACCAAATGTAGTAGTCTACTTGGATGACACACTGCTAACTGGAAGTGACACCAGAGGACACCTGAAAACGCTGGATGAAGTTCTCAAACGACTAAAGGAAGCCGGACTGCGACTTCACAGGAGTAAATGTGCATTCTTACAGGATCAGGTGGAATACCTGGGTCACAGAATCGATGCGGAAGGTTTGCACCCAGTACAAAGCAAAGTGAGAGCCATTGAGGAAGCTCCACCTCCAACCACAGTGACTGAACTAAAAGCTTTTTTGGGGCTCCTAAACTACTACAACAAGTTTCTTCCTAACCTTGCTACACGCTTAGCACCATTACGTCATCTGCTGATGAAAGGAGTTCCATGGTGTTGGAATAAAGAACAGCAGGAAGCATTCAGCTTAGCTAAACAGCTGCTGAAATCAGCCAAAGTACTGTGTAAAGTACTGTGTAAAGTACAAAGTACTCAGCAGACAGAGACATGGTGCTTGCATGTGACGCCTCACCATACGGAGTGGGAGCCGTGCTGTCACATGTGATGGAAGATGGGAGTGAGCGACCTTTAGGGTTTTGTCAAGGACGTTAACGCCAGTGGAAAAGCGTTACTCACAGCTCGACAAGGAGGGGCTAGCCATCATATTTGGGATCAAGCGATTTCACAAGTACATCTATGGTGGGAAATTCACAATCAGCACTGACCACAACCCTCTGGTCTCCCTTTTTAATGAAACAAAACCAGTGCCACAGATGGGATCGTCGAGAGTGCAAAGGTGGTCTATCCTGTTGAGAGCATATGAGTACAACATTGTATACAAACCAGGTAAAGTTCATGCCAACGCTGATGCATTGAGTTGTCTGCCACTGCCACAGACTGATGAGGAGGAAGACTCAGGACAAGTCTTCATGCTGGATGTGATGGATAATCCACCCATCACCACATCCCAAGTGCAACAATGGACAGCTAAAGACCTAATACTGTCACAAGTGCTGTCATGGTGTTTAAAAGGTTGGCCCAACACAGCGGACACTCAGTTCAAGGCCTACAGTCAGAGAAGGTTAGAGTTGAGTGTGAAAGATGGATGTGTACTGTGGGGTGCCAGAGTGGTTGTTCCACAGAAGGGAAGGTCTACCCTTTTAAAACAACTGCATTGTATACATCCTGGCATCTCAAGAATGAAGGGTTTGGCACGTTCCTACATGTGGTGGCCAGGGATGGATGCTGAAATAGAGAAGGAAGTACAATCCTGCCGCACATGTCAGGAAAATAGGAAGGCACCAGCTGCTGCGCCCCTGCACCCTTGGGAGTGGCCAGAGACACCCTGGAGTGGACTACATGTGGATTATGCCGGCCCTCTCTCAGGCAAGATGTTTCTTGTCGTGGTAGATGCACATTCGAAATGGATTGATGTGTATCCCACAAACAGTGCAACAAGTCAAGTTACCATAGAGAAACTCAGACTGTGTTTCAGCACACATGGCCTACCCCAGATGATAGTTTCAGACAACGGCACATGCTTCACAAGTCAAGAGTTTGAAATGTTCTTGAAACAGAATGGAATACAGCATGTTACATCTGCACCTTTCCACCCAGCATCAAATGGCCTGGCTGAAAGGGCTGTACAGACATTCAAACAAGGCCTGAAGAAAACTACAGGGGACATTTGGAAACAAGGTTGGCAAGATTCCTGTTTAACTACAGAATCACACCACAAAGTACCACAGGCTTGTCACCTGCTGAACTGCTGATGTCACGGAGATTGCGTTCTACGCTAGATCTCCTGCTGCCGGACATCAAGGCGAAAGTACGTAAGAAGCAAGCAAAACAGAAGGAATATCATGACACCCACAGCAAGTGGAAAAGCTTTTCTCCCGGTGATGATGTGTACATCCGTAACTACAGCCATGGAACGAAGTGGGTGCCTGCCATCTTTGTAGGGAACACAGGTCCAGTATCTTATACTGTGCAGATGGGAGATGGACGTGTCATGCGGCGTCATGTTGATCATATCAAGTAACAACATGTGATGCAGAGGGGGATGGATGGGGCTGGAGCACAGTGCGCTCTTCAGGTTCCAGATGAAGTGGTGGCGCTTGGGCCGATGGACTCGGTGTCTCCATCTTCAGGAGGAAGGGCGTTAGAGGAGCCTGCTGAAACAGCTCAGGTTTTTTCCTGCAGTGGATGTGCCAGATGTGGACATCGGACAGATCCACCACCAGTACTACGCTGCTCAGAACGCCAAAGAAAGACTCCTCCTTATCTGAGTGACTTTTTGTGCAAGTAGTGAGTTCCTTAAGTAAGAGTGTTCTCTGGACTCACTAATGTTCACCTTCCATGTTCAATATGTTTTATTCAATGTTTTAAATAAATAAATACATAGAGCGAGTTCTGATAGCACAGTCGTCAGGACCATTGGAAGGTTACTTCTTAAGTTTACTAACCTAGTTGATTCTTAAAGGGGGAGGGATGTAGTATACTGACACAGGACGATAAGTGGGATTTTTGACCCTGTATTCTGACGCGAACGCAGCTAGTCACCGACAGATATCGACAGCAATCGACAATTTACATTTTCACTCACGGGAGTCGAAATCTGTCGATTGCGGAATCCTTGGAGGGGGGGAGTGGCGGTGCGGGCGAGAGGTGTTTACGACTCTACTTAGCATAGCATATGCAAAGGCGCTTCAGCAGACCCACGTGGATTCTGTCATTGGATGAAAACCAACATGTTGGTTGGTTGATGTGTGCCCATTGGATAGCACTTATGTCTTCATAAATAACCCCACCCCAATCATTAAAATTTTTAATGCTGTATTTTAAAAAATCTATATAAAAAATAAATGCTGTATTAAAATATATTCATTTGATATTGCTTATATGCAAAATGTTCATATATGAGGAACATAAAAGAGACAGAAGTTTTTTTTCTTTATTTCATTTTATTTTTTTCACTGTTTGCACACAAAATAAGACAAATGCTTGTCCATTTCTGGACCATCTGGCAGTGTTTTTTGTCCAAACATGAACATTATGCTGCGTTCAGGACAGGCCCAACGTCTCTCCTGTAGCGTGGACCTGACGTCTTTCTGTAATGTAGTCCTGATGTCACTGAGCTCCTGGTTGGAGGAACTTGGGGTCCATCCTAACACCACCTCATAGCTGCCATCCACCCAGAATGCCTCCAATACTCTCTGCCTTCCTCCATCAGCTGTTAATACAGAACAGACAATCATTAAGAGTTACAGGCATATTTTAGTCATTATGAAACTACAGTGAGATTATTTGGCAACTTTCAGCTTCGTATGCACACATAAGACATTAAAACAAACAAACACATTCTTACAAAAAAATAAAAACTTTAATGAAAAAGAGAACACACTTGGAAACAATTGGAAGAAAAAAAGAATTGAAAGCAGTTGGTAATAAATAGTAAAACATAGTTCAAGATAATTTGCTTTGATGGATTTTAATAAATCACAGTATCATTCAAGGAATTGTGACATCTCTAGATTAGTAATAAATCTGACCTGCTTCTTTCTTGAGCTACATCCGGATGACTGGCAGTAGGTCCTGGATGCAGCTGGAGGACATTTTTGTGCATTGTCAATACATAGCATAATTACATTATGTACATAAACAATATTGAAGCATAAAATATCAACATTCTAAAATAGTAGATACTCACACACAGTTGCATCTCTGTCCTCATCACGGACATCAGAATGTTCCTGAAGAGTCTGATTGACACAAATGTGACTCATTCTGTGGAGTCTGTGGAAATAAATGTAAAATTAAAATAATATTGTAGCAAATATATCGCTCTCTCAAAAATACATAAGTAAATAAGTTAAAATTATTCTCAACCAACCATTGTACAGTCGGGAATCAACGCAGTGATTAATTATACATACCGGCTTCATGACTTCGTCCTCAGATCCGTCCTCCATCCGCCATTTTGTAGATCTTTACTGCATTACACACTCTGCCTTGCTGTACTGCAAAATAAATAAACAAAATAAATAAAATAAGGGGAAGATCAGTTTTCCTCGCATACAAATATGCGAGTGTTCACTATCCACTAAATGTGAAATCATAACTTACTGAATCTCTCTTCTTCCTGGTGGACTCAGAGCTCCTCGTGGTCTGAGGTCTGGCTGTTTCTGCTTGGCCATTTTTCAGGTCTGAAAAAATCAAAGAAGATGAGAGTATTTTTAAGAGTTCAGAACATCACATGTAATAGAGATTACAATACCAAATCTCACCCTACACCTGTTTCGGCATTAAGAAAACGACAGACCGCTTTCTGTAAGAAACAAACAAAGCAACTGGTCTCGCTCCACGTGTTATTTATAAAAGCTTTCTTACCGTGAGTTCGGTCTTGTTGGACCGCCGCGGTGTCATCTGTTGTTTTCCGCCGGATCATTGCTAAATATCAAAACGATACTGAAAAGGTAACTCCGTGAAATAGGACTTTTTCTACCATTTCACACAACGCATGGACATTTTTGTTCATGTTGGGTGTAGCAGTTAGCACTCGTTACCACCAGTGTAAATCTTCCTCTGGAGTTTAATGGCGGCTGCTTGACCGACTATAAAAGCTCATTACTGCCACCAACTGGACTGGAGTGTTAAATGAAAGTTGACAGAAAAAAAATACATTCTAAAAGTTGTTTTCAAAAGTTATGTGACAGTATATTTTATTTTTATTATAATTAATTGCTAAAATATTTTTAGATGTATATATGTTTATTTACTCAATTCTACTTTGAGCTGTCTCCTTTTTAGTTTAATCATCTGTAGTTTCTTAAGTCCTGTATTGTGATGTGGAATGACCACTACCACTCCAATATAGCATGACTCTGGGTCTTTAAAGCAATCAGTGAACATTAACATTAGTTTGAATATTATTCACAAAAATACTTTATGTACAATCTCCCACTCTGGAACATGTTTTTTATTATTATTTTTGATTAAGTTGTGCAATTCCTCCCATCACAAGATAAATCTTCAGATAGGAGGAATGTCAAAGTAAGATCACGTTTCACAAAAGTCTATTGTATGTAATCATGCATATTCTTCTTTTATATCATCAATTCAACCAAAACTAAGTTTTTCAGTGCTCCTAACACACATGTAACATATATTTTAATGGATAAGACAGATTGTTTTAATATTCTTTCTCCAAACATACTTCTTTATGGTGAACAGAAGGTAAAAAGGATTAGCTACAAAATGAATAAGAGTCAATAGGCGGTGCTCAACAGTTGATTTGCATTTGCATGGCAATCAGCAACTTCATTTAAATACGAAAACCTCTGCTAGGCACAAGGGGAGGAGGGTGATAGGGGAACACGGACACACAGCTTTTTGACCATTTTTGGCAGTGTTCGACTCTGACAAAAACCTCTTGCTGAAAGCCCTCAATCTCCATGCTCATGGCAGAACAAGGTGTCAATAGCTGTCAAAAATCCAATTTTTCGTCCTGTGTGAGTTAGTTCCTCATTTAGGTTTAGTTGGATTACCTCCCAGACCACTAGAGGGAGCAGTGAGAAGATAGACGCAGAGTCAAGCAAGAAAGGCTAAGGCAGATTGAGCTAGCACCTGTAGTGTGTAGGTTGTGTTCAAGACTGAATAAAGAAGTTAAAGACAACTGCTGAGAGTGACTCTACTTCCTGGAAGTGAAGATATCACAGAGATCATAGTGGATTTTAGGAGAATTAAAAGAGACATTGAACCACTAAGCATCTGCGGAGAGTCTGTGGAGAGGGTGTCAAACGTTAGTTTCCTGGGAGTTCACATAATGGATAACCTGGCCTGGGATGTAAACACAGCTGAACTGGCAAAGAAGGCCTAGCAGAGACTCTATTTCCTGAGAGTCCTCATGAGGAACAATATTTCTCAAAAACTGCTGGTGTCCTTCTAGCGATGCTCTATTGAAAGCATCATCTGCTATCGTCTCTGTGTGTGGTTCCCCAGCTGCACAGCAGCACAGAGGAAGACTCTCCAGAGAATCATAAAATCTGCTGAGAAGACCATGGGCTGCTCTCTACCTTCTCTTGAACATTTCCACAGGTCCATCTGCCTCAGGAAAGCCAAGAATATTTTAAAAGACTCCTCACACCCCAGTCACAATTTGTTCCAGCTGCTGCCATCTGGCTGCAGATACAGGAGCATTAAAGCAACAACAAACGGACTGAATAACAGTTTATACCTGGTAGCCATAAGGGCATTTAATACCCTGTAGCAGTATTTTCATTAATTTTGTTATAATCTATTTAAACCATTGCATGGTTTTATAATGACAATAAAGATTATTATTAATATTGTTATTATTAAATAATCAAAACACAAAATCACCCCAGGTTTCTGAAATGTATTTAATAAAATATTAATTTAGATAGAATAAATATGAATATTGTGTCATGAATCTTAAACATCTCTTAAATACCTTTTTACAGCAGCAATGATGGTCTTTCCTATTACACAACATTACATCTAAGCTGTTTACAAAAGCAATAATCTTGGAAGCAGTCCTTGTAGTGGCTGGAGGCCTCTAAATGTTCTTTCACAATTAAGGCTGCCATAAAAAAAAACTAGTTACCTGAGTAGCTGTAGCTGAAAACGGACTCATGGCCAATGGGAGTGTAAGAGGACAATCTGAGAGGCGGGACGCAAGTGTCGTTGGGGAGAGACAGCATTCGTCCCATTCGCCTCAGGTTTCCATGGGAACACTCCTTGTCTTCCATTTGTACCTGGCCGATGAGATCAATGCCTCTGTCACTGTAACTACCACCTCCAATGTCTTTCACCAACTACTTCCAGGGAACATGGATGTTACCTGGACAGGTGTGTCCATGTTCATCTCCACCTCCAATGTGCAGCTGAGGCGCTGGGCCACCTCCTCCCTCTCCTTCTCTTTCCTCTCCTCCATCTCTCTCCTCTCCTCCATCTCCTCCATCTGAGCCTCCTTGTTGCTTTCTTCCAGGTGCTTCATCAGAACAGCGACCACCACGTTGACCAAAACGAACTGGGCCGTGAGGACAAAGGTAACAAAGTAGACAGGGGAGATCAAGGGCAGATAGTTGAGGCAGTGGCGATCGTTTGGGCGACACTCTCGCAGTGTGTCCTGAACAAGGAGGCGAGAAAGTAGGAGAAGATAATGAAACAAACGGAGGTCCATCTCAATAAAAAATAGATCGAGACATTCATTTTAGTAATTCAAAATAGTAAGCTCATGTTATATAAATTAATTAAACATGTTGATATATTTGAACAAATAATACACAAAACCGAAAAAATATTTATTTTTAATACAGCAATGTTAACCTAATGAAAAGTATGCCCAAATATTTGCATGTAATATTTGTTTTGAACTGTCTTACTGAATCAACTCAGCGTGGCATAAAGGAGGTCACCGAGGTGTTAATGAAGCCCAGGTTGCTTTAAAAGTGCAATGCGTAACTTTTTTTTTCTTTTTACATAATTGATAAAACTGTCACCATGCTGTGACATTATGTTATGAAACACATAATCTGTGAAAAGATTATGAAGAAATGACTGCTCCTGAGATGCCCTGACCAGAAATCAATCAGAGCAAGGAGGAGGATCTCAGCGCTGTCAGTCATACTTATGTACTTGCTGCTCAATGTGCTACTCGTGGAGAAACAACTTATTGTTGCGGGAAAACTGTTTATCTGTCATCACTGGTGCGGATAACTAGCCTGATTGTCCATGGTAGGCTGTGCTAGCTGCAGTGTAGCGGAGAGAAAGGAATGGACAAGAGGATAGGCAGCACCACACAGAGGGATGATTGACAGCAGTATGACCCTCTTCCTGGCTCTGATAGGTTGTTTCTAGATAGAAAGAAGGCAGAGGAGCTTGATTTTATGCAGCTTGCTTCAACACACCTAGAGCAGTGTTTCTCAATTACTTTCTGTCATGGCCCCCCTACTGATCATAAGAGCTGCGGTTCCAGACCCGGCTGGTTGGGAGTTAGCCGTTGATTGGTGCATGGGTTGCGGGGGCGGGACAAAGACGAATCGTCTTCCAGATTTCCGGGTTAGATGAACGTCTGTTATTTTAACATGTGGTGTCAAAATATTGCCGTCATAATCTATTCTTACCCGTAAGTTTTTAAATGATAATAGTGACAGAATATTCAATTGTATTTTTATTTTCTTTTGGTTAAAAATAATTTTAAACAAGCTGAACGAACAATCCACATCATGCCACCACATCAAACAGATAAAAATGCAACTTTTTCCGCAGTTAAAAAAAATACACTCACTGTGGTCCCACTATAGTCTAGATATAAATTATAAAATTTTATGTTTGCACCTAAATTATGAGCCATTTATCTGCGGTATCGAGAATGAATATCTCAAATTCCTGGTCTGCATCAGTTGAACATAATCTCAGGGTTTTGATGTTGATCTGAATGATGAATCTCTGCTCTGTTACACTGACTGGGATTACAATCGGCTCTTCCGCCAAATATTTTAATGCTAAATGTAAATCAGTGATACTTGAGAATAGGGACAAAATGGGTTTTAATTTTCCCCATTTTTTAAAAAATTATTTCTCAACCTTATGTATGCAAATATGACAAATACTGTTTTGGAAATGTAAAGATGCTAAGGTACAGGCTCCCAGTTGCAAAATTTTTTTAAAAATTACATTTTTAATTGACCTGACCCAGAACTTTGTCATCACCATCTGACGAAAATAGATAATTTTTTAATGACCCTATTAGTGATGTTTTACTAAGTTTTATAGACAAATGCTTCTCAAGAAACAAATTTTTTTTAAATTTAAAACAAGAAACAACAAAAAGCCCATCTGATGTAGTTGACACAGATGTAGGTGACAAACTAGTGAGTAAAAAGAAAAACTTGATACATGTGAAGTAATGCAATTTTTGTAAAATAGATTAAAATGAATTAATTGCACATTTAAGTGAGATTTGTCAACAATTTTACTGAAAGAGTCACAAAATCTCTGATGGAGTTGACATCTGACGGAGTTGACAAAATACAAAACTACCTAAATGTATATGATGTTATTCTGAAGGAGGACATGTTCTAGTTCATCAGGTCCATGAAATCTTTACATCCATCCATCCATCCATCCATCCATTTCCATCCATTTTCTTCCGCTTATCCGGGTTCGGGTCGCGGGGGCAGCAGCTTCAGAAGGGAGGCCCAGACTTCCCTCTCCCCAGCCACTTCTTCCAGCTCCTCCGGGGGAATCCCAAGGCGTTCCCAGGCCAGCCGAGAGACATAGTCCCTCCAGCGTGTCCTGGGTCTTCCCCGAGGCCTCCTCCCGGTGGGACGTGCCCGGAACACCTCACCAGGGAGGCGTCCAGGAGGCATCCTGACCAGATGCCCGAGCCTCAACTGGCTCCTCTCAGCGTGGAGGAGCAGTGGCTCTACTCTGTGTCCCTCCCTGATGACCGAGCTTCTCACCCTATCTCTAAGGGAGAGCCCAGCCACCCTGCGGAGGAAACCCATTTCGGCCGCTTGTACCCGTGATCTCGTTCTTTCGGTCATGACCCAAAGCTCATGACCATAGATGAGGGTGGGAACGTAGATCGACCGGTAAATCGAGAGCTTCGCTTTTTGGCTCAGCTCTCTCTTCACCACGACGGACCGGTACAGCGCCCGCTTCACGGCAGACGCTGCCCCAATCCGCCTGTCGATCTCCCGCTCCCTTCTTCCCTCATTCGTGAACAAGATCCCCGTTTCCTTAATCTTTACATTATACTAAAATTAAGCTTTTATTTCACAAAATTTCATCAAAGTTTTTTAAATTGTCAGTTATGGTGTTGACACATCATGGTTGTGACGAGCAACTTAGGAACAAAAAGAAGGAAAAACTAAAGAATAACATAAGCTAACCAGAGCTAACTCGCCCTCTTAGCAGAGGAAAAGGAAGGAAGTGGTCATGGGGTCCTCAGAAGTTCTGGTGCCCCCAATAATGCCTGATTTTTTTTACATTCTTATCATTTCTGACGGTGTTGACAAAACTAGGGACAAATTTCAATGGAGTTGGAAAATATATAAAAATGATTTTTAATTCAATTTATTGATACTTTTATAATTATTTATATGACTACTTATACTTAATTGTGATAATATATAATTTTAGTATTTCTTTAATTGTTTTAAACTATTATAATGTATTGAGTTCTGCTCCTGGACAAGGGCTTTTACAGGCATCATCCACTGACTACAATGTTTAAAATAAAAAAATATTCAGCAAACACCAGGAAAATATACATTGTTGTGCTCACATGACCCAGGTTAGTTTAGTCAGATATTTGAAAAAATTATATTTTGTGTATATTTTATTAAAATTTTTTGCTTTATTCGTAGGATCTGTTTTGTCTTTATTATCAAGAATCACTGAAATAACATTTCTACAATTGAAGTCGGTAAGGCTGTAAACGACGGGATTTTCGCATCTGACATCAAAATCTCGCAAGCTGCAGCGGTATTTCAGCTGGCCACGAGTCCAGCTCAGAGACCACACTCCAATGAGATTTTTTTTTTTGGTTTAATGTAAAGCTGTGGTAAATGTTTCCCTCAGCTTACTTGCTGACAAGTGCATATAGTAGGAGCTGGACGGGAGACCCAAGAAAGAAACTGTTCTGCGGTCGCTGGGGAGATCGCCTCGGTAGCTTCAGCAAGAATTCGATTTAAGTGGCTCAATTCAAAACGACCAGGGCTATACGACCAATGGGACTGGGTCGAACGGAGCTGGGTTGGACCAGGCCAGACTCTCCAGTGCAAAAAGGGCTACAGAGAACCAAAGAGACTGCTAAAAACTCAAAATCCCAGAATGCACATCATTAACCCACTTTTATGACAACTCCAAGGTAGGATGAGTGACAACAGGAATCCCTATTTGTTATAGAGATATAAAACATGAACAGAGCTATATTTCTTCCTCTTTCCTTGCAGCAACCTCTGGCCAGCAGAGGACATGCCTATGACTCTTGACCTCACTGGCTGAGTAAAGGACAGCATCTTCGAAGAAACCTTGGATTCAAAGTTAATTACAGTCTGTTGCTTGCATAGCCAGCCAAAACTCTGAACCTGGTTTGTCTCGTCTCCTGTAAAAAAAAATCTGAAAAAATAATAGATTCTATAAGAAGAAATTGTGCCTATAATTACATCAACAGAGAGACTTCTCGTCTACTAATCTGAGACAAGACTGTATCTCAGTGTTGTCTGTATCTCCAGCTCAGTGTGCTGCTTGCATTCACCAGTCCAATCAAATGGTACATTAAAGAGTCACTTTACTCCAGAAAGGTGTGAAGTGAAGAAAAACACAATTTTATTGGTGTTTTTCTTCCTTTCCTCTCACTAGCCCGCATAAAAAAACGCCCTTATGCATAGGTTGAATTGTGTCTCAATTATCTCAGTTAATAGTTCTAAAGCTCTGCTAATGCTAAGATTACATCAATTCTGCTGTGCTTGTGGCACGTTACAGTGATCATAAGCACATTAAAAGTGGTATTAATGGTACTTAGAGGTACATGTGGGACTTAAGAGGGTTTCTCGTGTATTCTATACATATTATGCAGGGGTTGCTAATTGCTAAACCTCAGTGTGTAAATTCACTCCATTTATTTTTCTGTAACACCACAACCCACAAGGCAAGTATTATCAAAGTTATTAGCAAAGAGAGAACATTTTACTATTAATTCCTGATCACTAGGAAGTTACCTTGGTAATTTTAATATTAACTAATATCCTCTTTGGCAGGACTGTGTTAACAACAAAGAGAGTTTGTTGATAACTGTGTTTGGCACTTAATAGTTAATTCTACAGCCAAACCAAACCTATTGTTGCACAATTCTCTCTTAAACTCTTACAGCACTGCTTCACAATCGTCTCAAGACTGCAGCTATAATTTTGGACCTTTTTCTACCACATTGTTTTTTTCAATCAACTTTCCATTAATAGATTTTGACATAGCACTCTTCAAAAAGCCCACTTCTGTAACAACCACCTTTTTATGGTGTATTCTCCTAGTGGGTTTTGTCTTTGACTTTCAAATCTCCAACCATCCCTATTATTGTGTGAGACCGAGACCTATGTCATATTTTAACTTTCATATTTTCATATTGTCATATTTTAAGCAGATTTTGGATTTTTGTTTTCAGATGATGATCAGAATTAACTGATGTAAGCGCCTGAAATTTGTTGGTGTGAGTCAGTCAACATAGGAGTTTTACATTTTAGATTATTTTACTAAAATAAATAAAATCTTTACAATATTCTAAGTTGAGATGAATTTGAACAATAGATAAACAGATATTAAAGAACAGTGACATGCTACAAGCCTTCTCCAACAGGGGGAGATGTAGAACTGAACATGATCTCCAGTGTGTGTCTGTCACAGAGGAGTTATCCATGCTTTAATGTCAGCAACTCCTATTCTGTCATAAAAACAGTGATGTGCTCTCTGCGTAATACACCGCCTGCCTCACTTTCAGAAATGTGCAAGGGTACAAATTATGCACTCTTCGTTTTATCCTAAATCCTTAAAGGGGCAAAACAGATCTAACCTTCATAATCCCATTCCAGTTGTCTCCAGTGGAAACCCTGAAGAGTGTGAGGAAAGCCATGCCAAAGTTGTCAAAGGTGGCGTGCCGACTAAGACCCTCACAAGGGTTCTCGTCTGAACACTCTAAAAGAGGATGAAAAAAGCATTACAGGTGATAAATGTGGGAAAGTGGAGAAAGGAGGGAGAAGAAAATTAGTTTTTTGTAGATTGGAGCTCTGATTGTCATAATTAAAGTTTGCAAGTCAACAAAAATGTGTTCTTGTTATGCAATCCAAAGAAATGACACCAGTGCCAGATGAGGCACACTCATTATCGATTCAACACCGGCTTTATATGCATGCACACACTCACGTGCACTCACAGACAAATTCACGCACACACTCGCACACACACATGCACACGCACACGCACACACACGCACGCACACACACACACGCACGCACGCACGCACGCGCGCGCACACACACACACACACACACACACACACACACACACACACACACACACACACACACACTAACCCAGTTTTCCAAAGAGCTCAACTCCCAGAGCTGCATAGATGAAGAACAGCAACATGAAGAGCAGACCCAGATTCCCCACCTATATACGGACAGATGACACGCACAAACAGATATATAAGGTATATGACACACAAAAAGTGAGACATGAACAGCAAACATCAAGAGAAGAGAAAGATGCAAACATGCCAACAAATATAGAAATAAAGCAGAATGCCGCTAAGACTTTTTCAGCTGACGCTTAGGACTTCTTTAAAAGCCAACAGGAGCCATCAAAAACACCTGGAGTAGAGTCAGATTTCATTTTAATGAAAACATAAATGCACAGTCAGAACCTGGATCCAGCCCTGATGAACTTCAAACTTGCTTGTTCCTAATCAGAGGAGGCGTGGAAATGTTTAATCAAGTAATAGAAAAACTGACAGATGAAGCGGGGGGGGGGAAGATACTCGGACACCTCAGTAAAGAGCAGGGACTGATCCCTCACAGCAATGAGGTACTTCAAAGAAATTGTTGCGCGTGAGCAGGCAGGAAGGGATCGTGGATAAAATGACATGCACTACTGAGCCTCACTGATGAGTTGGAATACCTGCATAGAGACGAGCTATGGAACGATCCATAGTTCCTCAGATAGTCGAACTATGGATTCAGGAAGAGAAGTGTGATTTTTGTCCTGGTCGTGGAACACTGGACCGGCTCTACACCCTCAGCAGGGTACTGGAGGGTGCGTGGGAGTTTGCCCAACCAGTCTACATGTGGACATGTGGACTTGGAGAAGGCATTCCACCATATCTCTTGGGGAGCACTCTGGGGGGTTCTCCGGAGGTATGGGACCCAGGTCACACTGAATGGACCCAGGTCACACAATGGACACACAATGGAGGGACTATGTTTCTTGGCTGGCCTTGGAACACCTTGGAGTTTCCCCAGAGGAGGTGGCGCCCAAGTAACTGGGGAGAGGGAAATCTCCCTACTAACCCCCTAAGGAAGTAAGGAAGGAAGGAAGGAAGGAAGGAAGGAAGGAAGGAAGGAAGGAAGGAAGGAAGGAAGGAAGGAAGGAAGGAAGGAAGGAAGGAAGGAAGGAACCCTTATAACCTTTCACAGCAGTTGCATTTATAAGATTGAGTTTTTCAGGATTCCCTTTGTCTTAAGCCACATCTGTACACTCCAGAGACGAGTATTAATAAATGGAGGAGGCTTTATTAGTCAGCAGTTGATTTGCTGATGAACCGTAAATCAAGTGGATTACACGTTTACTTTTACTCTTAAAAGCTATGGAAGCTGTAAGGGTGTACATAGTTTTATCCTGTTGTGCTGATCAGCAGTGTAGCTAGTGTTTCACCTGGAACATCCACAGTTTATAACCTGTGGATATCACAGGTATAAGGTTTATAACCGTATACCTCTGAATAAACTAAATATTTATGCTCCACAATTTCTAAAAGTAATAATAAACTAGACAGACAGACAAACAGACAGGGCAAGAAATGACAAGTCAGGGAAAAAATAGCACATATAGCAACATTACAAAGATATGCTGGCAAAGATGTTGAGGTCAGGGAGTGTGTTTGTCTTGCAGATTAGCCCATGTCTCATTACAGCCTGTTCTCCCAAAAAGTCTCTGATAATGTGGTATTATCTAAGAGCAAGTCCTTGAGAGTTCAGCTATAAGATCTCACAGGTGACTTCAGGAGGTGTGAGAAGGAGAAGTTTGCTTACATAAAGTCCAGGAGATTCAAGATAGCCAGCAAGTCGAGGCTGACACAACGGAGCCAGATTCAGAAAATTCTCTTTAGATCCGATCAGGCAGACTTAAATTTCCATTTGCTGTTTTGTTCTGTTGTAATGTTTGTTGACGGTAGGGCGTCTCAACCGGTAAATCTCTGTTAATTCCAATCATCCAAATCAGCGTGGTCGTTCCTACAGGGCTGGAACTAGCAACTTCTCCAAGAAAGATTCCATCCTGCTAGTGAGTTTTAGCATCCAAAGTTTGCCTGCGAAAGAATCGTATCCAACTTGTGCCTCTGTCTTGCAGCATGACAGTCTGAGTGTTCACTAGTTGGCCCAATCCATCATAATTTGCCAACTCCAAACAGCAGAAGTCCTGTTATCATGAATCCAAATAAATCCAGGATGTATCCCTCCGGGGGTGTTCCGGCAGGACAAGTGTGTCCCATGCCCAGTCTTCTTGTTGAGAAAATGTGATCAGTTGCATTGAGAGACCACTTTATCAATTCCATCATTTGTAGATCCGGAGGATATGCAAAGAAAGGCTCCAAAAAAGCAACACAAAAACAGAGCAAGCAGGGTGAGAATGAGTTTGGAGGGAAGCAGAGGAAAAAAGTGTCCGCCTTCACCGAGAGCTAGAGAAAAAAAAAGTTTAAAAAAACCCTGTTTTTAATTAGTCGCTCATTTTTGTCTCATGAAGTGAAAACATTAACGTTCACTTTTTTATTTTATTTTTTGTTTCTGTCCTTTTTTTAAAATTAGTATTAGTGTGTTTAAGTCTTGTATTTAGTTTTATTCCAAATTATGCACTGAACAAAAATATTAAGGCCCCATATTGGACGAGCCGGATGTGGCGATCTTGTGCTGGAGAGGTCACACGTGGCCGATGAGGATGAGGTCAATTTGCAGTAGTGCCAGTCTGTTGGAAACTCTTAAACAGCCTTTGGTGCGATAATGGACATTTAGCCATGCAGCTGCTGCTACGGTCGACAAGTTACGAACTTAAATTGATGTTCTCCTAATTCCCTTTTCTAATATGACCAGCAGAGTTCAGCTGAAGCAGGACAGCACTTGTAGAAATGACTGAACAGAGCAATTCCTCCAGCTCCTAGAGAGGATCAAAACATGAGGATGGAGAGACCACCAAGTGTCTAGTCCGAGATGGCCAGTAGGAAAGTGTTGCTTTGAAGGGCCAGGTGTATTTGGTCAGCTATTTTTCTGTAAGTCAGTCTCTTTAATGTTTTTAGTTATAATATTTGATGTATTTATATTTTCTATTTATAGTAAACTCACATGCAAATTGTAAGCAGTCACATGATTAGGAAATAGAATTATATTAAGTTATGAATCCAATTGTGCTGGTCAGAGATAATAAAAATATAACTTGTGATGTCAATAAGTCCCTGGGTCTTAGGCAAGTGAATGTGTGGCATAGTTTCATAAGTGCTGTAGTTTGTTGGATCAAATAAGCTTTGTTGCTACAGAACTATCAGTAGAGACAGCCGCCAATCAGACATGCCTCATATGTTAAAGATATTTGATTCCTGCCAGTTTTCTAACCTCATTATTCAGGGAGTGAAATGTGTTAATTGGATAAGATGTTGTGGTGTACCCCGCCTCTCACCCATTGACAGTTGGAGATAGGCACCAGCACCCATCCTGACCCCAGTGGGATAACAGTGTAAGAAAATGGATGGATGGATGCTGTTGTGAAGTTATATTCTTGCATCAATGCTTACCTGTCCAGTTGTGGTGGCAATGTCCGTCTTCTGAACCACAACAAACGTGTTGCGGTTCATGTTTACTGAGCTGGTTTCGACAGATCAAGGTAAATAAGTTTTTTCCTCCTTAAAATGACTTCTTGTATCCTAAGATGTTCTGGTAAAATTGCATCTTTATTCTGCTAATAAGACTGCATTCTTGTAATTAAAAATTCTCTTAGCCTGGCCATAACACTCCAGGCTACTCAACCCACGAAAGGGAGGATTGAAACAATGCCACTTTTTGAAAGTATGTTCTGAATTTTTTTTTCTTTAGAAAAGAAATTTGGGGTGATTAAAATCAAATTTAGCATGACAAAACTCTGTCAAGAGAGATTATTCAGCATTAGTCAGTATATTGAATTATTTGACTAACTGCATATTATTTAATATTCATATTTATTTGCTGGTATTACTTAAAACTTACTTAAAACCATTAGTTACAATTTTCCTAATCAAATTCAACATGGTTTAGAATATAGTATATTTATTTATTCATTTATATTTATTTATTCACATCAAACTCTGATTAAAATTTGACAGAAGGGTGCCAGGGAGGTCAGGAGGTCACAAAGTTCCCATCATATGATATATATGGCATATGTTTGGGGGCAGGGGGTATCAGGTTACCGGATGTGGGGGGTTTGATATCAATTAATATCAATTAATCCATCAAACTCCGATTAAAATTTGACAGAAGGGTGTCTATATATCTCTCTCACATTGTCTTTGAGAGGGTCCAGCTAACATTCCAGACAGGACATCGTTGTCCATCTTCTACATCTTCTACCTTCTAACATTTGACGAAGGTGGTGATGTTTTCTCTTTACATAATTAAAAACAGCTTTATTTATATATTGTACCAGCTGTCTTCAGAATGCCACACTATTTATATTCTCAGGAATTTTCCCATTTTGATTTTGTTTTTTAGTCGCTTCATTGGGATTAACCCAGAAAGGGGCACAAAAGCCCGTCATGGGAAGATGGTTTCCAAAGACAGGAAAGACCATTCAAAAGAAAAAGTGACAGTCAATGTTCAGGTTTCTACCCTCATCAAAAACCTGATGGACTTTGAGTGGCATCTCATTCAGGTTAGTTGTCCTTTTCTTTGAAATATTTATGTTTCCATATCAATTAGGATCTAAATTGTATTGCAGGGGTCCCCAAACTACGGCCCGCGGGCCGGATTCGCCCCGCCTCCACATTTGGTCCGGCCCCCTGAACAATACCAGAGAGCATTTAGATTTTTTTTTCATATATCGTATTTTCCGGACTATAAGCTGCTACATTTTCCTAAGCTTTGAACCATGTGGCTTATATGTGGATTTTCTTCAACCTCCAGGGGGCTCTTTAGCAGGAAGTCAAAATTGGAAATAATAGAACGCGCCCATTAAAACGGAATTAGGTTTTAATAGGGAATTGAAATTTGAGAATGTTGATCAGTTAAATAGCATTAAGGGGGAAAAAGAAGATTTTTCTTTTTTTTAAATAATACTGGGATCATTATGATAATTTGAGGTATAGATATTAGGATCCAGTAGATGGCAGTAGTGCAACAATAATGGATGCAAGCTGCCTTTGAAATCTGAAGAAGAAGAAGAAGGAAGCACCCACATGCTAGTAGCAGACACAAAGGATCAGCATTTTACTGTTACAATTACCGTTCGGAAACTACCGTAATCAGTTCAGTTAAATCTAAACTTGGCAACTTTTCTTTTTCAACCGTAATGAATGTGATATTCAATTGACCTGTTATGACTCAAAGTTTGGGTGTCCTCCCCCCTCTGCTGCTGCTGCATCACTTTGGGAAACCTGGAGCCGTAGAGATATCTGTGGTTTATAGTCCGATGCGGCTTATAGTCCGGAAAATACAGTATTTATTTAGTAAATAGTTATTTTCTGGATTTTTTTTCTGTGAAGAACCCAGAGACGGTCATTTGATTGTGCTTTCTGGAAAACAATAAATTTTTACATTTAGGCACTCCTGCAATCGTAACACTTTTTCTGTTACAAACTGACTCCGGCCAACCACCAGCAAAGGGAAAAGTTATGTGGCCCTCACAGGAAAAAGTTTGGGGACCCCTGTTGTATTGTCTTTTCTTTTTCCATGTTGGACGGTGCCTTCATCTGCATCTAATAAAGTAAGTGCCACTTGGACTCTTGAAAACCATTAATAGTTCACATTTTAAAACCCTGTTAATACTAGAATTCCACATTATTTCAGGCATGTTGAATTGTAGATTTTGAAAGTCTTTTTTCTTTGATTTGTTTAGTGATACCCAAAGCATGGATATTTCTTTAAGAATTGTGTTTTTATGTTCATAAGATTGTAGAAATTAATGAGTTAAACCCAGTTTATGTCGCTATAAACTGAAAGTCTTTGATTTTTATTCCAGTGTTAGTGAAACTATATATTGACTTTGAAGGCCTATTTTTTACCAGTTCATTTAGGAATGATTTTGTGTTATTTGTTTTGAATGTTTGAATATACTGGAAATATTGTGGTTTGAGGCATAGTGATGCCCTTAAATAAAAATTCTGTTCTGATATTTAAAAACTTGAATTCATAGTGCTCTGTTGGTGATGCAGGTTTAACACCAGCTGACTGAAGGAATCAGTGGTGTTTGTAAACACGCAGACAGTGGTCACTGCAGAGTGGCCCTCAAACTGCAACAATAAATCATCAGTTCTGGACACCAGTTGAGCTGCTTTCACTCCACAGCATCAGGCCTGATTCTTACCTGAGGCAGAGCTTGCATCACTGTGTCCAACAAAGCTCTCATCCCTGTGGCCATCTTCAGCAGCTTCAGCACTAAAATATCACAACATGTCAGCATCTGGCAGTCACACTGCGCATCACTGTGTGTGTATGTGTGTATGTGTGTGTATCTCTTTCTGTTCCAGTAAATGAGTGTATTACCTCTTGTTATCCTGAGGACCCTCATGATTCGAATGATTGTGGGATTGATGGGGAGGGACGCACTCAGGTCTATTTCCTCCAGCGTGATTCCCATTATAGACAACAACACGATGGCTAAGTCCAGCTGGTTCCATCTAATCACAACAGTGCATTTAGTTCCACCATTAAAACATAAAACGTTACACCCTGAAAAGGACATGTTGGGATTTTTTAAGTGAGGTTCTGTTTAAAGGTTAAAAGCACTTCATATATTACCTGCAGTAGAAAATACCTGAGTCACAGGAGCTAAAGTTAACAACTTGCCAAAGATAGGCCAGAACCAAAGCTGGACATCAAAAGTTCATGACAGTTTACAAAAATGCTTTTTAATGAACCTTTAAACAATTATCATGCCAAAACACATCTCTTGATGTGTTTTCTCCCTATCCTTTCTCCAACTGCCTAGTCTAGCTAAAGTGTGCTGCAGTAATCATGCTAAGTAGAATAAGTTCCTTAGATGATTCAGTATGGAAAGCCAAAAGATAAAGTTACATGTATTAACTGTAACTGTAGCAACAAATGTTAAACAGCAAAAATGAAGCAGAGGAAGAAAAGACAGAAACAGGCTGACAGAGGGAAGAGACTGATAGACGACTTGGTAAGTAGCAACATAAAAACATTAC
This sequence comes from Poecilia reticulata, assembly GCF_904066995.2. Lineage (NCBI taxonomy): Eukaryota > Metazoa > Chordata > Actinopteri > Cyprinodontiformes > Poeciliidae > Poecilia > Poecilia reticulata. The sequence continues at coordinate 218,902 of NC_088830.1, read as the reverse complement.
TAAAACAAAATGTATGTTTTCTAACTTTGTGGTCATACTTAGTTAAATAATGCAAATTGACACATTACTTTGCTAAGATGTATGGATATACAGTAATATTAAAAGTATTCAAATATGCATTCTGTTGAGGCTCATTTGTCAGGTTAAAAGTACATATTAAAAATAACAACCTGTAAGCAGGCATTAAACCGACTGTTTATCAAGTCCACATTTCTGTATTATTTTTTATTGGTTTGATATAATTTCTAATCTAAGATTCTATGTTTTCATGATCTATAATAGAAAAATGATCATAGGTGAAAGGTAAAGGTAATTTTATTTATATAGCACATTTTCAGCAACAAGGCATTATAAAGTGATTTACAGGAATTAAAAGGAAATTTAAACAAAAATAGCAAACTAAATGAAAGAGCAAAATAAGATAAAGCTAATAATGTTGATCCAAAGTAAATAAACTAGATACTCCTGTTCAGGGTTGGTAGATAAGTAAATGTAAGTATCCTCAGGTCTAATTCCTTTTCTGGGTTGGAAGAATAGGAGTCTAAAAAGTAGTTGCTAGCATAGTTTTTCTGGGTTCCAAGTTCTAATCCCTATTCTGGGTTGCTAAATAAGTATAAGTAAGTATTCCCTGGACTTTCTAAGTGTGTTCTAAATTTGTGAAAGTTATGAGTACTCCACAGTTTCTAAGTAATAATAAAAACTCAGTGTTTTTATTATTACAAGGGCATGAAAACATCCCATGTACAATTAATGGATAAGTGATGGATTTAATGAAATAAATTAACTTTTTTAGAATATTTTAATTTATTGAATATGACTTAGTGTAGTCTAGCCTGCTAAGTGAAAAAGTTTGGAAAATGTTGTGATGTTACTTAATCAAACATCTTCATGTAACCGAGACATAAACTGTGGCCATGTACTAACAATACTTTACTATTAAAATACACTTTTTACCCATATAGTCAGTGGCATCAGGAAATATAATGAACACAATAAATACTACTTGTTTAAGCTAAACCAAAAATAGAGAATTTATTTTATCTTTGAAGGGAGTTTCTCTATATGTGTGTATGAAAAAGGTATGAATATTTTAGTAGTGGCATTATTTTTATTTCATAAAGAATGCGAATAAAACATCACACATCTTTTCTTATATTTTTTTGGTAAAGTTTTTATCATCTTAATATCAATGTACATACACATATTTATGAGGATCTGTAAAGATCGTTTCAGACCAATCACAAAGGGCCACCTGGACAATCAAGTTATCTACTGCAGGAAAGATGCTAACTGTTTACAACCTTTCAGCAGAAGCCCACATCACTAATCCTGAACTATGTCTTTGTGAGTACCTCTCTTTGAAAAATCGTCGCAGGCCAAAAGCGATAAGCTTCAGAATTGCCTCAATAACAAATACAAGAGTAAAGACATAATTGCAGTACTTCAGGATCTCCTCCAAGTACTGCAGACACAGAAAAAGCAACACTGTAAAGAAGAAAAAACAATGTGGCTCTGCTGTACCTGTACTTCATTACTATGGTTCCAGGACAGATAGAGGTAGGAGTTGCCATGACTACCTGAGGTTGGTTGTAGTGCTCCATGCTCATAGTTAGGAGGTTTGTGAAGATGATGATGGTGATGAAGAGATCCAGGTAGTGGCTGGTGCACACTGTGTGTATGGATCTCCGCAGTGGGGAGTAGTCAGCGTAATATGGTTTCTCCAGGGCTCCTGTCTCTCACACACACACACACACACACACACACACACACACACACACACACACACACACACACACACACACACACACACACACACACACACACACACACGCACACAGACATTAAAATGCTTCTGGAAGAAAAATATTATATGGGATATGAAGTCACTAATGAAACGGGTGCCAAGTGGCACTCCGCTGCCCGTGTGAGTGTGCCTACTAAAAGTGCCTCCTCAGGAATTTAATCCTATCCATCACACACACACATTCTTTGTGACACCTCAAGGTGTCTTTGGGCAGAAACCCCTTGCTATCTGCTGCCAGACAGTTCACTGACTGAAAGGAAGGCACTACTACAGATTACACTGCAGAGTGGACAGAGTGAGTCACCAATGTGGTGGTGAGGGGGAGAATATCCATCCATCCATCCATCCATCCATCCATCCATCCATCCATCCATCCATTTTCTTACACCCTTGTCCCTCAGTGGGGTCGGGAGGGTTGCTGGTGCCTCTCCAGCTAATGTTCCAGGCGAGAGGCGGGGTCACCCTGGACAGGTCGCCAGTCTGTCGCAGGGCAACACAGAGACACACAGGACACACAACCATGCACACACACACTCACACCTAGGGGCAATTTGGAGAGGCCAATTAACCTGACAGTCATGTTTTTGGACTGTGGGAGGAAACCGGAGTACCTGGAGAAAACCCACCATGCACAGGGAGAACATGCAAACTCCATACAGAAAGACCGGGGCCGGGAATCGAACCCAGAACCTTCTTGCTGCAAGGCAACAGCTCTACCAACTGTGCCACTGTGCAGCCCAGGGGGGGGAGAGAATAAATAAATTAATTAAGATGAGTGTGTGTCAGTTCTGAGTGTAATAAATGTAGCAATTAGTGTGTAGAGAAATAAAAAGGTTTTGCACACAGAACACTAGATATCCATTAAATTAAGTTTTAAAGGTCAAAAGTGTAGGAAAGTGATGTCTCCTGAAAACAACAAGTCCATCACACCCTCCTTTGTAAAAAGCACAACATCATATTTCCAAGTTTAAATGGCCTAGTCAAAGTCCTGATCTAAATTCTACATGTGAATCTGGGGCAACCATAAAAAAATAAAGCACACAGATGCTGCCTATCCAATCTGATACAGTTTGTGCCGTTGGCAGATGAAAAATGTGAAGCTGGTAGACATAACAGAGAAAGCCACACATACTTTTCAGATCTTTATATTAAAACATTTTAATAGTATGTATGTACTAAGTTATATTTGAAATTATATGTTTAATTCACATAACATGTCGTAACTTGGATTTAAAAAAAATTGAGAAAAACATGTGGGCACTAAAGAAAAGCAGAATCTGCCACTAGGATCAAGTTTAATGCAGGATGTTTTGGTGTCAGTATCAATACTTCCTTCTATCTGTTGCATCATGTGTCCATCCGCACCCACCACCCTAATGCTTTCTCACTTCTCCTCCTTTTCTCTAGCCGCTTCTGTCGTTTCTCCTCCCTCAGCTTGGCTTCCTCCTCCTCCTGCTGCTGCCGACACTTGTGAAAGTTTTCCACCACCACACCCACGAACATGTTGAGCACGAAAAAGCTCACAATGAGGAGGAACGAGATGAAGAACAGCAGCATCCAGGGGTTATTGTTTCTTTTCGGCTGTAAAAAGATACGCAGAGAGTAAGAGAAGAAAGGAGAGGAGTTCGATTGAACAGGAGGACAAAGGAGTGAGTAAAGTGGGGAGCAGAGGAGAGGAGGAGGTTGGTGAAGTGTAAACAAGAAGTCCTGACTTGGCAGTGAAACTGCCAGCACTGTCACATGTATTTGTATTTTACTTTTTCCCCTCACACTTCTTCAGATTTCTTCTGAAACATTTCTGCATCTCTTCAGTCAAACACTCAGATTAAAAGGAGTGAAAGACTAAAAAAAAAGATTAACTATCAAAAACCTCTGAAAACCTCTGAATCAATCAATGTTCCTCACCTGCTGGTCCACTCCAACAGCGTCCAGGCCGTCGTACATAATGCTCACCCAGCCGTCCTTACATGACAGCACGAAGAGCGACATCAGTGCCTGGATGAGTGAGGGGAATGGAAATCAGTGCCATCAGTTTTCCACTTGCAGGTGTCAAAGCAAAGATGTGTGGAGGTGTGACAAACCTGTCCAAGGTTGTCAAAGTTGTATTTCCGTCGTATCCAGTGATAACCCGCCTCCAGACATTCGGTTTTGTTGGTAATATTGCTGACATTTAGCCCATCACAGTAGAAGAATTTGCCTTTAAAAAGCTGCACCCAGAAGGCGAGAGTGCACAAAGAAACATGTAACTCTGATTCCAGGATCAGTTTGGTTGGGCTACAGCAAAATGCAAAGCAATTCAGATTCACATTTTGTTACAAAGGCTGTCAGCACACTCACAGCAAAGTCTGCTCTTATTACAGAGTAAACTGTATTCCTAGAAATAAGACACTAAATGTCAGCATTAGCACATCAAGGATTCATCTCTTCAGCAAATGTTAAATGAGAATATTTGCATAATATAAGGAGCCTTGAAAAATGTAAACTAATGTATACTCCTTTGAACCTTTTCACATTTTGTCATATCACAATAACAACTTTCAGTGTATTTTAACCCTTTCATGCATGAACTTTGTGTCAGGATTTTTTTTTTCAATTTTGTTTTTTTAGTTTTCTTAAGGTAAAAAAGAGGTAGGAAAAAAATATTGTAAAAAAAAAAATCTGCATATCTGTGAATAAAATCTGTGCATTTTATTCAAACACTTTTCTATTATCAGATTAAATAAAATCCTGTACAAGTCCACCTGTGTCTAATTTAATCATATGATTATCAGCCTCAAAGATTTATTATATAACACACATTAAGAAAAGGCAGATAGGTCAGGAATAAATCTGTGGAGTAATTAGCATAATTTCTTCTGAATATATACAGGTCCTTCTAAAAAAATTGCATATTGTGAAAACGCTGTACAGCGAGAAGAGGTGACCGGACCCTGGGAAGAGTGTGGAGAAGGAACGATTCCAGACCTTGGGGGACCTGAGGAAGCAGTGAACTGAGTCTGGAGTAGAAACATCCAGAGCCACCGTGCACAGGCGTGTGCAGGAAATGGGCTACAGGCTGATTATCTTATATTAACTGCTTATGAACTCTGACCAAAAGAACCGGTATTGGCTACACACACAAGATTGGAAGTTGTTTTCCTGCAGCTGCATGGGAGTCAGAGTTTCCCATGTTTTGGATTCCTTATCCCTGGTATAAAACTCATGTGCTGACTCTGCTTGGGGGAGCTTTTCATTAGGAACTTCTTCATTATTGATTGTCTTACAAGCTCTATGTATTGTGCACAATATACAAATAAACCTGACTAAGTGATTTCATCTAACAGTGCTTGGAAATTTTTTTTTCCACAACATATAGCACCATAATACATTAAAGATCTGCTGTTGTTTCTACCTTCCAGATCTTTCAGGTCTCCTTGTTCTGGTTCTGCTCTGCCTTGACTTCATATGTTAAAATATTGAAGTAACCCAGTATTTCTAAGTACTGGTTCTTTAAGAAAACTTAAATCATGAGCTGTGGATCAGGAGGATGGGTAGTTACGTAGCAATAAGCAGGTTGAGTTCAGCTATTGAATAAACAATTATTATCTGTGGCTGACGCCACAGATAATATACCTCCGCCTTCAAATAAGAGCCCTCTGAAACATCTCTGAAATATTTCCTTGGATCTGTCCAGTGTTCACACCTTTCCTCTCATTAACAGTTCGACGACTGTTTCCCGCTTCCCAGACTCCAGGACTGTTCTCCCTGATCTCCACCTCCTCTTTCCCTTAAATAAACATTGTTGTTTTCATATTGCTTCTCTTACTGTGTTCTTGCATGTAGGTAAACAGGCTAGAACCCATCATGACAAATATGGGTGAATGTAATATGTTGCAAAAAAGTAGTCAGCGTTGCTAGTGTGACTAGAAAATGGTTATACAAGGTAAATCTGACCACAATCCTACCTGTTGCTTCAGCAAACCAGGTGTACCTTGATTTATATTAACCATTCATCTGCTGAACAAGATAAAAAGCTGACTTAATTCATTTCTCTGAATCAGATGTGTAGTAGAAAGAACACATTTAAAAGCTGCAAAAAACCAAGTTGAAGAAATGCTGAAGAAATCAGTTATTTCCAGCATTTCTGGCCTGAAACAATCTAACAAATGGAATAGCAATAAAAGCATTTAATCCAAAAAGCAAATTAATTCCTTTGAATTTGTCTTTTTTAAGTTTGTTAAATCTAAAAGTTTTTAATAAGTAAATAAATGATTACATTTTACTGATCCAAAGATTTCATAAATATTTTTGACAAACAAGACACAACTAGAACTAAATTCAGTCTTTACTAATCTTGTGAAATTTTGAGTAGAGTGATTTGTCATCCACTTCCCACACTTTCAGAACACACAGATAGACTGGATGGAAAATGATTGGTTAAGTAGCCAAAGTCATAGGCATTCAACTCCAACTCCTATTGATCTAGGTTCTTTCAAGAATTAAAAACATTTATCCACCAAGAAGCATAGAAAAAGAAAACTAAGAGAATAAAACCTTTACTTCAACCTGTAAATAAACAAAAGTAGTTCATTACATTAAATATGTACAAATACATTAAATATCTGCTGCTGTTGTATCAACTTTCCAGACCTCAGGTTCTGTTCTGCTCTGCATTCACAACCAGAACCAAACAAGGGGCTTCTACAGGCACTTGCAGAAGGGGAGACTAGGGGGGCTTGAGCACCTGCCCCTTTTCCTCCTTGCCCCCAAGTGCCCTTATGGTCAAATTTTTATTTTGGTATAATTATTTCCTAAGCCTTCTTCTGACATATAATAACATGTACTAAAATTACTTGGTTTTGTGTTGGGGTTTTTAGCCCTCCGGTCACCTTGTTACCTTTGACCTTTTGCCCGTGACGCACGACGCAATTGCCTCTCGCGCAGTGAGATGAGGCGGCTAACTGGAGCTCAACGTAGCGAACGTTCCAGATTACAGAACAGTTTTTGGTGAATAAAGTGGAGTAGACTTGCTGCTTGTCAGATGATGGAAAACGTTGAAGTATCATTTCTGCTTCAGCTCAGAGTCTAAGCGTTTTAAGCAGAGAGGTAATGAAATACAACAGACACTGACAGGCCTCTGCGTCTGCCTTTCTCTGAAGAACTACTGAGGGGAGGAGACAGCCAGGTGAGGAGAAACTGTTCTTATCTATTGATTCAGTATTTTTATTATACAGACATTAGGCTGTTGTTGTTGTGCTATTAGCTAGCTGCTAGCTAACGACTTTGCTAGCAAAGCAAGATAACTAAAAGCTTCTTCCCTGTATCTTTAATGATAGCAGTCATTCTTCAGTATTGCTTATGCAAAAGGGCCGGGGTGTCAAACTCAATTTCCCTGAGGGCCACTTCAGCATATTGGCCCTCAACGGGCCACATAGACGGTACAAATCAGGAGTGTCCAGGTCCAGTCCTCCAGACTGCAACTTTAGATGCATCCCTGCTAAAACACCCCAGACAAAAGGTTGACTTCCCTCATCAGCAGCAACTCAGTTCTGTAGAGGCTTATAATCAGTAAATGATCCAGGTGTGTTTGAGAAGGAACGCATCTAAAGTTTCAGATGTTAGCTCTGGAAAACTAGACTTGGGCATCCTTAACATAAATGTATGAAAATAAATTAAACAACACCTCATATTGGTAAATAACGGTCTGGTTAGGAAGCGCATTCAAAACCTTTGGTTGAAATGGCGCGTTAAATTCAAGTCAGACCAGAGAAAACTAAAGAGAATGCAACGTTGTATTAATCCATTTGAGGAGCCGGTAATTTATCTTGAGGAAATAAATGACGACGCAGAAGTTAATTAGACTGTAACATGTGCAGTCCGCTGCTCAACCACTGCGGAGGCGGCTACGCTGCTGCGAAGAATTAAAAACCCTGGAAGTAACTCATCCAGCGGATTTAACAAATGGAGCCTTCAGGGTTCACATTACCCAGGAGAGCGGAGTTCTGGAGGAGCTGCAGACGTAACATCTGTCCGTTTCTAATTTAAGTGAAGTCGCTTAATTTAATTTGTTAAAAGTCATTGGGGTCAGTGGTTTTTGTCGCTACGGAGAAAAATGTAGATGCATTTATTTGCTTAATTTATGATGGGATCTGGATTCACGGTGAATAACAAAACTGCATAAAATGCGACTAAATAGCCGATGTTAATATGATTGTAATTTCATGGATAAAAATAGCACATGAACAATTTTTTTTATATTGTCGGTCAAGATAACGGATAACAAAAAAAGTCTAGCGCGACCTGCCGCCCTGACACCAACTCACACATCTTCATTCACAGTCTTACTTGTAAATCGATGTTTCTTTTCTTGGATATTTTGATGTTAGCTTGTCAATGTCTCAGTTTTATTCGCTGGGAAAATTAATAAGCAGGTGACTCTGCTGCTCTCTAGTGGCGAGAAGCCGTAATGTTGGCTGGTAACAATCGGAATGCATTATGGGAGATGTAGTTTGCAGTCAATTCAATAAAACGCTGGGGGGCAGGGCACATAAAATGTCATGGCGGGCCACATGTGGCCCGCGGGCCTTGAGTTTGACACATGTGCAATAGGGGCACATCGCCTGTCCAAAACCTATCAACTCCATAATGAATATATGTCTTCTAATTTCCTTTACTGCAAGAAGTTGAACGTCGTATCATTTCTGCGGTATTTATTCTGGCTTTATGTAAATGTGTCTTGATGTATCTTATTTAAGAATAACACTTAAATTAAAGTCTAACAAGGATATTCATTTAGAATTAAAAATATTCTCACCATGAATTAACCTGATAGATATAATGTATGTAATAAAAGTGTCATTAATAAAGGGGAAAACAACTCAATCCAGACTTTAGGGTCTGGTTCGCAGAGTCTGAAGTTATATTTTTTTCCCCCCCCAATTATTCAATAAAAAAATAAAACTAACCTCAGTTAAGTAAAATAAAATTGTAATCAAAACTTTTGGAATTGTAATTACTTCCTTTTTTTAAACAAATTGTTTTGTTTAAAAATCTTTTAATAACTAATTTTTGTCTCGTGAACTTAAAGTTAAAGTTATTTGCCAAACAAACTTTTATTTGCACACATCATAAATCTTTTGTGATTTTAGGCCCTGCCCACGACGTCATGTGAGAATCACAAGCAAAACTTTGAGTCACAAACAAAAACTTAGAATATCAAGAAAAGATTTATGACAAGCGCAAATAAGTTTGTTTTGCAAATAATTTTTTTATTGCAAAAATGTGTGATTTTCATTCACACATTTTGAGACACAAATGTGTGATTTTAATTTAAAAAATGATTTTTTTAAGCAAAACTCAGGCTTTTCTCATGGTGACATGCATTAACAATTCAATTTTTTTCTGCAGTTCCATCTTAAAGTTTGATGCAGCTCTGCTTTCCTGAATGGACCGTCTTCATCTCCACTGCAGCAAACAGGCAGCTCTGTTTTATAGATTACAGTCACTAAAAGGTTGCTTTGTGCCCTTGTTTATATTTTAATAGTGTAATTCTGTAAAGACAAAATATGTCTGGTGGTCCAGCTCTGATTTACATATCTTGCTAAATTGCGGGTTTGAATATTGCAAAACTTTCCTATAACAAAACAAACCTGCAGAAAGAAATTACTAATATCTTACATATGCATAGTTGTATGCTCTATATGGAGATTCTCCTTAGCTTTGATTGTATATCTCACAATTTTGTAATTGATCATTGTTTATTAAACTCTGAAAGCTGAGAGGCTTTGTTAATATTCTGTCCTAGAATGTGGTTAGGTGGGCCCTTTTTTTTTTTTTTTTGAGCACCTGCCCCTTTAGTGGTCTCTGCGCGGCCAGGAGCTTCTATACAGTGTTGTTGGTCTCGGTCTCGTCTCGGTCTGGGGCGCTGAGGACTCGGGGTTTTATTTCAAGACCAGTCAAGACCGCAACTGTAGAAATATCACTAAATTTACAGCATACTGTCCAGTTTATTTGTTAACATCTTTGTTTTCACTGGTGCAAAACGCACCGATTAAAATCCAAGCAATAACGTGACTTACCAATTAGGTGTTTGTTTCTGTTGACTAACGTTTCGCAGATATGGGACAACACTGTGTCCAAAAGTCTGCAATATAGTGATGAGACATTCACAAACGATCCGATTCTTCTGAACTTCTCTTTACTAAGAAGATAGGACTGAAGCCTCTCTGAGAGCCGTTCTTTGTTCTTCTAATAATCTGCCTAACACTGCAGTAATTATCATTATTTTATTTAATTATATATATTGATATTTATTTAATTAACAAATAAAACAAAAACAAAAGAGCATGTATATTGCTCGTTGATTGTTTTTGTTTAAAGTGGCAGTTGTAATGTCTGCCATGGTGTCAGACTACCTGGCTTCATGCAGCAGGAGAGGGCGAGAACAGTACGAGAGCACCTTGTGCTTGGTTACTTCTTGCTTGTTGCTCTCTGGTCAGTGTTCATAGTTGAGCGTTGTTAACCATCAGGGCCACAATTGCTATGTTTTATGGTGCAAACAGGGTGGTTTCTGACAGGCCCTTGGCAAATGCCCAGGGAATGATCTTTTTAGATGAGCAGAATATTGGTCAAATTTATTTCAGCTCCAAGTATTTAATATCTAGGTGTTTTTATGGAAATGTGAAGCTTTCAGATCAATTTGATTAGCAATTTTGATCATATTTTACATTTTAATGTGTTGAGGCGCTGGTCTTGGTTTTGACTTGGTCTCGGACCCTAAAAGTCTTGGTCTTGTCTCGGTCTCGGGTTTGGTGGTCTTGACTACAATACTGCTTCTATGCACCACAAATCATAATAAATGGAACATTGACGAATATGATGTGCATTGATAATTTTTATGATAGTACTCATCGAAATATTATGTTTGATACTAATTTCTCAAATTGGTGACAATATGATGTTTTTATGACTTTAATTTTGTCATTTTAGGATGTAAACAAAAAAACATATCCTTCATGGGGCTAACTGTTCAAAGCAGTCAGTGGGCTAACTGCCTTTTTGCTGAACTGTGCTATAAAAATAAAATTTATTGATTGATTGAATTATTTTTGTTTTAAATAATAATATTTATATAAAAGTTAAAAGTTAGTAAGTTGGGTTTTTTTTAGAAATAATTCAAAACATTTAAATCAATAAATTATTGATTTCTTAAGAAATCCAATTAGGTTAAAATCCAATTCAAAGAAAAATATTCTCAGCACAATCCTTCTGTAGAGTCACTGCTTTTTTAATTACTTCAAGGAGTCTTTTGCCTAATCAGCAACTCATTTGCATTTCCTCACAATGTTCTGCCTCACTTTTTATTACCTGAAACCATTCTTAGCTGTGCCTCATTTATTTTAAACCTCTCAAAGCAGTATCCTTCTTCTAGCAGCCGTTTTGGATGAAAATAATTACATTTGTAATTTTGACATGGTTTTATCCAAAACAGAAGGTGAACAAGAATAAACAACATGTGTTTACCTGCACTCCCAGAATTCCAAACACGATGAAAAATGCACAGCAGATGAGAACAATGTTCCCAATCGGTCTAAGAGATGTAATCAGGGTCTCAACAACCAGTTTCAAACCTGGAGCCCGACTTATCACCCTGAAAAAAACAAAAACAATACTTGTGTACAGTGCTGTGAAGAAGTATTTGCCCTCCTAAAAATTTCTTCTGCTTTCGTTTTTGTTTGTCACTCTAATATTCTAATTCTAATATCAGACAAAAATAGCATGAGTAAATACAGAAAGCAAATTTCTAAAATGTTTTCATTGACTAAGGGAAGAAAGTTATTTCAGCCAAATCATGAGTCATCTGTGCAGGGCGCTGAGTTCTAAGGAAAAATCCATTGCTATGAAACACAAAGGACTAAATAATATCTTGATATTCTTTGGATTGAAGAGACATTGGTGTATCTTTTAGGGGGGTGTGTGCTAATTTTCCAGGGCTAAAACTAACAGTGTTTCAGTAGATGGACTGTCAGACATGGTACTAGCAGGGTGATGGCCTGTGGCTGCTTTGCTGCATCTGAATCTGGATGACATGAATTGAAGTGAAGTCCACCTCTAGAAAAAAACTACATTAAAATTTTGGAGTGGCCTAGTCAAAGTAAAGAAGTAAAGTGTTACATCCAGTTCATACGGTTTAACCTTTAACTGGCAACTAATGGTCAGAAACCATTCAAAACAAGGATGTAGACACACTCATCTATCTCAAATGCCTTATGGCACATAGAGACAGCTTTGTTCTATTATTCCATTAAATAGTCATTTGAAAACTTAGTTTTGTATTTACTCACACAATCATGGATGGATGTTTCAGTGTGTTTGATGAGCCGAAATATTAAAGTGACACAAAAAAAGGCAAGAACAAAACAAGTCTGCCAAGGTCAAATACTTTGCCATAGGCTTGCAGTAAAACAGAAGAAATACTTCAGGATGCGAGTGTAGTAGACACATGAGGAACTGCTCCATCGCCCTACCTGAGCGGACGCAGGGTGCGAAGCAAGCGAAGGACTCGCAGCATGCCCAGGATTCGATTTCCACCTGCTGATGCCATGGAGACTAGAATGTCCACCAGGGACACAAAAACCAGCACGCCATCCAGCACATTCCAGCTGCTCTGAAGGTACACACCTTCTCCAAAGTACAGGCCCATTGCTACAACCTGGTGACACACACAGATCCAACTGAATTACTTAAACAATAAAAAAAAGTATGAGACATAAAAACTTCTCTAGTCCCCACCCAGGAGGAAAATTGACTCTTTTTATGAGCGAGATTAGAAAAGTCGTATGAGTGAAATGCTTGTGCAGTAAAAGGTTCTGTTATGGTTACCTTGATCATCATCTCTCCCACAAAGATGATGGTAAAGATGTAATTAGACACGCTGAGAAACATTCGCTCCTGTCACAGACACACACACAGGCATATGTATGAGAGCATTCACTGACACAAAGCATGAAGCATTTGTCATTTCAAAGATAATGTGTCCAAGTAGCTTTCGCTTTGAGCCTGGTTAGAAACATGATACATAATGAGCTGAAGAAAGGCCAACTTAGAATCCAGAGAAATTATTTAGTTTAAACCCCTACCAGTTTATAAATCACGGACTACTTATTCTTAAACACGGGGTTATAGTTTTTTGTTTTATTTTTTCTTTTGCTCTTCTTTTGGTTTGTTGCTTTGTTGTATTTCCTTCTAATTCATGTAAAGCACTATAAATTGCCTTGTTGTTGAAAATATGCTACATAAATATAATTACTTTACTTTGCTTATCATAGCAGATATAGTGAACACAAAAGTGAACAAACGTGATTGCTGGTCTCAAACTAAGATTGCATCAGCTGCAAACAAATAATCCCCAGTCTGTGTAAACGGAAACATTTTGTTTTTTCCCCCCATTATCTTCAGCACGTGGTGAAACCTTGTGCACAAGGCAAAATGAAATTGTTCTCTCCAACAGAGGAAATTGCACTTTAAAGAGATTACATGTTGTTTTAAGACCTTCCCAGTAAGGGTTAAATTCTTCTGCGGGCACCTCTCATAACCAATCCTGTGTAATGACAAGATGAATTCTTAACTGGAGGTTTCAAATAGCTTAAAAAGAAGAGATACCTTGCAATGTATATAATAAAAAGAATAAATATGGAAAATAAAGGTCTTTACCAGACATGATAAGAAGAGACATCACTGATACAAACTTCCAAAAGTTCTTAAAACAATTAAAAAGTTCTCTTACCATTCAGGTTTTCTTGGCCTCCTTTAGCAGTTTAAGAACAGTTAGTTACAGTAGAATAGCTTTACAAATAAATGTCTTGAATGGCACCTCGCTTCAGCCATATTTTAACTTGTTAAAATCCCTTTATTATGCCATCACCTATTTATGAAACACAAGTCCATAAATGGTCTGGGAAGCAACTGCCTCCCATGCCTCTTGCTAAATAAAATACATTTTGTCCGATCTCAACTAAAAACATAACAAAAAAAAGACAAAAGACAATTAAGTTATTAGGGACGATGAATATGATGCTAAAGAAAGCAGTTATGTTCATAAGGCCATGTAGTGGTGAAGCAGCAGAATACTACATGATGTGCTCTAGGGTTAATGAACAGCTTATGATTAAATTAGTAAAGTTTAAAGTGGAATAACTGTCGCATAAATAAAATGAAAATTTACCACAATACTCCGATCCTCATATTCAAATTAAAATTCCTGAAATCACCTGAACCAGACTTTTAAGGCAGCTGACATTCACTCTGCGGTGTAGACTTTTATCTGTTTTCTTTTCTTTTCTTTTCTTTTCTTTTCTGAGAGACAATGACGTGTGTCCTACACTGAAGGCTATTCTGATTCACAGTGAGAAACTGTGAATGTGTTTCTAAATGCAGTAGAGAAAATATCATGGGTACTTTCATGAATAAGTTAAGTATTAAACATTTCAAGATCACTTAAGTTTTTGAGCATACAACTTTTCCTAGTTTTATTAAACATGACAAAACATTTTTTCATTCCAAGTATAGATATAATCATTCAAGAGTGAACAGTTCTGTTGACAAATATATCATTTAAAACTTTACTTCACTGATTAAAAGCTATTGATATGTTCTGTGAACTCTTGAAATAACTCTTTCAGTGAACCCACTTTCAGTGTTGAGGTTAAGAGATTTTTTTCCTCTTGCTCTTTATTTTGCAGTTTTGACTATTTTTTCACTCCTTTGGTGTGCTTGTATAAAGTTAGTGTTTTTACAAACCCTTGAAAGCCCTCATATGCTTGTTTTATATATTTTTATTAAAGATGGTGTACATTACAAGAGTTAATGTGTTGAGAAGATATGGGACCCTGTACCTCAGCGAAAGACTGCAAATGACAAACCTGCCACTGCTTAGTAGTTTGTGTAACCGTTTTTCTTTGTGTATTTGTAGAAAGATGTGGCTCAATCTAGGGTGTATTTATCTCATGTTGTCTTGACTAGCTGTTGTTTTTTGATGTGCCAATTTTGTGTGGGTGGTTGGGAACTTGATCTGTCAAAATGAAAAAAATGTTAAAGAAAAAAAAAACAAAAGATTGGTGGTTAAAACACATCCTTACGACTCCTCTCCCCCTCACCATCATGTGATGATGACATGATACCAACATATCTCCTTCCTGTTCTGCTGAGTCATGTACAGACGGGCTGACAACCAAGAACAAAGGAGGACAAGAAGCAAAAAGTGCAGAGGTATGAGATGGAATGTCGAGAACAACTAAAACTATATCAGTACCATTGTATTAGTATCGATTGATTCTTGTACTAACACTGGAATTGGTCCAATCAATATTTAGATTGATCCACATATGCCCAGAGTGCAGGTATTACATCACAACCTGTCAAATCAAAGTGTGTACAAACAGGGTACGAGTCTAATGCAGTCTAATTCTTTGAAGTGTGAAGCTTCAAAGAATCAAAATGATCCTTGGACAGTTCATGGTGCTTCACACAATGGTGTACAATGAGAGTTCAGCTGAGTAATATATCAAAGATCTGATCTTACGGACTCCCCGGTTACATAACTGTGGGAAGGAATGGTATAATTTAAGTTTTCATGTGTGTGTGTTTTTGTGTGTGACGCATTCACCATTTGTTTAGTTTTAGTTCTTTAACAAGCAGAGCTCAGACACCATATTTCCACAGGTTCAGGACACTATTTTTGTGTAAGAGTGCATAAAGCTGCTGTTATACACTGTTGGGAATAAATAATTATGTGTTTTCCTCTATCTCTTTAAGCTGCTTGCATGTTCGTATATTCACACACGTACACACATAGTGCACATGCCCCATGTGTGTTTGTTGTGATCCTGTTCCCTGTGAGTCTCATGATGTCCTGTCCTCCCTGTCTTGATTGGTCCCAGCTGTGTCTCGTTCCTGTGATTTCCCTCCCAGTGTATTTCCACCTGTTGTCTCTGTCTCTTGTCGGATCCTCGTCGTGTTTCGCCGTCGTGTCTAACCAGTCCGTTCTGCCAGCTTCTTGTGTTCCTGTGTTTATCATCATTTTCACTTCATCCTGGCCTGCCTGCATCTTCCCTCACCTAACCAAAACCCCAATCATGACAAATAGTCATTTTTAGCAACCAATTTATATTTTAACATATAATTATTTGTATGCAAATGTTTTCTTTGTCCGTGACAGACTGGTGACCTGTCCAGGGTGACCCCGCCTCTCGTCCAAAACATTCGCTGGAGATGGGCACCAACACCCCTCTTGACCCCACTAAGGGACAAGGGTGTAAGGTAAGAAAATGGATGGATGGATGGATGGATGGATGGATGGATGGATGGATGGATGGATGTTTTCTCTGTGGTTTTTTTGTCTTGTTTTTAAAAACCTGTTTGAAATAAATCAATCAGTTTTATTTAACTTTATCTGACAAGGATAAAAGCCCACTGACATAAAAAACCTTCGTATTTTTCAAAAGAGTCCTGACCAACAGGCAGCAACAAAAACAACACAAAAAAATGTAAGCAGTTATGCAGTCGCTGCCCGCCACGGGGCGTAAAAGCATGTGACGCATTTATAAGGCTTCGTAATAACACGAACGGCATACCGAGTTTTCATTTCAACTCTGTTGGACAGCACGGACTTCAAACTTTATAAAAGTGGTGCTTTTATATTGGTTTTGTGATTATTTACTTCAAAATAAAGCCAGAAATATGATCGATCATTTCCGCCTTATTTTGTGGGGTCTAACTGTACCATATTTCGTCACAACCAATGAAAATGTGTTGACGGTCTGTTGCTAGGTAGAACGAAGACATGCGGAGAGAGAGGGGGGGGGGGTGGATACGGCAAGAGACTAGGGCGCAGCGATGCTGTGGATTTTACTAAGAGTGTTTCGATGGGTTTATTAGACTCTAACTGTGTTAGTTAGAGTTCGTGGTGTGTGCAGGGGTAGTAGTAGTTTTGCTAGCGATCGCTGCAGAGCTTCATAGCGAGCTCTGACGCACTGAGAAGAGAGACTGGCCATTTAGACCTAGACTCCAAAGTTAAGAGAAAATTACAAGTTCTAAAACACAGGTAGACGGACATCTGTACAGACCTGTAAAGATCCACAAACACCTTTACAGACCCATATGGTTCTGATCCATATGGGACATGTACAGACCCATAAAGATCCATACAGACCAATGCAGGCCCGTAAATACTCGTGAAGACCATACATATGCATTAAGACCCGTACAGAGCTGAACAAGCCCCTAAAGACCAGCAAAGATACTTAAAAACCCAACTTTATTCATAGTATTGTAAGTTTATTTGAATTCCAGAGGTGAACAAATACAATATGCTCTGGAAGATGTGTATTTTGTAAACGGCCTCGTAAACCCTTTTCTGATTTTGCTTAAAAATCAACTTCACAAACAGGATTTATCCAAATATTAATAGTTCTGTATGTTTAATTTTGACCTTGTCACAATCATTTTAAACATGTGGATCCAACTCTTGTTTTTTAAAACAGATTCTCGTCCAAGTTAAGACACCATCACTTGTCTTTGTCTCCTCCAGGCTTGACTATTGCAATTCCCTGTTTTTTTTTAAATCTCCGACAAAAACCTTCAAAAGTTTCAATACATTCAAAATAGTGCAGCCAGGATTTTACTGAGTTTGTAAATCTGAACATATTACACTTATTCTCCATAACCTCCAATGCAGTGGTTCTTAACCTGGGTTCGATCGAACCCCAGGGGTTCAGTGAGTCGGTCTCAGGGGTTCGGCGGAGCCTCTGCCGCGGAGGTAAAGACACACTTGTGTAAAGTCGTGATGACGCCCCGCTTTGCCATCACTTGCTGCAGAGGATCACGTTACATTGCTTAGCCAATCAGTGCTGTGGAGGAGCCCTGATTGAAGGTGTTCCATTCCCAGCATGGATTTGAACTTGTGTCTTTAATTACTTCAGCAAAGCTCACAGTTTTTACCAAATTCTATAGTCTAAATCTGCTCCTTAGTCGCATCTTTTCGGGGTTGTTACTGCCTCTAGTGGCGTGGGGTGGTAACACAACTAATATAATTACATTACTAAATCAGAATACCGCAAAGTATTTTGTACGTTGGGGGAGAGGAGGAATGAGAAGGGTTCGGTGAGTGTGCATATGAAACTGGGGGGTTCGGTACCTCAAAAAAGATTAAGAACCACTGCTCCAATGGCTTCCTGTTACCTACAGAATTCAGTATAATCAAATTCAATCAATCAAATTGTATTTGTATAGCACATTTCAGCAGCAAGGCATTTCAAAGTGCTTTACATCATAACTAACACAAAGTCATGCAACATAGAATCAACAATCAAAACGTCCCATTAAGTCAAGTGTCATCATTAAATTTGTAATTATGTTTCAAATACAACTCTAAACGGTGGTTTTTTAGTCGAGATTTAAAGGCACTCAGTGTTTCAGCTGTTTTGCAGTTTTCTGGAAGTTTGATCCAGATTTGTGGTGCATAGAAGCTGAATGCTGCTTCTCTATGTTTGGTTCTGGTTCTGGGGTTGCAGAGCAGAACCAGAACCAGAAGACCTGAGAGGTCTGGAAGGTTGATACAACAGTAGATCTTTAATGGTGCTAAGCTGTTCAGTGATTTATAAACTAACATTATTTTAAAGTTTACACCATGTTCCAAATGATTATCCAAGTGATATTTTTGGAGATTTTCTTAAATGGTCATTGCAAATGATGGTCAGTATAATTTTCAAGTCATGAACTATTACAGTATAAATCAAATTTTACTGAACAAAGCTCCCAATGAGAACAGTATTTTTTTCAAAAATAAACTCAAAATGCACTGTTTCAAATTATTATGCAAAGCAGATTTTCTAAACATTTTATGGATTATAAAGAACTGCAAACGGTCATTCTTTGAATGTGCAGCAGGGGAGGATCTAGAAAAATATTTATGGAGTGGCAAGAGGGGGGCAGGGATTTTTTCAGGGGTGGCAGTATATGCCAGCATAAATATAAAACGTCTCATTCTCACATTTAGCTTACACAGACCTAACATTGGACTTAATTTACCTGATTTACTTGTTGCAAAATATTGTTTTTAACTTGCATTGTTTCAAAATGAGCTTCATGTAGCACTGAGGATTAAATATAATTTCTTAATATAGTATAGTTAGTTATTTTTATGTCTTTCATACTTCCTGTTAATTGATATGTATTACTGGATTGGACAGCATCTATTAGTCGCTATGTGATTCATTGAGTTATAGGTTGACCTGTTTTAGTGCCAACGGAACCAAAACACTGAACTGCGCAGCACATGTTAAGGTTATCAAATAGAAGACTAGCAACAGTTAGGCTAGCATAACTGATCCACTGCTCACTTGTTCAATGTTTTGTTTAAGTTAAAACTTTTTCCTCACCTGTTAAATCTGAAGCCCTTGTTATCTAATTCATAGGGTTGAATTAACCGCTAAATATTGCATCCATTTTTCAGATTCTTTGCGTGACTCTGGTAATTTCCTGACCACTCATAATGTTGACTCAATGGAAAGCAATGGCACATGTGTGACGTAATGTCCAGTCCAGTAATTTATATCCATCCATATCAATGCTGCTGCCTCGCGCTCTGTCCTTCTCTCGCACTTCCCGCTACTCAGAAGTAGGTGTCAGGTTGCATTGAATGCATTCAATGTTGTCGGAAAAAAGAGATTTGTGCGCTTAATGTCTGATTTCCCATAACTATTTATTGAATTCATAGTCGCAACAGGGGTGGTAAGGCTCTCATTTGGGGTGGCAACTGCCACCCCATGCCACCCCAGTAGATCCGCCCCTGATGTGCAGCATTAAGTGGTCACAAGTACTAAAATCAAAAGCTATTTCAATGTAAAACATCTTAACAGACCAAGTTACATGTTAACATAGGACTCCTTCTTTGATATCACCTGTACAATTCTTGCATCCATTGAACTTGTGAGTTTGTGGATAGTTTCTGCTTTAATTTCTTTGCAAGATGTCAGAATACCTTCCCAGAACGGCTGTTTTGATATGAACTACATCCCACCCTTAGATCTTCTGCTTGAGGATACTCCAAAGGTTCTCGATAGGGGTGAGGTCAGAGGAGGATGGTGACCACACCATGAGTTTCTCCCCTTTCATACCCATAAAAGGGGCACACAGGAATTCCTTGCAGCATTCTTGTGTCATGCTGCAAGGAATGACACAGTGACACGGCTCTTCTTTTTGAACCATGAAAGAAAGTGATCAGTCAGAGAGTCCATATACTTTGCTGAGGTCATTTTCACCCCTTCGGGGTCTCTGAAGGATCCTCCACCTTGAGGTTCAAGAGGCACCAGCAGCTTCAAATAACTCTTTGCTGCTTTGTAAGGGCATTTTAACAGCTGCTCTCTTAATCCGATGAATTTGTCTAACAGAAACCTTCCTCATTGTGCCTTTATCTGCACAAACCCCTTTCTTCTGAATCAGCCACAAATCTCTTCACAATATGATAACGCTTCAATTTTTGTTAAATATCTAATGTTTTCATACCTTGTCATATGGCACTACACTATCTGATGATTTTTGTCAGCAGAGAGATCCTTTCTCTTTACAATATTGCTTGAAACCTGAGGCCTGCTTAATAATGTGGAACATCCTTCTTAAGTAGATTTCCTTTAATTGAGCTCATCAGACAAATTAATCAACCCAGCTCTCTGAAATTAATTATAGTGATTCAAAGAGCCCTGACACACAATACCATCTATACATTTAATAGCACAACAAAAAATGTAATCTTTATGACACTTAAATCCAATTTGCATCATAAATTGGAACACGGTGTATTCTCTGAGCTACAGGGAGACAGTGAAGGACTTTAGAACTGGTGTTATGTCTCCATCTTCCTGGTTTTAGTGAGAACATCAGCAGCAGCGTTCTGGATCAGCTGCAGCTGGAGGACTGATTTGTTAGGCAGATCCAACAAATCAGTTACAGTAATCAATGCAAATATAATTATATAAATATAAGATTGCTCTCATTACTCATCAATGTTTAAACGGAATTTCACCAGACTATCTGAAGGACCTTCTTGTCCATATTCATCTTCGCGTTCATTATGGTCACAGAACAGTAATTTTCTCCACCTTTCACAGACTAAATGAAGGCCCATGGGAGATTGGGCCCATTCTGCATGGCTGCCCCGCCTGTGGAACTCTCTCTGACCATAAGAGCTCCACAATCACTGGCTCACTTTAAAAGAGGCTTAAAGACTTTTTCTTTTTAAACATGCCTATTTGGTCTGCATGAGTTTATCATTGGTTTTAACTTTTATCATTTTTTTAAACATGCTTTGATTGTTATTCTCTGTGATTACACAAATGTATTATTATTATTATTATTATTATTATTATTATTATTATAAAACCACTGAGGTTGAGTTCACCCTGCAAAATGAACAACTCAAATGTCATTAAAAACTACAGAACAATGCAGAATTCATCTCTGTCCTTGACCTGTAGATTACAGCGATTCATGGGAAGTTGAGGTTGATTGTGACATTCCTTTAACATTACTCACATTTAATTGTGCAAATGTGTGTGTCTGGGTGTGTTTTCTACCATGCTCTTAGGATGTATATCAGGCCTCTCTAGCGCTACGGTGATGCAGTTCAGAAAAATGAAAAGCAGGACGATGTGATCAAACATCTTGTGACTTATAACCTTCTGACACCACAGCCTTAGCCTAAAGAGAGACACAATCAGAAGAAAAACAACATCAGCTACATCTCCAGGCTTCACACAAAACACAACGATCACTTATTTCACAACACAATGTCCACACACACTCACACACAAGTGTGAGTACACTCACACTTCCACTTCCTTTAATTGAAAAGAGTGAAAATTGAATTACTAAGGGTTAGTTACAAAATTCACAAGTTCACTGTAAATGTTCACACTTGCTGCGGTTTAACCACTCAGACTACTCAGGAGACTATCAGTGGCATGTCTGTTTTCATGAGTGTGTGTGGTATTTCTTTTCTCTCTTGATTTTTGTTCATTTACTCATTTTCTGGTGCAAACAGATACAGTGACCACTCTTCATGTTCTCTGCACCACAGAGGTTCATATGGCTCCAGCATCCTCTTCAGCCTCTTGCATAAACTCTGCAAAAAGCACACAAATACACACACACATAAATCACAGAATGGTTGCATGCCTTGATGCACCACTACATGGAATATAATTTATTATTTTATAGTACACATTCATTAAATGGTCATTGTCTTCAAATGTTTATTGCTGCAAATAAATGTTAATATTCAAGTGGCCAAAAGTCCCAACTCACCTCAGGATGCAACTTTTTATCAATATTTCTGCTTAAATGTGATTTTGCATGTTCTGATTTGGTGTAAGGAATTGTTTTTTTTCTTTTCACCTCTTCAGTGTCTTCCTCATCGTGATCACTGTGGAAATACGATGTGGCCTTGTCGTAGCCCAGCTCTGGAAGGTGAAAGGTGGTGCCATTGCAGTCTGGTGAGAGCAGCATGGGAACCTGCAGGTGGTCCGACTGGTCCAGAGACTGCCCCCTGCTGCTGGGGCTGGAGCATGACAGGAGGGACTCCATCTCCCCCGACTGGCTCCTCCGGTGCAGGCTGGGAGTTCTGCCGCTGCTCGTCCAGCTGGAGCGCCGGCTCTCCGGACTGCCATCCCACACAGACTCCAGGGACAGAAAAACAACTTGGAAGATATTTCTCTCTGCATTTTCATTCTACCCTACTTAGATTCCTGGATACTATAGGTGTTCTAAGGCTATACTGATAAATAATCAGATTATTTAGAAACATTTCAGACCATCACTAGTTTTTTTGGGGGTTTTTTGTAATTTGATTCCAAAGAGCCAAACCTGATGAAATATTTTAAATGACCTTTATCTATTGCTCAAGTAAAAAAAAAAAAGAATAAATTAAATATTAACTAGTTATTTCCTGGTGAGCAAAACATTTGATTTTTATCACCGTTTGTCTTCATCACTGTTTCCTGGATGCAATGAATTGATTTGAATTGATTTCTAATTTGAATGGGACAATGCATATTATTGAAAATGTAATATTGCTATAAATACCACGACATAAAAACGTAATACAATAAAGAGGTTTGTTTTTATGTTTTTTAGTTTCAAGATCAAATCAAATAATCAAAATTGAAATAAACAACAGGACAGGATTAGATTATTTTTTTAATTTTTCAGATTTATGTGACTAAGACATTTTTGGGTAATGTAATGACACCTGCACTTATTCAACACATCCAAACCAAGATGAAATGGTTTGGATGTAGGCAGTTTGCTTGGTCTATGAGAACACATAGACCAAGCAAACTGCCTAGTTTGATAGTGGTCAGGTTCATAATCAGTTGTAAAATATCTGTCAGAAAGCATCAGCAGAATCACAGATTCACTCAATTCAGCAGTAATAAACTCATTTAATCCTTCTTCTAGTTGTGACATTGATGTAATAATATCAATTAATGGAAAAATACTATTTTCTCATTTCTCATTTATTCCTTCATGTGAAGGTGCATGATTATGTAACTCAGATATGAGCCGAGCTACGTACAAATACTTCTGCTGTTTTTGTTTGTCAATATTGGTTAAAACAGGTGTACTTCGAAACTGAATTTAATAAATCACATGTAGACCAAATTAACACCAAAATTATCCTCCATCTCTTTGGACCATTTAGACATTGCTTTGGTGAATTTTTAACAACAAAAAAAGCTCACATAGGGTATTTGTTGTGTGTGGCAGATTGATATCTGCAGTGTGTAATGGTACGTGAGCATGTGCCAGAAGTTCACTTAAGCAAACTAAGTAGATAAAAATCCATGTTAAAGTCATTTCTTGTATTTGAGTGATTAGCAGCCAGACTTTAGAAGGGCAGAAAACACAATGTTGTAAAGAGACTGAACTCTATGCAGTTAACTGTGACTCAGGATGGGTTCAGCCTTTATGTTTGTTCATGTTTCTGTGACCAGAAGAGCAAGAACTTGCAGCAAGAATTTCAACTTTACTGGAAACAATTATTTAAATTTAGAAAAAGGCATGTGCATGAACTCACCTGAGGCACAATCCATTAAAAGCGATATTTAACTCAGGAGAACATTGTGTCCTTTCTTTCCCTAGGGTTTCATGCTTCACTAAATCAACATTTGATGGTAATAAAAAACCAGCAAAAAGACTTTGACTGGTTTCAAAATATTTACTTTGGCAAATGTTTCAAATGTCCCCAGACTAACAAATATAGCAGTTTTAGGGGAATAAAAGAAATTAAAATCTTGAATTATTTTTCTACAAACTCATTGCAGGATTTAGAAATGTACATTAACAGAACTTTATTTGCTTTTTAAAAATTGACTTTCTCCTGTACAGTTTTAGTAAACCTGAACTGTTGTGTAAAAATATTAAATATGATCTTGTCCAGCCTTACCAGCGACTTCTGCTCCAAACTGTTGACCTCCATGGAAACTCCACTCGGCCTGCGGGACTGGTTGGAGTTTATGGTGGGTGTGGCTGCAGTGTGTGTGATGATGGGCAGCGGAGGAGGAGTGGGGTGAGGCATGGAGGCTTTGGGGTTCAGGAGACCATTGGGGCTCAGCATCATAGCCTGGATCTTAAGTTCTGCGTTCACAAAGGAGAAGAAACAAGGAAAATTATGAAAACATCCAAAAACTCGTTCACAGAGATATTAATTGTCCACGTACATAAATCCACAAACCACACGGGTCACATCTCATGGATTGAATTTTATAACATCAAGATGATAGACGATATTCAGGTTATTTATTCTAATTCTGTAGTTTTAAGGCTATTGAAGCTTCCATTTTTTGTTTGTCAACATTATATATATATATATATATATATATATATATATATATATATATATATATATATATATATATATGCACAGTAAAAAAAAGTCAGTAAATTTACAGTAAAAAACGGTAAAACACCAACAGTTTTTGACCGTCATATCCAAAAACATTTCATTACCGTGGAAATTACATGGAACTACCGTAAGTCAAAACTGCAAAAAAAGTCAGCAAATTTACGGTAGAAAATTGTGAAACACCAACAGTTACTGACCGTAATATCCAAAACATTTTGTTACCGTAGAAAATACATGGAATTACAGTAAGTCGACACTGCAAAAAAATCCGTAAATCTATGGTAAAAAAAACGGTAAAATACCAACAGAAACTGACTTTAATATTCAAAGCATTATACTACCGTAGAAAATACGTGGAATTATCATAACTCAATAAACATTTATCCTAAGTAATTTTGACAGTCATGAATGTAGATAATACAGAAATATATTGTAAAAATATAAGTAATTGTAAAGTTCATAGAAAAATATTGTAATATTGCCAGCAGTTAATTACCCTAAACTTAACAGTACTAATCAGCCAAAATTAAAATTTTTACTGATATTTATATCTACAATGTAAAACCGTAAACAAGACTGCAAAAGTAATTTTTACAAAGAACAGAATGCTGGTGTGATATTTTGGTTTCTTTTTTATTAATGCACCAAACTGAAATCTCAGCAGTAGACCAGGCATCGATCTGGTGACCCACTGATTGCAAAGCAAACTCCTACAGCCAACGCCACCATCATTTATGAGAATATTTGTTTGAATTATGCATTTGAGATTAATTTTATGCCGACCAAAGATTTCTTATACATTAAGAGAACTGTATGTTAGCCCCTCTTGCTTGGATGAAACTGAAGTTGGTTTCCAATTGCTGTTTCCAATTTGGGAAATGGCTAAAGGGCAATTCCACCAAATTTTTCACTACCATCAACGTATTTAATTTACTCTAGCTAAAAAACTACAACACCTAGACTCTTCAAATCTGGGCTAGATTATTCTCAACTCATATCAGAATATTTAAAACCAAGTGTGGGATTTGTGACACCTTTATCTGATTTGTGAAACTTCAATAAAGAACAATTCTAGTGTTATCCAAAATCATAAAAGTTGTGAAGTCGCCCTTCATTGACGTTTCATAAATCCCACACTTGGTTTTAAATCCATCCGTCCATCCATCCATTTTCTTGCACCCTTGTCCCTCTGGGGTCAGGAGGGTTGCTGGTGCCTATCTCCAGCTAACGTACCGGGCGAGAGGCGGGGTCACCCTGGACAGGTCGTCAGTCTGTCGCAGGGCATTGGTTTTAAATATTGTGCTATTAGTAGTGAGTAGTCTAGAGAGTTTTTCATTTTGTTATTGTGATAAATAGCAGGGTTTACAGTAAATGGAGACTGTTATTTGTCATGTAAACAAATAATTATCTAGTTTGTATTGCTGCTTGATCCTTTAGCATCAGCAGCAAGTTTCTTCTAACTCTGTTCCTGTTAGTTGAGTGTGGCTCAGGAAACTGTGGTGTCCTGAACGCAACACAGTAAAGTCACAGTGCGCTAGCTAAGGCTGCTAACTAGCAGGCGCTAGCTCAGGGTGCTGAGAGCCCAGTAGGCCTGGTCCTTGTCAGGATGCGGCTGCTGTCTTTGAAATCAAGTTTCTGCTCTGTTTGCGTGTTCAGGAGGAGGAGAAGGAAACACATTTCTGCATCACGTGTGAGTCCCTTTCACGGTTTTAACTGAAGTTAGATAACTTTAACCAACTGATAAGAAATGTGTCATTTCTGAGCCATGCTCTTTATGTACATGCACTGCAGCTAGACATTTTACTATATGGAACATTTAATTTTCCCAGATGCAACACTTCCATGAATGTTTCTGTAGCAACGACTGCATAGATTATATTTCTGGTCTACTTTAGACTGCATGTGATTAAAGTTATTGTTAATGGCAGAAGCAATTTTTTCCAAGTTTGGTTCAGTAATTAATTTGAATTACTTTGAGTGTGAAATGTTCATGCATGCAAGTTAAATCTGTGAAGATCACGTTAGCTTTTGTTTCAATACTTTGGTAATACTTGGAAGTATAAAGCTTGGCATCAGACTCAGGGCTAATATTTAATATTTTCCTTTGACCTCTTGACTCTCACCCCCAAAATACTTGCACTAAAGTGTTGAGGAAAAATGACTATTTTTAGTGATTAACACAGTTTAAACCTTTTAGAATGAATTTCTTAAGTTTGAACAGATTTGTGTTAGTGATTTAAAACCCGAAGAACTATTGCTGGGTTAAGTATTTAAAGTACAAAGGAGAATAGAGATCTGCAGGAGAGCTTCGGCTCAGACCCCTGGGGTCTTATCATTAACGACATTAGGTCATAAATTAACATATGCAGGAAGGTGGAGGACATTATCACATGAATTACTCTGAGAAAGGGAACTTTGGTCGGTTCACGTAACCAGGATGAGAAGTCTTCCAAAACTAACATCTGACATGGTGAAAAAAACTGAATATAACATAAAATGTTTTAAATCACTAACATTTAATTTGTAAGATACTTTTCTTAGTTATTAATAACATGTTTTGACTGAAAATTCTATTATCTTGTTTTAGAATTAATTTAGTCAATGATGAATGTATTTGAAATTGTATTATTTCTGACTATATTAGAATCAAATGAAAATGTTTTGTTTAGTATTAGAAAATACTTAGGTTTATGGTGAATGAATGTCTTAATTCTTATTTGAATATTATATTAGGTTAGAAACAGGAATTGTACTCCATTATTTTCTGTTGATATTATCTATTGCTTTTGTTTGATATCAGGACTAAACTTTGGAGATGCTGAGTGCAGAAGAACAAATTGGGTTTTTGGAGAACTTTTCATTGAATTAAAATACAGTATTAAAGGTTTGTTCCTGGCAGAGCAGAAGAGAAACCAGAATTTCACAGCTACCTGTGAGGTTCCTTCATCTGTTTCTCTTGGCCCAGATGGCTGTAGAGCCGGATAGTGTTAAGAAAATAAATTTAAAATAAGTTAGTTTTAGAATTTATCATGACTTGATTGAAATACCATAATTATAGTTTTAAAATTTATAACATATTCTGACCTATTGATCTATATTTTACTGTAGTTAAAGCAGATTGTTTGCCAAGATCTCTGATCTGCTCTTTGTCTGTCTGGGAAACAATCAGTAGGAAGTTCTAGCTTTTCACACTGATCTGTGAAAAGCCATAAACCACCATGAATTCGGAGAGTCTGCTTCCACCTTATTTAACAAAAGGTGTTTGATCTTGTGAACAAATTGCGGGACTTTTTCTAAATTTAAAAGGGCCAGAGATGTCTTCCAATTGGTCAAGTAGAGCTACGCCTTATTTGAATACATTAAAGAGGAAAACACGCCTACAGGTATAAAAGTTTGTGCACAAGGGAAACAATTCAGAAAAAGCTGATTTATTTTACTTCTGCACCAGCTCTTTCTCCAAGGACGTCCTTGATATTTTCTCTGTCTTCTTGTCTCAGGTAACAATGTTTGTATCTGTGTTTCTTGAGTTTCCTGTACTATCTTATACTTTCTTCTGATTGGATTAAATTCTGTAATTCTGTGACGTCAACACGCATTGTTGTGTTTTTGTCCCCACACGTGGCCAAGCGAGAGAACCCGGGATCAAAAGGAAGAATCAGAGCCAGAGTTTTGCTAAATTTAATTGTAATATAAAAATTCTTCCTTAACAAAAGTCACTGGGTCCATGACAGTTGAAGGATTTTAAGATAAGAGAATTTAAATATTAATATTTTACAGTTTTTCTCAGTTTGGGTGCATTTCTCAGAACAGAATTTAAATTCTTAAAACTACCTGTTCAATCTTCAAATTATTGTGTCACTTCTGCACATCAAAAAATGAGTTTCTCATTCCTTTTGCAAGTTTTGCTTTTGTACATCATGTAGCTGATTATGTGCACTTCTCTGCTTTTCCCGTTGTAATTTGCTTTAATCGTGTTGATCAAAATATGTTAAACGTGTCTGTGTTGAATTCTCAACTTCCAAAACAGCATAAGTTCATTGTGTAAGTCTTAACATGCATAAGTCTTAAAGTTGTCATAATGTCAATCATATTTTAATTAATTTATATTCGGTTCTTTTCTAAATCTGTCCTGAATTGGTAAATTGCTCCCAAGTGAGTCCTGAGTTTCTCTAACAGGTCAATTTATGAACCATTAGCTCATCCAATGATCAACCAGTTTTCTGAAACAGATTGAAGGTGCATCTTGTGAACCATCAGTTGGCAACAATATGGTCTATATAGCCAGAACACAACACAATGTTATATTTGTGAGAACTGATGAACAAATATCTGGACAGAGTGAACAGCCAGAGAGAAGAAGAGGAGTGAGGCTGAGGAGGAAACAGTTGGGAGGGAAGCAGAAGAGTCAGAAGAGGCTGAGGACATCTGCCAGTTTCCATCAGTCCAACATCAGGATGACTGCAACCCACAACATGATGCTGATGGAGGTTCTCCCACCCTACTGTTCATTCCTTAACCCACTGAGGAACCTTTGTCAGCATGACGATGGAAATTAAAATGTAATGTAATTATGTAATTTCTACAGCACTGTACAGTTTTCCATGAGGAGATTGACCTGTGGTTCCTTTTCTACTTTTCTTGTTCTCTGCATTTCTGTCTTTTTCTTTCTGAATCACCATGGCATGGTCCATCAATAAATTACAGCAAAAGCGTAAATGTGAATTTTGTAGTCTCTTCCCATGACTAATCCATGTGACCGTCTTATCTGTACATAGAGAAACTATAACTTATTATTTTGAGTCACTGATATGTTAACTGACAGAATTTTGAGATGCTATTTTTGCTGTTTCTACAAATTGTTTTGAGAAATGCGCATACTGTTTTGTAAATGCCAACAATGACTTAAGAAATGCACCAAAAGTGACTGAGAAAAACTAACATAGTATAAATGGTCTCAGGTGTATCTATTTGTTTGCCTGTATGAAAAGTGTACACATTTACAGCTTTGTTTCTGCTAACTTGCAGGAATTGTAACTTACATAAATGGTTGAAGACAACTTATTAACCATCCTGAGCAAAATCTGAACTCAGTGACTTGTGACTTTCAACCCAGAACAAGAATCCTTTTATCACCGGTTTTTCTTCTACGATAGGTTATCTCTTATGTGGACACATGCTGTTTTTTTTTTGTTTGTTTTGTTTTCCAGATCTCAGTAATACTGTGAGGAAACTGGACAGAAAATAGAATCGGTTCTATTTTTAACTGAATTTTTAAATAGAATTTGTTTCTTTAAGTGGATTACTCGTAATCTGTATTTTTGTTTAATTTGAATTTATTTTCTTTATAACTTTCTGTATAGAAATGCTGACAAGTTACACTTCCTTGTGTGTTGTACTATAATTTTTATGATAAAATTCTGGTAAGAACAGTGACCAGTAATTTACCATAAGGTTTTTGGGGGGTTTTTTTTACAATAAAATGTCAATATATCATACAATCTGGCCATGTTTTTCACTTATGTAGATATTATGCCTCAGGCAGTATGACTGTATTTACTATGACAAAACCACATTTAAATTTTTTATTTAACATATTTTAGGAAATACGGTATTTTACCGTATTTGAGAGATACGGTAAAATACTGGCAGTTTTGGTTGCCAGAATATTACAGTTCAAGTACATCGATAAAAGTATACTAAAGTATGCTAAAATTTAGTGTACTAAAGTATACTTTTTTTTCACCTGGGTGGAGGAGATTGATTGTTTTCACAGATTATCTGTCTCATAACAAACTGCTACGACATGGTGACAACTTTGTCACCATGGAGAAAACATTTTTTATTAAAGTTATGTACTGCAGCTTGAATAAAATGCAACTACTCAGCATTTTTTGCGAAGTCTGGATTGCTTCATGTATATTTTGCACGCTGCTTTTAACTGTTGCTCATGGGGAGACATTTCAGTAATCTAATAGAAAAAATGTAAGCAACCTACTTGCATACTGGATATGGACTGTTGGATGTTAAATTCATGAGTAATAAATATTGTGCTGATTATCAGTATTGAACCAAAGAAAGCAAGGCAGATGCAAGCCTTTAAAATTGTGACGCTTTTTATGGGTCAAATAGACTCAAAAAATTGTAACAGCAGCTGCGCAGCGGGGCCCAATCAAATTTTTTGTCAGCGAGCCCAAGATTCCTGGCGGAGCCTCTGGTATTAGGTGACTACTTTGGCTTCTTTTTAAACAGGATGTCTGGCCGTTATAACTTGTATTATGTTGGCCCCACAAGTTGGAAGATTTCTTCTTCACACACACACTGCACGCCTGTCTGTGCACTGCTGCCTCTCACTGGTGGATATGGTTCATTGCACTACTTAAAACAGCCTTAAATGTTTCAAATGCTAAGTTCATAAGTGCTTTGTAGACATATTGCTGTAAAACTTTAGGATCAATAAAATTAAGAAATTTAAGACTAAGCAAAAAGGCAGAGCAATAAAATATTACCACATAAAGCTAATTTTTAAAGTTTAATCGGTAATACTTTTATAACAAATTTATAAAATTTGCTATAAAGAAATCAAGATCATGATTTCTTGGTGAATGTCAAGTTGTCATAACAAAGACATTTCGAATAATGTCAACTTTGTATTAAAAGTGTCGTGATTTACCGAGGAAGTCTTTTCATGTTCATGTTATGAACATGAGTAGACTTCCTTATGTTCATGACATGTGTTATGTCATGTTTATGACGGTGTTATGACAGTCCTATTCACACCCCATCAAATAAAGTGTTACCGAAACTCTGTATCTAAAACAGTGATTCTTAACCTGGGTTCGATCGAACCCCAGGGGTTCGATGAGTCGGTCTCAGGGGTTCGGCGGAGCTTCTGCCGCGGAGGTAAAGACACACTTGTGTAAAGTCGTGAGGCCCTGCTTTGCCATCACTTGCTGCAGAAGATCACGTTACATTGCTTAGCTAATCAGTGCTGCGGAGGAGCCCTGATTGAAGGAGATCCACTCAGCATGGATTTGAACTTTTATCTTTAATTACTTCAGCAAAACTCACCGTTTTTACCAAATTCTATAGTCCAAATCTGCTCCTTAGTCGCATCTTTTCGGGGTTGGTACTGCCTCTAGTTGTGTGGGGTGGTAACACAGCTAATATAATTACATTACTAAATCAGAATACCGCAATGTATTTTGTGTGACGGGGAGGTGGGGGTGGGGGGGTTGGAATAAGAAGGGTTCGGTGAATGCGCATATGCAACTGGGTGGTTCGGTACCTCAAAAAAGATTAAGAACCACTGATCTAAAATAATGCCAAGATATTTATAATTACTGACAAACTCAATTTGTGCACCTACAGCAGTGGTAAGCAATAAGGATGTATAAAGGAAAGGTGCGTATGCATGACTTTATACATCAGAGGCCTCCTATATAAAAGAGTGCGCAGTTTTCACAGTAAAAACTGGCGTACAAACAAATTCTATTAAATAATAGAGAAAATATTTGTATAAACACCTCTATGTAACCCACATGACCGCCATGACCCACCCACCTTCCCTTTAAGCCGTCCCTTTAAGTTCTGGGATCCTCATGTGTATTTCCGTGTTTCCACTATGCTGCTGCTCTGTTGGTTGTGGCATCGATTGTTCATAAAACAATCAAGTTTTCCAAATCGACTCATCACTAAACAATTCCATCCCTAAAACTCGAGAATCTGCCGTGAGTTGTTAAATACCATCTGAACTTGAAGTTGTATTTGCAAAACTAGCGCCGCTAATGTAGGCGCTGCAATACTCACCAGGTTGGGATTCGTTGGCGCCTGCTATACCTTCCGATGAGAACAAGTTAACATAGGATCCACCTCCTCAGACAATCCGTTACTCGACGGTGAGTAAATATCATTCATATATATAGTAGGGCGTTTTGTTTCTGCAATGCTCCGCCAGTTAGCATTAGCTATCAACTCGACAATCAGTTGCCACATCAGTTCAGTCCGCTTGCTTAATAAAAAGTCACACTGTTAAAGCCGAATTAAAGACCACACCTTTAATATTTAAAGGCTTCCCCTTCAACTTTAGATTCGATTGTTTTTCATGGTTTCTTTGTTTGTTGTTGCATTAAATGCTGATGCAGCAATAAAGTCTGGTACCCGATATGATTTTGTTTGTAGCTACTTTGATCAAACACGTTCTTAAGTTGATTGATTTGATTTATTAGTTGTTGTTTGTAGCGACTGATAATTACTTTATTTGAGAAATGTTGAACTTGAATTGTGAAGTGCACTTTTTAAAAGGACTTTTTTTTTCTTCCCATTTTTATGAAGTGGTTGTCAATACATAGCAGTATGTATTGTTTGTTTTCCCCGTTTAGCTTATATAAATATAACATTTATATATGAACTTTATGTATGTTTTCTGGCCTTTCAGGTCAGGTTTTTTTCCCCCCTTCATCGACTCACTTGATGACGGAGGATGCGAGCTACCCACACACCACCTGGTGGTAGGAAAACGATACAACACTCTCCACAGAGGAAAACCAAACGACACTCTTCACACAGGACATAAACTAAACTCCAAGGGAGTATTTAAAGGAAAAAGACTATTCTCCCTTTGCTCTTGGACTTCTTTTGAACTACATTTGGTTTTGAAGAATCACTGATTATTATTTATTTGATTGGTTTATTTATTTTTTCCTTCTTTGTTTCTTTTGAACAATTTATTTTTGGTTTAGTTGTTATTATTATTATTATTATTATTATTATTATTTCCACTGCAATAAATAGCAATATAAATCAACCTGTTTGCATCAGTTGCATCAATTATCCGCCCAATCATGACTCCTTGCTGTACCTACTTCTGATTCTACAAAGCCTTGCAGTCTGACCTGCGCATTTAAAAAGAGCCTTACATCTAGCAGAGGAGAAAACAAAATAAAAATCTGTTTTTTTATCTGCAGATTGTGAGGTGACACATGCAGTTGATGAAGATGGTCACATACATCAACTGACCAGAGATGCTTCTTCGATTTAACGGAGGATTGCCTGTTGTATGCATCATAATGCAATATAATCTATGTAATGTAATTGCATCACCAGGAAGTTGATCTGCAAACCAATTTGCATGATGGACAGCTCATGTAGTACTTGTAATTCAAGAGTCAGACAAAACTTCAAAAGCAAACTGTAAAAGCCATATTTTACCTGCAGCATAGAGCTCTCTGAGGTTCTCCTCCTCCTGGTACCCCAGCGACTGCCTCTCATCATCAGTCTCTGACTTGTTGGCATCACCCTGAAACAGACAGGGACACACGTCCACTGAGATGACCCCTGTCATCACAATCTTTATCACCATCAACACCAACCTTTTGTTGCACACACTTCTGAGTTGTCTAAAGATCAGAGACAAAGAACAGGAGACAGACAGGGAGACGGAGGGAATCTCCAGTGTTCCCTAGTTGAGTTATGTGCATTGCTTTGGCAGCAATCTGCTGTAGTCACGCCAATATAGCTTTACTGAATTTAATTAAAATTCACACCAGAAAGATTGAGGCAGACAGCTTTGGCAAAGGGTATCTATGCATGTGTGTTTGCATGTTGGAGAGCAAGTGTTCTCTGATGATGGATATAAGAGATGGAAACTAAACAACAAAAGCACACCAGCTGTGAACGGCAAGCGATATCAAACCGTCTTCTACTCAGGAGAGTATGGGAGAGTATTGTCAGCGTGAGTGCATGTCAGTGAGAAAGACAGATACCCAGAGAGAGAAGGGAGAGAAAAGAGAGAGTGATGAAAGAGACACAGCTTTAAGCTTTGGTGTCGTTAGCACAACAGAGTCCAATTAGGTTCATTTCCTCTAAGTAGCTCTAATAAAAACTGCATCTTTGCCCTTACTTCAGCCTGAAAACCCTCAACTAAAATGGCAACAAGCAGATTGAAGAGTACGTAGTTTCCGAATGTCATGAGGGCCACGAAGTAGAGGGCAGCCAGCGGAGAGGTGGAGGCCATTCCATTGTACAGCACAGCGTTCCAATCCTCCTGGGTGAGGACCTGCAGATTAGAGGAGAGCTTTCAGAAGTCAAACTGTCAGGGTAAAGAAAAAAACACGCTAAATTACTTCAAACACAGACTAGTTTGCAATCTAGGGGGTTGAAGTATGAAAATATTTGCATTCTTCTCATCTGAACAATAACGAGTTTTCGTAAGTGTTAGAATAATCTCCTGTGGAGTGTGTTTTACTGCTGCCTCTATGAAGGAATTTTTACCAAACACTGGGAGGTTTTTTTTATATTTTGCAAGGAAAAAAAGAGCGTGACTGCTCCCTCACTGGAGCAAATGAAATAACAGAGAACGAAATTAGCAGATACAGTTTGAATGTTATTCATGTTCACTGTAAAATTACATCTACAATATACACTGTTGTGACTAAGTATTTGCTCCCTAACAGATCTTTTCTATTTTTGTTTTTTGTCACACGTTTCACATCATCACACAAATTTTAGAATCAGAAAAATATAACATGCTGTTTTCAACTGATGACTTTATGTATTAAAAGAAAAAAGCTGTACAAGCACTTGATGTGTTTGTTCTCTCTGTCTGCACTCTTAGAAATGGCTGTAAATTTACTGCAGAATTCTAGCAGTAACATATCAGAACTACCATATTAGAAAATATGATAGAATATTGTTAAATTGATATCTTTTTCTGTTGTCATAATCTAGACTGATGACTGGCAGTAATGATTGTACAATAGTTTTTTTTCCTGGCAAGACATTTTACATGTATTTGCATCTTAGAGAAAAAGCATTTAGATTCAATATTAAATGGAAAGAAAAAAATACTTTCCATAATACATCTTTTAATGAATGAATTGAAATTTGCAGAGCATAATCAAAAGTGTTAGATTTCTAGTGTTGGTGTTGTATGTTAAAAATACAATGTTAATTAAACACTTGTTTAGTCAAATTCTAAGATATGTTTGTCAGTTTCCCTAAAGAGATGGTGTTTGCTTGAACCACACTCCATACCAGTAAGTGGCGGTAATGCTACTAACAGTTTGTTGCCAATCGCCAGTAAAACTGACAAGAAGATGGTGTTTCTGTGACATCACATGTTTACCCAGCGTCTTGTCTGGAGCTAATCATAACAAGGTAAGTTCCATGTCAAGATTATCTTGTTTTTGATTATTTTTTAATGAATGCATTTACTTTCTATTTGCGCAAGAGTATTGACTTAAGCTTACACAGTATACACTGTGTTTGGATATCACAGTGTATACGACTGTTTAATACAGGGGTGCTCAAGTCTAGAGCTGCCATCCTGCAAGTTTCAGATCCAACACACCTGAATCAAACGATGGCTGGTTAGCAGGTCTGTTCAGAGCTGATCCTGGTCTGTTGGAGTAAAGAGGCATCTAAAAGTTGCAGGAGAGTAGTTCTCGAGGATTGGACGTGAGCACCCTTGGTTTATTATCTTATTTACTATCACATTTCTTCTGACAGATTGACAGAAGAAATGCTGTCCAGAATGTTTCTATAAGATGACAAATTTCTATAATTCCTAATGTCTGAGTTGTGTTCATGGTAATTATTTTGGAAATGTTTATGCTTAACTTTCAAAGCACACTTCACCTTCAGTGCAAAGTACCATGAATTCCTCTACAACTTCGGTACATTAATCCAGCCTACAGTTTTCAACATTGATGAGACTTTTGCTTGACAATTGAGGAGTTTAATATCCTTGCTTTTATTTTACCTGCCAGTGTGGACAGTCTTTATTATGATGATCATTTAAATGCATACTGTATCAATAAAAGGATTTGTTTTATGGTCTTCCAATTAAGGACTTGGTTTATTACAGACCCTATGGCAAGCAGTTTTCTGCATGCCATATTGAAGGCCATATTGTCTTTGAAAGAGTCCAGCCAACATTCCAGACAGGACAGAGTTGTCCATCTTCTACATCTTCAACCTCCAGTATTAACATGAGGCAGCCAAGACTTTGGTTCATTCAATGGTAATACCATTCCTATAATTATTTTTACAATGAGCAAAATACAATGACATTTTAAAGCAAGTTTTAAAGCAAGTTATAATTAACATTTGACAAAGTTGGTGATGATTTCTCTTTACATAATTAAAAACAGCTTTATTTATATATTGTACCTGCTGTCTTCAGAATGCCACACTATTTATATTCTCAGGAATTTTCCCATTTTTGATTGTGTATTTTAGTCACTTGGGATTAATCCAGTAAGGGGCACAAAAGCCAGTCATGGGAAGATAGTATCCAAAAAGACAGGAAAGATAATTTAAAAGAAAAAGTGACAGTCAATGTTCAGGTTTCCACCCTCATCAAAAACCTGACGGACTTTGAGTGGCATCTCATTCAGGTTAGTTGTCCTTTTCTTTGAAATATTTCTGTTTCCATATCATTTAGGATCTAAATTATATTGTCTTATCTTTTTCCATGTTGGACGGTGCCTTCATCTGCATCTAATAAAGTAAGTGCCACTCAGACTCTTGAAAACCATTAATAGTTCACATTTTAAAACCGTTATTTCTAGAATTCCACATTATTTCAGGCATGTTGAATTTTAGATTTTGAAAGTCTTTTTTTCTTTGATTTGTTTAGTGATACCCAAAGCATGGATATTTCTTTAAGAATTGTTTTTTTATGTTCATAAGATTGTAGAAATTAATGAGTTAAACCCAGTTTATGTCGCTATAAACTGAAAGTCTTCAGTTTTTATTCCACTGTTAGTGAAACTACATCTTGACTTTGAAGGCCCTTTTTTTTTTTAACCGGAATGGTTTTGTGTTATTTGTTGTGCATGTTTGAATATACTTGAAATATATAACTGGTTTGAGGCATAGTGGTGCCTTTAAATAAAAACTGTTCTGACGGTTACTTATCGCATCCTCTTTTGTGTTATGTGAAATTATGATTATGCAGATTATGCATTTTAGAACCGCACCAGTTTTGGCACTTCTAAGAAGCTTACACTGGGTTAGGTATTAATGTTCTATCGCAAAACTACGACTGTACTTTAAAAAGTAGCATTACAGTTTTCTTTGCAGTAGCTTACTCATAAAGTTAATGTAATTGTAAAACTAAATTTACAGTAAAAATACTGGAACCTACAGACACCAGTATTTGAAAGTATATTTACTTTCACCACTGTGGTTTACGGTGGCCGGCAGGTACAAACACCCAGCAAAGATGAGAAAAACGAATGCAACAAAGAATAGAGCTGGCTGTTAATGCAGCGGGAGCAGACATCTCCGAAAACGTTGGAGCAATATTGCAATTAGGTGATGTGCTGATGAACCAAGCAGAAATGTGAGATTTATACATCTACATTCTCATCTACAAACAATGTTTAAATCATCTTGTCATGGTTGCTAAGCAACATAATGCCGAGGTGGAGGCTAGGCAGCTAGCTGAAGGCTACAGCTTCTCTCTGCAATGCTCTCTGCCTTCGCAGGATCCCTCTTCAGTAGACTGGGTCGTTTCTCAAGCCCATGAAAAATAAGCTTGAAAGGATGCAGACCCTGAATTTGGACACAAAGTTATACTGTTCTTTAAAAAAAAACGGTAAACTACTGGAAGCTTTAGATACCAGTATTTTACCGTTCTTTCAAAAGAACGGTAAAATACTGGCAGCTATAGACGCCAGAAGTTTATCGTTCTTTCACAATATCTATACCGTACTTGCTTTGACAGTAATCTACTGTCAGGGTTAATTACGGTACAGATACTGTGCATTTACAGTAAACTTCTGGCGTCTATAGCTGCCAGTATTTGACTGTAAATTTACAGGATTATTTCTTAGAGTGTGCATGTTAGACATGAAAGTTTGTCTTACCTGAAACACGGTAACAGTTGCCCAAAGCAGAGAATCAAAGTTTTTCCTGTCTGCCAAAGTTTCTCCGCTTTCTTGACGCAAACCAAACTTACAGCCAAACAGATGCATTCCTAAAATGCTGCAAACCACAATCAGACAAGAAAGCACCTGCATCACACAATTATATCATGAGTTAAATGCACACAAACCTCAGAGATTTGTAGCATCCTATAAGATTGGTGAATTCCACTTGGGTTTTAAATCCCACCATAGGACAAAGGCAGCCCCTTTTGAAAGTTTATAATTATCTTCTAACTGCTCGTTCAGGAAGCTCTGCTGTGTTAGTGCTTTTAGAACTTTCAGCTGGACTGTAGTATTTTACTCAAGGGTGTAACTTTGTTACAAGTTGCAAGTTGGTGGGGGCGCATTGTGCTGATGCACCCACAGTTATGTGACTAGAATACCTTTTTTGTGCAAAAAATACAGCCAAAACTTAAATACAGTGGAGGAAAAAAGTAATTACTCAGCCACCAACTGTCCAACTTCTCCCACTTAATAAGCAGAGAGAGGTCTATAATTGACATCATAGGTACCTCAACTATGAGAAAACATAGATAGAAAATCACATTTTCTGATTTTTGTAAAGAATTTATTTGCAAATTATATTGGTATAAAAGTATTTGATCAATAACAAACAACCAGGATTTCTGGCTCTCACAGACCTGTAACTTTTTTTAAGAGGCTCCTCTGTCCTCCACTCATTACTGTGGTAATAGCATCTGTTTGAACTTATTAGTATGAAAGACATCTGTCCACAACCTCAGTCAAACTCCACTATGGTGAATACCAAAGAGCTGTGCAAGGACACCAGAAATGGAATTGTAGACCTGCACCAGGCCGGGGAGACTGAATCTGCAATAGGCAAGCAGCTTTGTGTGAAGAAATCAACTGTGAACAATAATTAGAAAATGGAAGACATACAAGGCCACTGATGATCTCCCTCAATCATGGGCTCCACACAAGATCTCACCCCGTGGGGTCAAAATGATCACAAGAACGGTGAGCAAAAATCGCAGAACCACATGGGGGATCTAGTGAATAATCTGTTGAAGGCTGGGACTAATGTAACAAAGGCTACTGTCAGTAATGCACTACGCTACCAGGGACTCAGATGCTGCAGTGTCAGACATTCCCCTGCTTAGGCCAGTACATATCCAGGCCATCTGAAGTTTGCTAGAGAGCATTTGGATGTTCCAGAAGAGTGTTGAGAGAATTGTCATATGGTCAGATGAAACCATATGGTCAGATGAAACTGTTTGATAGAAACCACAACTCGTCATGTTTGGAGGAGAGTGAATGCTGAGTTGCATCCAAAGAACACCATACCTCAGCATGATAGTGATCCCAAGCACACCGCCATGAGGGAGTGGTTTTGTAAGAAGCATTTCAAGGTCCTGAAGTGGCCTAGCCAGTCTCCAGATCTCAACCCCATAGAGCCCTTTGGAGGGAGTTGAAAGTCTGTGTTGCCCAGTGACAACTCCAAAAACATTAGTGCTCTAGAGGAGATCTGCATGGACAAATGTGCTAAAATACCAGTTACAGTGTGTATCAACTAGGGATGCTCCGATCAGGTTTTTTGCTGCCTATTCTGACAGCCACTATCCATGAGGCCGATATTTGCAGATTACTGATCTTTGTCAATCGCCTGGAATGGCTGTTAATTATTTGGTTTAAGTATAAATGATACTATGCTATCTGGCAAAATGGAAAAATTATCTGGCAATAAATTCACCTAATTTAGACATAACAGACATGCTGTAATAAATTTAAAAAAAGATTTTAGATATGTATGTTACATGCTGCATCTTTAAGCAGACGTTCGGTGTGAGAGCTCACTGTCTGGTGGAGGTTGAGCAGCGCCCCGTCTGTGAAATATTACTACCAGTAGCGCGTAGCGGCGGTCCAAGAGCGAGAGCAGAACCATCGTCTTACACCGCCAGCTCGAAGACTTGAATTATTTTTCGGGTTATTTGTTTAGCTTTCTGACTGTGATGCTAATCCGGGTGAGGGTTGGTAGTTGTGCGCTGCTTTACCCGGTATCTGGCCGCTCCGGATGTCCTTTTTGTCCTCCATTGAGCCTCGATGTAGCCCAGTGTTTCTCAACCTTTTTTGGACCAGCC
Source organism: Poecilia reticulata (assembly GCF_904066995.2). Lineage (NCBI taxonomy): Eukaryota > Metazoa > Chordata > Actinopteri > Cyprinodontiformes > Poeciliidae > Poecilia > Poecilia reticulata. The sequence continues at coordinate 178,132 of NC_088830.1, read as the reverse complement.
TATCCAGGTCTCTCACCGCCCCCACCAAAGAATTTGTACTTTGTACTGACCATTATTTTTATCATTAATATTACTATCACAATTGTAAATGTTTTGATTTTTATGCTTGTTTCTGTATTTATCATCAAAAATTATTTCCCAGAGAACAAAAAAGTCATGGGAATAGAAATAATTTTCACAGGTGTCTACGAAAAATGCAATAAACATTCAAGTTAAACTTATTAGGCCTAACAGCAGCCAATCAGAGTGGAAAAAATATTCTTATTTTGCGCCATTTTCTAGTTGTTAAATATTACAGAAAATGAGCAGATAAACGATGAACAACATGCCAGTTTAAACTTTGATCTATTTGCAAACGACTGAGCTCTGCAACATTAAAACATGTTTAGAACTGTAACTACATTAATCATAGCTCTTCTCAGTGTTTGTCAGTTTCTGGTGGTGCAGCTCTGTGCTGCCTTCAGGAGAATGGGACATCAGAGTATCATTCATAAAACTTCACCCACATGGTATTTATTGTGCAAACCAGAGCTTTCAGTGGAAAAACAGAAGTTCCAGGTCCTTTTAATGCCATACAAATATGAGACAGAAACATGGATTATATCTTTATATAGACCTGTCTATTGATTTATAGATTAATAGTTTTACTGGAGGCTGCACAGGGGCGCAGTTGGTAGAGTTGTTGCCTTGCAGCAAGAAGGTTCTGGGTTCGATTCCCGGCCCCGGTCTTTCTGCATGGAGTTTGCATGTTCTCCCTGTGCATGCGTGGGTTTTCTCCAGGTACTCCGGTTTCCTCCCACAGTCCAAAAACATGACTGTCAGGTTAATTGGCCTCTCCAAATTGCCCCTAGGTGTGAGTGTGTGTGTGCATGGTTGTTTGTCCTGTTTGTCTCTGTGTTGCCCTACGACAGACTGGCGACCTGTCCAGGGTGACCCCGCCTCTTGCCCGGTACACTAGCTGGAGAGAGGCACCAGCAACCCTCCCAACCCCACTGAGGTACAAGGGTGTAAGAAAATGGATGGATGGATAGTTTTACTGGACAGAAATGACAAAGAACAAATCTGGTTCTTAATCAAATCCTAATGAGTCAAATTGAAAGTGTCATGGAGTCATCAGCCTCATGACATTAACACTGACATGAAAAATAATATTGAAGAAATAAATATATCAAATCTAATTAAAAACATAAATAAGTGAAAAGTTATTTACTGTTATGGTCTGTAAGATATATTTATTCTCAGTACTAGATATGGTCTTAAACCCATGACATTTCAACAATATTATTTTACCTTTAATCTGGAAATAGTGTCTGTTTATTCTTGCCATACAGTCCCCTGTATTAATTATTGCTTGAAAGGTCTTGCCATACCACTTTATTCCTCTGTATTTACTTTAGTTTCTTAGTTTATTATTGCATTTTGTTCTTCATTCATTTCCATTTAGTTTCCTTTTATTAGTTTTATCCTCTCTTGGTTTATTGCTATGTCCACTTTAGTTTCTTTCCTGTTGCTAGATTTATTTGATCATTTATTGACCATCAGTAATCTTCCCTCATCACCTGCTGCGCCGCCTAATCATCATGTTTCACATCTTGTGTTGATTTTTTACTGTTCAGCGTTGGATTCTCTGTTTATATGCCATAATTCACATCTATTTCTCTCTGTTTTATGTCCCGCTTCTCCAGTTTCAGAGTTTTGCACAATGTGCGTGTCTTTTTTTTTTTTTAAACCCCTTAAGGTGCAAGGCAGTCGGGAACCGTATCGATGGGGAAAAGGCAGACTGACATAAACCTTTTAAAACAACAGAAACAATTTCTGCATTCTGATTATTGAAATTTAAAAGTGCTGTGTTGTTCTATCACCCCCGTTTCATACCGGACCACTTACAGCACCGTGTTAACGCTATAAAATGAACGCTCTCTATCGTGGTATCAGCCATGGAGGGATTTCTTTATTTCTTTATTTAAATAGGTTCATTTTTCAGAGGGATACAAAGTGAGGGCATCGTGATTTTAGTAATTACATGTTTATAAGAGCAATTTTCTGTTGTCCTTCCATGGAAGCGTGCAGCTTTCAAACGGAAATAAAACACTTGTTAATATAAGTTGCTGCTTTGACATGATCACAGAACTGCCAAAACGTGTGTACAAAAATACCAGACAAAGTGAATCTCAGCAACGTCATTAGCCGGTGTAACGTTGAACTGATGCGGTGAAGCTACCAGTAGCAGGAGAATGAAGCTGCACCAAGAAGCTACAAACACTGAATAGAAGAAGAGCTGCCATCAATACAGTTGCAGCCAAGCATGATTTAATGTTACACAACACAATTTTACCAAGTTGCTCAAAGTATAAACTGGTATTGTTGTGCATTTAAGGTGTAAAGTTTACCTTCGACCAAACGCCCCCCAAAGGCATCCCAGCGCCCCCTTTTGTAAAAATTTCCGCCAGGGCCCCCTGCCGTCCTCTGAGCGCCCCCTGGGGGGCGGTACCGCCCACGTTGAGAACCGCTAATGTAGCCAAACTCCGTCAAGAGCTTGTTTTTTAAATGCCATATTAGATTCATTGTGTTGATGCATTTTGACGTGCTTCACTCCCAAGGTAATTTTCCGCTGCAACATGCAAACATCCCCATTCATTCAGAGAGTTATAGTTCCACACAACAGGAGTTGTTGCTGCGCACCTTCGCAGTGTGAAGGAAAGAGGAGATAAGCTGCACACAGGCTGCGAAGTGAGATAAATGTGATCGTTTTTGGTGATCGGCAACAAGAGAGTGATTGGCGATCACTGATCACACACTCTTTCGGCTGATTATGTTCGGTGGCCGATCGATCGGCACACCTCTAGGACCAACCTTGTGAAGAATTACAGAAATTGTTTGACCTCTGCCATTGCCAACAAAGGATACATAAAATATTGAGATGTACTTTTATTTTTGACCAAATACTTATTTTCCACCATAATTTGCAAATTAATTCTTTCAAAAAAAATCAAACAATGTGATTTTCTAGATATGTTTTCTCTCATTTTGTCTCTTATAGTTGAGGTCTACCTTTGATGCCAATTACAGGCCTCTAATCTTTTTAAGTGCATAAATGGTGGCTGACTAAATACTTTTACCCCACTGTATGAATGCCACAGTCTTATTCAGTCTTATTTTAGCAGCTATTTAACATACTAAGAAATATAAAGATGTTAAAACATAAGTCATAAAGGGATGGACATGGTCAGCAACAATACTCAGGTAGGCTGTGTCATTGACACATTGCAATTTTATCTACCTGTGATGTTGTGTTTGTTGTGAAGCACTTTGGTCAGCTGAGGCTGAATTGATGCTCAATTGATACTAATGGGCCCAAAGTGTGCCAGGAAAATATCCCCCACACCATTGCACCATCACCAACAGTCTGAACCGTAGATACAAGGCAGGATAGATCCATGGTTTCATGTTGATGCCAAATTCTGACCCTACTATCTGAATGTCACAGCAGAAATCAAGACTCATCAAACCAGGCAACGTCTTTCCAATCTTCTATTGTCCAATTTTGGTGAGCCTGTGCGAATTGTTGCCTCAGTTTCCTGTTCTTAGCTGACAGGAGTTGCACCAGGTGTGGTCTTCTGCTGCTGTAGCCCATCCGCCTCAAGGTTCAATGTGTTGTGCGTTTAGAGATACTCTTCTGCATACATCGATTGTAATGACTGTTTATTTGAGTTACTGTTGCAGTTCTATCAGCTCAAACCAGTCTGGTCTTTCTCCTTTGACCTCTGGCATCAACAAGGCATTTGTGCCCACAGAACTGCCGCTCACTGGATATTCTCTGCAAACCGTAGAGATGGTTGTGCGTGAAAATCCCAGTAGATCAGCAGTCTCTGAAAAACTCAGACCAGCCCGTCTGGCATCAACTACCATACCATGTTTAAAGTCTCTTAAATCACCTTTCTTTCCCATTCTGATGCTCCGTGTGAAATGCAGTAGATCGCCTTGGCCATGTCTACATGCCTTAATGCATTGAGTTGCTGCCATGTGATTGGCTGATTCGACATCTGCATTAATGAGCAGTTAGACAAGTGTACCAGATAACGTGGCTGGTGAGTGAATAGTTGCCATCATCCAGAACTTTTTCTCTGTAGCTCTCAGTGAAGGTAGAGTTTTTTTCCTCTGCTCCTCTGCTCCCTCCTTACCCACCTTCGACCTGCTTTCTCTGTTTTTGTGTGGCTTTTTTGGAGCCTTTCGTTGTACATCCTCCGAATCTACAAATTATTGATCTGGTCAACTGGTCTCTCAATGGAATGAATTACATTTTTTCATCAAGAAGACAGAGCAATTGAGAGCCCACTTGTCCTGCGGGGACATGCCCGCCGGGATACATCCTGGATTTATTTGGATTCATAATAAGATTTCTGTTGTTGGAGATGGCGGATACCTTGTATATTGACAAATCTGTGATGGATTGGGCCAATTAGCAAATAGTCAGACTGACATGATGTTGGACAGAGGCTCAAGTTAGATGCGATTCTTGCTGAGATTTGCAGGCCAGCTGTGAACCCTAGAACTCACTAGTGGGAAGGAATTGTTGTTAGAAATGTTGCCATTTCTGGCGGTAATGACCACTCTAATTTGGATGATTGAAATTAAGCAGATATGCACTGGTGAAGACTTTAGGGCAGATAGAAAAATTTAAGTCTGCCTCAAAGGAAAGAATATTGTTTATTTGAACTGGTTCCCCTGTGTCAGCGTTGTCTACCTGGCTATTTCAAATCTCCTGTCTCTTGGAGGTTATGTAAACAAGCCTCTCTTTCCTATCGTCTCTCCCATTCTAAGGCAGCTGTGAAATTGTATGGCTGGACTCTTCAAGGACTTGCTCTTAAATAATATCACCTTATCAGAGACTGTTGCTTGGGAGAACAGGCTGTAATGAGGTTCACAGACTAATTGCACACAGATACAACCCTCCCTGACCTCACTGCTTTTGCTGGCTTGTGTATGAATGTCGGTTTTCTGATGTGTAATTTCTTTCCCATCTGTTTGTTTAGTTTATTACTTTTAGAAATTTTGTAGTACTCATTACTGTAGAACACGTGTAAAACTCGAGGCCCATGGGCCACAAGTGGCCCGCCATGACATTTTATGTGGCCGTTTTATTGACCATGATTGACTTAAAATAGGTTTTGAGCATGAATTGACTGCAAACTACATCTCCCATAATGCATTCCGATTGTTACCAGCCAACATTACGGCTTCTCGCCACTAGAGAGCAGCAGAGTCACCTGCTTATTAATTTTCCCAGCGAATAAAACTGAGACATTGACAAGCTAACATCAAAATATCCAAGAAAAGAAACATCGATTTACAAGTAAGACTGTGAATGAAGATGTGTGAGTTGGTGTCAGGGCGGCAGGTCGCGCTAGACTTTTTTTGTTATCCGTTATCTTGACCGACAATATAAAAAAAATTGTTCATGTGCTATTTTTATCCATGAAATTACAATCATATTAACAGGGCCGTGCAGAGACCACTAAAGGGGCAGGTGCTCAAAAAAAGGGCCCACCTAACCACATTCTAGGACAGAATATTAACAAAGCCACTCAGCTTTCAGAGTTTAATAAACAATGATAAATTACAAAATTGTGAGATTTACAATCAAAGCTAAGGGAAATCTCTATATAAAGCATACAACTATGCATATGTAAGATATTTTATAAGCAATTTCTTTCTGCAGGTCTATTTTGAAAGTATTATAGGAAAGTATTGCAATATTCAAACCCACAATTTAGCAAGATATGTAAATCAGAGCTGGTGGTCATTTCTCTGATTTACATATTTTGTCTTTACAGAATTACACTATTAAAAATATAAACAAGGGCACAAAGCAACCTTTTAGTGACTGTAATCTATAAAACAGAGCTGCCTGTTTGCTGCAGTGGAGATGAAGACGGTCCATTCAGGAAAGCAGAGCTGCATCAAACTTTAACGTGGAACTGCAGAAAAACGGGAAAAAAATCAAATATTGAATTGTTAATGCATGTCATTGTTAATGCATGTCATCATGAGAAAAGCAAAACTCAGTTGAGTTTTGCTTAAAAAAAACTTTTTTAAACATTTAAATCACATATTTGTCTCATGAAGTGCAATTTATTTTTTGCAAAACAAACTTATTTGTGCATGTCACAAATCTTTTCTTGATATTCTAAGTTTTTGTTTGATCAAAGTTTTGCTTATGATTCTCACATGAGTCGTGGGCAGGGCCTAAAATCACAACAAAAGATTTCTGATGTGTGGAAATAAACGTTTATGTTTGGCAAATAACTTTTTAAGTTCACGAGACAAAAATTAGTTATTTAATTTTAAAAAAAGTTTTTTAAACAAAACAATTTGTTTTTAAAAAAGAAATAATTCCAATTCCAAAAGTTTTGATTACAATTTAATTTCACTTAACTGAGGTTAGTTTTTTTTCCCCATTGAATAATTGGGAAAAAAAATGTAACTTCATACTCTGCGAACCAGACCCTAAACTTACTTAAAGTCTGGGTCGAGTTTTTTCCCCTTCATTAATTACACACTTTATATCTATCATTGTAATTCAGGGTGAGTTATTTTTAATTCTAAATGAATATCCTTGTTGGACTTTTATTTAAGTGTTATTCTCCTTCAAGATACATTTACCTAACGCTAGAATAAATGTGATGTACATTATGCAGCAAAGGAAATTAGAAGATCTGACATATGTCCATTATGGAGATGATACGTTTCGGACGGGCGATGTGCCTTGTACACAAGGAAAAAGCTTTTTAGTTATCTAGCTTTGCTAGCAAAGTCGTTAGCTAGCAACTAGCTAATAGCACATCAACAACAGCCTATTGTCTGTATAATAAAAATACTGAATCAATAGATAAGAACAGTTTCTCCTCACCTGGCTGTCTCCTCCCCTCAGTAGTTCTTCAGAGAAAGGCAGACGCAGAGGCCTGTCAGTGTCTGTTGTATTTCATTACCTCTCTGCTTAAAACGCGACTCTGTGCTGAAGCAGAAACGATACTTCAACGTTTTCCATCATCTGACAAGTAGCAAGTCTACTCCACTTTATTCACCAAAAAGGTTTTTTTTTTTAATAATTCACCAAAAACTGTTCTGTAATCTGGAACGTTTGCTACGTTGAGCTCCAGTTAGCCGCCTCATCTCACTGCGCGAGAGGCAATTGCGTCGTGCGTCACGAGCAAAAGGTCAAAGGTAACAAGGTGACCGGAGGGTTTCTTATGTTGTACAAAAAAAACAACAAATAATTTTAGTACATGTTATTATGTGTCAGAAGAGGGCTTAGAAAATAATACGAAATAAAAAAAAAATTTGACCAAAAGGGCACTTGGGGGCAAGGAGCAAAAGGGGCAGGTGTTCAAGCCCCCCCACCTCCCCCATCTGCACATGCCTGCATATTAACATCGGCTATTTAGTCGCATTTTATGCGGTTTAGCTAATATTCACCGTGAATCCAGATCCCATCATAAATTAAGCAAATAAATGCATCTACATTTTTCTCCGTAGCGACAAAAACCACTGATCCCAATGACTTTTAACAAATTAAATTAAGCGACTTCACTTAAATTAGAAACGGACAGATGTTACGTCTGCAGCTCCTCCAGAACTCCGCTCTCCTGGGTAATGTGAACCCTGAAGGCTCCATTTGTTAAATCCGCTGGATGAGTTACTTCCAGGGTTTTTAATTCTTCGCAGCAGCGTAGCCGCCTCCGCAGTGGTTGAGCAGCGGACTGCACATGTTACAGTCTAATTAACTTCTGCGTCGTCATTTATTTCCTCAAGATAAATTACCGGCTCCTCAAATGGATTAATACAACGTTGCATTCTCTTTAGTTTTCTCTGGTCTGACTTGAATTTAACGCGCCATTTCAACCAAAGGTTTTGAATGCGCTTCCTAACCAGAATTAAGAGAAGAAAATTTCTAGAACTTTTAAAACCTTTTGACTCGTTATAACCTCTCTCGGATTCAGAAAATGCTGTGCCAAAAACTGAGATCAAGCAGAGATAACAGCTTCACAATAATCAGCATTTATTCAAGACAGATGCATACTATCGCTCAGCAAATTCAAAAGTGTTAAATGTTTTGGTGTTAGTAGACTTTGTGCAAAAGCAGAATTAATTTTACTCTAATAGAGTCACACTCTGTTTATGTAAGTCTGGGGTGTAAATGATTAGTAGTTAAAATCCAGTGTTAAAACAAAGTTTTTCCGTATCAAATCTAGAAGAGTTAAAATAGAATCAATAACTCTTTACTTCCTAACTCTGAACTCCACCAGCGGCTCTAACACTGAAGGAGTTAATTCACTGACTCCGTCCTAGAATCACAGATTCCCACCGAAGCAAAGCGACAGAAGCCAAGTCATTTCAGGACTATTCATCTGTTTGAGGTGTTTACCACGCTTGGTAAGTCATTTTTTTCTAAGATGGTTTATAACTATTATTTTGAGTTGAGCTCAACCTGTATGATAGACGTCACGTTCACCACGGCTCGGTGTTGGCATGTTTAGCTAAGTATGCCGAATGTTAGCAGAGTATAAGTGTTGGATAAAATCGAGCCGGTGAACATTTAATCAAATTATTGGCTAACTTGAACAGGTCTGTAATAATCTGGAGTATGTTTTTTCATGATGTTTAACGTTTACATGCATATTGGTCAGATTTATCAACCTTTCTGATCGATTTTTTTCCTTTGGAAAAATGTAAAAGCTTTTTTCACGTTGAAAGCATTAATCCCACTGTTGTGTCTTATATACGTTTTGCAGCATGTTTTAATCCTTTTATTGTCTTTTTTTATGTATTAGAACCAGTTTGGTTGAGGATGAATCTCCAGTCGTCAGCCTAACCTCTCCCTCCTGATCCCTCCATGGATTCTAGGAAGATTTAAGCTCCAAAAATGATTATGTAAGTGTTAATATCTCTGAAACCCTACATTTCTGTAATGGAGGCTTGTTGTTATGTTGTAGTAAAATATATTCCTTCGTTCCATTTCTCATTGTTATGTTTTTGTTTGCTATGATCCAGACACTGACTGTCGTACTCAGAGACTGAAGACTGTCTAATGCAGTAGAGGAGCATGTTGGTGTCTCTGACCAAACGTCATAAACAGCCCAACAACCTGAAGACAATCTGTTAGTGAGTGGACATCTCTCTGGTGGAGTCAGAGAGGAACTGCCTATTATCAACAGAAACAGAAACTGGGTAAGAAATGATGGATCTGATTATCAGGTTGGTCTGTTATGTACTGTACATATCTGGCAATTTACCTGTTAAAAGAAAATGTATTGCTTTACTTTATCCACCTTGTAGTTTGAGCAATTTCATGCATATGGTATTGAAGAAAAATGTATATAGCATACTGCATTTTGTATTGCACAGCTGATATGTCAGACCGTTTGTTAACAATATGTGAATGAAAGTGACATGTGAAATATGCACATTATTCCACGTTGTAATGTTTTGTAATTATGGTGCACATTTTGAAATAAATGCATTTGAGAAAATTATTGCCTCTTTATTAAATATTTATTTTCCAAAGAATTTTTAAAAGTTCAAACAATAAAATACCTATTTAATATTAATTACAAATAACTCTTATGAAGTTAATATCAACTCTCACAGTTTTTTGTTTTTTTTAAGATCTACCACTGAATTAGTGTTAGTAAGTGTTAAATTATTAACTCCAGCAGATTTGATATCTGACACTTTATAAGAGTTAAAGTACCAACTCTCCAAAAAGAGTTAAATTAACACTTTCTGGTGTGGACCCATATAGACACTTTAAAAGTGTTGAAATCAAATCTGATAGTGTTAATCTGGGCCTGCTGGATTTGCTGTGAACCAGAAAAACACATCAGATAACATCAGAAACCTCAGAGCACTAACAACACATGAATTTACCTGAGAGAGAAAAAGACAAAAGATGGAAACGACAAACAAAAAGCAAAGACGTCTTTGGAGAAAATGCAAGAGCAAATCTAACTTGTTACTCTGTGTAGAAAGTTTTATATTATATTTAATTTATTCAAATAAGGCGCATCTATGCTCATCCAACCAGGACCTGTCTCTGACCCTCTCTCCATCTCCTTGCCATTTGTTCCCACGATCCTAAGGCCATTTGTCCCTCCTTTATTTAAATAAAGTGAAAGCAGAGCTTCTCTGAACTCCTGCTGTTTTATGGCTTTCACAGATCAGTGTGAAAAGCTGGAACTTCTACTGATTGTTTCCCAGACAGACAAAGGGAAGATCAAAGAATCTGCTGTAACTACAAGTAAAATAAAGGTCAATAGGGCAGAATGAGTTATTAATTTTAAAACTATAATTAGGCTATTTCAATAAAGACATGTTAAGTTTTAAAACTAGCTTATTTTAAATTTATTTTCTTAACATCAGACACTGCAAACCGTTATTTAACAATATGAGGTGTTGTTTAATTTATTTTTAACATTGTATTTTCATACATTTATGTTAAGGATGCCCAAGTCTAGTTTTCCAGAGCTAACATCTGAAACTTTAGATGCGTTCCTTCTCAAACACACCTGGATCATTTACTGATTATAAGCCTCTACAGAACTGAGTTGCTGCTGATGAGGGAAGTCAACCTTTTGTCTGGGGTGTTTTAGCAGGGATGCATCTAAAGTTGCAGTCTGGAGGACTGGACCTGGACACTCCTGATTTGTACCGTCTATGTGGCCCGTTGAGGGCCAATATGCTGAAGTGGCCCTCAGGGAAATTGAGTTTGACATCCCTGCTGTAGACAAACATTTAGATTTATACTGTCAATATTGGAGCAATACCTAGAGAAACTCCTATTACTATAGTTTACAAATCTAGAAGAAACTTAGAAAGTGCCATGTACTTAACAACCCTGAACTCTTCAAACATGGAGAACCAACATCTAGCTTTATATTGTACAAGTCTAGAACTCAACCCAGAACAACTGGAACCAACATTTAGTTTTATACTTACTAATAGAATCAAGCATAGAGAACCAACATTTATGGACCAACATCTAGTTTTTATCAGGACAAGAATCTATAGAAACCCTTATTAATTTATAAATTATGGACTACTTTTTACTTGTTATTATTAAACATGGGGAATCAATATAGGTTTTATACTTTTATCTTTTTGTCTTTTGTTGTTTTTTTTTGTTTGTACAGGTCCTTCTAAAAAATTAGCATATTGTGATAAAGTTAATTATTTTCCATAATGAAATGATAAAAATTAAACTGTCATATATTTTAGATTCATTGCACACCAACTGAAATATTTTAGGTCTTTTATTGTTTTAATACGGATGATTTTGGCATACAGCTCATGAAAACCCAAAATCCCTGTCTCAAAAAATTAGCATATTTCATCTGACCAATAAAAGAAAAGAGTTTTAATACCAAAAAAGTCGACCTTCAAATAGTTATGTTCAGTTATGCACTCAATACTTGGTCAGGAATCATTTTGCCGCCTTCAATGTAGCATGGAGGCCATCAGCCTGTGGCTCTGCTGAGGTGTCATGGAGGCCCAGGATGCTTCGATGGCCTTAAGCTCATCCAGAGTTTTGGGTCTTGGTCTCTCAACTTTCTCTTCACAATATCCCACAGATTCTCTATGGGGTTCAGGTCAGGAGAGTTGGCAGGCCAATTGAGCACAGTAATACCAGTGGTTTTAGCACTGTGAGCAGGTTGTGCTGAAAAATTAAATCTTCATCTCCATAAAGCTTTTCAGCAGATGGAAGCATGAAGTGCTCCAAAACCTCCTGATAGCTGCTGCATTGACCTGCCCTTGATTAAACACAGTGGACCAACACCAGCAGCTGACATGGCTCCCCAGACCATCACTGACTGTGGGTACTTTACACTGGACTTCTGGCATTTCCTTCTCCCCAGTCTCTGGCACCTTGATTTCTGAATGACATGGAAAATTTACTTTCATCCTAAAAAAGTACTTTGGACCACTGAGCAACAGTCCAGTGCTGCTTCTCTGTAGCCCAGGTCAGGCGCTTCTGCCACCATTTCTGGTTCAAAAGTGGCTTGACCTGGGGAATGCAGCACCTGTAACCCATTTCCTGCACACGCCTGTGCATGGTGGCTCTGGACGTTTCTATTCCAGACTTAGTTCACTGCTTCCGCAGGTCCCCCAAGGTCTGGAATCGGCCCTTCTCCACAATCTTCCTCAGGGTCCGTTCACCTCTTCTCGTTGTGCAGCGTTTTCTGCCACACTTTTTCCAAGAAATTGGGTATTTCTTATCCAATTTCTATAAAATATTACTTAATTTAAAGCTGACAAAAGTGCCATTGTTTGGATATGAAAAATATGTATTCCTTTTGGGTATAAATCTATAAAAAGTTTGGTTTCAGCTAGTTCTGTCGAGATGCAGGAGAGGACTGTGCAAATTTCTCTTTTAGAGTGACCCATAATTACATTTTACCCAATAACCTATATGCTACGAGTAGTGGTGACATACTTCCATTTAGACTTTCGCCACATAGACCTTTTCTGGTTACCGCTTACTCCAATTGTTTTTAGCCATTGCTGCAAGAGCTGTACCATGAACAAGACCCAAAAGTTAAAATATATTCGAGCTACTGGTACAACAACTGATTTTTGTTGTGTGCCGTTGTGTCCAGTAATTAGTCGGTACCATCCAGTGCTTAGTTTTATTCATTTTCCTGCTGATATCAAGGCGACAACAGACCATAGCTTTAGTGGATAAGTTTTGGCTAACATACAGTTAAATTAAGCTATGCTGCTGCTTTTTTATTAAAATGGTAAATTTAGGTTTGCCTGGACTTTTATAAACTAATACCTCTTCTATGCATCATTTTTTGTACTGATGTTGGTACAGATAATAGACAAACCCTGTACTGCATTTGCTAGTTGTCAGTGAATATGCTTTACTGCATTCTCACTTATTAAGATCCTGATCACATTTTTTGGTTAACTACTTCTACTAACTTCAACTAATTGTGCTAATTCATATATCAAAACGTTCCGCTTTTTCTGAACATTATTTCTTTATCTTTTGCTAAACTTCACTATTTTACTTTTTGAAATATTTGTGCTTTTGTGCAAATTTCAGCCCCATTGAAATACATTGAAATTCTACAAAATTCTGCTAAAATCTTCTGCTTTTTAACAGCTTACTACATCTGCCTACTTCAGGCTAGAAACTCAATTCATCTTTTAAGCAAGTCACAAGACTTAAAACTATATTCAAATGTCTCAGCTATTTGATATAGATGATAAAAGATGATATCTTTTACGGTTTTCCAAAACTTACGATTTAAGTTTTATGCAGATTTTTGGAACATTTTCAGGTTTACAATGTAATCCCATGGTGGAATTCTCTACTGTTGTAGATAGTGTACATTCTAGTAACTGACAATTTTTTTTACTTTTCATGCTTTTTGACAAACAAAATGATGCTGTTCATACATATTTAACTGTACAGGAATAACCAATGCTTTAAAACATAGCCATGAATGTCTACTTGAAGGAACTATTACTATCATTGCTACAGGTCTTGCCGTTTTCTGTCAAACTATTCTGGAGTACAGACATGTCACCCCTTCTCCTATTCCTTCAATGTATTTATCTGTTGTGCTCTGTTTACATCTGTGTGTCAGCAATTCTGCTTGTCTACCTTTTGGTATATGCCTTCTGCTTTACTGGTTTCACTGTCTACAAAGTAAAACCAGTAAAAACTTGAAATACAGGCCCTTCTTATTTCAAAATGTGCATATTGTGATAGTTAATTATTTTCTGGTTTTACTTCTGCAAACTTTAATCAATTTTAACAATTCATATATCAAAATTTTCTGCTTCTTCTGCTAATTTGTGCTTTTTTTGCTGTGTTTTACTTTTCAACTTTTTCAATTTGAGGTTTTATGCTAATTTCTTCTGCTAATTTGCGCTTTTTTCTATGTTTTACGTTTCAACTATTTCAGGTTGCATACTCATTTATGCTTCTGTTCATCTACGCTATTTTTTTTGCTGTGTTTTACTTTCAACTTTTTCAACTATTTCAGGTTTTATACTAAATTCTTCTGCTAATTTATACTATTTCTTTTTCTATGTTTTACTTTCAACTTTTTAACTATTTCAGGTTTTATACTATCTGCTTCTGCTAATTTATGCCATTTCTTTTGCTATGTTTTACTTTTCAATTATTTCAGGTTTTATACTAATTTCTGCTTCTGCTAATTTATGCTATTTCTTTTGCTATGTTTTACTTTTCAATTATTTCAGGTTTTATACTAATTTCTGCTTCTGCTAATTTATGCCATTTCTTTTGCTATGTTTTACTTTTCAACTATTTCAGGTTTTATACTAATTTCTGCTTCTGCTAATTTATGCTATTTCTTTTGCTATATTTTACTATTCAACGTTTTCAACAATTTCAGGTTTCAACTATTTCTGTTACTACTTCTGCTTCTTTACACTATTTCTTTTGCTGTTTTACTTTTCAAAATTTTCAGCTATTTCAGATTTTATACTTATTACTGCTTCTGCTAATCTGTGCTATATCTTATGCTAAATTTCACACTTTATCAAAAGAGTTCCACCACGTATGACTGTAGCTTTCTTCTGCTTTTTCCCTGCTTTTAATGCTTTGTTCTGCTTTTTCTTGCATTTTCTGCAGTAATCATTCTGCAAATATTCATTCTTATGGCTGTTTCACTAGGAGCAGCAATTTTTCTAATTTAAATTACTTTCAGCTACATACTTTCAAAAGAATACTCAGATTTTAATATGCATTTTCTAAGTAGTAAATATTTCAGTTTGCTTTTACTCAGTAACTTCAGTGTTGTTACAGATCAAACATTTCCTGCAGTTTCTTTTATTGTGATGCAGGAACTATTTTACTTAAACATTTAATTTCTTGAGATACTGTCAATTTATTTTCAAGCAAAACTATCAAAAAGAGCTTAGGGTTTATTCATTTTTGATTATATCGTGTGGCTAAATATTAACACTTATTAGTTTTATTTTGTTTCTAATTTTTCAATTTTGCATCGTGATGCGTTTCTGAGCCATGATTGAGCCACTGTGCCTGTAATGGTCTCACTATGGTGTCTTGTACCAAAACTAACCATCAGCCAAACTCCTTTCACATGAGTCAGGGTTAATTAGTTCTTCCTTTATTTCCATGTAGAATAGAGTGAAACTGCCAAAACACAAACAACTCAGGATGAGCTCAGAGCAGCAAACCGAAGTGTTTTACATTCAGCTTCATACATTAGAAGTACAACAACTGATTCAATAGCTACCTCAGTATGCTATGAGCTGCAATGCTACGTAACGGCCTAAGAAAACCTAGCAGCCTGCTAGTTAGCAATGACGTAGAACATAATCAAATCGCCCACAGGTATTTCCAAAACTAAACCTAAATTCAATAAGCAAGTTACTTCTTTCTCAAATGTTAACATATCGTTTTGATGTATAAGCTGCTACTTACAGGCATTGCTAAGAAGAACTCGACCTGGAATGTGGCGTTCATAACAGACAGGTGTGTTCATCTGGTCTACCACTAGCAAGCAACCATACTGACTAAACATGTTCTTTTGCCAGCATGCCATCAAGAATCCTCCAGGCAATCTCAATCATCCTCTTCCATGTTCCTCCCATGTGACTGGAATGAGGAGAGTTAAATTCCCAAGTGCAGCCATGTTTGTTCAGGTATCTTTGGACACTGTCACCCTCCACGTTTTTCAGGAATCCAAGCTCCTTCCGTGCTCCGACAAAGTTAGTTCTGCAGTCTGACCTAAGATGTTTGGCAGGTCCCTTTATTGCAAAAAGTCTTCTCATAGCATTAATGCAACCTGATGTATCCAGAGTAGAAATTGCTTCAATGTGCACTGCTCTGGTAGACATGCATGCAAACAGCAGAGCCCACCGCTTACTTTCTGCTTGGCCACCTCTTGTCCGTCTGGCAGTAACTGACCACGGCCCAAAAACATCCATGCCTATGAACGTGAAAGGTGCTGCTGCTGTCACGCGTTCAGGGGGCAAGTCAGCTATCTGACGGTCCCTCTGAGTTTCCGGCAGGTGATGCAGGAGTGAATAATAGAGCTAATAAGTTTTTTACTTTCAATAATCCACAAACCCGCAGCTCGAACGGCTCCTTCACTGAAATGATGCCCCGGGTGTTTTACCTGCTCATGATAGTGACGGGCCAGAAGCATGGATACTATGTGGTGATTTTTAGGTAGGATCAGAGAATTTTTCACTTCAATCTCCAGCTGAGCGTTTTTAAGCCAGCCTCCAACCCTGATGAGTACTGCTTCATCAATCCCAGGCTGAAGCTTAAAAAGGGGACTATTTTTTTGGAACAGGCTTCCCTGTGGTCAGAGCTGTTATCTCCTCTGCAAAAGCCTGGTTTTGAGCTGATCTTATGATGTTTTCAACTTGAATCATCTCTTCTGGAGTTCTAGGCTTATGACATCTGTGCCATCTTTTGCAGCCATTTGCTTTTTGACCTTCTTGGTGTGAACAAGCAATGTGAATGAGAAAACTCACTGCTCTTAAAAGTGAGCTCCAGGTAGAGAACCTCTCAAACCGGTCAGCAGTCAGAACTCTTGTTGTGTAACACAGCATGTAACACTTGGTCGCACCTCAACATCTTCATCCGGATTTACAAGCTCATGTGTTTGAGTTATCGCTTCCTCACCTTGATAGCGATTGTGGAGGAAAGCCGGTCCAGAGAACCACATGGTGGAGGATAGCTGGGAGGCATGAACTCCCCGTCCCCGGGACGCCATGTCTGCTGGATTCTGCTCCGATGGGATGTAGAACCACTGCTCAGGTTTTGAAGACTGGTGTATACGCTGAATCCTGTTATGCACATATACATAAAATCGCCTGCTCTGGATATGTACATAACCCAAAACAACCTTGCTGTCGCAGTAAAACTTCACTGCATCTGGTTGAGAGTCAATCTCGCTGAGAATGAAGTCAGCTATTTCCACCACCATCACGGCAGCGCACAGCTCCAGGCGTGGAATAGTGGGCTCTGACTGGGGTGTCAGTCTGGCTTTCCCAAAAAAACGAAACCCACACTACTTGTCCCATCTTCACTTATGGCTCTAATGTATGCCACCGCTCCAATGGCTTTGGTAGATGCATCAGAGAAGACACATAATTCCTTCCGCACAGTTTCGCATAGGGAATTACAGGTGTACATGCGAGGAATGTGCAGATGGTTCAGCTCTTGCAGAGAATCTTTCCAAGATTCCCAGCTTTGTCGCTTCACTTTGGGTAATGGTGTGTCCCAGTCGAATGTGTCACTGTTTAGCTCTCAAAGTAGAATCCTTCCATGCATTATGACTGGAGCAACAAACCCGATGGGATCAAACAGGTTGTTCACTATGGATAGGACACCCCGACGGGTGAATGGTTTGTCCTTGACAGAGATGCTGAATGTTAAGGTGTCAGATGCTACCTGCCAGCAAGACTACGCTGCACAGCGTGTTGTTACACAGCGTGTTGTTACACGCTGTGCAGCGATTAACAACGCGCTGCAACACGCTGGATTTCAAAGACCTGAAATCCAGGTCTTTGATTCCTTCCGCATGGTCTTCAGGAGGGAAAGCCTTCATCATAGCTGAACTGTTAGATGCAATCTTGTGCAGGCGAAGATTAGACTCAGACAGGGATGCTTGGGTCCTCTAAAGGAGGTCTATGGCTTGTGTATCAGATGGAAGAGACATAAGTCCATCATTGACATAGATGGACTTATGTTGATGATAAGTCCATCATCGACATAGAAATGTCTTTCCACAAAGTGACGTGTCTTCACCATGGCAACGTGCTCCTGCTTCAGCAGCTCTTCGGAGGCCGTACATGGCTACAGCTGGGGACGGTTTGTTGCCGAACACATGGACTTTCATCCTGTAATCGATAATGTCCTTAGTCATGTCATTGTCTCTGAACCACATAAACCTCAAAAAGTTTCTGTGGTCCTCCCTTACACGAAAAAAATGAAACATCTGACGGATGTATGCTTTGTTCTCTTTGCTCGTTTGATGGTTCAATACACAGTCCTGCAGCTTTCCTCCCTGACATGTCTGTGAGCCCTGAACATGTCTTCAATGAGTAGGGAAAAACCTGACTGGATGTTGAACATCTCGAACAGTTCTGACCTAGCAAGTGAGCAGTTGCTTTGATCGTCAATTACTGCATATACCCTGATGGCTTTGTCTTTTTGGTCCTGAAGAAACATTCTGGTGAGGCATATTTTGGCACAGGACATGAGTATTTGGCTTTCACCACAAACCTCTGTGCAGTGACTACTTACAGCGATGTTGTTAGAATGATCTTCAACTTCGCTGATCTCTGATGCTAAAGTAATCTTTAACTCATTTGAAAGTGGACCGGGATGCATTGTTGAGATGTGGTATTCACCGTCGTGTTGGCTGCATTTGGTAAGAACTTTGCAGTCTCTTGCAATATGGGAACAGGATGCACAGAATTTGTAACAAATCCCACAGTCTGTTAAAAACATTTTCCTTTCTTCCAATGTCTTGGCTCGGAAAACTTTGCACTTCTTCAGAGGGTCGGGGTTTTTTGTGGATTGGACAATGCTGGCTTGGGTTGTCAGGTATGGCAGGAACAGCAGAACCATTTCCGACTTCCAGTGGTGGGAAGTTACGAAGTACAAGTACTTCGTTACTGTACTTAAGTACAATTTTCTTGTATCTGTACTTTACTTAAGTAGATTTAATAATGGATACTTTCTACTTTTACTCCACTACATTTTACAGTAAGTATCTGTACTTTCTACTTCACTACATTTCTACAAAAGTGTCCCGTTACTCGTTACATCCAAGTCGCGTTGCGCTTTTTTTCTGTTAAAATGTGAAGTTCAGGGATTTAAGGTGGCGCCGTAAAATCCAAGCAATAACGTGACTTAGTGTCTGTTGTCACCCATCGTCTCCACCTTTACTAGCACGCGGAGCTCCAAGACATGCGCAGTGGTTTCCTCTGAGCGTCAGTAATATAATAGCGCTGCATAAATCATAAGATATGGCGACATGTAAAATCAGCAGCGCTTCGCTTTCACAGATGGTGGGACTTCGTCCAATTTTTAACGTCACTTGGAAGGAAAGCTTAAAGAAAGGTAAGCTCCGTGGACGTGATGTTAGCAAAGCTAGCTGTATTGACTGAAACACATGTTGCATCTACAATGAAAAAAAGTTGTCACTCATGCGCTGAATTACTGTGTGGAGATGTTGACTGAGGTGTCGCAGATATGGGACAACGCTGTGACCAAAGTCTGCAATATAGTAATATGACATTCATGGACGATCCGATTCTTCTGGACGGATCTTGACTAAGTCCCATAGTGCTGAAGCCTCACTGAGAGCCGTTCTTTGTTCTTGTAATGCTCTGCGTACACTGCAGTAGCTATTTTATTTAATTAAAATATATTTATATTTAATTGGCAAATAAATAAAACAAGAACGTAGGAACGCAGAGCATGCTCATTGCTCTTTGTTTTCGTCACCTGTCATGGTGGCAGACGTTGCAGCAGGAGGGAGGATGAGAACAGTCACGGTGCTCCTACTGCTTGGTTACTTCTTGCTTATTGGGCCTTGGACAGTGTTCATAGTTGAGCGTTGTTAATTGCTATGTTTAATGGTGCAGACAATTATTATTTCTGACATTGGCAATATGGGCAACCGCCCAGGGCGTTATTTTTTTAGGGATGGCAGGAGACCTCTGTGTATTGTGGCACAGAGATGAAAGCAAAACAGAATGAAGAAGAGTTTGAATTGATACTGGTTACATTTATTTCAGCTCTAAGTATTTAATATCTAGGTGTTTTCATGGGAAAGTAAATCTTTCAGATCAGTTTGAGAAGCAATTTTGATAGGTGCACTTAATGTTATTGTCATATAGCATGGGGTGCTGGTTTTGATTTGGTCTTGGGTTCGATGGTCTAGACTACAACTCTGCTACGAGGCTCCTTGGTTCCATGTCCTCCTCTGCCAGTTGGATTTCTTTCAAAAGAAAAGCCACTAGTGGCAAAAAAGTGAAGTTCATGTTATGTTAGAACAGGAGACCAGATGTTTCCATTCCTGAAATTATGATGCATAGAATCAAAAATCTAAGTCTAAACTATGTTACAGAGTAAACTCAATAAAAACATGCTTTATCTGTGGCATTGTTTATTAAAATGGCACATTACTGATGTATTAATATTAAATACGATTGGTACACTTAATGATATTAGTGATTAGGTAATGCATTTGGCAAGTACTTTTACTTTTAATACTTAAGTATTTTTAAAAGCCAGTACTTTTTTACTTTTACTTAAGTAAAATGTTAATGTGGTACTTTGACTTTTACTTAAGTACATTTTTGTCTGTGTATTTGTACTTTTACTTAAGTACATTTTTTGAGTACTTTCTCCACCACTGCCCTCTTCAAAGTCTGTTTTTTGCACTGTTACAGTAAATTTTGAAGCTGTGTGTTGCACAAATGACTTAGCTTTTACTGTAGGCTGAGAACTGCTGGGAACAGCGAAACTGGGATCATTTCTGGTACAGGCTTCATTGTACACAAATGAAGTAAAATAGCAGAATGGTGGGAAACTACCATAATGCTCTCTCTTAAATCTCGAGCCCTCTGTTATCCACTTCTCCTGTAAAATGTGGGGAAGCTTTTCTAAGACTGGACTAATTCCTCGAGCTGTATCCAAGAAATCTAATCCAGGAAGATATCCATCTTCTTTTGCTGCCTGGAGTTCTAATAAAAGATCTCCCAGCTCTCTTAGCTTATTGTCCCTGCTGGCAACTCTGGGAAATGCATCAAGTCATTTAAATAATGAACTTTCAATCACTTCTGGTGCAGCGTAGCACTCATACAACCTGTCCCATGCTTTCTTGAGAGCTGCTTCAGGGTTACTAATGTGCATAAGGCGCATCCTCTTTAGATGTTCTTCTGACTCCCTTCCAAGCCACTTTGTGAGAAGATCCAGCTCTTCGCTGGCTGAAAGCTCTAGCTCTTGGGTTGCGTTAACAAATGCAGTCACCCATGCTCTGAAGCTTTCTGGTTAGTCGTTGAACTTGCTGAGGTCTGTGCTCACCAAATCCCGCCGTGCTAAATACTTGGCAATGTCAAACATTGAGTCTCTGTGACTTTGGGGATTTGAGCTGGTAACATTTGGTGATGTATAGGGCCGAGCTGCTGGATTAGGGTAGCATGGATGTCACAATGATGCCCTATCACAATCTCCTCTGTGGCTAAAGGGTAATGACTGGGTGGGGGTAACTGCACATAAGCCTTTAAAGGTGTTTCCCTGTAAGAGTTCTGAAACATCTCCATATTTTGACTTCCTCTGACTGGCTCATTTGTGACGTTGGTGCTCGATACTTTCTCTATTGGAAAATCGTCCTTTGGATGTGGTATGTTGCTTAGGGAATCTTTACCTTGTAGGTCGACCTGATGCTTTGCTTGTCCTTCAATATATTCCAATGTGTGTCTGCTGATCAGTGGTGGGAAGTAACGAAGTACAAGTACTTCGTTACTGTACTTAAGTACAGTTGTCGTGTATCTGTACTTTACTTAAGTAGATTTAATAATGGGTACTTTCTACTTTTACTCCACTACATTTTACAGTAAGTATCTGTACTTTCTACTTCACTACATTTCTACAAACTGTCGCGTTACTCGTTACATCCAAGTCGCGTTGCTCTTTTCTTCCGTTAAAATGTGAAGTTCAGGGACTTAAGGTGGCGCCGTAAAATCCGAGCAATAACGTGACTTAGTGTCTGTTGTCACCCATCGGCTCCACCTTTACTCGCACTCGGAGCTCCAGGCATGCGCAGTGGTTTCCTCTGAGCGGGAGGAGATGTTTGTCTATAATATAATAGCGCTGCATAAATTGATATGGCGACATGTAAAATTAGCAGCGCTTCGCTTTCACAGACAGTGAGGACTTCGTCCAACTTTTAGCGTCACTTGGAAGGAAAGCTTAAAGAAAGGTAAGATCTGTGCTAGCAAAGCTAGCTGTAGTGAGACACATGTTGCATCTGATGAAAAAAAGTTGTCAGTCATGCGCTGAATTATTGTGTGGAGGTTTTGACTGAGGTGTGCAAATATGGGACAACGCTGTGACCAAAGTCTGCAAGAATCGGATCGTTCATTCAGGAACGATCCGATTCTTCTGGACGGATCTTTACTAAGTCCCAAGGACTGAAGCCTCACTGAGAGCCGTTCTTTGTTCTTGTGTACACTGCGGTAGCTATATATATATATATATATATATATATATATATATATATATATTTCATTTAATCGCTGAATAAGTAAAAGTTGAACGTATGAACACAGAGCATGCTCATTGCTCATTGATTGATTTCGTCTCCTGTCATGGTGGCAAACATCGCAGTGGGAGGGAGGATGAAAACAGTCACGGTGCTCATTCTGCTTAGTTACTTGTTGCGCCGTTGGACAGTGTTCATAGTTGAAAGTTATTTACCGTTAATTGCGATGTTTCAGTTGTGGTTTCTGACATATGCAATATGGGCAACCGCCCAGGGCGTTATTTTTCTAGGAATGTTCACTGGAGTGTCCAAGACATGTAGCTGCAGATCCGATGAGACAATGACAAAGTTGATCATCGAACCTAGGTTGTCCTGGTGCCAAGTGCACATATGGACACTCTTATGCCTGAACAAGGTGTTCAATGGACCTTACCAAGCTCCGCCCAGAAACGCCCCTCTAAAGTCCCACGTGGCTACATGTCTCACAAACAAAGCCTCGCTGAGCTTAGTTTCTATGTGTAAACATGGCGTCTTTCATTTCAACTGACTCTCTGCAGAGTATTTCTGAGTCGATTAGTGTAGCATTTCTGCCGGATTTTAAAAAAATATCAGCCACGACAATGGACAGGGGAACCAACAAGTTCATGTCATCTTTTTTGGACGACATCAAGGTGTTTTAGCCACGCGATGCCTCCAACATTGTGCGCATCACAGCTAAATGCTACCGGTCAATGAGGAAAGAAGCAGATTCTCACACACTCAGCATAAATATAGCTGTGGACAAAATCACTGACGCCTATTGTTCTTGCAAGGCTGGGTAAGTCATGGTTTTGAGGGTTACCTTTGAAACCAGTGATTTCTGTTGTTGGCAAATGTTTGAGTGTGCCTAGGCCTTATACACTGTACTTGGTGCTAGCGTGGCTAGCACGATTACAGTTTAGTAAAAAGCCTTTTCAGGTAAAATAAAATCTTTAATGTATGTCACATACGGTACACATTGCATGTACCTTATCTGACATACATACTGTTAGCTGAACAGTCTTACGTTAGCTGTTCAGCTAACGTAAGACTGTGTAACAGACAGGCTTCAAGGTGCAGAAGTTGTATCTGTACTGCCATTATGCTGTACTTAGCTAAAAGGTTTGTATAATGGATGTGTTTATTATTGACTTTCTTCTTGTCATTCACTAAACACAAAGAAAGTAAAGCAATAATACTTACAGCAGCACACACTTCTTTGTTCTTATTGATCTTACAACGGTTGAGCTGCAAATGCGGTCATGCACAAGCTTTGATCCAAGCAAGGCATTCCGTTTCAGATTTTGGAAATCTGTGAATTTTAGTTCCACAAATATGATCAGGATACCTGACATCGCCTGTACAGATTCCCCACTAACGGTGGAGAACCATTCTTTTTCGAGTCCTGACGCAAAAACTTTCTGCTGGTCTGCTAGTCCACAATGTACATTAGCATGTGTTTACTACTGTAGCTTGTGTTTGTCAGACGGTCACGCACGTGGTAGCTGCGCTGTGATGTAAAATGGGCATTAGCCAATGAAACGCGGCCCCTGTGGTAAGGTCAATTATGGACAGTCCACAATAAACACAGACGTCCAACAACAGAACACCACTCGGATTCAGATCAGTGGGGTCATTCCTTCCAACCACAACCCTCCAGGTCCCACTGTCATTGCCCACCGGTGCGTTGAAGCACTTTGAACTGCCTTGTTGCTGAAAATATGCTATATAAATAAATGACCTACACAGCAAATTCAAAAGTGTTAAATGTTTTGGTGTTAGTAGACTTTCTGCAAAAGCAGAGTTAATTTTACACTTATAGAGTCACTTTCTGTTTATGTAACTCTGGGGTGTATATTATTAGTAGTTAAAATCCAGTGTTAAAACAAAGTGTTTCCGCATCAAATCTAGAAGTGTTAAAATAGAATCAATAACTCTTTACTTCTGAACTCTATACTCCACCAGCGGCTCTAACACTGAAGGAGTTAATTCACTGACTCCGTCCTAGAATCACAGATTCCCACCGAAGAAAAGTGACAGAAGCCAAGTCATTTCAGGACTATTTACTTTCCACATGTCTGAGTTATTTACTGCACTTGGTAAGTTATTTTTTTCTGAGATGGTTTATAACTATTATTTTGAGTTGAACTCAACCTGTATGATAGACGTCACGTTCGCCACAGTGCTCAGTGTTAGCATATTTAGCTTAGCATGCCGAATGTTAAGTATAAGTATTGAAAAAAATTGAGCTGGTGAATTCAATCAAATTCTTGGCTAACTTGAACAGATCTTTTTTATGTTGAGAGCATTATTCCCACTGTTGTGTCTTCTTATATATGTTTTGCAGGATGTTTTAATCCTTTTATTGTCTTTTTGTATGCATTAGAACCAGTCTGGTTGAGGATGAATCACCAGTCGTCAGCCTAACCTCCCCTTCCCGATCCCTCCATGGATTCTCCGAAGATTCAAGCTCAAATCCAAAAATGATTATGTAAGTGTTAATATCTCTGAAACCCTACATTTCTGTAATTGAGGCTTGTTGTTATGTTGTAGTAAAATGTATTCCTTCGTTCCATTTTTCATTATTATGTTTTTTGTTTGTTATGATCCAGACACTGGCTATCGTACTCAGAGACTGAAGACTGTCTAATGCAGTAGAGGAGCATGTTGGTGTCTCTGACCAAACGTCATGAACAGAACAACAACCTGAAGACAATCTGTTAGTGAGTGGACATCTCTCTGGTGGAGTCAGAGAGGAACTGTCTATTATCAACAGAAACAGAAACTGGGTAAGAAATGATGGATCTACCAGTAATCTACCTGATAAAAGAAAATTTACTCTATCATATTACATGAACTGCATGCATTGATACAGGCTTTATTTTCTCCACCTTGTACTTTGAACAATTTCAAGCAGATTGTATTGAAGAAAAATGTATTAAGCATACTGCATTTTGTATTGCACACCTGATATGTCAGACCTTTTAATAAGCAATATGTGAATGAAAGTGACATGTGAAACATGCACATTATTCCACGTTCTAATATGTTTTGTAATTATGGTGCACATTTTGAAATAAATGCATTTGAGAAAATCATTGCCTCTTTATTAAATATTTATTTTCCAAAAATTTTGTAAAAGTTAAAAACAATAAAATACATATTTAATATTAATAACAAATAACTCTTATGAAGTTAAAGAAGTACTCTGTGAGAGTTATTAAGATCTAACACTGAATTAGTGTTAGTAAGTGTTAAATTATTAACTTCACCAGATTTGATATTTGACACTTTATAAGAGTTAAGGTACTAACTCTCCAAAAAGAGTTAAATTAATACTTTCTGGTGTGGACCCATATAGACACTTTAAAAGTGTTGAAATAAAATCTGACAGAGTTAACTTGGGCCTCCTGGATTTGCTGTGTACAGTACCCCTGCCAAGGACTCCAAAAATGGTGGGTAATCTGAACAGTTCTTCGGCGCGTAATCACAAACAACATTCAGGACCTGTTCTCCCACTCGTAGGAGCGAGGCTATCCTTTCATTCACCGGGGTGAACTCCCACATAAAGGCACAGAGATTGGGGGGAAAAGTATGCCCACTCCGGCTTAGGGCCTCTCACTGGGCGCAATTCCAGAGTGGAAGAATATCTAACCCCTCTCAAGGAGACTGATTTCAGAATCAGAGCCATGAGGTGAGGCCGGCTATTTCTAGCTGGAGCTCACAAGCTACCTCAGGCTCCTCCCCCACCAGAGAAGTGACATTTCACATCCCAAGAGCCAGCTTCTGTAGCCGATCACCAATGTCCACGCCCTAGGTTACCACTCATCCCACACTTCACCCAACCCCTTTGGCTTCTCTCATAGGTGGTTAGCCCATGGGTAGGGGGACCCACATTTCCATGGGTTAAAGTCTGGTCACCAGGCACCCACCAATGTGCCCCACCTCCAGGTCCAGCTCCAGAGTGGGGCCCTGCTAACCTGTTTCCAATGGTTTTGCTCATCATAAGGGGTCTTCGGGCTGAACTTTGTCTGGTTCTTCACCTAGGACCTGTCTGTCTTGGGTGACAATACCAGGGGGATAAAGCCATCCATCCATCCATCCATTTTCTTTACACCCTTGTCCCTTAGTGGGGTCGGGAGGGTTGGGCATACAGCCCAAGACAGTGTATCTCCTAGGATCACTGGGACACTCAAACCCCTCCACCACGATAAGGTGGCAGCCTTACCATAGTAAGTCATGTGATGTCCAATCCAATAATATAGATCACTAAGAAAACTTGCCATTTATGTTTTACAAAATGAAGCCTTAGGCGCAAATTCAACCTGTGAGACTACTCTCCTTAACCGGCATCATCTATCACTACGACTTTGTTGCAGCCAACCAGGACGCTCCACCGCTCCACTTCGGTCCAATCATCCAGCAAAAGCTCCTTTAAAAGGCGAAGCAGCCACAGGTCCACCCAGTTCAGTTGTACTTCAAGATGGCTTCAGTCGTGCTTCAACCCACCTCCTCCCCATCTCCACCATCAGCCTCCTGGATACCTTAGGTCCTATCAAGACTCCCCTCCAAGCTCCACCACCAGTGACCGGGCCCGAGGAAGACTTACCTGAGCTTTGCTTGAGCTGATCACTCAAGCTCACAGCGAGTCTCGGCTTGCATGTCTTTTATCGGTGTGCGAGCTCCAAATTCTCGGTCTAATAAAATTGTCTAACTTAGCAGTTCTCAACGTGGGCGGTACCGCCCCCCAGGGGGTGTTCAGAGGACGGCAGGGGGCGCTGGCGGACATTTTTACAAAAGGGGGGTGCTGGGATGCCTTTGGGGGGCGTTTAGTCGAAGGTAAAATTTGCACCTTAAATGCAAATCAATGCCAGTTTAGACTTTGAGCAACTTGGTAAAACTGTATTGTGTAACATTAAATCATGCTTGGCTGGAACTGTATCAATGGCAGCTCTCCTTCTATTCAGTGTTTGTAGCTTCTTGGCGCAGCTCCGCTCCTGCTAGTAGCTTCACCGGCGCATCAGTTCAGCGTTACACCGGCTGATGACGTTGCTGAGATTCACTTTGTCTGGTATTTTTGCCAGTTCTGTGATCATGTTAAGCAGCAACTTATCTTAACAAGTGTTTTATTTCCGTTTAAAGGCTGCACGCTTCCATGGAAGGACAACAGAAAATCTCTCTTGTAAACATGCAATTACTAAAATCACGATGCACTGACTTTGTATCCCTCTGAAAAATGAACCTATTTAAATAAAGAAATAAAGAAATCCCTCCATGGCTGATACCACGATAGAGAGCGTTCATTTTATAGCGTTAACACGGTGCTGTAAGTGGTCCGGTATGAAACGGGTGTGATAGAATAACGGTACCACAGCACTTTGAAATTTCAATAATCAGAAGACCGAAATTGTTTCTGTTGTTTTAAAAGGTTTATGTCAGTCTGCCTTTTCCTCATCTATATGTTTCACGACGGCCCTGCACCTTGGGGGTTAAAAAAAACCGCGCACATTGCACAAAACTCTGAAACAGGAGAAGCGGGACATAAAACGGAGCAACAAACTAGATGTGAATTATGGCATAAAAACGGAGAATCCAACGCTGAACAGTGAAAAATCAACACATGATGTGAAACACATGACGATTAGGCGGTACAGCAGGTGATGAGTGAAGATTACTGTTGGTCAATAAACGATAAAATAAATCTAGCAACAGGAAAGAAACTAAAGTGGACATAGCAATAAACGGAGAGGATCATACTAAGGAAAGGAAACTAAATGGAAATGAATGATGAACAAAATGCAAGACTAAACTAAGAAACTAAAGTAAATACAGAGGAATAAAGAGGTATGGCAAGACCTTTCAAGCAATAATTAATACAGAGGACTGTATGGCAAGAATAAACAGACACTATTTCCAGATAAAAGACCATATCTAGTACTGAGAATAAATATATCTTACAAACCATAACAGTAAAGAACTGATCACTTATTTATGTTTTTAATTAGATTTGATATATTTATTTCTTCAACATTATTTTTCATGTCAGTGTTAATGTCATGGATCTGGAACTTTTGTTTTTCCACTGAAAGCTCTGGTTTGCATAATAAATGCCATGTGGGTGAAATTTTATGGATGATACTCTGATGTCCCATTCTCCTGAAGGCAGCACAGCGCTGCACCACCAGAAACCGACAGAAACACTGAAGAGAAGAAGAGTTATGATTAATGTAGTTACAGTTCTATCCATTTAATGTTGCAGAGCTCAGTCGTTTTGCAAATAGTTCAAAGTTTAAACTGGCATGTTTTACATCTTTTATCTGCTCATTTTGTTTCCACTCTGATTGGCTGCTGTTAGGCCTACCAATTTTAAGTTGAATGTTCATTGCATTTTTTTGTAGACGCCTGTGAAAATAATTTCTATTCCCATGGCTTTTTTGTTCTCTGGAAAATTATTTTTGATGATAAACACAGAAACAAGCATAAAAATCAAAATATCTAGAATGGTGACAGTAATATTAATGATAAAATAATGGCCAGTGCAAAGTAGCCTACAAATACATTGGTGGGGGTGGTGAGGGACCTGGATGAAGGCTAAGGGGGCGCTGGCCCAAAACAGGTTGAGAAATACTGGTCTAACTGTTATTTCTCTCTCAGTTTGAGTCTCTACAGATTGAAATAATTTTAAAAAGCAGTTGTGCACTGGCTGTTAATGCTTTAAGAACAGTGTGCAGCTGCTGCTGAGTTACTGTCTGCAAACAGATGCAGGCTATGAGAGAGGGGAAGGACATGCGGCAAATGTCACCAGGCTTGGAATCGAGCCTGCGACCACCGGCATGAGGACTAAGGCCTCAATACATGGGTTGTGCCTTTCCCCTGCGCCACCACAGCACCCCAGGAGAATGCTCTTCTATAGATCCTTTGACCTCTATTCTATTTCTGCTGCTTTTTTAAACTTTACATATTGTCTTTGGGGTACTTTTGACATAATTAGTTGTTTTTTTTAAGGTTTTTTGTGGCTCTAGTGGTCAGACAGGAAAGTGGGGGAAGACAGGTGGCAAAGGTCATCAAGCCAGAACTCGAATCTAAATCCCATGTATGGGTTGTAAACACATACCCCTGTCCTACCACGGTACCTCCTCCCAAGAAAAGATTACATTTGCTATGTATACAATTGAATAAAACAGCATTTTTAAGCAAAATTAAAGCTCCAAGCAGCTCTCACTGATGCACAAAAAATCTGGTGCATATCGGCCGATGCAGTGAGGAGATATTGCTGATGGAATAACCTAGTGGGTGCAGTGGAGTCAAATTACAATGTAATGCTGTTGTGCTCTTTAGAGGTTCACAAAAGTCAATCATAAAAAGTTTGGTGCAAATCTGATGACGCCTGTATGATTTAGAGGTGACGGCCAATCAGCCATGACAGAATTCATCATCATGTCATTTTATGTAAGTTGGCCCTGGTTTAAAACCATATGAATCAAAGAGTAAAAGTAAGACATTAAGCAGAAAAAACAGGTGACTTCCTATTGGAAGTGGGTGGGGCTAAGGTGATGTTATCAATTGACCATTTAAGATGAGGGCTGGTCTGTATTGTATGTGGAAGTTATTGAACCTTGCTGTTTTATGGCAAATAGTCCAAGTTTGACACATGTTTTGATGTACAAGAAATCCTTTGATAATGTTTGACCTTCAATGTCTCAAGAGTGTGTTGAGTGATTTTGAAGACAATATCTCAAAAGCTATAGGATGAGTTCGCTCAGATACGTCTATACAAAAGAGAAAATGGCAGCATGGATCCAAAATGGCCGACTTCCTGCTGGGTTTGGACCATGGCTCCAAGAGACTTTTTTGTAGGTCCTGACAAGATGCATGTGTAACAAGTTTCATAATTCTGGGTTAAAGCATGGCTTGGGGCTGATCATTTAAAATATTCTACGGGTCGCTGTAGAGAAATTAGACGATGCCCACCAAAGATTGTTGTGGATTTCCATCGGGGGTCAGTGAATTTGGTGCAGCTCAGTTCAAATCTAGAGACTTTAGAGCCAAACGTATGGCAACCTGTAACTTCGCCACGCCCATCGAAATCTCTTTGCGCTTTAAAGCAAGTGAGACCAAGTTGTTATCTGTCTTCTGACACAAGATCAGGTTGATTAGCTCAAGTGGGTCAGAGATAGAGATTTCCAAATAAAAATAGTCCCAAGTCACTTATTTGATTACTGACGTCATTAGATGACGTCAGACTATGACAACATAACATCGTCAGGTATCCAACCAAGATCACTCATGCCAAGTTTGGTGCCAATTGACCTTTCTATGTAAAAGTTAGAGCGATTCATTTTCTTTGGCGAGTACGTCAACTTGGGCTCCCAGCCACGCCTTCTCAACATATACAAAAAGTCCCCGTTTTGATAACTTTTAAAGCCCCATCCTTTAGCTGCATCCTGACCAAGAATAAAGGTGATAAGTCAAAATCCCTAGTAGGATTTTTTTTAAAGTTTGATGTGAGTAAAATTGAAAAATTGTCAAAATTTGACTTTTGACCCAAAAATGGCTGCCTCCCTGTGCATTTTAGAGGTTACCTCCAAGAGACTTTTTTTCTTGATTTTGGGGGATCTTCCTACATACAGAGTTTCAGATCTCTACAACCTACGGTTCCTCCTATCTCACATTAATGGGGGCTAGAGAGCACTTTGGCCACTTAAGCACTTTTTTGCGATTCCACCGGAATCTGAAAATTTTACTTGGGGGACAATTTTCTGTGAAGTTTGATGACTTTTTGAATATGATAAAGCCCCCAAAAAGTTAATTCATTTGACAGAAGAATTGTAATAAGAAGAAACACCAGAAGAAACACTATTACAATAGACCTTAACAGCACTTAGCTGCTCTGGCCTAATTATGTATAAATAAAGCAAAGGAGACTTTCATACCTGAATATGAAGATGAAGAGCATTAACAGCATGCAGAATGTGGCTACATTGTCCATGGTCTTCATGAGCACCACCAGTTGCCTCCTCAGTGCAGGAAGGAAGCGTACCAGCTTCAAAACTCTCAGCAGGCGAAAGGTACGCAGCACTGATAGGCCTCCCTCGGCCTCACCCACAATCTCCCACACACTGAAATACACAGTTCACACTAGGATACATATCTACCACTGGCAAACACAGATTCAAAAAACAATCTCTACATTCAGGCGAAAAAGAGTAAATAATTTTCCGTGTGACATATAATAACTGAAAAACTGAATTTATGGTTACCAATTACCAATTTATGGTCAACATTATGGTCAAAAAGGTTGATTTTTGGTTGAGGTCAACAATTGATGGTGGATCAATCATCAAACAAGAATCCAATTCTAGCCAATTAAGCAGTGTTGAATAGATGTCATTGAATTAATGTTGTTTTGTGGTCGAATTCTAATGATTGAAAAGCCAGCGTCTGATCAATGTTGAATCAATTTATGCTGTTTGTTGCACCTTACTCCTCCTCCTTTGGGTGAGAGTATTTAATTATTGAGCGGGGGTTAATTACGTTTTAAATTAAGCAGTTGAGTTCAGGGGGTTGTGAATCCTTCCTGTAAATTTTCTTACTAATCTGTAAAACCTGCTAATCAATGATTCAGTCTTTTGATTCTTGGATTGGTAACTGGGTAAAAAGAACTAATTACTAATTGTGCGGGATCTTTATCAGCATATGGACAATTTTGAATAAATTTCATCATCAGCTTATTTGGAAATGTTTGTGGTCAGGGGAAATGTTATTCAGTATATTTGAAGTTCATTCTGTATGTACAGTGTATTGTAAATAATTTTCAATCCAACTACAATACAAATCACATTTTGCACTATTTTTCTATGTTAAATCAACACTGATCCTCCCTGAATTATTTCTTTATGTTTTTCTGATGAACATCCCTTTATTTTAAATATTGATTCCCTCATTTTAAAATGAGTACAGTATCATAAATGCTACACTATGCTGTAGCTTGATAGGTAAATGTGATTTTATATGTTGACCAACATTAAAATACATATTATGAATATTTATTAGCGTATCCTTGTTCATTTAAATTTGAGAGTACAAGGGGAACTTTACGGTTTGTGTGTTAGTTCTCAGAACTATTACCAATACACTATTTAATATTTCGATGTGTTTCAAAACTTTTCAAATGCTTTTTATTGTGTAACTGGCCCAAACCGGCACCTTCCTTCCTCTTATCTTGGATCAAACTACAGCAAAACTATAAAGAAGCGGCTTCATTGTGTACCAGAGTGGGAGAAAGGCATTAAAGAACCAAAGTGACATCAACCAGAGTCAAACTTGGATTACCCCAACTCCAACTGTTTCTCTGGTTCATACAGTACAAGGCTTAACCTCATGGACGCTGTTCTTTCTTTCTTTCTTTCTTTCTCTTTCTTTCTTTCTGACTGTTGTTCTGTCAGTCAAAAAGGAGTCAAATATGTTTACATATCTATGCCTGTTTTCTTAAATAAAATGTATTATCAATGCCATGTCATTTTTTAAAGTTTGCGTACACACATTTTTGGAAATACATTATGTAATGTAAGATAATTTTGAATGACATAATACCCATCATCTGCCAAAATTGTGTAGATCACCAGTGAAGAAACTTTTAACGGTATGTTATGATGTAGACCTATCAGACCAAAACATTTACATGAATCAATATTGATTGCTTAACTTTGATTCAATATAAAATCAACACAAATGTGTATAGCTCCACATTCAGATGATGGTTGAATCAAAATTGTTGTATCAGTTATGGTTGAAATCCTAACATTGATTCAACATGTACGTGACTGACCACTTTCAATATCGTTTCAATGTCAGGCTTCAATATGGATTTGATGTTTCTGCCTAACATTGTTTCAACATTGATTCAGTCATTTCTCTTTAAAGGAAATGAAAGCAGTGTGAAAGAACCCAGTGAACAGGTAAAGGTTTCAAACACATTCATAATTTATCTTATCCTACTACATAATGGATTGAACACAGGCCCTCTGGACCATGTGTTCAGCCATTTGGCTTAGCCACCTCAGTCAGAATCCCTGTACCGGCAGCTGTGGAGCTGTGAAGTTAGGATCAAAATGATTTTCCAATAACATGACGAAGTTTTAACGTTAAACTTTTCATTTCACTATCAATGCACATCCAAATATTTCCTCCTACCTGATTATGACAATGATGCTGTCAAAGCTATTGTAAGGGTTCTTGATGTAGCCAAAGAGACCGAGAGCCAGCATCTTAAGAAGCATCTCCAGGCTGAAGAGGCTAGTGAACACCATGTTGCTGATCTCCAAAATGTCTGTCAGCTCCTGTGGCTTATGTGAGGAACATGGGGAGAAGCAAAAATGAAGAAATAAATACAGTTAGTGTCTTAGACAGGTGTTCATCAAGGTTTCTCAGAAAGTCTTATTTAAAAGGCTTATAATGGGCTACATATGCATGGACAAATTTCTGATTTAAAGCCGGACCAATCACACCGCGACTCTGCGCGTTGCCTCGTGCGCTGCAGTAGCTGGATTAAGTTTACCTCAGCGCGGATCCCGTGCGCCTCCTTTCACTCAAACTGGACACAGGCTGACCTGTATGAATATTTACATCAACCCCCTGTGAGGAATTATGATTCTTTCCAGAGTTTTTGATCAAGGTAGGACTTTAAACACCTCTCTGATTAGCTCTGGTTGCAGCTCTACATGAACTGCAGGAATAACTTGTAGTCGCGCTTTCAGAGGTGCGTTGAGCGAGCGGTGAGAATGATTTATATTTGTGAACAAAGAATTTTGTGCGGCTTTTCCATCTCAACATGCCTGGCTCTGCCTGCGCTGATAAAGTTTATCTATGTGTTCCTGGGTGTATTAGTTAACGAACTAGCGCTAGCCTGATCATGCAGGTTCAGCCTGGTAAGGAGCTTTCGCGCTCTCCTGTCTGTAATGCATCACGCTGATTTTATATTATTATTTTTAGTAATATTTTTCTGGTTACACAATGCATCAAACCTTGAATGCTTTATCCACTTACTCAGACAGAGTTAATGTTCGTGGCCCGCAGAGATCTGAGAAACTCGTCCCATAAACTCGACCAACCAGAATAGTTTCTGTGACGCTTATTAAAAACTCAACAGACACAAAATGAAAGAGCTACTAAAGCCACATAGCAGCATTGAATTAAATCTCCCGTTTGTTGGGCATCTCTGCGTAGTGCAGCAGATTACCTCATCATGCAGGGCCGGTCCAAGGCTGTATGAGGCCTTGAGCAGAAACTGATTTAGGGGCCCCTTTTGTTGCTAAAAACATCAGCACCTCTAACAGATGTGTTGGATTTAATCTGAGAGAGGGGGAGTAGTTTAATTGGCCAACCAGAAAGCAATCAGCTATAACTGTAGTTTACTAAATTGTATTTGTGAACAAACAGAGCTCACACTTAAAGATTAAACTCATAGCATCAGATTGTAGCTGTGGTAACAAAACAATCTAACTATGAATATTATTTGAATTTTTACAAAGTAAACTTGCCAGCTCCTTAAAATCTTACATTTAAACATTAAACAATTTAAAATCTTTTAATTTATGTATGCTGAAATTGAATCATATTTAGCAGCATTGATCATCTCAAGAAACAAGTGTTACATTCATGTATCTGTGGTCTGTGTTAAAATATTATCATTTATGTCCCCTGAAGCCCTGGGTGCCTGATGGAGCTGCTGACTTAATTTGGATTAAGCAAAAGTTCAAATAATTGCTATTCATTTTAACTGTATATTTTGATTTGTT
The DNA here is from genome assembly GCF_904066995.2 of Poecilia reticulata. NCBI lineage: Eukaryota > Metazoa > Chordata > Actinopteri > Cyprinodontiformes > Poeciliidae > Poecilia > Poecilia reticulata. The sequence goes on along the minus strand of NC_088830.1, from coordinate 143,022 downwards.
GTTTTTAAGACTAGTTGTGGGTTTAAGTAGTGTTTCACTGGCAATGGTTGCCCGTAACGTATAATTACCGAGTGATATTTTTAAATTTCCTGTCACCTTAACACCTTTTAATACAAAAACACGGTGGACCGCCAGTGGACTGCCTCTGTACCCTGACCGCCAGGCTTAGCAAGTTTTCTGGGGGAAACCCTGTAAGTGGTAGGTTTTTAGACTTGTTTTTTGTGCATATTGGCTGTTTGATTAGAGAATGACATGGAAAAAACAAAGTTTATTTCATTTCAAATAAGATAGAATAGCTTATTAATCTACCACTGTTGCGTCCCAAAAGTGTACAGTGCCAATGTAATGCAACTCTACTTTGAGTTTCTTTTCATTCCCTAAAGAGGATGAGTTGAGGAAAAAACGGATTTTCAACATTTAAAAAGGTAATTTTGTGATTACAAATCAAACAAAGGTCTCTCATTTTGTGCCATTAAATGAGAGAGCCATCAAACCCACAAGGACAGCGCCGGTTTCCAACCAGAGCTGCTCCTGTTCTTTTTGAATGAAATAATTTCTCTCTTCTGATCCCTCGCCCTGGTGTTTGGAACAAAGACAGCGTCCAGATACTCCAAAGGAGGAGGATGTGGAAATTGTATGTCCTGACCACAACAACTGCTTATCTTTGCAGTGCCAGGTGGATTGGATCTAGGCAGGGCGCCGTATAGGGGGGACAGTTAAGACAATTCCAAATGCCCCTGGCCGACAACCCCCCCCCCAAAAAAAAATTAGGTTTTTTTGAGGGGGTTTAAAGTTAAAGAAAAAAAATCAAGGGCCCTGTTAAAGAAAAATTTAATCTTTTCATGTTTTTAAAACATTTTTTAGCAGTAAAATTAAATGTTGCCACTCAGACACCAAAAAGCACACATCCATATTAATCCTGAACACACACTGGATCTGCATGAAATGGTTTGATCCTGTGCGTGAAGGTGACGGTGTTCAGCAGCAGTTGATAGAAGACAAGAATGACTGTGGTAGTTACTATGCTGCCAAGAAAAATAATAATTGGGTTTTCAAAAAATAAAATAAAATGGAGAGATAGAGAGAAAAAAAGACAAGAACCCAGCGTGTTGAGCAGTGGCGAAGCTAGACTTTTAAAGTTGGGGGGACCAACGGGGGGCCCCAGAGGTCTGGGGGGTGCAAAATTTAAAATGTGTGTGCGCACATCTCTATATAATTTTAAAAAATAACCAAACTGAATATTTGGTTATTTTTTAAGCCCCTCTGTCATTTGACATGTTATAATTAACACCTTTGACTGGCGCACATGGAGACATGATAGACTTTTACGCATAGAGTTCATCGCAGAGGAAACTAAAATCAATCAAATTAAAGATCCTTTCTGAATATCATCTCATGGACTGAACTAAATGCGTCTTTCTGACCGGGAGCTGACAGCGTGTTGAAGAGTTATGGACACCTTGGTTAGGAAGCTCTGGTTTGACAGGTAATTTGACAGGTAACAATATTTCGGGTCGGACCAGAATTATTTGCCTGATGGTGATTCGGGCTTCTCATGAGTTTACATTTAATGAGTTTGCAGCACACAGAGAAAACCTAAAGAGAATGTGATCTACTTATTGTAGTTTAAGTAGAGGAATAACAGCTGACTGTTGAGAGAGGAAATATATTAAAGTGCAGATCCGTTAGACAGAAACAAGCGCAGAGCGCTGGGCGATAAATGCTCCACCGTTACGCTCCAATTAATCACACATGAGATGACTAATGCCAAATAAACAATATATAGTTACACTGCTTACGTTAATGGTGTTTTAAAAGCAAAACCAGTAAAAACTTAACTGAATTAATATGTCAGATTCCCTCCTCAGCCTCATCTTGATAAGAACAGAGAGCAGTTCGCTGGTTTCTATCCAGAATGTGATCAGCTGACCACTTGGTGCTCAGACAGTTTCAACTTTACGCACAGAGAACATCGTGGAGCTCATTATTAATCAGACTAAGAACAATATCTGTCAGAGAATCATCTCTGATCTGGACGCTTTAATGGACCAGAGGCTTTGGAGCGTCCAGCAGCTGATCCGCTTCTGCTGGTTTTTCTCCTGCTGAGGGATCAGGAACCGATCAGAGTTCTGCCGTCTTCTAATCACGTCATTTCGTGAAATGTTACCTGATTTCAAAAACGTTCTCGCAGAGAAACACTAAATGTTTCGTTTGATGACTCTACAAATTGGAAATAAAATGATTTTTTTCTTTGACGTACAACAAAAAAACTCCAGTGCCACCTCTGCTCCAAACTACGAACATTGTCGGCCCCTCTTCGGTTTTTTCTCTTTTTTTGCGGAGGATCAGTAAATAACTTATTGATGTTTTACCATCACCACCAGGTATGAAGTGCTTTAGCATTTGAGTTGCACCACAACGCAGCACAACTGAAACACCCAGGAGAAGAATATCAGCTTGTTGTTATAGGCTGGTATCGCGCCTGATCTAAATCTATTTATTTATGTCACATGGACTTATATAAAGTTTAATACATTTTCTTTTCATATATTTATTGTTTTTCTTCTTTACATATTAGGTTGACTTAGAATGATTCCAAATATGTACAGGAATGACCTGGTGCTGTTACATGTCAATCATCTGGGGGGGCCAATCAGATGACGGGGGGGGCACTGGCCCCCCTGGTCCCCCCTCTGGCTCCGCCACTGCTGGCGGTAGGGGTTGCCAGAATTCCACCGTAAAATTACAGTAAAATACTGGCTGTAGGTATTGTACTGTATTTTATAAAATACAGTAAAGTTCTGTCAACCAAAACTTACAGTATTTTACAGTATTTTCTAAAATAGGTACATGTCTGTTAACTACTTTTATTTCCTAAAATACGGTAAGATACCGGCAGCTGTGGTCTTCCCTTAGTAAAATTGGCCATATCCTTTTGATAAATTAAAGATGCTGACGTAGTGAAAAATTAGGTGGAATCGCCCTTTATCCAACTTTACCTTCGTCCAAACAACAGGGCCTACCATACAGTTCTCTAAATGTATGATAAATCTATGGTCGACCTAAAATTAAATAATCCCAAATACAACATTTAATCAAACTCTCTCATAATGATGGTGGCGTCGGTTGCAGGAGTTTGCCCTGCAATCGGTGGATTGCCAGTTTGATACCTGGTCTTCCTTTGAGATTTCAGTGTGATATATCAAAGTCATTATAGATTTAATTATTACAAAACAAACCAAAGTATCACACCAGTGTTCTAATCTATGTAAATTACTTTTGCAGTCTAGTTTATGGTTTTACATCATAGATATAAAGACCAGCAAGGGGTGCTGTGGTTAAGATTTCTATTAATGATTATTTTTATCTTTTAATCTTTTTTCAATAATCTTTTTTGCCTTTTTGTTCATTTTTTTCTCTAGCATCGTTGCCAATAAAGGTTGGTGAATTGAAGTAGGCACTTTACACATCCACTAAAGAAAATAGTTCCAAACCACATTTGAATAAGGACGACTATATTTATTTTAATTGAGAACGTTTGTGAGTGCTACATCGGTTTTACAATTGTTAAACCGATGTAGCTCTCTCAAAATTAATCTTATGTTTCTTGGAAAACGTACAATTGTTAACTGCGGATGGATATGCGGTTTCAAAATTGCAGTCTCCATCAGTCCCTTGGCGTAGAGTCTGCAGGTTGGCTGGCCTTCTACTAAAGAATCTGTAAGTACACTTCTGTCTGTTTTGTCTATATTGTATCAAATTTTAGGGAGAGATTTTAAATCGCTAGTTAAAAAAATGTGTTGCTTGTAATGATTCGGATGACCGGAGTACCCCAAAAGAGACCTAATTAGTTGTTTGTTTTTGGGGGTTTTTTGCTTTTAGGTGATGACCTTTTTTGATATTGTTAAAAACACACAAGTCATCTGCCATCATTAAGGTAAGAATATTTGGATGCAGAGCGATTTCAAACTGTTCTGGGTCACATCATTTTCAAATACGCTGCAGCGCCATCTTGTTTGCTGCTTCCAGTGGTAAATTTGAGCTCCAACGCGGCAGAATAAAATCAGTTCAGTAATGAATCTACGTTGCTAGCAGAGGTTGCTTTTACTTTTAAAGTATCTTGACACAATAAAACCACTTACATTATTTATAAAGAGTAACTACTTTGCTTTCATTCTGTGTACATGGGTTTTAAATAATCTTTCTCAGCCAGTTAATCCAGCATGCATGGCTGGATCCCATGCACGCTGGCTTGGCTGCATAGGTGCATTTTTTTTCATGAAACTGCATTGAATCGTGTTGTGGGCTAGATGGGTAATGATGAATGGGCATGAGTTTTGTCTGGGCTAACTACATGAGGCCCATATGTTTAACCTAAAATGGGACCCATATTGTCAGCCCATGTGGGCTAAATGTATAGACTATTCAGCATTATTGTGGGCTAACTGGGAATGGGACAGAAATGGGGCCCATGTGGTTTCAGTATATTTGGCATAAAAGCTTTTTTGTAAATGGAATGAAGGCATAGTAGTAAATATTTTAAAATAATGTTTTATTGTTTAAGTGATATTTTAAAGCGTTTTATTCTGTCATAGTTTGAAAAAAACAAACTGCATGACAAGTATTAAGTCTGGTGTTTAGGTCTCAACTAGCCATTTGTTTAGTCAATGAAAATGGGAGCTTTAGATTTACCAGTGTTTTAATACTTTTTAAAAAATTATTTTCTAAAGAGTACTATGGAGAAGCTCGACAAAGGCTTGCAAGAGCAGAAGCAACATCGGATCTTCAAACAGATGATATTCCAGAAAAGCGACGTAGAAGGTAATGTGGAACAGGGACTTACGTAACACACAACTCTAGATCTTCTGTCTCTCTAGTTGTCATTTGAGCTGCTCTGTTATTTTACCCATTTGGTTCTTTTTCCTCCTAATCCTTCAAAATTTATTGTGACTTAAATTGATACATTAACAATTAATATTTTGTCCATGTATAAAGGTAAGCATATAAGCTATATATGTGTGAAACAATAACATCGATTTTAAAATGTCTTGTAATTGTCATTATACTTAAGGTTGCCATGGTGGCAGAAATTGGAGGAGGGTCCATAGATGATGCAGTAAAACGAGCTGTGCGATTCCTCATGTCCCCTGAATTGGCATTCCAGTTCAACCTTTTTGGCCGACATGGGAAACAAGTTCTGGGACCTGCATCTCTAATGTTTTGTATGGTAAAGATCAGTTTTTATATTCACTTTTTTTCTTAAACATTTGTTAATTTATTTTGGTTGTCTTATGCCTTTTGTTTGTTATTTTTAGTAATCTTTTTCTTTCTTTTTTAAAGATTAAAAACGGAGACTTCAATTTTTGGTTTTATTCATATAGTCTTTCACTGTGTTGTCAAGAACTTTTGATTGCTGACTAAATTTGAAGGTAATATTGTTTGCATTTCAAACAGTATTAACAAAATAACTATACAAAACCATGATAGAACCTGTATGTCAGTAGTTGATTTATATTAGGGCTGAAACGATTCCTCGAGTGATTCGAGTACCTCGATTATTAAAATTTCTCGAGGAAAATTGACCTGCCTCGAAGCTTCGTTAATTTATGTTTTATCATTTAGCGCACCGTGTTTCAGCCGGAACATTATTTGCGTTGAGCGGAGCTCTGACTTACGCCTCTGAGTTGTTGACGGAAGCTACGTGTTAGCGGCATAACGTCCAATCTTCAAGTTCGGCCCGCGGGGATTTTACTGATTGGTGATAATTCCGGGTTTTCATCGTTTTTGTGGGACCAATGAACATCCTTAAAATGACCGGCGTGATGCCGGGAGTTCGACAGCCTTTCTACTCCGGAGCTGCTGGTTGAACGGCGGGAAGAAGCTGAGGAGGATTTATACAGGTGAGCGGAGAGACTGAACACGGCGGGCGGCTGAGGGTTGATGCTTACAGGGTAAGATCAGCTTTATGGACGAACAGCACAATAAACTTATATCATCCCGGTCTGAACAAACGGGAGGCGGAACATGGCTGGTAGATGAGTTTCTGAACGGAGGAGCCGTAAATATCCCGTATTGCTCCCCCGGTCTACAAAAAAGTAACTGGTAGGGAAGCTCAAATGTGGAAAAAATAGACTGATGTTGATGTCCGGTAGTAACACTGGTGTTATGGAAGATTTACCAATATTTTATTTCATAATTGTTTTTATCCGATTACTCGAGTAATCGTAAGAAAAATCTATAGATTACACGATTACTAAAATAATCGTTTACAACTGCCCTAATTTATATAGATTAATATATTTTAAATTTACAATAAGAATATAGTGTGTGTACTAGGGATGCGCCGATCAGGTTTTTTGCTTCCAATTCCGATACCGATCACGCATGAAGCCGATCTCTGCCGATCATCTGGATTGGCTGTTATTTTTTCGCTTTAGGTATAAATGATAACATGTTATCTGGCAAAATTAAAAAAAAATTCTGGTAATAAATTCACCTAATTTAGACATAAACATGCAAAATACTTCAGGCACAATATAGCAGCTCAAAAAGACAACTGAAAAACCTGCAATCAGTAAAAATAATAACAGTAAGATTCTCAATTACATAAATTAGTAGTCAAATAAGCCTGCCTATATCAAATAATGTCAAGTAGTAAAGTAGACATTCATTTAAAGTTAAACGCAGGCTGCATCAAAATAAACATTCCTAAGTTACTATATCATAACTTCCTTATAGCCTGGCTAGCTGATTAATACTGGTTCTGATTGGCTGTTTCTGACTGAGCTGAGTAATTTTGCAGAAATAGGGAGGAGGTTGAGGAGATCGATTATTTTCAGAGATTATCTTATTTTAGGACAGCAAAAGTTTTAATACATATGTAAAATATTTTTGTTTTTAAGCAGACTTTCGGTGTGAGAGTTCACTGCTAGGTGGAGGTTGAGCAGCGCTACGTCTGCGAAATATTACTACCAGTAGCGACGGTTCAAGAACGAGAGCAGAACAAGCATCTTACACCGTTGGCGCAAAGACCAAACTAATTTTTCGGTGTATTTGTTGAGCTTTCTGACCGTGATGCTAATCTGGGTGAGTGTCACTAGTTGTGCGCTGCTTTAACTTCTATCTGACCACTCCAGATGTCCTTTTGTTCCTGCATTGGGCCTCGATGTAGCCAAACTCCCAAGTTTTTAAATGCCATATTAGATTCATTATGTTGGTGCATTTTGACATGATAATTTTCCAACCCAACACGCAAACGTCCCCATTCACTGAGAGCGTTATAGTTCCATACAACAGGATTTTTTGTTGCGCCCTCGCGCAGTGTCACAGAAAGAGTAGATCAGCTGCACACGCAGGCTGCGAATGAGATACAGGTGATCGGCAACAAGAGACCGTAATTGGCGATCACCAATCATACACTTTTTCACAGAAATCCACCGATTATGATCGGCGGCCGATCAATAGGCACACCTCTAATATGTACATAATAATAATGACTCAAGAGTGCTTTGATTTTGGCAGATGTCTGCAAGCATTTCTGCCCTGAAGATGCAAATCTCATTAATGTTACATTGTACTAAAAGTAAAACACTAATACAATTTCTGCCTTTGCTTGTTATTTAGGAGTACTGAAAAGAAATGGATCCATCCTCGGAATCACACATAAAGATACGGAAAAGGCACTCTGGAAGTGGGTTACTGGAGCCTGGGGCAGAGGTGGAAATAGAAAAGTTAGAGCGACTAGGGAGGCAGCGAGCTCTGACTCAGGTGGGCAGGTCCTCCAAGATGGACAGTTACAATCATGTATGAGAGCTTTCAAGTGTGGCATATAGTTTATTAAAAATGTTTGACAAAATCGTAGTGTGAAAGCTATATAGGTGTGTGTATGTTGAGATATATATATATATATATATATATATATATATGTTTACATCTAAATATATAGATACATAGATCTATATATAGTTGCATATCTAGATATAGATCTCTCTCTCTCTCTCTCTATATATATATATATATATATATATATATATATATATATATATTTTATTTTTTTTTTTTTTTTACATAGCTAGATGCATAGTTATCTAGATAACTAGATATAGTTATTTAGAAATATAACCAGATATATAGATATATACAGTGCTGCTTGAAAGTTTGTGAACCACCCAAACATGGATATTGTTTTCCAAAGAAAAATTATAATAATCATGTGAAATGAACATCCAAAGCTCAAATTGTAATGCGGACCTTCCAAATAAGAAACACAAAGAAAAAAAAAACATTTTCATTATTTATTCAACAAAAGTATTTTATGTGTGAAAAACGGACAACCTGCCAAGTGCAAAAGTATGTGAACTCTTTCAGTTAGTACCTTGTGGCTCCTCCTTTTGCAGTCATTACTTCAACCAAACAGCTTCAGTTACTATAGATGAGTGTCTCACATCTGCTTTTTCAGATTTTTGTCCACTCCTCCTTGCAGAACTCTGTCAGTTGAGAGAGGTCTCTTCAAGTGTTTTTCCCCCAGGCTTTGAAAACAGCAGTTATCAAACCACTAATAAAAAAGAACAATCTGGACAAATCACTACTGTGAATGGGAATCTCCAATGGGAGGTTGGAGAATTACAGGCCGATCTTCAACCTACCATTCATCAGCAAAGTTATTGAAAAAGCTGTTTTTAAACAATTAAATAACTTCCTAACAATAACAAACTGCTTTGACTCCTTCCAGTCTGGTTTTCGTGCTCACCACACCACGGAGACGGCCTAGTCAAAGTGTTCAATGATATCCATCTAAATACAGACTGAGAGAACCACAGTGCTGGTTCTGTTGGACCTCAGTGTTGATCAGGACATTTTACTGAATCGACTGGAGAGTTGAGTCGGACTCTCTGGTCCAGTGCTCCACTGGTTTGAATCCTACATAAAGAACAGAGATTTCTTTGTTTCAATCGGAAACTTCTCATCAGAGAGGTCAAAGGTCACATGTGAGGTACCCCAAGGTACAATCCTAGGACCCCTTCTTTTCAATATTTATATGCTCCCACTGGCTAAGGTTATAACGGGACATAGGATTAGCTACCACAATTATGCGGATGATACACAGCTCTACATCACAATGTCACCAGGTGACTCTGAACCCATCCAATCACTGAATAGATGCTTAGAACAGATCAATGTGTGGATGTGCTAACACTTTCTCCAGCTGAACAGAAACAAAACTGAAGTTATTATATGTGGACCTAAAGAGGAGCGAACCAGAATCAATGCACAGCTTCAGTTATTACAACTAAAAACCAGCGATCAGCCTGAAACCTGGGAGTAGTGATGAACTCTGACCTGAACCTTCAAGCCACATTAAAAAGTCACAAAGTTGGCCTTCTATCACCTGAAGAACATCTCCAGGATTAGAGGACTTATGTCTCAGCACGATCTAGAGAAATTCATCCATGCGTTTATCATTAGCCGCATTGATGCAACAGCGTCTTCACAGGTCTGACTAATAAATCAATCAAACAGCTGCAGCTGATCCAGAAGCTGCTGCTGCTGTTCTGACTAAAACCAGGAAGATAGAGACATAACACCAGTTTTAAGTCCCTCCTCTGGCTCCCTGTAGCTCAGAGAATAGACTTTAAAATACTGATGTTAGTTTATAAATCACTGAACGGTTTAGCACCACAATACCAATGGTACCAAACGTCTAGACCTGTCAGATCTTCTGGCTCTGCATCCCCAGAACCAAACGAGAAGAAGCAGCATTCAGTTTCTATGCACCTCAGATTTGGAACAAACTTCCAGAAAACTGTAAAACAGCTGAAACACTGGGTGCCTTTAAATCTCAACTTAAAACCCACCTGTTTAGAGTTGCTTATGGCTAAATTAGGGTTAGAGTGGGTTTGATGTCTTCCATGTTTTCACGTTTTAATGATGTAAAGCCCCCGGAAAACGTCCCAGTTAAACAACGTTTAACTACAGTTCTACGAGGTTTGGAGTCCTAGTTGACGGCGTTCAACTAAAAACCTAGAGGTTGTAGTCAGCTACAGAAACTTAGGTGAATTTTAAAAGGGCTATCTGAGGTTTTGAGTACCCTTGTTAAACAACGTTTTAACTAAAACTCAGGGTTTTTTTTTTAATCTCTTTTTCTCTTTCTCACTGTTTATTAATGTTTTAAATTTCTTTTTATTTCTTTTCTACGTTTTAATGATGTAAAGCCCCCCGGAAAACGTCCCAGTTAAACGTCGTTTAACTAAGGTTACCCTTGTTAAACAGCATTTTAACTAAAACTGAGGTTTTGAGTACTCTTGTTAAACAGCATTTTGACTAAAACTCTCAAAAGTCCTAAAAGGGATGCCGGTTTTAATGTTTTATCTTTAAATCTTTCTCACTGTTTATTTAATGTCACATGCTGTTTTTATTTTTGAAATGCCTTGCTGCTGAAATGTGCAATACAAATAAAATTTGATTGATTGATTGATCTGTCGCTGACTAGCTGCGTTCGCTTCAGAATACAGGGTCAAAAATCTCACTTTTCGTCCTGTGTAACTTTTTGTCGTAATGGCAAAAACCACTGACTGTGGCCCCAATAACATATAATAAATTAAACGACTTCGCTTAAATTACCAGCATTTCACCTGCTGGGGTCTGAACGCACAGCCTGGCAAATTCCTCCTGATCCCCCTCTGGAGAGAAATCTGCGCTAGTTCATCAGTCAGTAGGATCTGTCTGATCCAAACCGATCAATTGAACTCTGCGAGTTTTTACCCTGGGTGTGTGCTTTTACGATGATTCCCCCCCCCCCACCCCCCACGCCCAGTATCACTTCTCTGAAACAGTCACACTCTAAGAAATAATCCTGTAAAATTACAGTCAAATACCGGCAGCTATAGATGCCAGAAGTTTACTGTAAATGCACAGTAGCTGTACCGTAATTAATCCTGCCAGTAGTTTATCGTTCTTTCGAAAAAACAGTAATGTACCGTTTTTCTGAAAGAACGATAAAAAAAAAAATACTGGTAGCTACAGACGCCAGGTTTGTTTTTTTACCGTTCAGAAAAACGGTAAAAAGAAAAAAAAAGGCTGCCGTCGGTAGATACCAGTATTTTACTGGACATTTACCTTTTCAATCCTGTAATTACCTTTTAAAGTGGTGTACTGTAAGTAAATACTGTAATGACGCCAACACACCGTAGACCAGTGGTGGAGAAAGTACTCAAAAAATTTACTTAAGTAAAAGTCAAAGTACCACATTAACATTTTACTTAAGTAAAAGTAAAAAAGTACTGGTTTTTAAAAATACTTAAGTATTAAAAGTAAAAGTACTCGCTGAATGCATTACCTAATCGCTAATATCATTAAGTGTGCCGATCGTATTCAGAAATGTGCCATTTTAATAAACACTACCACAGATTAAACATGTTCTTATTGTGTTTATTCTCTGTAACAGTTTAGACTTAGATATGTGATTCTATGAATTATAATTTCAGGGATGGAAACATTTTGTCTCCTGTCCTAACATAGCATGAACTTCATTAGTCACATTTATTTAGAAAGAAATCCAACTGAAAGGGGATGTAAAGAAGGTGCGGGCGGGGTGGAGGACATGCAACCAAGGAGCCATGTAGCAGAGTTGTAGTCAAGACCACCGAACCCAAGACCAGCGCTAAATGACACAATAACATTAAGTTTACCTATCAAAATTGGTTTTCAGATTGATCTGAAAGATCCACATTCCCATAAAAACACCTAGATATTAAATACTTAGAACTGAAATATATTTAACCAGTATCAATTAAAACTAATTTCATTCTGTTTTGCTTTCATCGCTGTGCTACAATCCGCAGATGTCTCCTGCCATCCCTAGAAAAATAACGCCCTGGGCAGTTGCCCATATTGCTCATGTCAGAAACCACAACTGAAACATCGCAATTAACGGTAAATAACGTTCAACTGTCCAACGGCGCAACAAGTAACGAAGCAGAAGGAGCACCGTGACTGTTTTCATCCTCCCTCCCACTGCGATGTTTGCCACCATGACAGGAGACGAAATCAATCAATGAGCAATGAGCATGCTCTGTGTTCATACATTCAACTTTTACTTATTCAGCGATTAAATAAATGTGTGTATATATATACACTGCTCAAAAAAATAAAGGTTTTAACACTTAAACAACACAATATAACTCCAAGTAAATCAAACTTCTGTGAAATCAAACTGTCTGTCCACTTAGGAAGCAACGCTGATTGACCACGGGGACCCTCGTCGGGTCAATATATAGCTACCGCAGTGTACACAAGAACAAAGAACGGCTCTCAGTGAGGCTTCAGTCCTTAGGACTTAGTAAAGATCCGTCCAGAAGAATCGGATCGTTCCTGAATGTCATATCACTATATTGCAGACTTTGGTCACAGCGTTGTCCCATATATGCGACACCTCAGTCAACACCTCCACACAATAATTCAGCGCATGAGTGACAACTTTTTTTCATCAGATGCAACATGTGTCTCTGTACAGTTAGCTTAGCTAGCATCACGTCCACAGATCTTACCTTTCTTTAAGCTTTCCTTCCAAGTGACGCTAAAAGTTGGACAAAGTCCCCACCGTCTGTGAAAACGAAGCGCTGCTGATTTTACATGTCGCCATATATTATGATTTATGCAGCTATTATCATTAAACAGACATCTCCTCCCGCTCAGAGGAAACCACTGCGCATGTCTGGAGCTCCGCGTGCGAGTAAAGGTGGAGCCGATGGGTGACAACAGACACTAAGTCACGTTATTGCTCGGATTTTACGGCGCCACCTTAAATCCCTAAACTTCACATTTTAACGGAAAAAAAGCTCAACGCGACTTGGATGTAACGAGTAACGCGACTGTTTGTAGAAATGTAGTGAAGTAGAAAGTACAGATACTTACTGTAAAATGTAGTGGAGTAAAAGTAGAAAGTCCCCATTATTAAATCTACTTAAGTAATGTACAGATACACGAAAACTGTACTTAAGTACAGTAACGAAGTACTTGTACTTCGTTACTTCCCACCACTGCCGTAGACGTAGTACCGCCAACAGGGTTTATTAGAAATAAGAGCGAGCTGCTATTCCTTGGGCTGCAGCTGCGCCTCTAACAAAACGTTACACTCAACAGAATAGCTTCACTGCTAACACACACTGAACTCTCCACTCTTCCGGTATTCTGTCAAGATCAGCATCGGCCCTGGTCCTCCCGCTTCCCTTATTCCCCACCCACATGACTGGTCCATCACAGGTGAGTGGAAGTCAGCAGAGTCAGACAGGGCAACCCCATAACACTCTACACAACAGTGATGCAACTTATAACAAATACACATAACCATATGGACCCCAGCAGAACTAAAATACAGAATCGTTAAAATACTACGGTGGTCGACAGGTGCAGATGCGCAGCAAACACGAGAAAAACAAATACAGCAAAGAAAAGACGCAAAAAAGATGCAGAAATAGATAAAAAATAAGTGTTCTAGACCACTAGAGCTTTGTGTCCGAGTTCACAGTGTCTGCATCCTTTCAAGCTTATTCTTTCATGGACTTGAGAAACGACCCGGTCTACGGAAGAGGGATCCTGCGAAAGCAGAGAGCATTGCAGAGAAGCTGTAGCCTTCAGCTAGCTGCCTAGCTTCCACCTCGGCGTTACGTTGCTTAGCAGCCGTAACACAACATGATTTATACAATGTTTGTAGGCGAGAATGCAGATGTATAAATCTCACATTTCTGCTCGGTTCTTCAGTGCATCACCTAATTGCAATATTGCTCCGATGTTTTCGGAGATGTCAGCTCCCGCTGTATTAACACCCTGCTCCCCTCCCTGCTGCCAGCTGGTCCAGGTTTAGTATACCGCGGGAGAACACCTGACTCATTTGGGCTTTCCCAAATGACAGTTAGTTAAACACAGATATTAAGGTCAGGTAACATCTAGTTGTAATATTTTGGTTCCCCCAAATATTTAATTTATTCCTGAGCAAATCGGTTTGACTGATTAAAGTTAAGCCTAAAAACACAATAGTTTGATTAAACTGTATCATTATACTTGAGACATGGAGAGTATTGAAGAGATACTTTGCTTACATTCCTTGTGTAAATGTGCTATACGTGTTTGAACATTTTAGCATCAGACTAACAGATTTTTTTTTAAATATGCAACAGCCTTTATTACAAAAGGTGAAGAGTAAGGGAGAAATCAGGACAAAAAAAATACTTCGAGCCCGTTTTTCTTCCTTCGGCGTGATTCACGTTGTCACGGTTGCTAAGCAACATAACGACAAGGTAGAGGCTAAGCAGCTAGCTGAAAGCTACAGCTTCTCTCTTCCGGTCATCGAGGACCCAAGGATGCAAAACTTGACTTCAAACACAGCTGTTCTTTGTTCGACTCCCCCTAGTGGTCTGGATCACTTCTGTTTTCATCATTTTTTGTTTGCATCTCTTTTTTGTTGCATGTTTTTCTTGTCTTTGCTGGGTGTTTGTACCTGTTGGCCACTGTGAAATACAGTGGTGAAAGTAAATATACCTTCAAATACTGGCGTCTGTAGGTTCCAGTATTTTCACTGTAAATTTTGTTTTACTACTGCATTCACTTTATGAGTAAGCTACTGCAAAGAAAACTATTGCTACTTTTTAAAGTAGTCATTTTTTTAAGATAGAACATTAATACCTAACCCAGTGTAAGCTTCTTAGAAGTGATACAATTGGTGCGGTTCTAACATGCATAATCTACATAATCAAAACTTCACATAACACAAAAGAGAATGCTATAAGTAACCTTCAGAACAGAATTTTTATTTAAAGGCACCACTATGCCTCAAACCAGTTATATATTTCCAGTATATTCAAACATTCAAAACAAATAACACAAAATCATTCCTAAATGAACTGGTAAAAAATAGGCCTTCAAAGTCAATATATAGTTTCACTAACACTGGAATAAAAATCAAAGACTTTCAGTTTACAGTGACATAAACTGGGTTTAACTCATTAATTTCTACAATCTTATGAACATAAAAACACAATTCTTAAAGAAATATCCATGCTTTGGGTATCACTAAACAAATCAAAGAAAAAAGACTTTCAAAATCTACAATTCAACATGCCTGAAATAATGTGGAATTCTAGTATTAACAGGGTTTTAAAATGTGAACTATTAATGGTTTTCAAGAGTCCAAGTGGCACTTACTTTATTAGATGCAGATGAAGGCACCGTCCAACATGGAAAAAGAAAAGACAATACAACAGGGGTCCCCAAACTTTTTCCTGTGAGGGCCACATAACTTTTCCCTTTGCTGGTGGTTGGCCGGAGTCAGTTTGTAACAGAAAAAGTGTTACGATTGCAGGAGTGCCTAAATGTAAAAATTTAGTTTTCCAGAAAGCACAATCAAATGACCGTCTCTGGGTTCTTCACAGAAAAAAATCCATGAAATAACCATTTACTAAATAAATACTGTATTTTCCGGACTATAAGCCGCATCGGACTATAAACCACAGATATCTCTACGGCTCCAGGTTTCCCAAAGTGATACAGCAGCAGCAGAGGGGGGAGGACACCCAAACTTTGAGTCATAACAGGTCAATTGAATATCACATTCATTACGGTTGAAAAAGAAAAGTTGCCAAGTTTAGATTTAACTGAACTGATTACGGTAGTTTCCGAACGGTAATTGTAACAGTAAAATGCTGATCCTTTGTGTCTGCTACTAGCATGTGGGTGCTTCCTTCTTCTTCTTCTTCAGATTTCAAAGGCAGCTTGCATCCATTATTGTTGCACTACTGCCATCTACTGGATCCTAATATCTATACCTCAAATTCTCATAATGATCCCAGTATTATTTAAAAAAAAGAAAAATCTTTTTCCCCTCAATGCTATTTAACTGATCAACATTCTCAAATTTCAATTCCCTATTAAAACCTAATTCCGTTTTAATGGGCGCGTTCTATTATTTCCAATTTTGACTTCCAACGATTCACTTCCTGCTAAAGAGCCCCCTGGTGGTTGAAGAAAAATCCACATATAAGCCACATGGTTCAAAGCTTAGGAAAATGTAGCAGCTTATAGTCCGGAAAATACGATACATGAAAAAAAATCTAAATGCTCTCTGGTATTGTTCAGGGGGCCGGACCAAATGTGGAGGCGGGGCGGATCCGGCCCGCGGGCCGTAGCATGGGGACCACTGCAATACAATTTAGATCCTAATTGATATGGAAACATAAATATTTCAAATACAAGGACAACTAACTTGAATGAGATGCCACTCAAAGTCCATCAGGTTTTTGATGAAAGTGGAAACCTGAACATTGACTGTCACTTTTTCTTTTGAATGGTCTTTCCTGTCTTTTTGGATACCATCTTTCCAGGACCGGCTTTTGTGCCCCTTTCTGGGTTAATCCCAATGAAGTGGCTAAAAAACAAAATCAAAAATGGAAAAATTCCTGAGAATATAAGTAGTGTGGCATTCTGAATATAGCTGGTACAATATAAATAAAGCTGTTTTTAATTACGTAAACAGAAAACATCACCACCTTTGTCAAATGTTAATCATAACTTGCTTTAAAACTTTAAAACCATGTCATTGTAAAACAATTATAGGAATGGTTTTATCATTGAATGAACCAAAGTCTTGGCTGCCTCATGTTGAAATTGGAAATTGAAGATGTAACACAGGACAGTGTTCCAGACCGGACAACTCTGTCCTGTCTGGAATGTTGACTGGACTCTCTCAAAGACAATATGGCCTTCAATGCTGACCATACAGAAAACTGCTTGCCACAGGGACTGTAATAAACCAAGTCCTTAATTGGAAGACCATAAAACAAATCCTCTTATTGATACAGTAAGCATTTACATGATCATCATAATAGTGTCCACTCTGCCAGGTAAAGTAAAAGCAAGGATCTTAAACTCCTCAATTGTCGTGCAAGTCACATCGATGTTGAAAACTGTAGGCTGGATTAATTTACAGAAGTTGTTTGCACTGAAGGTGAAGTGTGCTTTGAAAGTTAATCAAAAGCTACCTTGGATGATCTTGTGATCACTGATGGTGAAGTGTCTTTGGTGCTGCTCTTGTTTTTATCAACATGCAGGAGGAAGGGCTGTCTTGGTTCCACTGCAATGAGGAAGGCTTCAACACTGGCTTGCATCTTTGACATAATAAGACGACGAATAATAAAAATTATTAAATATATTTAGCAGCACACCTACATTCAGATAGCAAACAAAGCCAATGAGAACGTGTTTCTACAAAGAAGTAGGATCATTAGAATAATCACAGACCTGCACATATCTGAAAATATAGTCCACAGTTTGACATGAGCTGTTTTGGATTTGTTGCCTTTGGATGTAGGACGAAGCACATGAACCAACAGAAGAATGCCTGGTTTTCCCAGCCTGGAGGAACAACAGGATAAATAGCAGACACATTAGGATAATAAAGATTTTAAAGAGAAGTGTGAGCAAAATTAACCAGACCCACCTGTGTGTATGTGTCACCATCATAGTCATTCAAAATACTTTGTCCACCCGGTTTACCCTGGACAGCATTTTTCATCACCTACAACATAAAGCATAAAAATGTCAGAAATAATTACCATGAACACAACTCGGACATTAGGCATAATAGAAATTAGTCAGCTTATAGAAACATTCTGGACAGCATTTCTTCTGCCAACCTGTCAGAAGAAATGTGTTGAAATCATAACAGGCTTCATTCACCAACATGACATACTAATGAAGAAAAAAAGAGGCAGCCAATATGTCATTGTTTATTATCATTATTTATAGAGACAAAAACATTTTGGCTTAGCTTTGATCGCATAGATCAAACCACCAGTCCAGCACAGCCACTCTCCCCATTATGCCGTCTATAGCTGAAAACTTCAAGAAAACGACTCCGCAGCTAAATAATGTTAACTCAAACGGCCTTTCTGACAGTTTTAATGTTCGTTTAACCACCGACACCCCGTGCTACACCCGCTTGGCTAGCTTTAGCTGCTAACAAAATAATAAACCAAGGGTGCTCACGTCCAGTCCTCGAGAGCTACCGTCCTGTAACTTTTCGATGCATCTTTACTCCAACAGACCAGGATCAGCTCTGAACAGACCTGCTAACCAGCTATTCATTCATACATTGTGGTATAATGTCCACCAGGGAGTTACAAACATTGAGACAATACATTACCATTACATTACATAAATACAAAGAGAGAACATAAAGAGCATGTTTTAATAGCTTTGGGGAACTTACCTTGTTATGATAAGCTCCAGACAAGACGCCATGCTGCTGCCTCCAGGACAAACACGTGACGTCACAGATACGTTGCGATTGTGGGAGCAACTCTTTAGCAAACACCATCTCTTTAGGAAAACTGACAAACCTATCTTTGAATTTGACTAAACAAGTGTTTAACATTTCATTTTTAACATACAACACCAACACTGGTATTATAACATTTTTGATTATGCTCTAGATTTTGATTTATTCCCTAAAAGATTTATTATGGAAAGTACTTTTTACTTTCCGTTTAATATTGTCTTTAAATGCTGGTTCTCTAAAATGCAAATACAAATGTCTTGCCTAGGAAAAAAACTGTATTTTACCATTATTTTGCAGTAGTTTACTGCCTGTCGTCAGTCTTGATTGTGACAACAGAAGAAGACATCAAATTGACAATATCCTACCGTATTTTGGAATAACAGTATGTTACTGCTGGAATTCCGCTGTAAATTTACAGCCTTTTCTAAGAGTGCAGTTGTTACGACTGCCGCGCTCCTCCAGAACGCCGCTCTCCTTATTGGTGCGGGAGGGTAACGTCTTCCTGTTTAGAATGGATTAACAACATTGAAAACTCTTTAGTTTTCTCTGGTCTGTAATGGAGACTTGAATTAAAGGCAGTGGCGCAACTACACATTATTCAGGTGGATGCGAAAACATAGATCGGCGCCCCCCACCACCCAACCCCCCCCGGGCAGGATCGTCAGGGTGAAGGAGCGACGCTCTCCCCCCCCCCCCCCCCCGAGGCGACGATACGTGGAGGGGAAAACTCGCTACATTTACCTCGTTATGTGCGCGGGGGGAAGGAGCGTTACACGCGCCCAAGTGTATGGGAAAACAATCATCGTCGCGCCGCCCCCTCCAGACGGGGTTTTGGCGCCCCCTCTGGTGCTGCGCCCCTATGCGTTGCATACCCTGCATACCCACTTTTGCGCCACTGATTAAAGGCGCCATTTCAACCAAAGATTTGCAATGCGCAGACTCTCCAAAGCGTTTGGTCCATAACTCGTCAACTCGCTGTCAGCTCCGGTCAGAAAGACACATTTAGTTCAGAGTCCATCAGATGAGATTCAGAAAGGATTTTTTTTTATTGATTGACTTTAGTTTCACCTGCGATGAACTCTTTGCGTAAAGTCTATAATGTCTTCCCGTGTGCTTCAGTCAGTCAGCGGTGTTAATTATAACTTGTCAAAATAACCGACGGGCTTTAAATTTTCCCGTGGTTTAAAAAACAAACAAAAAAACTGTCAAATACAGAAAATATTGTGTAAAGGCGACCTCTGAGTGCAACCCACATATTCACTTCTGTTGGTCAGCTCATAAATACATTTTCATTACAAATGTGGCACCATTCATGAGAAAATGCACAGGATGACGAGCAGTATCGACAAGAAGCAATGGTGTTTTTTTTGGTTTTTTTTAAAAAGACCAACTGCAAATTTTCTTATTAGTTGTGACAAGCATATAAATTTTATAAAGGATTTATATTGGAGAACTGCAGAAAAATAGTCTGGTGACTGGAAACTGTCAATTTCAGCTTCAAGGAGGCCAGAACACAGACCAGCAAAGTCCCAAACAACCAAATTAGTCTTTCTGGCCAATTAATGTGCTATATTAATATCGACCAGGATGTGTTGGCAACAGCACTCTTCAGGGAGGATGTGGTTACTGGTTTAAGAATAAGTCATTTCAATATCACTGAAGTGTTAAAAACCAATAACTTGTTTATATACTTTATGATTCTATGATGTCAGTGCTTGAAAACCAAACAAATTCCTTGATGGAGCAAATTATCTTGGCCAAGACATTGTTTTTAAAAATGTTTAAAAATGAAAAAAAAATGACAGGAAGGCTGGAAACTGCACACTGTAAAAAAAAAAAAAAAAACTAAAAAAACGGGTAAATGTACAGTAGAAATTTGAAGGAATTTTTCCATTGTTAGTTTTACAGGTATTTGTACTGTATTTAACATTGTACGCATTGCATCATGGGAACAAGAACCTTCGCGAACCGCAAAAACTGGTCAGACGACATTTCAAGGTCGCTAACCGGACCCTGGAACATATATCTTTTGGACTTCGGTTGGATTAAGAGATGGAGTTACCTCTCTGCCACCTCCCTGGTAAAGTAAAATAAATAAGAACTAGAGATGTGCCGATCAGGTTTTTTCCTGCCGATACCTATACCGATCACATAATTATTATTTATTTTTTATCATAAACACTACCGGTTACATTATGTGGAAAAAGGAACCATGAATTCACCTTAATTTAGACAAAACCTGTTTTTAATAACTTTTTCCAAGAAGAAAACTAAACAAAACAGGCATTCTGCAAATTGTACTGCTATCAATAATACTATCTTTAACAGACTGAAAACATATGAAGGCTAAATAATGCAAAGAGCCAAAATAAAACCTCTCAACATTGCCAAAAAAATTCAAGTATAAAACTTATAAAACAAATACAGGTTCCATTACAATAAACAATACAGAGTTACTGAATGAAAACTTCCTGATAGCATGACGGCTAGCTGATTACTGTTGGTTCTGAGTGGCTGTTTCTGACTGAGTGGAGTAATTATGCAGACCAGGGAGGAGATCAATAATTTTTTTAGAAATTATCTGTCTCATGTTAGGACAACAAAAGTTTTAATACGTATGTAAAATGTATTTTTTTAGGTTAGATGCTGCAGCTTTAAGCAGAGGTTCAGTGTGAGAGTCACTACCAGGTGGAGCAGAAGCGGCGCTCTGTCTATGAAATATTACTACCTGTAGCGCATAGCAGAGGTTCAACAGCGAGAGCAGAACCAGCGTCTTACATCGCAGCTCCAAGACTTAAATAATTTTGCGGGTTATTTGTTTAGCTTTCTGACCGTCATGCTAATCCGGGTGAGTGTTTGTAGCTGTGCTGCTTTACCTGCTATCTGATCCTCCATATGTCTTTTTTACTGCAGTGAACCTCGATGTAGCCAAACTCCGTCAAGTATGGCATTGTTTTTATGTCGTATTAGCTTCGTTGTGTTGATGCATTTTGACATGCTCGGTGAATGGAGAAGTTTGCGTGTTCCGCCGCAACACTCAAACTTCCCCATTCACTCAGTGCGTTTCCACATTCCTTAGGATTTGTTGCTGCGCGTTTGCGCAGTGTGAAGGAAAGAGGAGACCAGCTGCACAGGCAGGCTGCGAAATGAGATGCAGGTGATCGGTATCGGCAACAAGAGCCAATGATCACCGATCATGCACTTTTTCACAAAAATCGGCCGATTATGATCGGTGACCGATCGATCAGCACACCTCTAATAAGAGCACATTCTTTTCTGTGAATAATGTTTTGAAATATTTGTAGTTGACTTCGTTTGACTTCGTGCGACTCCTGGCACAGTCTATAATTGCAAACTATTTTGCAGTCTTTTTTTTTTTTTTTACGAAAAAAGCATATATTTTTTTTACAAATACTGTGTTTGCTTGTGTATTATAAAAGTAAAACGCGGTGATTGCTGTATTACTATATATGTATTTTACCAAATTCAAAGTACCGGCCATTTTTTCAAGTCAAACTTAACTGGTCGTGTGAAAGCTAACCGTTCATGGCGCCATGCTACTTATGTCTCAATCCTGCTTTTTAAAAATATCAAGCTGCAGTTGTCTTATTTGCTAAACATGATTTGATGTCCCGGTTGTTAACATAAAAGCAGGTGGCCATTTAACTTCGGTAAATATATTTTCCATGTCAAGTTTGGGGTTTTAGAATATGGGAAATGTCGCCTGGAGTGGGGAGTAGTTGGAAGTGGTGGGGAGTATGGTGGGGTCGAACGACGAACGAACGTAAACTTGGGGGGAGCGGGAGCAGCCATTAGTCCCCAGTGGACAGACAAACGAACGTAATGTGGGGGCGTTAGACCAGGGGACGACGGTAAGACTGACGTGGGGACGGCTTGTGTTTCAGTCGGCGTTAAATTTGTTGCATGTTCGTTGCTCTAATCAGGCATGTTGAGATTAGGTTGTTGAGGAATATAATTATGTTAATAGTTAAAAGTTGTGTTAATTCACATTAAGATATATTTTACTGAAAAGGAATGTGTTATGTTGTGCTGGTTCAACACCAAATAAGGTGTTGTACAAGACATTCCTGGCAGGCAAGGGACTCAGCCAGAGTCTCTGTTTGGACAGATAAGAACTAACAATCTGACTAATGGTCCTCTGAGGGAGCAGATTTAACTTCCACGAGGTCGGCCCAGAATTCTCGGAACTTCCAACACACACTCAATGTAAAACAGAGCCAGAACCGTCTGACGCCATTGGTCAGACGGTTTCCAAAACACAACAGCAGACTGAAAACGGTATAAATGCTCGAAGCCAGAAGCAGAAGACAAGACATTTTGGATCCTGAGACGATGAAATGAGATGATGAAAATGTAATATGTGATTCCGCAGATGTGCATTAAATGTCTTCCTGGTTGTCAGTGAGCCGGAGAGAATGGAGTTTTGTGTATCGTCTCTTAATTCATGAGTTTAGCACCTTTGAATTCCTCCATAAGGTTAGGTTGATAAATTGATACAGTAGGTCAGAAGCTTCTTGCCTCATATAAATTGTAAGTCAGTGGATTGTACATACAGCTAGTTAATTTTCCTATTTCTAAAATAGGAACAAACATCACTGAGAGTAAATAAAAGTGACGTTTGCAAAAAAAGTTTAAAATTCTTCCAATTGGGAGTTTTTACTGAAATGCCTGCTTGCAAACTCATTGTCGGTTATTGTAGCTTAGCTTAAAAACTATATAAATAGTACTGTTCTAAATTTGTTGTAAGAACAAATGATTTCATTTTTTTGTTAAAAAAAACTAATTTAATTATTGGAAGACGTGCCTGTTTTGATGTTTCTATTTCTTTCTCCTTATATAGTTTTGTTTTCTCTCCTCAACAGCTGCATCCAGACACTCCTGAACTTTTCCTGGAAAGCAACTAGACATCTTTATAATAGGTGTGTACATTTGTTTTTGTTTTACTCAACCTGTTAAACCTTTAGTTTAAATTAAGAAATATGTGGCGTTTTCTACAACATAGGCATAATGTTTTATGTGTCTTTCTAATGATGTCTAATGCAGCACTGTGTAACTTATATTTTTTTTACATATTTGTTGAAGCTGTCACTGTGTCGTGATATTGCATGAGAGATAAGCTATGAAAAAAATGTAGCTCTTCTGTTAGCCAGTGCTAACTGGATTCAAACAGTCGGGGCCATGAGGCAGGTCTTAGCGTGTCAATCACAAACTCTTGTGGTGCTGCTCATCCCACTTCTCACCGATCTCTTGCATTTGGCTACGCTGCAGCTCTCATGAATGTTAAGGCTAGTTAGCATGAACAAGCATGGACACCGATGACAGTGGATAAACGTAATGGTAAGTTGACTGACAGCATGAAGAGGTTGATTGACAGTGCTAAGACTTTCCTCCTGTCTCTGATTGGTTGGTTTTGGTTGGGAGTGATGGATTTCTTCAGATGGAAATAGTAGATCAGGGGGAGTGGAGGAGTTTATTTTCACAAATTATACATCTCAACATAAAATCATGATACGGTGACTTTATTTTAACAAATATGCAAAAATCAGTGTATGTTTTTATTTTCAAAAGAAAATATTTGTGTATTGTGTATGTTAGGGGTGCACAATACATCTTCCCCAAATCCTTAATTTTGAAGATTGGTAATCCGCCAATACATGTGAAAGTGATTTCGTTCACTGATCTTATCTACCTCTGCTAAGATCTAAAAATCAACCGCTTTCCTCTAGAGACGTTTGACTGATAGACCGACCCACCAGGTCATGTCTCCATGTTTGCAGTTATTAGTAGTCACCCCACTGTTGCCAACCCACTGACATTTTCTGCATTTAGCAATATTCAGACAAGACGATCAGTATCGGCCAAAATCAGAATTGACAAGTCAGATTTTTAAAGATTGGCCAGAAATCTGCAATTGACGTGTAGATTTTTTTTATCTGTCAGAATTCATCAAAATTACTCAATGTTGTTGTTTGTGAAAGAGGTATTAGCAATTGGTGAGATGCTGATGAGCAAGGTGATGTGCTGCTGTAATGTAATTTAGAAGCATTTTGTGAAAAGTATGTTTATAACATGAAGTGTTTCTGTGTTAAACTTGAGTATCCATTCTCTAAACAAAGTCGACTGACACGATGCAGACGAAGGTGAAGAAGCAACTTTGCATTCCACCCAGATAGTTCAAGTCCCTTAATGAACTGGGGAATGACTTGGAATCCATGGAAAATTTGAGCCTTTTGAAGTTTAAACGTGATTGGTCATCTCATCAAACTTAGTGCTCCAAGAACCTTTGCAAAGCACAAGAACTGGTCAGAGAACATTTCAAGCTCTTGGTAACTGGACCTAAGAGTTGGATTAACCTTTTTTTTTTGCAGAACATAAACATAAAATGGACTGTTTTGTTTTATGTTCACAGCGACTCTAGTAATGAGAGCACACACTCATGAATCCAGTGTCTTCCACTGTCGTTGGCATTAGGCTGTTTATGTAGCATTTGATTTTTAACTAAATATTTATACCTGTATTTCATTTATTTTTCGGCATTTATTTTGAAGTATGTTGGTCCTGTTTACAACTATGATTTTCATGTTCCAAAGCAATTTTTTGTATGTTCCATCTTATAGTAATTAGCAAAATTGTTTGACCACAAAGACTAGAGTCAAGACTGCTTTACTTTTAATTTATACGTTGAAATGTGTCTAGTAAAATGCAATAAATTAGTTGTGATGTACAGAAGATAAACATTAACAAGCTCAAGAATATGTTTAACTCTTAATATATAATAGCGAAAGTTAGTTATAAAGACTAGATGACGTCAATTTATGGTCTTAAATTGCAAAATAAAATCTGCAACTTGTTTGTCGAATGGTTTCATTTTTACAGCACTTTGCATGAACTACTTTCAAACTAAGTGTTTTGTGTTCTAAACTACATTTCCTGTAGACTTGGAATTCCTTTTTGTTTCAAAATTATGCTAAGAATATATTAAATACATTAACTTTAATATATTTTACACTATAATTAATATATGGTATAGAATACAGACTTCAATGGTTTGGAAGACAAAAGTATTTGGAAATGTCCAAGGTTTTAGAAAAAAGTTTGTGAATAATTCACAAAAGACAGAGTAAAAAGACAGAGAATTTTAGATTTGGGTTAACAAAATGTTGGTATATTTGACATAATCTGTTAAATTATGGAAAATATTTTGATGGAAATTCTGGAAGAAGAAAAAAAGCTGAAAATGTCCTGGTAATTTTCTGCCAGTACATTTTCTGTTTTTTTACTGAATTTCCAGCTGATTTTTTTCCGTAATTTAACAGTTTTTTGTGTTTAAAATTTTACATATAAAAGCTGTTAAATTACGGGAAAAAAATATGTTAATATGCTGTTCTTTACGGAATTTTTTTTTACTGTGCAGAGTTGCTCTACTTTATCCTTTTGAACTTGTAACCCTTCACTGTTATGAAACATGGTAACTATGGCAATAGCAGCACCCTTTTACAAATTTTGCAGTTAATGTACATGTCTATGTTGACCAGGAAACACGAATGCTTTGTAATGCTAGCTGCACTAATCTTGGTAATCATGCTATGTGCCAATAGGATGCTGAGTAAAACATTAAGACGTCAACTTTGTAATTACTGAGAAATTATTAAAACACTTTTACAGTGAATGGGCTTTCACATATTGGTCTTTTTTTTATTAATCACGATGATTAACTTGAAGTAGGAGAAAAAGTGTCAATTTCAAACACGAGCAGGATGCTTTATGCCACAGGCTTGAGTAACGTGTCCTTACTTCCATGA
This sequence comes from Poecilia reticulata, assembly GCF_904066995.2. NCBI lineage: Eukaryota > Metazoa > Chordata > Actinopteri > Cyprinodontiformes > Poeciliidae > Poecilia > Poecilia reticulata. The sequence continues at coordinate 116,871 of NC_088830.1, read as the reverse complement.
ACACAGCCAGGGAGTTTTCTCACTGATTATGCAAAGCAGCAATGCTGTGTAAACATGCAGCTGGATTCTGAGCATGCCCAGTGATGCTGACCTGACACAAAGCTCACAGAAGATTCCAATTTATCTGAGGTGTTTTCCAGAACTGCAATGACTCACAGGGACATTTTTGCATTTTGAAGTGTAAAGTTTTTAAATAGTAACTGAAAAATAGGTTTTATTCATAATTTGGTAAAGTTATTTCATCACATAGCTGTGAAGCCATGTCTGAGTATCCAGGCAAAAAAGTAGGATAAAATGAAGCAGCTCTTATAGTTAAATATTCAACATTCATTATGCTATGGCCATCCAGATTTGTCAAGGAGCAGGCTGAATGGCAAATGAAATCTTCCCTCGTTTTCCACAGTCTGCTGCTGCCATTCAGCCAATCAGAATGTCAGATCTGTCCTCCTCCACCCGATTCTTCCCTTCACTCCTGTCTTCTCCTGCGACTCTGCTCTATTTCCGGTCTCTCACTCTTTTCCCAGGGTCACACTTTAATTAGCACTGGAGGTCTTATGAGTTTCCCCATCTCCTCAGACATGCCTGCATACACCCACACACAGCCGAGCATGCACACTGGTGTTGAGATCCCATATGCCAGGTGCTGTAAGTTTTGATTGGAGGATAAATTTGTTGACTTTTCCACACACAGTAATTAGCACGTCAGTCAGACAGGAGTCACATTCGGTCTAAATGAGCCATGCACCGAGTCGTGCATGTTAACACAAACATGCTAGCAGTCTAATGGCTCACCTGCTCGTGGTACTCTATGCCCATTGACAGCGTGTTAATGAGGATGGCAATCATGATTCCCCTGCTGAAGTATCTGCTGCAGACAATAAGTTCTAACTTGTTTCGGAATCTCAGCCAAAGGCATTTCCAGATGCTTATCTTTGGCTCAGATCGCTGTGGACTGCTACACTGGCATGGACTGTCATTGTGATAGAGGTTGTCGATGTGGCATGAGTTTCCATGGAGAGGGTCTTCCGACTGCTCCTCTGGATGTTCACCGAGTTGGTTGTAGTAGACGCAGTAAGGACATACCAAGGAATCTCCAGAGGCTTCACCAGGCAGAGGGAGAGATGGATAACCAGCAGACACACCTGTGCACACACCAGAGAGGACGGGATGTAAGACTTGTACAGTAACACTCAAAACTCATGAGTCAGGCCCATTTCCTTCTGTGAATGGGGAAATAGGTGTTCGATCCTCTGCTAATTTATTAAGTTTACTCACAAAAAAATGCACAGTTGATTATCTGTAAAGTTGATGATACTTTTATTATAATGCAGAAACATGGGATATTAAAAAATCAGCTTATAAAACAATATCCCAAAACATAGAAAATCTCAGGGAGCACTGTTCAGCTAATCATATGAAAATGCAGACTGGCACAACAACATGATCAATTTTATTTGTTTCTATTCTTTTGTTAGATATTTAAAATGTCCAAAATAAATACTGTTCCACTGTTAAATGCTCATTAGAATGGAAAGTTAACTGATCTGTGAGGATGTGTTCTTGCATTATTTTGCCAAGACCTTTATATTACTGGAAAATGGTCTCTGAACAACATTATTGTTCATCACAATGACTTCTGAGACTATTTGTCATCCAGCAAAATTTGTCATCGTGACAGGCCCAGTTGTGTCAGTTCATCCTAGTTCTTTTCATCTCATCCCCAAACATTGCAAATCCAAAAAAAATCCAAAGTGAAGTTTGGGCAGTTTGCACAGAGGGAGAGGTGTTTTATTAGAAAAGGGTTGTGTGCATGTGTGTGTCTGTGTGTGCATGCGCATCAATGCTTCTGTGTGTGAGTGTGTATACATGTGCGTTCTTGGGTGGGCTAAGATTTTAGTAGAATTCATTAAGAAACCGCTCGGAAGGAATTCTCTGATGACATAACAACAAACACATATCTGGTATAAAGGGCTCCACTTGTCATTGCAGTTTTAACAAATTCATGTTTCACTGAAGGAAGATATAGAGAAATCAATATGCTCATTCAGTGGTCTGTGTCTACAGATAATGTTGACTTCTTCCAGCAGGAGGACTTGTAGAAATCTTGCTGAGAAGAGCCCTATCTTGAGATGCATCAGCAGTACATTACACGATCTACTGAGTAATTTCTGCTCTGTTTCATGAATATGGAAAGTGCCCCAGAAACATTTATTATTTATTGCTGAACTAGATAAAAAATGTATGTGCATTTTCTTTGTTACCTAACCTACCTTGTATTGTCTGTTACAACAGCTAGTACTACTTTGCCCTGTAAAACATGTAAAGTTGTTGGGATGTGGGGTGTTTTGGATTTTTGGTGTTCTTTAGGTTTTTCTATTTAGTTGCTGTGATGGCCAAATCCATGGCCACACTCTGAAGTTGGTAACTCTTTTATTCACAATTAATTTTTTTATTCAAACACACTTTAGTTTCAGTAAAACATTTATTAGTTGATTTGGATACATTTGTTCTTTATGTTGGCGCGCACATTTAGTTAGCGTGTGTATTTGTATCAACTTAAGTTTAATTTGTTTGCTTGAGACTGACCTTTTGTTTGTGTTTTGCCGGTACTTACCTGCCTTGGAGTGGTCAGACAAAAGATGGGCTCAGCAATCAGCAGGCTAAATGCTGATTGGACTACACCACTAGTTCCTGCTGGCAGGGGAAATTTGTAATTTCTTTGTTTAGATAAGGTTTGTATTTAAGTAAATATTAGTATTTAAACTTTAATATTTTTGATTTTCATTTTGTGAGTCTTTAGTTTAGCCAAACTTAGCTGTACTGTTATTTGTTTTTGTGTTTGTAATTGTATTATGTTTAGTAACTCCTATTGTGTCTTAATTGGTTTGATCAGCCGGTATATAAACCTCTGTGTATCATTTCTTTGTTAGGTCAGTTATGTTTGTTTGTGCAGCCAGTTTGTTTACATTTTTGCCTGAGTTCAGTTTTGTTTCTTTGACTTCTTTTATGAGCTCAGTTTATCTTTTTGTAATTTATAATCTTTGGGTTACAATAAAAAGCCCTATTTTTCTAATTAATATCCTGTGACTCCTCCTGTTTTTAACTTGGTCCATCACAGTTGCCTTGTTTTCCACTTTTGTTCTTAATGATTCTAGTTATGGTTTTTCTCATTTTGGTAACACTTTATTTGACACGGTGTGAATAAGACTGACATGACACTGTCATAAACATGACATAACACCTGTCATGAACATGAGTAAGTCTTTATGAATATTTATGACTGTTGTCATAAAGTGTCATTCTGTAAATAATGACATTTTTAATACAAAGTTGACATTATTCAAAATGTCTTCGTTATGACAACTTGACATTGACCAAGAAATTGTGATCTGTCATTTTGTATAAAAGTATTACCGATTAAACTTTAAAAACTATGTAGCTTTTTCTCGTAATATTATATTGCTCTGCCATTTTGTCTAGTCTTAAATTTCTAATTGATCTAATTGATCTGAAGTTTTACAGCAAGATGTCTAGTAAGAACTTAGCATTTGAAACAACAGTGCAATACATAGGCCTGTCGCGATAAACGATAAATTGATTAATCGCACAATAAATGAAACCTATCGACCTCATTTTAATTATCGGCTTTATCGTCTCTTTCTGCCTTTTTTCTTTATGTTGATGATACTGAATGAAAAAAAGCTCAACTTCAGTGCTCTGCACTGACCCTCCCTTCCTCATTTCCTTAGAGTAATGTCCAGCGCACACGACAGGATTTGCTACAATAGAAACTCCCTTTCACAGCAAAACAAGAAAAGTTCTTTTAAATCAACAATAACCATCTAAAGTAACAAAAGTAAAACAAAGAAATGAAATTGAAACAAATCAAAAACTGAAACAGTAGCAGGCCAACCTTCTCTAAAGTGAAACCAGTAAACGGCGCTCGACGTCACTAAGTGCGTTTCCTCTGTACGCGTCATCAGCCTGCATCTGATCTCCTCAGTGATCTACCCGCTTTTAAATGTAAACCCGATTTCCTGTCTCCCTAACAAGCCAGCTGCGCTCCGCCACAGCGTCTTCCATATATGGGCAAGAGGAAGAGGGCGCAGCAGCACATTCGGGCGGGACAATATGCCCCGCTACATATGTAAACATAAATAAATGATTAATACTGAATAATATACATTAGGTTATACATGATTATGCACACGTTTTCCAGCCCACGAGTTCTGGCTTCAGAGAGATTCAGCAGCTGAGATTGGGTCCAAAATTTGATACGAGATTCATCCGTGCTGCAGTGAATCTGTCTGTCCTTAAAGACATTTCTTCTTCATCACGTCGTAGGAAACCTTCAAAACAAAAACGGGAGATTTTCGAGTTATCTTACGTTGACAGAGTTAAATAATTAAATAGACATTACCATCTGTGTAAACTATCCTGGTGAATGTTATGATTTTTATAATGGTTCATTTCTATAGTAGGCTCTTGTATCAGATAATCTAAATGTTGGAGAATGACTGAAACATTTGAAAATTTACGGAATCTCTGTTAGCTTTCAGAGCGGGGGCTGAACACCATTAGCTGGTGTTTCGCCAGTGGACATAAATACAGTATAGTAATATTCTAATCACAAAAAATGCACAGTAATATGTCCATCTTACTTGCGAACAGTCTGTCGAGTCAGTAGTCCGTCGATCCGATCAACAATATTCCGCAGTGCTGAGACATCTGCTGCTGTTTTGGTTGAGCAAAGCAGGAGGGACGACCGCTCCAAGAGCGCATTAGTGCCGGAGCAGCCAATCGGGGGAGGGGGGTCTACTCAGGGTGAAAGTAAGGGGGTACGGCAGGGTACTGCAGGGTACTTCAGGGTACGGCAGGGTACTGCAGGGTACGGCAGGGTACTGCAGGGTATGGCAGGGTACGGCAGGGTACTGCAGGGTACGGCAGGGTACTGCAGGGTATGGCAGGGTACTGCAGGGTACGGCAGGGTACTGCAGGGTATGGCAGGGTACTGCAGGGTACGGCAGGGTACTGCAGGGTATGGCAGGGTACGGCAGGGTACTGCAGGGTATGGCAGGGTACTGCAGGGTACTGCAGGGTATGGCAGGGTACTGCAGGGTATTGCAGGGTACGGCAGGGTACTGCAGGGTATGGCAGGGTACTGCAGGGTACGGCAGGGTACTGCAGGGTATGGCAGGGTACTGCAGGGTACGGCAGGGTACTGCAGGGTATGGCAGGGTACGGCAGGGTACTGCAGGGTATGGCAGGGTACTGCAGGGTACTGCAGGGTATGGCAGGGTACTGTAGGGTATGGCAGGATACGGCAGGGTACTGCAGGGTACGGCAGGGTACTGCAGGGTACGGCAGGGTACTGCAGGGTACGGCAGGGTACTGCAGGGTACGGCAGGGTACTGCAGGGTACGGCAGGGTACTGCAGGGTACTGCAGGGTACTGCAGGGTACGGCAGGGTACTGCAGGGTATGGCAGGGTACGGCAGGGTACTGCAGGGTATGGCAGGGTACTGCAGGGTACTGCAGGGTACTGCAGGGTACGGCAGGGTACGGCAGGGTACTGCAGGGTACGGCAGGGTACTGCAGGGTACGGCAGGGTACGGCAGGGTACGGCAGGGTACGGCAGGGTACTGCAGGGTACGGCGTACTCCTAAAAGATTTAGCGGGGGTAAAAAAAATCAACGGGTTCGCTGTGCAGCAGTGAGTTCACCCACTAATCAGCCGTGACTGATTAGTTTTTCAAGAACAATCTAAAACAGACTTAATCAGTTAATAAATAACTTTTTTTCCCATTTCATATTGTTTCTGAACTCTTAATGTTTTTCTAGAGCAGCGGAGCAACACGTCGATCATGGAAGGTTTTGAGTTGATCTCAGCATAAGGTGACAAACTGAACGCAGCCAGGATGCTGAGACCAGCTGAGACGTCCTCCTCTGATTGGCTTAAAATGTTCGTAACTTTATTAAACAACAACAAAAAACGTGTTCAAATTAATGACCCAACAACAATAATAATCTCAGTGATTATTGTTACAAGGTGTTGCATAATTCTGTGCGTTTCGGTTCCATTACCAAAATAACGAGCAGAGCAGGAGTTTAAAATGAACCAATCACCCACCACTGTGTTCATGAGGCTTATTAGTGATCGCAAAATAAATATCAAGCATGCAAAGCTAATATTGTAACGGACTGAATGTTATGTTTTTAAGTAATCTCAGGTCGCAAGAGGTTGCCATGGCAACGGGTGTGCTTAAATGACAGAGACGGAGAATAAAAAGGTGTGAGTGGTTTAGAGTTGATCACCTGTTCAGGTTGTTTTATCTTTGTTTACCTTTGTCTTGGCCCATCACAGCCACTGTAGTTTCTGAACATTACATAAACGACAAACTTGGACTAATTACCTCGTTCTTTGTGAGTATAAGTCATTTACAACAAACAAACACGGTAAATATGTTTCATTAAGTATTTAACAAACAAATGGCTTCTACCGCGATAATTATGTGAAATTAAATTAATTGTCTAAAATAAAAAAAAAGTCTGGTGCTGTCGGGCTCAGTGTCTGAGAGGCTTTTCCTTTATCAAACACTTTTTTTTGCCTCTTATTTAGTGGAAATATTGATGTTGATGAGATTTTCTCCAAAATAACCTTTTTCAACCTTTACAGCTCCACTGTTGAAAGTGAGGCTCTAACATTCACAAATGACATTGAAATAAAATCCAGTCCAACATCTGGTTTGAGGTGATTCCTCTGGAACCTGTTGGAGGAAAAACATCCCAACTTCAGAAGATGAGCTTTAACCTAACAGAGCTCTGTGGTTCCTCCTGTCGGTATGAGAGTCAGGGTGAGGAGGCGCCTTGTTAGGAAGAGAAGTGGAAGCTGCAGGATCTTCAGAACAAACAGGTCATGATGCTGGGCTACTGATTATCCCTCTGTCTGGACACAGGATCAATAGAACCAGTTTAAAACCTAAATGAATGGTTATATTCCAGACATGGAAAACTGGGATGCACTCCATGACATGATGTTCAGGATTTAGGTCTCATGGCATCTCAAGGTGTCAACATTGCAACCAGTGGGCTGAAGGAGGAAATACAGCTTTATTTTGTAGCAATTCAAAGCTTTTATCGCTTTGCAAAAAAATTAATCGGTACAGAAACTCCAAAGCACACAAAGAAGCAATATATATATATATATATATATATATATATAATTTTTTTTGTCATAGACCCCCAAGAATTTAAAACTACTTTCACCCCTGGGTCTCTACTCTTTTATTATGTCTATGCTTCGAAGGATCAGTTTCTCGGGGCCCTTTAAAGGATGCAGAGCCTAAATTCGGACACAGCTGTTTTTTGTTAGACTCCCCCTAGTGGAGCACTTCCGTTTTCAGCACTTTTTGTTTGCGTCTCTTTTTTTGTTTGCATTTTTTCTCTGTTGCTGCGCGTTTGCACCTGTCGGCCACCGTAATAAAGCACTTTGAACTGCATTGATGCTGAAATGTGCTACACAAATAAACTTGATTGTCTGAAATGGAGCCAACAAGAGGAAAATCTCTGACATCTGGGAATACTTTGAGATTATCGCTCAAAAGTTTATGACTTGAACTTTATTGATTTTCCAACAGAAATATAGCCTAATTACACACTTGGCATATTACAATTTAGCATCAGCTAAACAAAGTTAGTCCTTGTGAATTCTTCAGGCCAACACAGTTAACAGAAATTACTTGAACAAAAAAAAAATAAAATAAAACAAATAAATAAATACAATAATAAATGAATAACAAAAAATACTGTGAAAGTAGAGAAAAAAGGCAAGACACATAGACATCAACTGAACTTAGACATACATAACATAAAATAACACTGCCCTATAACCCTGATACATTCAAATAACTACAGCATTACCGTAAATTCCTCTAAGTCTAATTATGTCCAAGCTGGAAATGCCATTTAACCCATGTATGAAAAGTAGCGGGACCATTTCCTATTGTACTCCTCAACCCTATTTAACAGTCTATAAGATAATCTCTCTAAGGCAGCAAGCTGCCCCAGTGACCTATACCAATGAGTGAGAGAAGGGATAGACGGACCCCTCCATTCCCTCACCAGCAGCTTCCTCCCCAGCATTAGAGCTGTCAGGGCCCACTGCGAGAGAGAGGAAGTCAGGTGAGCCAATAATGATGGATCCCCGAGAATATAAAGCCTGCTGCAGAAGGGTATTTTCTGGCCAACTATTTTTTCTACGACTTTGTGAACTGATGACTAATTCTCTTAGATTTCTGGACAGTCCCATAGCATATGTACCAGTGTGCCATTATCCTTTTGACACTTCCAACAAACCGAGGTTTCTGACAGGCCAACCCTGTATAGTCTGTATGGAGTCCAGTAAACTCTATGTAGAATCTTAAATTGCACTAGTCTTGTTTTTAGTTCCCTTGAACTTTTCTTCCCATTCCTAAGAATTGAAAGCCATTCCTCTTCTGTGAGACTAAGATTTAGATCTGTTTCCCAAGATCTCTTAAGAGACATAATATTAGGATCCAAGGCTGTCGACAACATTCTATAGTAAACTGAAGCGCCATGCCCATGACCAAACACCTTCTTTATATCTGCCAGTGTGTTGCAGGTTACAGGAATAATAGTGGGGGAACCAAACGTTTTAACCAGCAAGTGTCTTGATTGTAAATATCTCCAGAAATCTTGTCTGAGTAACTTAAATTCCCCAACCAATGTTTCAAAGGACTTCAATGAGCCATTCTCATATAAATCGCCTATCTCACATATTCCTTTTTGAAACCAGGACTTCCAAAAAAATGGGGGTTTTGCCTATACAGAGTTTGGGGTTATACCAAATACTAGCGGATTTATTGAGATGTGGGTTAAATTTAAAAATCTGAGATATTTTTTTCATATGGGAGAGAACAGGATGCGACTGATTTTGAGGGGAGAGATTAATTGATAGGCTGCAAGTCATTTTAACCTCTTACACACTAAGGGGTATAAATAAATTTCCGCCTGACAAAAACACACAAAAGTAAATCACTTATAGCCTCACAGCTATTAGATTTAATAAGAAACTTTTGGTACCTCTGTAAAGGTAAGATGTCATAGAATGGTTTTCTGGTGTCAGCACCATTGTAGCTTTGACCCTGCCTGAAATATTAGGGACAAAATACAAAATATTTTGCATTTTTTTTAACCTCGCCAAAATTTTCTTTGAAATAAACATTGAAAACACTACCAAAATAGTATTTGTAACACAAAAAAGTAGTACAGACTTTTAAATCTAAATGTTGTGTAAAAGTATACCAAATTTGGACTCAATCAGATGAATCGTATTTATTTTAGAATGGTATTAGTGAGAAATTTCTTAGGCGGAGAGGCCATTTTGGCACATTTATCCAAAATGTCACCAAACTGTGCCAAATGTGTTTTTTACATCAATACTGGGGGTTTGTTAAAATTAAATCGCTTATTACCATCTAATGACACTTTCTACATATAATACAACCATTGGTCATGACATTTACCCCATTTATATGCAAAATGTACCATTGTGCACAGTGTAATATGTATAATAATGATGACCTGAAAGCTCTTTCTTTGACTCCAAATAGAAAACTTTTATTGAAACAAGATAAAACAGTCAAAAATACTTTTTGAATAATTTAAAAGAGCAAATAAACAATTTTGAAAATCCACCACCACCATCACCACCAAAAAAATGGACATCTTACCTCAAAGAAGATGAAGAATCATGAGAGGTGGGGGGAGGTTCAGCTCCACCTGAGCTTGATGGTTCGGCTTCCACTTGACTATAAATAAAAATAAAGTATTTGAAGAATTAGAGGTTTATTACAAAGTAATGAACCAAAGTAAACATGAAATCCTTACTAGTAAAATAAAACATATTTTAGTAAAACATAAGTAAACAAATAACCACATGGTTTTACTTCCTGCCGTTATTACAAGCATATAATCACTGAAATTAATAAATAAATAGAACCAAAACATCAAATATTTTGTGTGAAATTGTGGGGGGAAACTTACACATCACCGAGATCAAGTCTGTCAGCTGTGTCCGGCTCTTCCTCTTCCTCCTCGTCCGAATCCCACCAGCTATCAGAAGAGCCAGCTCCACTCGTAGCAAATCGAAAAACCGTTGTTGTTCAAAAGCCTTCAAAAGCCTCTAAATCGTCCAGTTTCTGCTGCTATGATCGATTTATCATAAAAAAATCAAAACTGAACTCACGGAACCGAGATAACTCCACGTGCTCAGACTCCCGTATACCACACCTGCTTACGCACGGAGAGCGCATAAATTACGCACACATTTAGATCGGGTTCCGAAAAATACGTCATGATTTTGCATAGCCGACATCTTGTGCCATACTCTGAGAGTCTTTCCACTGTCTCGTGAAGCCACAAAATGGCCGTGATGATCAGCTGATCGGGGGTTTTCCAGGCAGTTGCGTCATCGCCCGAGGACCTTTAAATCTCATCAGCTGTTTTTAAATAGCTCTAAAATCTTAACATTTTGGGCAAAACCTTTATGCGGAATAGTTTTTGAAAGATTAAAGCTTCTTTTAGCGGATAATAAAAAAAAATTTTTTTTAAAAGGCACGTGGAGTCTTTGTTTACAGAGCGAGTCGAGGTCACATGACAGCTGGACCCGCCCTTGGGTCCTCGGGCTTAAGTAAAAAAGATTACAATTAAATAAGATTTAATTGACTCTACTTTTACTAAAGAAGAGCTTGACAAAAACTTTGACAATATTGCATTTACTGATTTTTTTAAAGAATAATCTAAGTGAGTGACAAGGCTGTTACAGTTTCAGCAGCAGATGTCACTAGTGAGTGAAGAATGAAGCATCGAGTAATGAACCTTTGGGCAAAGCAAAGGGCTGGAAAGGTTCATTAGAAGGGCTGGATCACACCTGTAATCAAGTAACTCATCGGTCCAGGTCTTTACAATTCCCTAGTATTTAACCCTTGTATGTAGAAATGGGGTCCAACCGACACCACACGTAAAACTTGTATCATTTGCCACAGTCCTCTACGTTTGCTTCAGCCCCGACATGCACAAGGATTAAGCTCCTCAGTCTCATTCATGATCCTCTGGATCCTTAAGTCAATTCCCATCAACTCTGTGTTTCTCTGTGTTCTCCACTGGTTCGATGTTTTTGTTAGATTTATTAAGCCCTAGCAGCAAAGTGCTGCAAAGGCCTAATTTAATCGGATTTCTTATTTTTCTGAAAAGGTACATTGGAGGCTTTAACATATTTGAAAACTCACCAAACTTCCCCCAAAATTGTTACTAAACATTTTGGATTCTAGTGGAATTGCAAGTGGACGTGGCCAGACTGATCTACAGCACCCCCTAACGTGAGACAGGACAAACTGTAGCTCATACACATCTGAAATTTGGTACATAGGTAGTGGAGAAGCAGGTCCTGCTTGGTCCTTTCTATGGTGGGTACCTACTGTCAGTGTGTGTGTGTTGGAGGATGGACCAAAACGCAGAAGGGATGCGGGAGCAAACAGTTGCAGGTGTGAGTGAAGGGAGCAGGAGGCAGACTGAGGAGATTACTGAAATGGACACGAGGCAGAACTAAATGCGCTTTTCCACTAGCCCCTAACCAGTTCAGTCCCGGTCCATCTCGGCCATTAGCTGATCCGGTGCAACTCAGCCCGGCTGTTCTTAGAGTTTAGTATCTACTTCAGGGGTAGTACTAGTAGAATCGATCAGGGTACGGCACCGAAAATATTTGATTGACAGCTGACCACATTAATTGATTGGCTCGTTATTTATGTCACTGAAAACAACTTTGCATTAAAGCTGAAAAGCCGCTGGACCACAGACATGCAGTTTGCTATCAGAGAGCTGTTAAGTCCAGGGGAACAGTTATGAGTTTAATCGCAATCAGCACCAGGAACACATGCGGTAAGTTTTGCAGCTGAATTATCTTGATTTAGCAGCTCTGCTAGCAGCTTGTGGCTCTTAAGGGCAGTAATAAAGAAGAGAGAAACGGAGAAGCTTGTCAGCTTTCTGACGGACTGCACTTTTCTGCTGACAATGTGAAACACCAGAACTAATTGTAGATTGTGATGTGAATTTTATTTTTCCTTTGGATTAAAAAAAGAAAAGTTAAGGCGTGGCTATTTGTTTATGTAATGACTGCATTACATAAATCCAAAAGGCTGCACATATATAGTTTCAGAAATAAATTATATTAACATGTACTGCAAAACAATAAACTGATCTGAGTCTTTATGTTTGGGCCAGTAATACATTTCTTTAAGACAAAATTAAATATCTTGGTTTATTTGAGTCCAGAACTACAACCTCGAGGTCCTCCTTATTGCTGAAGATCAGCAGAGAATTGAACACAGCTGCCCACAACAGCGAGGAACAGAACATATAAATGGAAAAGCTCACTATGGATACTTTGATTTGTTACAGCTCACTAACCGTACTGATGTGGACTGCGACCGAACCGCTTAGAAACGGGCTTCTGGAAAAGCGCCTTAATAGAATTAAGGAACACCAAAGATGACAAAATCCAAAACCAAATTCAAACAAGACCAGATTCTAACATTCCATTTATTACAGACTAAGGACTCATACTCACATACAATGCAGAGTCATATATAAGAGGAATATATCTGTGCTTCTTTGTGACTAACATCTAGAACAGGGGTGCCCAAAGTGGGTCCTCGAGGGCCAACATCCTGCATGTTTTAGTTCCCTCAGCAAGTCAATGTTCTCCTTAGGCCTTCTAATGAGCTATCATTGGATGCAGGTGCGCTAAACCAGGGTGTTAGTTTGCAACCGAAGAGAAACCAGACTGGAGCCAGCAGTTTTAGAGCTCTCAATATTTTTCTTTTATCTTCAGTTTCACTTCACAGCATAGCATATCAGTCACAACAAGAAGAGGGAGAATCTCCCCCTCATCTGGACCACCTGGCTTTTAAAGGATTGGCTTCCACAAAGATTAGAGGGGTGGAGACATTCACATTTCCAGAAAGAAAGAACAAACATTTGTACTAAACTATATTCCTAAAAAAATGTCTACAGTTACAATTAACTCAAACAAAACTAGAAACACAAACAATCTGGGCCCTAACAAAATCCATCTCTCCTCCCTCTCAGACAATAGATTTTTCCCAATGAGGCTGATTGAAAACACCAGGTCCTTGTCAGCACTACTCATGGGCGCACTTCCATGGCAACACATGACCAGGTGACCACAAAGAGAAGATGATTAAAACAAGTAAATAAATAAAGTTACTTCCCCAAACACAATACATTTACCCAAATAAATTAGAATATATAAAGTACACAAAAAACAGCACCTGTTAGGGACGGGGAACCATCGTGTGATGCGACTGTTTGTGTCTTTCATGGCCTCCAACCATTTCAGTGCATGATGGTCAGTCTCAAGGGTGAATTCTCGCCCCAGCAGATAATATCTGAGAGAGTCTATCGTCCATTTGATAGCCAGACACTCCAGTTCCACCGCCGAATATCTGGTCTCTCGCGGAAACAACTTCCTACTAATGTAGGCGACTGGTTTCTTCTCCGCCTCTTCTCCCTGCAAAAGAACCCCACCAATTCCCCTGGCAGATGCATCAGTCTGTACTGAGAAGTTTGGGCTCTGAAGTACAGGTTCTTGACACAGTGCCTGCTTCAAATCCTGGAAGGCCCTCTCTTGTGCTTCTCCCCACACAATTTTTGTCTTTGATGTCCCAGTGAGGTCAGAAAGAGGGGCTGCTCTAGCAGAAAAGTTCCTGATAAATCGACGATACCAACCTACCAGGCCCAAAAAGGACCTGACTTGTCTTCTGGTTGTTGGTCTCTCTGTCGCTTTGATTGCCTCCATCTTGCCTTTCACTGGCTTTATGACTCCTCCACCCAGGATGTGACCTAAATATTGGAGTTTCTTCTTTGCCAATACACATTTCTTGGGATGAATAGTCAGGCCAGCTTGCTTGATGGTCTGTAGCACCCGTCTCAGATGAATTGGGTGTTCTTGCCATGAGTTGCTGTAAATGACAATATCGTCAAGGTAAGCTGCAGTAAATGATTCCATACCTGACAGTACCTTATTCATCAGTCTTTGAAACGTGGCGGGTGCACCATGAAGTCCAAAAGGCACCTTTGTAAACTGCTATAATCCCTGCGGGGTCCTGAAGGCAGTGAGAGGCTTAGCAGCATCTGTTAGAGGGACCTGCCAATATCCCTTGCAAAGATCTAAAGTGCTTATATATTTAGCCTGGCCAACACATTCAATGAGGTCATCCAACCTTGGTAATGGGTAAGCATCAAAGTCTGATTGAGCATTTACCTTTCTAAAGTCAATGCAAAAACAGATATGCCCATCTTTTTTGATCACCAAAACCACCGGGTTGCTCCATTCGCTGGTGGATGGTTCAATCACGCCCAGCTTCAACATGACCTCAATTTCCTCCTTTGACACAGGAGACATCTTCTCTGGGATACGATACATTTTCTGTCGAATGGGAACACTGGTCTTCAGACGAATATCGTGTTCCACCAAGTTTGTTGACCCTGGTTGTTCTTTGAAAAGATCTGAAGGAATAATGGCCTCCAAGTCCTGTTGCTGGGTGAGAGTGAGATGAGAGAGGTCAAGTGAAATAACAGTCTTTTACAGATTACAACTCACCCTTATCATCATCTTCCTCTTGCACAGCACGCACAAAACACTGCTGACTAAGAGGCGGAGCCCGGAATTTCCACTCCTTAAGCAGATTGATATGAAAGGTTTGCTTTGAATCCCTTCTCTCAGGCATCTCAATCTCATAGGTGGTAGCACTTAGCTTCTCAACAGTATATGGCCCCTGCCATTTTGCTAAAAGTTTATTGTCAGATGTTCCAACATCTGACAATAGTAAAAGAACCTTCTGATCTGGTTTGAAGGATCTGCATCTGGCCGTTTTGTCATACCAGGTCTGTTGCTGCTGTTGAACCTTCTCTAGGTGCTTTCTGACGAGGTTGGTTGTCTCCTCCATCTTCTGTCTCATATTTAGAACGTAGTTGATGACATTGCTTGACTGATCCTTCTTGCCAACCCAGGACTCTTGAAGAACATCCAGAGGGCCCCTCAACTACCTGCCATAAAGAAGTTCAAATGGCGAAAAGCCAGTGGACGCCTGCGGAACTTCCCAAACAGAAGATAGGGTAACCACTTATCCCAGTCTTTGCCATTGACAGAGATAAACTTCTTCAGCATACTCTTTAATGTCCTGTTGTACCTTTCTACCAGCCCATCAGTCTGTGGGTGGTAGGGGGTGGTCCTGAATACCCTTTATGCCCAACAATCTGTAGACCTGCTTAAGATTGTTTGACAAAAAGTTAGTACCCTGGTCAGTAAGTACTTCTGATGGAATCCCCACCCTAGAGAACAACTGGAGTAAAGCATAGGCTATCTGTTTAGCTGTTATGTGCCTAAGGGGGAAAGCCTCTGGATAGTGAGTGCTATAGTCGCATACAACCAGAATAAACCGATTTCCTGCTTGAGTCCGCTCCAGTGGTCCCAATGTCCATACCTATTCTGCTGAAAGGAACATCAATAATAGGTAATGACTGCATTGGGTACTTTGGGACATTCTTTCCCCTTGACAGCTGACACACTGCACATGATTGGCAGTACTCTTTTACGTGATTATAAATACCTGGCCAATAAAACCTGGCATAAATCCTGCCATAGGTCTTTTTAAAACCCAAATGTCCTGCCCAGGGTGCCCCATAACCCAAATTTAGCACCTGTTCCCTTAGACTTTGTGGAACCTCAAGTTTCTCAGATCCTGTTTTTCCCTCATGGAGGTAAAGCAACCCATCTCTAAGGATATAATCCCCCCATCAGGCTGTTTACCAATTTCTCCCACAGTGATAGGAGTTGCTTGATCAAAAAGACCCTTCAGCGATTCATCAGACTGTTGTAATCTCTTGAAGTCAACTTGTGAGCCCACAATGTCCCCATCAAGATTTGGCAATCCCAAAAATGTTTGTCTAACTGTGCCTGCCATTTTCTGAAGCCGCCTTTGTTGTTTGCTTTTCCTCACTTTAACCACACTTTCAGAAGGAATATCAAAATTAAAGAAGGGCAGTTCTTGCAGAGAATTCAGGTCAATAGTAGTCTCAGGGTTTATTTGCTGGCCTGTCTCCGCAGTCTCAGGCATAGGTTCAGAATCATCACCCTCAGCTAATTGTTTAGCTTGTGTTTGTGATCGGGTTACAACATACACCAGCTTACAGGCCTGAATCAGTTCTGGCAAGACTGAAATACCCTGACCCAAAATAACTTTATGGGCAAGACCTTCCACTACACCTACACTTGAGATAAGTTTGGTTTGCCACTTCTAGATAGACTGCAGCAGTGGGGTAAGTTTTATGATCACCATGCACACAGGAAATATCAAGGCCTGGGCCCTGTAGATAGCATTGATTTTTCAAAATAGAAGGGTGGACTAAGGTCTGTGCACTTCCTGTATCTAAAAGAGCAATGGCTGGCTTTCCATTTACTCTAACCTCCATAACTTGTTTCTTACCCTGAAATTGGTCTTCTGCAGACAATGACCTTGGTACAGTGCAAAAATATGCTGATTTGGCTTTTCTCAATGGATATTCTGGTTTTATATGACCCTCTTAACCACAGAAATAGCAGACAACAGATTTTATTTCTGACTTAGGCTTAGATGAGAACATTTTCCCCCTTTGCTTCTCTACCTCTGCCATCTGACCTGGACCACCACCCAAACCAAACCCCATAGACTTGCTTTTAAAGGATTGGCTTCCACAAAGATTAGAGGGGTGGAGGCATTCACATTTCCAGAAAGAAAGAACAAACATTTGTAACTGTAAAAAATGTCTACAGTTACAATTAACTCAAACAAAACTAGAAACACAAACAATCTGGGCCCTAACAAAATCCAAAATCCATCTCTCCTCCCTCTCAGACAATAGATTTTTCCCAATGAGGCTGATTGAAAACACCAGGTCCTTGTCAGCACTACTCATGGGCGCGCTTCCATGGCAACACATGACCAGGTGACCTCAAAGAGATGAGAAGATGATTAAAACAAGTAAATAAATCAAGTTACTTCCCCAAATACAATACATTTACCCAAATAAATTAGAATATATAAAGTACACAAAAACAGCACCTGTTAGGCAGGGGGCAAATCCCTCACACAGGGAGAGAACTAAAACATGCAGGATGCCGGCCCTCCAGGTCCCACTTTGGGCACCACTGACCTAGAATATCTTAATGAGAGATAAGCAGTCTGCTTTCCCTCTCAGTGTATTTCAAAATGTTCCACAATAAGGAGCCCCGCGCAGCTGCTGTTACAATATTTGAGTCTATTTGATCCACAAAAATTGTCACAATTTTAAAGGCTTGCTTTCTTTGGTTCAATAATGATAATTAGCACAATAATCACCCCTCATGAATTTAACATCCAACAGTCCATATCCAGTATGCAAGTAGGTTGCTTAAATTTTTTCTATTAGATTACTGAAATGTCTCCCCATGAGCAACAGTCAAAAGCAACATGCAAAATATACATGAAGCAATCCAGACGTCTCAAAAATGCTACATAGTTGCATTTTATTCAAGCTGCAGTATATAACTTTAATAAAAAATATGTTTTTCCAAATTTGTTAAAGCCGTCATCATGTTGTAGCAGTTTGTTATGAGACAGATAATCTGTGAAAACAATCAATCTCCTCCGTCTCCTTCCTGAATTACTATTACTGGTTAAAGTAATGCACCGTTCTGACCAAAACAACTAATCAGAACTAGTAGGACACTCTTAGCGCCATCAATTAGCCTCATTCACTCACTACTAAATGTGCTAATGGTGGAGAAACAACTTATCATTGCAAGAAACCGTTTATCTGCCATCATTGGTAGCTATGCTAACTAAACTGAGCATTCAGTTTGAATCTGCACAGCTCTGTGCTATGCTAGCTACAGCACGGCACAAATCGAGGGGGAGGAAGGATGAGCAGCACCACATGAGATTGTGATTGACAGCAATAAAACTCTCCTGCCACTGACTGGTTGTTTCTAGCACTGGGAGAAGGCAGAGGAAATAGATTTTTCACAGATGACAGTCTTAACAAATATGTGAAAAAATATATTTATATAAAAGTTACATACTGCAGCTTTAATTTCACTCAGGAGCGGACAGATCAGGAGGGACGTGTTTTAGAGCTGCTGCTGATTGACTCATCTGTTGTTAAGTGGTAAAAGGTACAAGGGACAAGTAAATATATGAATATGTTGGTATTTCTTTCCTTAATTCATCAAATACTAGAAAAGGAGGCAAACAGTAGTCTGTAGCTAAGCTAATTATGCTAAATGGTTGATAATCTCACAGTCTACTCACCTCTCGAGAAGAAAAACTGGGTTATAAATTGACACTCTTGCCTTTTTCTCTCTCTCCCTCTCTTTTTTTTTGAAAACCGCCTTTATAACTTTTCTTAGCAGCATAGTAACTGCCACAATCGTTCGTGCCTTCCACTGACTGCTGCTAACAGCGTCACTGTTTAGCGCTCCAAGCAGGAACGAACCATTTAACCCAGATAGGGGGTTCAGGGCAAATGTGGATGTGTGTTTTTGTTCTGGGAGTGGGAACATTACATTTTTGCTTCTAAAAACAATCTTTGAAAGTACAATAGGATTAAATAAATGATTGGTATTGTCGTGAAAACTGGTATGAGAATGTGAGATCTGTCCAGGTGCACGCAGAAAACGGAATAAAGGCCTGAGAAATAACAGTAAATCTTGTATATTAATTTAATGATGATTAAGAGTAACAAGTATAAAATAATAATACACATGTCAAAGAAGGAATGTCTGTAATGTATAATCAAAATATATGTTCTGTATTTTTGATCAGTTAATGTTATAATGCATTATGGAAATTTAGGTTTGTACTTTTGAGTTAACAGTAACATCTTGATTGTTGTATAATCATTGATTATTAAAGATTAGAGATAATGAGTGAGAAAGAAACATACTGAAGTAATAAGTTGATAAAGTAACACATTGATTATGTTTTGTGATGAAAGAAAGACTTAAGAATGGAGAAACAGAATAAACTGTGTTGCGATGAGTACACTGAGCAGGACGAGGGTGCGGCAGAAACAGATGGCCAGGGGAAAATTGATTATGAATTACAGATGGCCAGTGGGAAAAAGGGAAGTACCGGAAAGTTGCTGTAATGAGGTATAAGTGAGTTATAGGGGAGTTGGGGAAGGTTGGGACTTTCCACACGCAGTGGGACGGTTCTAAAGTCACGCAGGGGGACGGTTCTGAAGTCACGCAGCCCTGCCCCGTAGACCGCCCTGGGTTGAGAGGGCATAAAAAGTTGACGACAGGGGAGGAAAGGGGTACTTCGTCCGCGGCGCAGAAGAGGAGCCAACAAGAGGACGCAGGCTAAAGACCAGCAGAGGACCACACCCCGGGACCAAGGGAAGCTCCAAGACTTCACGCCGCCAAGAAGGGACGAGTTCCACCAGCCACCGACCCTGGTTCCTGATCCGACCAACTCCTCTGCCTCTACCCAACGCTCTCCACTCTACTGCAGCCGACTTGGAGAAGAGATGGAGGTCATTCTTTCTTTTGAAATCCTCCACCTGCACTTCTGTAAGTCCCTCAGTATCATGTGGGAGCTCTCAAACACAAAAACACACACTCAATCAACTCACCACGCTCAAGCACCAGCTGTGGCAGTCTGTTGATGGTATCCATAGCAACTGTCCTCTTCTGGTCCCGGTCCTTTTCATCCAGGTGACTGAGAAGGGACGATATGAAGGGATAATTAAAGCTGGTCCCTCTGTTGCTGACGGCCAGCTGCGGTTGAAGCTGCTGCAGCTGATGATCATGATAGTGATGCTGCTGATGATGGAGATGATAAACTTGATGAAGGTGTGATAAGTCATTGGGGGCATGGCCTGAGTGCCGGTTGGCGAGTCCATTCATCTCCCCAACTCCGCTCCCTCGAGCCGACCCGGCCCCTTTCTGGCAGACGCAAGAGCAGCGGAGACGTAGGCGAGTCCAAGCGCTCCAGCGTAACAGCCGGCGCCATGCCTTCCGACCGAGGTGGGCCAGGTAGCGGATGATCTCCTCATAGCAACTCCCTGGCTGACTGTCGCTGGCCAGTGTGGAAGCTGATTGGTGGAGCTGCCGGGCGCGCTGCTCTGATTTCATTAAGGCATGTTCTCTCTGTTTTGTTTCAGAAAACTGGGTGGCGATGACAACCAGGCACAGGTTGATCATAAAGAAGGAGCCAACCTGCACAGTAAAAAAAACTGTGTTAATTTAACACCCACTAGGGCTCTAGTGATACAATAACCTCACAATATGATACGGTACACAATATTCTGCTCACTATACAATATATATCACGATATTCGGTAGACTCTCATTATGCAAATGATTGCACTTATTTTTTTCTTTTGGACATCCTGCGCTTGCATTTTGGACCTTGAGTCACAGAAAAACAAAAAAACAGATTTCGAAAATGTTTTCATTGTGAAACCCTCACAATGTTTCACAACATGAAATGTGAGAACAACAGGTCATATCTGCCTGTTGTCCAGTCTGGATGTATGGTTACTCTGCTGTTGGATCCTGTTGCTACCAGTAGCAGAGCCTTAGCCTTCTACTCAATCTCTGTGCTGCCAGGATTTTTGGACTTTGTTCTCATCATTAAAACAATCATTTTCTTCATTCAACTTGGGTCCTCGGCGTCTGCCTCACCACCTCAAACCGCATTTCATGACAGAAAGAGAGGGAAGACATGCAGAGCAAAGGTCATAAGGTCAGAATTGAACCTGCGTCAACCACGTCGAGGACTACAGTCTCCTCATATTTGCTGTGCTCTACCCCTGCACCACCTGGTTGGTACAGAATCTGTCCCTGATGAAGCTTGAGTCATGACATCAGATGTAGGATATGAAAGTGGCTGATGCAGGTTGGCTGCAGAACGCTCACCAATTGAAGCAATTAAATTAAGTTGGTTCTACTCTATTAATTTTTCAGAGTACAGGATCTTTGAAAAACAAAAATATGTTAAAGCATACATTTAAAATAATTTAAATAATTTAAATTCAAGCTGTATTTTAAGTGATAATGTCATTTTGGGTATATATATATATTTTTTAGTTTGGAACAACTTAAACATTTGAGTTTACTTTCTGTAGAATTAAGTAAAAGATTTGAATTATTTATTAGAAAAAATGAGATGGATAAACTTAATGAATTGAGTTGGTCAGGCATGGGATATAAAAATGGCATTGAACTCAATTGTTTCAAGTAAAGTCAAAGTAAAAAGATCCTTTAAGTTCGTTTAGATTTGTAAATTTTAAGTTAATTGAACACAAAAAAGCAAGTTGTCATCAAAAAATCCAAATTAGTTAAATTAGATTAATGTAAAAAAAAGAAAGAAAAGTCCATTAGATGGATGACTGCCAAAAACACTTTTTAGAGTGTAATTTGCAATGTTGGTTTTTTAAATACACACAAAGTAGAATGCACTCTGCAGCAGTTACAGAAAGGCATGGCTTAAGCAACAATTAACAATCCAATTAACACTTTCATTTAAAATTCAAATATGTCAGAAGCTACACTGACAGTGTGGTGTTAAAACAACACAAACACTTTTTATTTAACACTCCACCTAGGATATTATCACTGGTATTTTTACTGTGTGGCAAACACAGAAAACAAACATTTTGGACAAGTTTAACATTGTCAATGTGTTTGTGGTTTTCTTAGTACTTACAATGATGAGAAAAATGAAGTAGATGAAGTTATAGAAGGAGTGTGCATCCATTACATAGTACATTATGTCCACCCAGCCCTCCAGGGTAATTACCTGAAGTCAAAAGTAACAAGTTTAAGTTAAAGCATATAAAGATTTTTTTTTTTTTTTATATTTGTGAAATCTGTCATCATGTTCTGACAGTAAGAGACAAATTATGTATGAAAAGTTTGAATTCCTCCACCCCAAGATAGCATTGCTGTCTGAAGAAATGCACCACTCCAACTCCAACTTGTACCAAGCAAAACAACCAATCAGAGCAAGGCTACGGGTCTCAGTGCTGTCAATCAACAATGTGCTAATGGTGGAGAAACAACCTACAGGAAAACCGTTTATTTGTTGTCATCGGTGGCCATGCTAACTAGCCTGAGCATTCATACAATCTCTTCTAGGTGCAGCTAGCAGAGTTGAAGGGGGGGAAGGGAGATGGGGTTGTGAGCAGCGTAATACTGAGAGTGATTGACAGCACTAAGATCCCCCTCCTGACTCAAACGAGTTATTTCTAGATGGCACTGGGAACACTGGGAGATGGCAGAGAAGCCACATTTTTTTCTCAGACTGTCTGTCTTACTGTTATAGTGACAGTTTCAACAAATATCCAAAAAATATTTGTCTATAAAAGTTATATAGTGCAGCTTTAATAATAAATGACATTCAATTTCTGCAGATAGATTCTGCATAGATTTTACCTGAAATATAGCAATCCATGCATATCCAATATTATCAAAGTTAATAGCTCCTTTGTGGGGGTTTATTTCCCCTGCCTGGCACTGGTTGTAATATTGGTACCAGTTCACACATGACACTGGTCCGTCCACTGTCAGCCCTGTCTCTGAGTGGGCTTCCTCAGCCCCCAGTGAGCAGTAGGACCGACCCACACGACGACGAGGCACGTCAGAACAGCGAAGCATCCCGTTTTCCCTCTCTGTCGAGCAGATGAACGGATGGTTGTCTGTGCCTTCAGGCTGATAATAGGCATTCAAGAAGGTGATGTTGTATCTCCTGAAAAAATGGATATCATAACATTACCATATAAAACTTTTATATAACAAACTCTGCTACTATTTTTTTCAATCTTTCAAAATTGCTTTCATCTATAGCAACTTGTTCCAAGCTTTCAGAATAAGTTTTTCTATGGACTTTGGAAGCTGGTATTACACCCATTTTCTGATCATTCCTTTAAGCTGACTTTGACAGCAAAAGCCTGTAAATAATAGAAAAGTGACAAAGAGCACAATGCAATAACATGCAGCTCAATATTTTTCATTCGTGGGATTAATAGAGCCCTGCAAAAGTATTCACACAACTTTGAGTTTCATACTTATTTTCACAATGCAGCCACAAAAATGTATTTCGTTGGAATTTTATACGATAGACCAATACAATGTAATAATAATAATAATAATAATAATAATAATAATAATAATAATAATAATAATAATAATAGATTTTATTTATAATGCCCTTTATATCTTTAGATCTCAAAGGGTAGGAAACAAAAGCAAAACAGGCAATTCTAATGGATAAAAATAATTAATTAAATAAATAAGAGATTAAAACCAATATCTAAGAAAATGATCCAAACATTTTGCCAAATAGAAATGTCTTTTTTTAAAGCAGTCAGTGGATTGTGGCACCCTCAGTGTGTCAGGGAGGGTGCTCCATAGACATGGAGCGACATGGTCCTCAGGTTGGTTTTGGGGATGTGGAGAAGGTTTGAGTGGGTGGAGTGGAGTAAGCAAGTTGTGTTTTGTAGATTAAGTAGTTTTTTGATATAGGTTGGGGCATTTCCTGATGCATTGGTGTTTGAGGAGGGAAATCTTGAATTAAATTGTGGTGGAAATGGGAAGTCAATGGAGAGAGTGGAGGATGGAAGTAATATGGTCATGTTTGCACATTCTCATCAGGATCCCAGCTGCAGTTTTGGAGGTACTGAAGTCTCTGCAGGAACCCTCTTACTAGGAATCCCAATGAGACAAATGGAGACAAAAGCATGGACCAGTTTTAGAGAAGAGGTAGAGTATGCTAGTGAAGTGAAATGAAAATTTTGCATGATTCTTTGCATGATATTTTTTTCTTAAATTTATAATTCTGAAAGTGTGGCATGCATTCATACTCAGCTCTGCTGGGTCAATACTTTGTAGAGGGGCATTCAAAGGATTGTCCCATATTTAATTCCCTCTATTGTTATGATTCTGGCCCGTCTGCCTGCTCTGTTTTCTTCCTCAGCTCTGACCTCTGCAATCAAGTTAATCAGGTTCACTTGCATGCTGCTGCACTGCAGCACAATCAGGTTCATGTCATCCACCGTCTGCCTGCTCTCAGGTTTTTGAAAAACTTTATTGTGAGTAGATATCTGACGTTTCCTCCTTTGTCTGACCACGATCATGACCACGTTTTTGTCTCTTGGATTTCTTGCCTGGCTCACATCAGATACTACACTGGCTTCTGTTTTCTTGACACAACCCCGTTTCTGCCTCTCAACTTCTGCCTCCTGCATTAGATTGCCTTCACGTGCCTGACCTGTTTCTGTGCCCTGACTCCTGATTCTTGTCTGACCCTCAGATAAGTTTACCTTCTTCTACCTCCCTGGTTCATCCCTTGCCTTGGCCTCTTGACCTCCAAGTTCTGATTTCCCCTGGGTTTATGACCTGCTGCCAAACCATTGTGCTACCAGTGTTGATGCTCTGGATCAATCTCCACCATCTTGCTGAGATGTTCTGTTCTCAACAACCAACACCTCTAGAGATGACGTCTCCCCCCTGCCTTCTCACTGCAACCTTGTTGGGGAACCAAGAGTGTCTCAGTTTCCCACAGCATTTTGAGAAAGTTAGTGGCTTTCCTTATTGAGCTTTTGACACCAAGAGTACAAGCCACTAACTTGTTTCTCTGTCCTCAGTGGTTCCCGGTCCGGCTGCTGGTGGTCTCCTCTCCCATACTCTTTTTCTCAATAAATCATTTGGTTTTCTATTGTGTCTGGCTCAAATTTTGGGTCCTCTGTTCTGAGCACTACATCTATATACTTTGACCAGCTTCCCTATCCACACTAAAGGATAAGAACAGGAGATGCTATGCTCAAAGAGATGTGCAGTCCTAGCTAAAAGTTTAGTTTTATTCTCATCTCACCAGAGTATCTTCTTCCATTCTTCTAGCTGTGACCTCTACATGACTTGTAAAAAACTAGACTTCTTTTGTCTTTCAGCTATGGATAAAAAAAATAAAATTTTTGTTCTATTATCTTACATGCTTATCCCTAATGGGGTCACCAGGGGTGCTAGTTCCTATCTCTAGCGGTCAACAGGTAAGAGAAGGGGTACATTTTAATTCTGTTTTTGTTCCTAGGAATACTTTAAAATGTACTATTTCATTTTCACTTCACATTTATGCACTCTGAAAAAAGGTGGTCCAACTTTTAAAAAGTAGTTAATTTGTTACAAGTAATCAGATTAGGGCTATCCAAATAAATATATCACATTTTATGTTAAGTTTGACAAACATAATTGGATTATATGTGACAAATTAACTACTTTTTTAAAATTGGAGCTTCATTCTATTTCTTCAGTGCCCTACTTTTTGTTTTATTTAAAAAAACACACAATACAATGTTGTAACATGCCAAAATGTGGAAAAAGTTTAACTCATTTGTATCCTAAAAGTCCACCATCAATTTAGATGTTTGGATGCATCCATTTAATGTTAGTTTCTAATGGAATACCAAAAGTATAGCAGCACACAAAAGATTACCGTAAGAATGATGAGTACCATCCCAAAAACACCATCCCTACTGTGAATCTTGGGGGTGGAAGCATCATGCTTTGGGAGTGTTTTTCTGCTCATGGGACAGGATGACTGCACTGTATTAAGGAGAGGATGACCGGGGATGTGAGAAAGTGAGAAAGTTTGTTTAACAATACTATTTTTAAAAACTTGACTTCATCTATTCTGCAGATTGAGCAAGATTTTACATTGATGTTTGGGGAAGCCATCTCTGCAAAGTTCCTGGAGAAGTGGCCCACTGTCCACTTCTCCAGAAAGACAAGCAGAAAGTCATCAAACAAAGCTGTGGTCTCACACAGTCTGACGACCTTGAGTACCTTCTTCACAATAGTGAAGGCTCAACAGAAGTGGAAAATGGTAAGTTGGACTGGATTATAAAGAAAGTGTTTAATGTAACAGAATTTTAAATAAATTGGTTCATTATACATTAAGTGCAACACTTCCACTTGCCGTCACTTTTTGGTAAACTTTATTCTGGAAGTGTTGACACAGTTGCAAATAAGAACTTTTGGTAGCTTATGTTTAGTTGACTTTTTCTTCCAGGATGGGACAGTGACACGTCATCCATTTTGATCCTTGTGCACCTCATGTCACTGTCACTTCATGTTGCAAAAACCCTGTCATTAAAGCATCCAAGTCATATTGCTTTCAGTTGGCATACATTTGACTGACCATTGGACCAGGTAAAATGATGCCTTTAAATGGGGCCGTGAGACTATTCAATTACCAAGATATTAAGTGTTAAATAGGCCAAACTTCATGAAAATACAAACAACTAATTAAATTTTGTTGTTTATATAGAAGTTGGTTGTGAAATGCCAGTTTTTCATAAGACCTATAAACCTGAGTGAAGTTGGCCCCCCCACCTTCTTCAAATCAGACAAAATGGGTGTCAAACGTTTGTGCTGGTTTGTGCAGCTATCATTTTAAAGATATATAGAAATGTTTCCAGAGGTCATCCAAGGTCAACCAGCCCCCCCACCTTCTTCAAATCAGACAAAATGGGTGTCAATCAACTCGGCTACGTTTGTGCTGGTTTGTGCAGAATTCTTTTTTGTGTGGGCTGCTTTGACTTTGAAGATATTTTAAAAAAAGTTTCTAGAGGTAATCAGAGGTCAATGATCACCTGTTCATGGGGAAACTGGGAATTTCATTTAAATTATAAGTTGCTAACCTATGAACATGAATAATTTAATTTTAACCTGGAAGAAATTCAATTCAAACTAGCTCTTATTTAGAATGAACAGGTAGGTACAACCATAGACATAATATAAGAATAGATGCCTCATGATTTAGGGCGGCCATCTTGGAGCGGTCCACCGCTCCACTCAGCGCTATATGTTTAGCAGGCACAATAATAGATCAGCGCATGTAATCGATCATAACACGCTGTTTTGTTGCTGAAGACCTTATTCAAACATCTATCAAAGCTACATTTATAAACAATTGTATTTTTTACGTATTTTTTTATTTCCATTGGTACATAGTTCAGCATATTTAAATATGCTTAGTGGGGAAAACAATAGAATAGGAATAGAATATTCTGATATTGATGTATGATGAGCATATTACAAACCACACAGCCGTTCATAATTTATTTAATAAATTATTTAGTAATAGTATATATGTATATAAAAATATATGTAATGTAAATAAATAATGATTAATACTAAATAATATATATTAGATCAATGTTTATATGCATATAAAAACTTGTATATATCTATATATATACATCTAAACATGTACAGTCTAATATTCGTCCAGCCGATGAGTTCTAGCTTCAGAGAGATTCAGCAGCTGAGATCGAGTCCAAAATCCGATGTGAGATTCGTCCGTGCTGCAGTGAATCTGTCTCTCTTTATAGATTCTCCCTCTTCTTTCTCACATCGTGTCTTTATGAAACCTTCAAAACAAAAACGGAAGATTTTGGATGTATCTTATGTTTGATAGAGTGAAAGAATTACAATACTCTTTACCACCTGTGTAAACTTTGCTGGTGAATGTTATAACACATAATATTAGTTTTATGATATGTTACATTTTTTAATTTGTAATATAGGCTCTTGTGTCAGATAATCTTAGTAAATGTTAGAGAATAATTAATTTTTTTAGATTTACAGAATCTCAGTTATCCTTCATACCGGCTGAACCCGTATTACACCAAGCTCTGTAGCTAATATTAGCTGGTATCTCGCCGGTGGACATAAATACAGTAAAATAATATTCTAATCACAATATATACACAATAATATGTCCATCTTACTTGTGAAATGTTGTCTGTGGAGCCTCACATCAATAGTCCATCGATCAGAACAACAATATCCATCAGTGCTGAGGCATCTTCTGCTGTTTTAGTTGAGCAAAGTAGGAGGACGACCTCTCCAAGATGGCCACCGTATTTCCTGCACCAGAGCAGCCAATGCGGGGTCTACTCTTATATTATGTCTGTGGGTACAACACCTCCCAAAGCTATCTCGGTGACCTGTATTGTAGCTTCTGATCACTAGAGGGTGCTATTAGACGAACTGTACATTTGAAAAACAAAAAAATAAGAATAAAACCAAACATGTGCTTGGCATCTACTCACCCATTTTGAGCTCAATGTTATGATCAAGAGCAATCATCAACACTTCTTTTTAATAGTTCATAACAGTGCATCAAGGTAGGTTTGTCCACTTGGATCTGCAGTATGCAAGGCTCATAAAAGAAATGTATTTTTACATATTTTCCAAAACTGTAGCTATTTTAGTACAGTATAAGACATCTCATCTGTGCAAAAAATAATAACAATCTGGCTTCTCCTCCAACTTCTGCTATTGTAGTCTGCAGAAATGCACCCCTCAACAACCATTCGGAGCCAGGAGATTGTGTCAAGGCTGTGTTAATGGCGGAAAAACAATGTACTGTTCTAGGAAAACAGTTTAACTGCAGTCATCACTGGCTATGCTAAATAGCCAGAACTGACAAGCAATGCTGTTGGGACAAAGTTATAACATAGGAAAGAGCAAAGGGAAGAATGACAGCAGTTTTCATAAATGACAGCGTGAACACAGTCGTGTGCAGACATTTTGGATGTCAAAAGAGTGCAAGGGTCAACTGTACATTACATGTGAAAAGGAACCAGACATGCAGTGCCCAATGGTGCTTCGGTGTGTGATGGCAAACATGGACGAATCCCTTCACACAGGGTTTTCAAAGAGACCATTATCTGGAAGACTGCGTGCAGAAGTAAAAAAAGAACTTTGTGAAGGTAGACTGCAGCCACATGTGTGGAGAGCATCACAGGCAGAAAAACTGATGGACTTTGGAGACCCTGAGCCAAGTCATCTACCAAATTTAGCAACTTTACGAAAAGCAAAACAAGAACAACATGAATCTGAAATGACTCATGAAAACCCAATATTGTCACTACAGGCAATAAAATGTAGTTGTCCTCACAGTGGAAGTATTGGTGACATTGGATTAGACAAATTCTTCTGTCACTACTTGAGTCCTACCCAAATGATAATGTACCAGACAGAGAAACACCCTATTGTTGCTTTTGATGCAACTGGCTCAGTTGTAAAAAAGCTTGTCAGGCCGAACGGCTTGTCTGGACATATCTTCCTGTATCAAGGAGTTTTAACAGGAAGCGACAACTCCCACATACCTGTGGTTCAAATGCTGTCAGAGCGACATGATGTCCAGGCAATCACAAGATGGTTGTTAGAATGGATTCGTGCTGGAGCACCAGTCCCAAAAGAGGCAATTTCAGATTTTTCTTTAGCTTTACTTGGTGCTTTGGTTAAGGCTTTCACACATCTGTCTGATTTGAAGAGCTATGTAAATGAGTGCTTCGGAGTTCTGCTTCAAAACAAATGCAGCAAACTGCCACCATGTTTCATCCGAGTGGATGTGGCGCACCTGATCAAAATGATTTCCCAGTTGGATTGTTTGAGGAAAAAACCTCATCGGGTGAAAGACTTCTATGTGCGTTCAGAGGCACATAGTCGCAATCTTTGGAGGAAGCAAAGGTCCTAATACGCAGCATTGCCACTGTGGCATTAAGTGAGACAGAAGGTAATGACATTCATGGTAATCCCGTCATGTCAGAAGTGTGCAAATCAAACCTTAAAAGCAAAATCGCAGATGACACTATGCCCATTTCCAGTGAAGAGGAAGCAGAAGAGGTTAGAGTGGATCGATGCACACAAATAAATACTGAGTTGAGGAGGTGGGTGACAGATATTTGTGAGGAGAGTAAGTGCCACGCTGATGTCAATGGTGATCACGCCCAGTGGCGCAAAAAGTGGGTATGCAGGGTATGCAACACATAGGGGCGCAGCACCAGAGGGGGCGCCAAAACCCCGTCTGGAGGGGGCGGGATGTTTTCCCATACACTTCAGCGCGCCTCACGCTCCTTCACCTCGCGCACATAACGAGGTAAATGTAGCGAGTTTTACCCTTCACGTATCGTCGCCTCGGGGGGGAGGGTGCGTCGGTCCTTTACCCTGACGTTCCTTCCCTGGGCGGGGGGGGTGGCTCCAATCTATGTTTTCGCATCCACCTGAATAATGTGTAGTTGCGCCACTGATTGAGACAATATGCACTATCTACCTGAGCTTGTACCACACCTTATAAGATTGAGAGGATACCTACCTTTCTGGACTGGAGTAATGGTTCCCCTGTTTCACAGCGAAAAGCTCACTGTAACTTCAGCTAATGTTGAAGCTGAGTTCAAGAACATTAAACATGGCTTGTTCAAGCATGAAAATCTTCCTATTAGGGTTGATAAATTCATTTCACACCATCTTGGCTTCATTGAGGGAAACATGAGGATCAGTTCTGCCAAAAAAAAATAAATAAAGCAGAGGATGCCAGGAAAGAAGAGACTGTGAAGCTTCAGAATCCAATCAAAAGTTTTGAGGAACAAGAAATGGATGAAAACTGCTCTCAGGAACCCAACACAGAAGAAACAGCAGCATTGGAAAACTGGAGAGGCCTTGCAGTCCCACCAAAGAAGAGGAAGTTTACATCATACCTCTCCCCTTGTCCCGAATGGCTACATTCTGATCCAGCTGTAAAAATGAACAAAGTTAAGCTGGGGCTTTTAAAAAATGGAAATAATCAACAACCAATCAGAGTCAACAAGGAACGATACTGCGTCACCAACACCTGTGCCTTTGATGCAGTCTGTCAAAGTCTGTGCCTCGCTTTCTGTGACAGTGTTTCTGCTCAGAATGAGCTAAAAGGTACAGAGAAAAATAAAATGTTCCAGTTTGTGAAAGAGATGCTTCAAAGGGTGTCACTCCACATACCTATTATTTGAGAGCTGAGATTCTGAGCTCAATATTCAGCCCTGTTCAGTTGAAGTCTGGTGTTCATCATGTTGATGCACAGTGTAATGTGTCCACAGTTATTCAAAATATAATGACAGAAAATCCAAGTATTCACTTCAGAAGACAGTGCTCCTCTCAGTACTGTACACTTTACATTCCAAATACAAGGAAAGTACCTTTCATTTCCATTGACTTGTCCGTCCTGTCATCTTCTGGCATAGCTCAGCTTCAGTCTGCTGTTGAACAAGGGCTCCACCTTGCAGCATCTCCATGCCTAAGACCAATCCAAAGTCCTGATAGATGCCCAGCAGTATGTAAAACAGACATGTCAGGAAAATGGGGACTGTTTGTCACAGTCACAGAGTGCGAGAACTTGTCTGGATTGAATCAGACCTTGGACAATTCTGGGCCACAACTATGGAGCAAAGTGTCACCAAACCCAAGCAGTTTTTCCTCAATGAATTTCCATCAACCCTTCAACTTCAAGAACAGAGATTCACACTGAAAGCCATCATAGCATTTCAGGAGGGTCCAACACCTGAAACAATTGTGCATTATGTGGCATTTTGTAAGAGGTCCCTGGGCACCTGGGAAATGTACGATGACCTCAGAAAAGAAGTAATGACACCATCTGAAAAAACCAGCATATGCCCTCACGCTGTGCTCTATACAAAAGACTAATGGTGAGCCTTCCTATTTTTGTTACCAGCATGTTAACGTTTTTGTCCAATTGAATGCATAGTTTATTTTAAAAATTGTTCAACTCAAATTTATGTTTAGTAATCTTTCATATTAAATAAATTAGCCATATGTTGCTCGGAACATAAAACTAACATGGCAGGGTGTTAATGTTAGTTTATAAAGGTCTTTCAACATGGATAACACCAAAAATACCATTTATTGTACCAGAAGGGCAACTTTCAGCACCTGGTGACATGAAACATAAAGGTTGAATGCAGTGTTCTTTAAACAAATTAATCTTTTATTGAAGAAGGTTGTTGAATATTCTGTGCTATGAATTGTAAAGCCAGATAATCAAGATAAATAAAAGTCATTTCCAAACAATTGTGATCATGAGTTGGTTATAATGAAATAAGTGAAGCTTCTCTCATTTAAGGTTTCTGTAATATTTTCAAAGTAAAACCAGCTCAATGTTGCTTGACATCAAAGAGTTTAAATTTAAATGTTTATCTTCAAAGCCATAGCAAACCAGCACAAAAATAGTCAGGTTGATTTACACCCTTTTTGCCTGATTTGAAGAAGGTGTATGTGTGTGTGGGGGGGTTGAGCTCTGATGACCTCTAGAAACTTTTTTTTTATATCTTCAAAGCCAAAGCAGCCCACACAAAGATTTTTGCTGCACAAACCAGCACAAATTTAGCCGAGTTGATTGACACCCATTTTGTCTGATTTGAAGAAGGTGGGGGCGCTAGTTGACCTTGGATGACCTCTAGAAACATTTCTTTGTATCTTTAAAATGATAGCAGCACAAATGAAAATTTTTGCTGCACAAACCAGCACAAACGTAGCACAAAAGTTTGACACCAATTTTGTTTGATTTCATAAAAGTGGGGGGACTGGTTGACCTTTTGACTTTTACCTTTTCATTAATATCTTCAAAGCCAAAGCAGCACAAACGAAGATTTTTGCTGCACAAACCAGCACAAACGCAGCCGAGTTGATTGACACCCATTTGTCTTATTTGAAGAAAGTGGGGGGGCTGGTTGACCTTGGATGACCTCTAGAAACATTTCTTTGTATCTTTAAAATGATAGCAGCACAAATGAAAATTTTTGCTGCACAAACCAGCACAAACGTAGCACAAAAGTTTGACACCAATTTTGTTTGATTTCATAAAAGTAGGGGGGCTGGTTGACCTTTTGACTTTTACCTTTTCATTAATATCTTCAAAGCCAAAGCAGCACAATGAAAATTTTTGCTGCACAAACCAGCACAAAACGCAGCCGAGTTGATTGACACCCATTTGACACCCATCTGATTTGAAGAAGGTGGGGGGGCTGGTTGACCTTGGATGACCTCTAGAAACATTTCTTTATATCTTTAAAATGATAGCAGCACAAACAAAAAAAATTGCTGCACAAACGTAGCACAAAGGTTGACACCAATTTTGTTTGATTTCATAAAAGTGGGGGGGCTGGTTGACCGTTTGTGCTGCTATCATTTTAAACTTTAGCCTATATCTTTAAAATGATGGCAGCACAAACGAAAATTTTTGCTGCACAAACCAGCACAAACGTAGCACAAACGTTTGACACCAATTTTGTCTGATTTGAAGAAGGTGGGGGGGGCCAACTTCACTCAGGTGACCTATAACGTTGCTGTGAAAGATGAGAGGTTACTGTTTGTTACATTTGCGCTGCAGTGTGTCTGAATGAGCATTTAAGTGCTTTTCAAGTTTTGTGTTCAAGAGGTGGACCTCTTGTTATGAAAAGAGCTTTTCTGTTCCAAAGCTCATCATTCACAGAGGTCATGCAGTCATGGATGATAGATAATTATATTATTCCATGTTGTTTTCTATGAACAATAATAAGGACTTAAAATACTGATTTCTGATCTATGTATTCTCTTACAAACTTAGCAGTGTATAATAGCTGTAAATATAATTGCATAGAAGTAATGAAGTAATGTTAAATTTAGTTCTATTTTGAATAATTCAGTGCTAATAGCTTTTTAGTGCTTTTTAGTGTAGCACTTTATGGAATAACATTCAATTAAATTAGGAGTAAAATTTTGGACTTTTCAGAGCACAATTTGACATTATTTGGAATAAAATTTGATTCTATTTAGTGTAAAATTCCCTTCTACTCAGACTAAAAGTTATCTCTACTTAGGATAAAATGCAATTCTGTTTAGAGTAAATTATATCCTACTTGAAGTGAAAATATGGTAGAGCGACTAATCAATGCGATGAGAATTTACTCAAAGTTGTTTAAAAGATAAAAGTTTTTGCATTAAATAAAGTTGATTTTACTCTGTAATTTCAACTCTTCCATGACAGTAAATTTTACTCTATTTAGACTGGGACCAAATGTCTTTTTTAGGGTGAAATTTTCCTCAAATTTAGTAAAATTTACTCCGCGAATTTTATTATGTATCCCATTCACAATTCCAATAAAATTCAATTCTATAAACTTGGTTTTGTCTCAATCTAGTGATAATTTGTTAATATCAAACCACTTTTTTAATTTACAAAACTCTGAATCACCTTCTTATTACCATGTCAATACCATCAAAGTCAGTTGACCTTTTATTATTACATTTATTTACTATATCAATATTTTCTTTTCCTTCCATTACAGTGAGCACCATCTGCAATCTGGATTCCTACTTATTAATGCATCATTTAGTGTTTCAGTTACTGTGGGCTCTGTAATTTCTTTGGCCAATTTAGACTCATCCATCCATTTTCCAACACCTTTATCCCTAGTGGGGTCTGGAGGGGTGCTAGTGCCTATGTCTAGTGGCCAATGGGCAAGAGGTGGGGTCACCCTGGACAGGTTTCCAGTTCATCACATGGCACAATTTAGACCACACTTACAAAATATTTATGAAAATTAGGAGCTATTTATTCTACGTTGTCAAGGTTGTCATCATTATTTGTAAAATGTTGAGGAAAAACTAGTGTGCCTGGAGGTTTTCCTAATAACACTGTTTAATATATTCCAGATCCATTTTTTTCAGATACAGAAACTTTTGTTTCTGGAAAAATGCTATTTTTTCCAGATACAAAATTTACATTTTGATGAGTGCCATCATCAAGATCAAATATGTTGGTCAATGTCCCATTTATTATTTTTCTGAATGTATCCCTGGATAAAATGGGCATATATAATTTTGCACTTTATTATGTTGTTGTAAATAAAGTCCTTTTATCATATTCACTCCATTCTGCAAATGATTCTGCATGTGGATCCGAAAAAGACCCAGAAACATGACAATGCTGTTGATCAGGGTTGTGACAGTGTGTGGCAGGAGGGTGAACTGTGGTTGCTGTTTTAGCCTGACCTGTTATTATTCCTAAATTAAATAGCAGTTTTTGAGTTTTGATCCTGCATTATGGCCTTATGAAACCTGACAAAACTTGATTATATAAGGATTGAATTCTTCTCCATTAAGTTGGCGTTGATGTGGGTTCCTTAAGGCTCTGGATGTTGTAGGGTCGTGTTGGCTGACGCGACTATGCAACATTGCATGGACATCGGGGGCAGTTCCCCTGGATTGGCAGACTGGGGTGGTGGTCCCCCTGTTCAAAAAGGGGGACCGGAGGGTGTGCTCCAATTACAGGGGGGTCACACTCTTAAGCCTCCCTGGTAAGGTCTATTCAGGGGTCCTGGAGAGGAGGGTCCGTCGGATAGTCGAACCTCGGATTCAGGAAGAACAGTGTGGTTTTCGTCCTGGTCATGGAACACTGGACCAGCTCTACACCCTCAGCAGGGTCCTGGAGGGTGCATGGGAGTTCGCCCAACTGGTCTACATGTGTTTTGTGGACTTGGAGAAGGCATTCGACCGTGTCCCTAGGGGAGCCATGTGGGGGGTTCTCCGGGAGTATGGGGTACCAGGCCCTTTGATACGGGCTGTCATGTCCCTGTATGACCGGTGTCAGAGTCTGGTCCGCATTGCTGGCAGTAAGTCGGGCTCGTTTCCAGTGAGAGTTGGACTCCGCCAAGGCTGCCCTTTGTCACCGATTCTGTTCATTACTTTTATGGACAGAATTTCTAGGCGCAGCCGAGGTGTTGAGGGGATCCGTTTTGATGGCCTTAAGATCGCATCTCTGCTTTTTGCAGATGATGTGGTCCTGTTGGCTTCATCGGAACGTGATCTACAGCTCTCGCTGGAGCGGTTCGCAGCCGGGATGAGGCTCAGTGCCTCCAAATCCAAGGCCAAAGTTTTGGAAAAGGGTAGAGTGCCTTCTCCTGGTCAGGGGGGATGTCCTACCCCAAGTGGAGGAGTTTAAACATCTCGGGGTCTTGTTCACGAATGAGGGAAGAAGGGAGCAGGAAATCGACAGGCGGATTGGGGCAGCGTCTGTTGTGAAGCGGGCGCTGTACCGGTCCGTCGTGGTGAAGAGAGAGCTCAGCCAAAAAGCGAAGCTCTCGATTTACCGGTCGATTTACATTCCTAGCCTCATCTATGGTCATGAGCTTTGGGTCATTGTCAAGTTAAAACAGCAAATGGGACACTTGAGTGCACTTACTATCTCCACCCAACTGGCACACACATCACAGAGAATCATTCAGAAGACCAAATTAGCCTTGTGATTCAATAGGTTTTATGTGTTTGGAATGTAGTTTATTTGTTTGTTCATTCACTGTTAACTTAAAAGTAGATTAACATTACCTGGAAAACTAGTTAATTAGTCATTGTGATCTGTAATTGATTTTTTTTTCGTTTGCAGGTTTTCAACCTGCTCTGTGACTTCTTTGTGACTACTCTGACTACTTATGCGAAGTTATGGTGGTCTTACACTGTCAATTGAAATAATCTGAAGACAAAAAGAAAAGATAAATAAAAGATATCGCTGAGATAAGTCGTTCCTGTATTTCTTTGAGGGAAGCAAGCTTTTTCAAGTTTGGGCAGAAGCTGAGATGGTTTAAAGAGAGCAAAAAACTTGGCAGTCATGACCAAAAAAACGAGATCGTGGATACAAGCGGCTGAAATGGGTTTCCTCCGCAGGGTGGCTGGGCTCTCCCTTAGAAATAGGGTGAGAAGCTCGGTCATCCGGGAGGGACTCAGAGTAGAGCCGCTGCTCTTTCACGTCGAGAGGAGCCAGTTGAGGCTCAGGCATCTGATCAGGATGCCTCCTGGACGCCTCCCTGGTGAGGTTTTCAGGGCACGTCTCACCGGAAAGAGGCCTCGGGGAAGACCCAGGACATGCTATGTCTCTCGGCTGGCCTGGGAACGCCTTGGGATTCCCCCAGAAGAGCTGGAAGAAGTGGCTGGGGAGAGGGAAGTCTGGGCCTCCCTTCTTAGGGACCCAACCCCGGATTGGAAGAAGGTGGATGGATGGATGGATGGATGGATGGATGGATGGATGGATGGATGGATGGATGGATGGATGGATGGATGGATGGATGGATGGATGGATGGATGGATGGATGGATGGATGGATGGATGGATGGATGGATGGATGGATGGATGGATGGTGTGGCAGCACTTTGGCAACTAAATGGCAACTTACTGCCACCATTAATAATGCTAAACTTTCTATCTACCTTACAGCTTCATACAACTCAGAGCAACAAAGTTTTGGTTTATTACCAATTTTTATGCTGTTTATTAAAAATAAAAATGTGTTGTATGTTTTTTTTTGGGTTCCAAGGGACAATTAAGATTTAGAAAAGCATTAAAATTGCATTATATATAGACCAAGAAAATCTGGACTAAATTACTCTAATAAACCACTATAATGAGTTTTATCATTTCATGAGCTAGAGAAGGTACTAGACCTCTATAATACATTTACATTTGGGCCCTGAAGTGTAGACAGAGGGATGAAAATAATTGTTTGTTGCGAACTACTAAAACATCTAAAAGCTCTGACTTTACAAAGACAACTGACCCACATAAGCATGAGTTTTTGTTTTCTTGAGGAAGATTAATTAGTGGGAGTTTAT
Source organism: Poecilia reticulata (assembly GCF_904066995.2). Taxonomy (NCBI): domain Eukaryota; kingdom Metazoa; phylum Chordata; class Actinopteri; order Cyprinodontiformes; family Poeciliidae; genus Poecilia; species Poecilia reticulata. Next base: position 79,271 of record NC_088830.1, on the reverse strand, counting down.
TGAAACCAGAAAAGTCTGCAGACCTTTTTCACATTGTTATACAATTACTTCAGCCTAAGAGACTGCAAAACTGCTGTTCAAAGTAAATCCTTTGTGAAGTAGGAGAGATGCAACAAGCTAAATATGGGATTTAGCTTGTTGCAAAAATAAATTTTTGTATTTACATTTATGTAAATACAAAAATGTATTTGTATTTACATTTTTCATGTATTTGATTTGTTCAAAACAGCATACTGTTGATTCAGTTGTGAATAGCTGCAAGTAAAACAATGTTTTGATATGTTTTATATGACTACAACAAAATAGTAGTGATTCATTCTGGGTGACTTGGTTGGATGATCAAGCAAAGCCTGTTTGAGGTCATTTTTGTGTTGTAAAAAATTTATATGAATAATTTTTGTATTGTTTAGCCTATATCAAATAAAATACTCCACACATTTTTATTTAAATACGTTGCTACTCTGATTAATTATAATGAGTTTTAATGAGCCAAATATAATGACTGCTATTGTGTTGTCAGTTGTCACTTTGAGCCCACTTGCATTGCGTTATGCAAGTGGGCTCAGTGAGGACATTGATTAGACCCACATGGGGAACTAAGCTGGTTTTGACATTACAGGTTGTACTAAATCAACAAAAGTGGGTCCCATTCATGAAGCACGTTTTGACTGGTTTAAATTTACATTTCAACAAGTCACAACACGTAGCCCTTTACATGTTGGGCTACGGGTTGCCAATGTTAAAGTATCTTTTTGCAGGAATAATGAGGAAAATAATGGGATTTATGTTGACAAACTTTCTTCTTGCTCTGTGACACATGTGAATGAGCATCTAAAATAAACTTTAGCCTAAATTGCCTCTTGCACCAGGACCACCTGAGTGGAGAACCCCAATGAGCCTGCTGATTCCCAAAATTAGATGGCTGCTTTGTCTGCATTTAGTGTCAAAATATGTGAAATCCTCACCATGGCTCCATTATTTTGGACTTTTGTTGAGCCAGTTTGTGACACATTCATTCTTGAAGTGCAGCTTTAGAAGCTGCAGAGACACATCTCTGAATCATATGAGCAAATTGGAGTGCAAGAGGTGAAAATGATGTTACCGGATGGTATGTGAACACATCTGTGAGGCTATGAGTAACAGGACTGAGAGTAGTGGTGTAAAGAAATCCAACAGTGATCAAGCATGACGGTGACAATGTGATTCACACCACAGAGAGACACTGAGACTCAACCTCTTACTAAACAGAAACAAAATATGTATCAGGCCTCTTTAATCCTTTCATTTGCCCTTCCTGGTAATTTTAACATCGAAGAAATAGAGAAATCTATAGATTTACTGCCTGTCAAACAGACTTGATTAGAGCACAAACAGGATCAGATTGTTATATCAACACTGAAATAGATTGGAAGAGTTTTCTACCACAACGTATTGACTCATTCAAGACAATGAGGCTGACGTATTCTTTTTGTTGTGACTTCTGCTTGGCTTTACTACAAACCCACATTCTGACATCTTCTCCCATGAAACAGCGGTTCCTCAGTAGCCCCGCCCACAGCTGAACGCCGACGATGCCGAAGATGAAGAAGACAAAAAAGCAGAGGGCCAACACATTGCCCAGCATTGGAAGTGTATCCAGGAGGAGGGTCACCAGGATGCGCATACCTAAAAAAACACATACAGCATCAACACCAAGGCAAGAAGACATCAGTTTGTTTCTATTTGCTTCCTGCTAAATGTTGTTATTCAGAATAGGAACAGTGTAATGTTCCCCCTCCCCCACCTATTGCTATTGTGAGTCAGTCATGTGTCACTTTGACACAGATGTTAACATCAAGATGTCATCATTGCTGCTTGTCGGTAAAGGCAGCGATGATTGTGGAAATAAAACTTACCTTAAGATTCATTTTGGTGTACAAAAATCAGAAAAGTTCAAGCGTGATATACGTACTAATCATAAACGGTCTATGGTTGTTCCAACTCACTCATACCATAATGAAAACATTAATTCTTTGTAATCACATCTGCTGTTTTAACTCTGTAACCATAGTCCCTATCCTTAATAATGACTCTTTTCCGACCTTCAAATCACAACTCATCTGTTCAAGTTAGCCTTCTCACTTTTTTTAGTTATTTTGTGGCTTTGTATTGTGTAGCCTTTTTTAATTGTTTACTTATTTATTTATTATTATTATTTGTACTGTTTAGTTAGTGTTTTTAATGTTGTAAAGTGTCCTTGGGGGTTTTGAAAGGCGCTGACAAACAAAATGCATTATTATTATCAACATGTAGGGTCATAGGGGTGAGGAGAGCTCAGTGTGGTCTCACAAACCAGTCTGAGGCAGTTTAGGAAGATAGAGAGAACAGCTTAGTGGAATGCACCAGACAGCTGATAAACTTAGTCCCACGTCTTTGGGTGGAATATTTTGTGCAAAATAACACCTACATTGTCTCTAGGCAGCAAATCATCACACGCTGCCTGGGTGCTACAGTAGCCCATCATCATGTGATCATGTGATCTTATGGGTTTGGTTGATTGAATAAAATACTGGTTGATTGTGAAGTTGAACAGTGACTGTTGTCTTTGTTTCACTTTTACACCTGGCATCTATGGACTTAGGGAGAGAAGTGCAGCGATTAACAGGTAGAAATACCTCTGAAATAGTTTTATAACCACTCCCCTTCAACAGAAATGTCGTCCTCGACATTTAATAATTAAGGAAGTAAGACAACAAGCATAGTTCATAAAACCCAAATCTACTTAGTCCATACATAGGCACAGAACATTTTTTGTATATTATATATTTCAAAAAATTTGATGTAATTAATTAAATGTTGCTTTCAAATCTGGTGACATGGACGCACTTAGATCAGCAAGGGCCAATCTAAACCGAGCCATCAAGGCAGGAGAACATGCCTACAGTCAAAAGATGCAAGGTTTCTTTCATGATGCCACCAACACCGGACAACTGTGACAGGGCATCCAGTCTGTGACTGACTATAAAACCACATCTTCATCCTGCCTAGATGACTTTAGCTTCCTTATTGAGCTCAGTAGCTTCTTTGGAAGATTTGAAGCCCTAAATAAAACCCCTGCAAGGAAAGCTACTCCTCTCCCTGATGAACAGGCCCTCAGGCTCGAAACATCTGCTGTGCGAAAATCCGTGGGGAAGGTCAACATACAAAAAGCTGCAGGTCTTGACAACATTCCAGCAAGGCTGATCAAAGAATGTGCAGACCAGCTAGCCCATGTGCTCATGGACATCTTCAATACGTCTCTGCACCAGACTATTGTCGACTCATGTTTTATGTCAGCTATTATTATTCCAGTGCCCACAAAACCAAACATTTCATGTCTTAATGACTTACGACCCGTTGCATTAACATCTATCATCATGACGTGATTTGAGGGAGTGGTTAAGGGTCATATGTATGACCCTTAACCACTCTTATATCTCTATACTGCCTCCATCATTTGACCCTTTCCAGTTTGCATACAAACCTAACCGCTCAACTGAAGATGCCATCTCCACTGCTCTTCATCTGAGCCTGGTAGATGTACCAGATGTGGAGAAAAAGAAACACCCACGTACGGATGCTGATTTTGGACTTCAGCTCAGCATTCAATACGATCATCCCCCAGGATCTGGTAAGCAAACTGGTCGCCCTGGGCTTCAATACTCCACTGTGCAACTGGCTGCTGGACTTCCTCACGGACAGAACTCAGTCTGTCCGTGTGGGTAATAACACCTCCAATGTCATTTCTTTAAACACTGGCTCCCCACAAAGTTGTGTCCTGAGCCCCCTTCTGTTTACCCTGATGACCCACGACTGTCATCCCAGGTTTAACACCAACCACATCACGAAATATGCAGACTACACAACAACCGTGGGACTAATTCAGCACAACAATAAAGTTAACTCTGTAGTTAATTTTAACTTTTCTTTTCTGTAAAAGAGGTACAACATCTTGTGGATTGGTGCAAAATAAACAACCTGTTCCTGAACGTCGACAAGACAAAAGAGATCATTGTCGACTTCAGGAGGTCACAACCCAACCACACACCACTCCTCATCAATGACAAAGCAGTGGAGATCGTCAGCAGCACTAAGTTCCTGGGGGTTCACATTACAGACAACCTCAGCTGGACACCTCACATCACTTCACTGGTGAAAAAAGCACAGCAGCACCTGCACTTTCTGAGACGAATGAGAAGGGCTCCCTTCTCACTTCCCATCCTCTCCACCTTCTACAGAGGAACCATTGAGAGTCAGCTGACCAGCAGTATCTCCATCTGGTCTGGGAGCTGCAAAGCCTCAGACTGGAAGTCTTGCAAAGAGAGGTGAAGACAGGCGAGAGGATCGTTGAGGCTCCACTCCCCCCCATCCAGATCATTGTACACAGATGCTGCTCAGCCAGAGCAAACCAGATCCTCTCTGATTCCACCCATCCTCTCCATGGTCTGTTCATCCAGTTGGCATCTGGCAGGAGAGTCTGTAGCATCTGCTGTAGAACAGCCAGACTCAGAATTGGTTGTCTCCCACTGGCCATCAGATTGATCAACAATCCCATCACTAAAACTGTCTGAGACTGCTAAGTTATATATATTTAGCAACACATTATTATTTGTTTATTATGTAATTAGAGGCACACTTGTGTTTCTGTGTGTGCTCCAGTGGCCAAGTGATGACATTTCATTGCCAATTTTACTTATGTTTCTTTGTGCAATGACAATAAAATAAGTCTAAGTTTAACTAGTCATTCTGTGAAGTGGGAGAGAAGAGTGCTGTGGTGTTGCAGGGTAGAGCAGAACCCACATATGGAAGCCTTAGTTCTTGACCCGGCTGTCACAGGTTTGAGTCCCGGACTGATGACCTTTGCCACATTTTTCCCCTCTCTCAATACCCACATTCCTGTCTGACTATTTTCAAATTAAGACAAGAGCCAATAAAACCTTAATAAATACAAGTGTATAAGAGAACATTTAGTACTGCTTACCTAAGATAAATGAGGCTTACGTACTCACTAACCTTAATCCTACTTTGCTTAATTTTTTGAGGCAATGAGTTTACACATTTTTTTAATATGTAAGGTGAACTAATTAGATTTTACAATGCAGGTACTTAAGGTTGTGGAATGGCTTTGTTTGGTTTGGGCCTTGCTGCACAAAAAACTATATTACACTCTGAAAGAAAATAATAAGTTTAGAAATCATGATACAACCTTTAGAAAAGAGGAACTAAGGTCAGTGGTTATTGTCAGCCACAGGGGAACAGTTTCACTTAGAGAAAAGCAATAAATATACTGCACATTGTGAATGAGCTGAATGTCAGAGAAACAAGGAGGAATTAAGCTTACTGGGAACTCTGTTGATGGCTCGCAGTGGGCGGAGAACTCGAACAGTTCTGATGGCTGATAGGCTGACATTGTGTCCGTCCAGAGAGTACTCCAGCATTCTGCAACGGTGGGACCAAATCATTACTGGCATCTGGATCAGCCTGACCTTGGCAAACCCTAGGAGCCCACCAGGAATTCTTTCTTTGGGATACAAAGCCTTTAAAGAACAAGTAATCAGGGTCTGCTTCTCTACGAGGAAAAAGTTCTGCAATTGTCATTCAATGAAGCTATCACACACACACAAACATCTCCAAATATGTTCACACATGTTTGTCATGCTATCGTTGTGGGGTCTTCCATTGACTTTCATGTATTTCTACATACCTAACCCTAACCAAAACTCAATTCACACCTTAGTCCTAGACCTACATAATTTCCCTTGTGGGCCCACAAGGTACATTGGTCCCCACAACGTAATGTATCAAGAAAATTGTCCCCACCAGGTATTAAATACATGGTACACACACACAAGCACACACACACACACACATACACACACACACACGTCTGACATTAACAAAGAGCCAAAAGTGTGTATGTGTGTGTTTTGTGTAAAGTTTAGACACTTGTTTAATGCCAGTTAAATGTCAAGCGTATGTTGGTGTGTGCCAAGATGTGTGTGGGTGTGCAGGATACTCACCCCACAATAACTATGAAGAAGTCCAATCTGTTCCATGTGTCGCCTAGATAACCTTTCTGACCTATAACCCCGAGAGCGACCATTTTCACCACCATTTCCCCAGCAAAGAATGCAAAGATCCCATCGTCTAGAGCCTACTCACCAAGACATACACACACACGCACAGAGGATTAGTGTGAACTGATTAGCAGAAAGAAAATCGAGGATTGTTACTAAAGTTACAAAGCTGTATGTAATTTCTTTTTCATTTAAATTAATATGTGTGCGTATGAGTGGGACACTGTGTTTTACCTGTAGCAAATATGGAGTGTGTCCACAAGGCTGGAACATCCCCAGAGTGACACAGTTCAGCAGGATGGCCAGAATGCTCACTCGCTCGAACCATGTGGTACAGAGTTAAGGGTCGTCACCATGGCAGCATTTCAGTATGACAACATACTTCATATTGTTGTTGCGCAACACCTCCCCCCCTTCTCTCTCTCTCTACTTCCCCTTCTCAGAGGAGGGAGATGTGCAGCCAGCTCTCCATCTAACAGGTAATTTGAGTTTTCTAAATCTGATGGGATTTTACCCTGTTCAGAACTGAGTAAACTCTGCTTAAGCTGGCATCGAGAAAGACTAGCCTGGTTTCTAACGACCTCCCCCTCCAGATGTCCCACCTTCTTCACCCTGTGAATTAGCCAGATTGAGCAGCCTGCAATCAACTAGCTTCACAGAGCTTCACCTGTTACCGGTCGCTCTTTCTCTTTATTACAACTTGCACTTGTTACTGAACCAGGTTGGTTTTAGTGACTCAGGTGAGTCCCAAGGATGTTGTAGTTTTGGCTAAAAGCAACCTATAAAACATTTTCCACTTTTTCCTCCCATAATCAAACTTCATAGCTATTTTACAACCATCAAAGAACTTTAAGGTGACTCATTAATTGAATGTCCACAACATCTTTTAGATTTTCTTAATGCTAATTATTTTATTAGTAAGGCAATTTTGCAAGGGTCAGTACAGCTTAATTCAGTAGCAGAAATAATCAAATAAGTAAAATCAATAATCTAGCCTATCTTTCCCTAATGCTGACACTGAGAACTAAAAAAGGGAAACTTTGAGAGAGACGGACAGAGTTTGGCATTTTGAACCCCAGAACTGTCCTGATGATGAAGAAGGTGTTGCAGCAGCAGGAGGTTCCCAGTACAGGAAGAGTACTGACTTAGAGCGGCAGGTCTCGGGCCTCAGGGTGACTTCCTCATGTGCGTAGCGGTCCTCAGCTTCTTGTCTTGCAGCTCTGTAGCTCCCTTCTCCTCGTCTCACGATCTTCTTGGTCCCACGGAAGGAACACACCAGTTCTTCCTCTTTGCCTTTGTCTTTATCTTTGTCTTTATCTTCATCTTTGCCTTGGTCTTTGTCTTTGGGGGTCTAAACCCAGCTGTTGAGAGAAGTGCGATTTGAAGCCACATGTTGCGGGGCTAACGGGTTGGTCCCCATGTGCAGAACAGTCTTCGGCTCTGTGGCCCCGGCTCTTCTTCAGCTGCAGAGTTCTTTGTCCATCTCCGTCTTGGCTCGAAGCTGCCTGAAGGATCCAACCAAAGATTCCTCTTTTGCACCCACCTTATAAAGGGTTTATCCACCTTTTGGTGTGTTAGCATTGGCTAGCTTTGTTGCTGTGCCTCTCAGTGGCTGACTGCTTGGACAGATGATCTCATATCCATCACCCTGGAGACCTCATGACCTAATGTCTGTTCTAATGTCCCCAAGTTGCTCAACAGTTCCTCCTACCTCTGTTTCCTGCCCAACCTTTTCTTAGGAAAGTTGACATTCAGCAATAAGGCCTTAGTCACCTCCGCTCTCCTAACAGTTCCTCTTTCCCCCTGACCTTTCACCTTTCACCTACCATCTACCTCCAACACAACATCAGTGATCTTTAATTACAGTTACAACATTTTACACCTTTTCAAGTTCAATGTCAAAATCACATTTATAATCTTTTAGTTTATCTGATTTAACATTCATTTATAATGTTATAATAACCATAACTTATTAGTTACTCTTATTATAATCATAAGGTGAGTTATTACAGACATTTCTGAAAAGAACCCAATAATAATCCATTATTCTAATTATCTGATACCAAGTTACAGTTTCTTGTTTCACCTTTAAGTACTTCCACAAGTGTAAGTGTAAATATTCTTATAATCAAACCAACATCAACCACTGGTTAAACCAATATTAATTATTGGCATAATTATAAGTCATTATTTTAAGTATTTTACTCTGGGTTTTATCCAATCTCCCAAAATGGTTAGATTTTATTCTTTAAACCTTTAATGCTTTAAAATAAGGAATGGTCTGAATTATTTTTAGCCTGATGCAAGATAGAAACTTCCCCTTTTCTTCAGAAAACCAGCTCTTCCTGTTTCATGACTCTCTTTCTGTCTGACTTTGATTTTTTATGATTAAATAGAAAAAAGTAGAATTAAAGCAAAGTTTGCAGGACACAATAACAACACAACCAGATTAATTTTATTACCGTCTGACTCTACTGTTGGGTCTTGATGTCACCTGTGTAATTAATTTTAAGGTAAATTTATTTATTATTACTATTAAACTAAAATCTCCAGCATGGGGAAGTGGGATGAGCTCGACTTTTCTCGACAATATATACTCACTAGGTGCATGAATGTCAGCTGTATATTATTTTACTTGAACTGTTAAAATATGAACTGGGTGTAATGACAATTCAATAGCAATTTATTCTGATAATGTTACGTACAAAAGTTTGAATTCATTGTGGAATTTCTCAAACTACTCATGGCTTAAATTTAAGTCGTGTCAAAACATAGGTAACCTTTCTGGCCTGTCTTTTCCTCATTTCATAGTCTAAATTCAAAGGTTCACCATAGGTGGATGGAAACTGCACTTTGACAATAAGATAAGAAATACAACCTAAAACTAACCTGGAAAAATATTTGTAAAATATTTTAGCCAACATACAGCTTCAAATATAAATTGAAACTGTAGATCATTTGGTTAAATCTCCCGTAACAAACTGTACTCAACCACATAATTTTCTTTTAAGCCATCAACAAGTTTCTGCAATGATCCTGGCTAAACATGTTAAGACTCTCTCCAGCAGGATTGGCTGAATTAATTTAAACTGGCTGGCTTCCTTGCACAGATTTTGAAGCATTTTGAATTAATTACATCACTCTGAACGGATGGACTCTACATGCCTGGTTACCACTGTGAAGCATGGAGGAGGAGGTGTGATGGTGTGGGTGTGCTTTGCTGGTGACACTGTTGGGGATTTATTCAAAATTGAAGGTATACTGAACCAGCATGGCTACCACAGCATCTTGCAGCAGCATGCTATTCCATCCGGTTAGCGTTTAGTTGGACCATCATTTATTTTTCAACAGGACAATGACCCCAAACACACCTCCAGGCTGTGTAAGGGCTATTTGACCAAGAAGGAGAGTGATGGGGTGCTGCGCCAGATGACCTGGCAATCCACAGTCACCGGACCTGAACCCAATCGAGATGGTTTGGGGTGAGCTGGACCGCAGAGTGAAGGCAAAAGGGTCAACATGTGCTAAGCATCTCTGGGAACTCCTTGAAGACTGTTGCAAGACCATTTCAGGTGACGACCTCTTGAAGCTCAAGAGAATGCCAAGAGTGTGCAAAGCAGTAATCAAAGCAAAAGGTGGTTACTTTGAAGAACCTAGAATATAAGACATGTTTTCAGTTGTTTCACACATTTTTGTTAAGTATATAATTTCACATGTGTTAATTCATAGTTTTGATGCCTTTAGTGTGAATCTACAATTTTCATAGTCATGATAATGAAGAAAACTCTTTGAATGAAAAGGTGTGTAAAAACTTTTGGTCTGTACTGTATATAAAAAAAAATTCCCTTCTCACCCTCCGTGGGTGGTCCGTTTTATCCTCTAAGCTCGGGTCCTCTACCAGAGGCCTGGGAGCTTGAGGGTTCCTCCAGTATCTTGGCTGTGCCTAGAACTGCACATTTCTGGACTGAGATGTCTGATGTTGTACCTGGGATCTGTTGTAGCCACTGCTCCAGTTTGGGGGTGACTGCCCCGAGGATCCCAATGACCACAGGCACCACTGTGGTCTTCACCTTCCAGGCCTTTTCCAGTTCCTCTCTGAGGTCCTGGTATTTCTCCAGTTTCTCCTGCTCCTTTTTCCTGATGTTGTAGTCATTTGGTATTGCTACATCCACCACAATGGCTTTCCTCTGTTGTTTATCCACCACCACAATGTCTGATCTTAGATGTTTCATCCTGGACAGTGGCTCTCACACTCACTAGTCCTCTGCTTCCTTCCTTATGGCTTGTGTACAGTCTCAGGGTGCTGGATTTGAGGTGGAACCCTCTATGCATGGTTAGTAGCCGGGTCTTAACATCCGTGGTCTTCATCTCTTCCATTGGCCAGCTAATTATTCCTGCAGGGTATCTGATTACTGGTAAGGCATAGCTGTTTATAGCATGGATCTTGTTCTTGCCATTGAGCTGGCTTCTCAGGACTTGCCTTATTCGTTGGAGGTATTTGGCTGTGGCTCCTTTCCTTGTGACCTCATCGAGGTTGCCATTTGCTTGTGGTATTCCCAGGTACTTGTAGCTGTGCTCTATGTCTGCTATTGTTCCTTCTGGGAGTGAGACCCCTTCTGTGTGGGCGACCTTCCTTCTCTTTGTAACCATCCGACCACACTTCTCTAGTCCGAATGACATCCCAATGTCAGTGCTGTAGATCCTGGTGGTGTGGATCAGTGAGTCGATGTCTCGCTCGCTCTTGGCGTACAGCTTGATGTCATCCATGTAGAGGAGATGACTGACCATTCTTGAGTTGGTATCCATAGCCAGTCTTGTTGATGATTTGGCTGAGGGGGTTCAGGTCTATGCAGAACAGCAGTGGGGACAGAGCATCTCCTTGGTATATCCCACATTTGATGGACATTTGTGCAAGTGGTTTGCAGTTGGCTTCAAAGGTGGTTTTCCACAGCCCCATCCAGTTTGCAATGAAGGCTCTTAGGGTCCTATTGATGTGGTACATCTCTAAGCATTCAATGATCCAGTGTGTGGCATTGAGTCTCATAGGCTTTCTTGTAATCAATCCAAGCGGTACACAGGTTGGTGTGTCGGGTTTTGCAGTCTCGGGCGACTGTGTGGTCTACAAGGAGTTGGTGTTTGGCTCCTCTGCTATTTATGCCTATGCCCTTCTGTGCCTTTCTCATGTATTTATCCATGTGCCCGCTTATCTTAGCCGCTATGATGCCTGACATGAGCTTCCATGTTGTAGAGAGAGAGGTTATTGGCCGATAGTTGGATGGGACTGAACCCTTTTAGAGATCCTTCTGGATTGTGCGCCCTTCAGTTAACCATTCAGGGTGAGTCCCATTTTGTAGCAGCTGGTTCAGTTGAGCTGCCAGTTGCTCATGGAGTGCAGTGAGTTTCTTCAGCCAGTGGGCATGGATCATGTCAGGTCCTGGTGCTGTCCAGTTTTTCATACCTGAGACTCTTTCTTTGACATCTGCCACAGTGATGGTTACCGGGGCTTGTTCAGGGAGGTTGCTGTGGTCCTCTCATAGAGAGCTTAGCCACTGTGCATTGCTGTTGTGGGACGCCTCCCTTTCCCACAACAGGAAAGGCATATGCCTTTCCAGTATTGTTCAGTCTCCAGCCTTGGTGGGTCTGCTCTGTTAGTACCCTACCATTGGGAGTACACTTTAGCTGGCTGGGTGGAGAAGAGCTGGTTAATCCTCCTGGCTTCATTCTCTCTTGTGTATCTCTTTAGGCAGCTGGCCAAGGCTTGGAGCCTTTGTTTGGCAGTTTTGAGTGCTTCAGGTATGGGCATCTGGCTGTACTTCTTAGGTACTAATCTTTTCATTGCACCCCTTTGGAGTTCTGACAGTTGGCTCACTTCCCTCCTTGTTATCTTGATTTTAGCCTCTAACCGTCGACGAGTTCTAGCTTCAGTGATTCAGCAGCTGAGATTGAGTCCAAAATCCGATGTGAGATTCATCCGTGCTGCAGTGAATCTGTCTCTCTTTATAGATTCTCCCTCTTCTTCCTTACATCGTGTCTTTAGGAAACTTTCAAAACAAAAACGGAAGATTTGGGATGTATCTTACTAGTGAAAGAATTACATATAAATAATAGTCTTTACTACCTGTGTAAACTTTGCCGGTGAATGTTATAACACATAATATAAGTTTTATAATATGTGTTATATTGTTTCATTTCTAATATAGGCTCTTGTGTCAGATAATCTAAGTCAATGTTAGAGAATAATACATTTTTTTAGATTTACGGAATCTCAGTTATCCTTCATAGCGGCTGAACCCGTATTACACCAAGCACTGTAGCTAATATTAGCTGGTATCTCGCCGGTGGACATAAATACAGTAAAGTAATATTCTAATCACAATATATACACAATAATATGTCCATCTTACTTGTGAAATGTTGTCTGTGGAGCCTCACATCAATAGTCCATAGATCCGAACAACAATATCCCTCAGTGCTGAGGCATCTTCTGCTGTTTTAGTTGAGCAAAGTAGGAGGGTATACCACTCCAAGATGGCCACCGCATTGGCTGCGCCGGAGCAGCCAATGCGGGGTCTACTCTTATATTATGTCTATGCACCTCGCTGCAGCAAACAGAAAGGGGCGGGACGGACCACTGTCAGTCTCTTACCTTATTTGGAAATGGGACCATTGCTCTCCAGAAGTGAAGGGGGCGCTATTTCCTATATTATCCGCGTTCTCCCGTTTTAATTTTCTTTTGAAATCTGTGACATAGCTTCATATGTACAGGGTTTCCCCCAGAAAACTTAAGCCCGGTGGTCGGGGTGTCGAGGCGGTCCACCAGCGGTCCACCGTGTTTTTGTATTAAAAGATGTTAAGGTGACAGGAAATTTGAAAATATCACTCGTAATTATACGTTGCGGGAAAACATCACCAGTGAAACACTACTTAAACCCACAACTAGTCTTAAAAACAACAAATCAAAATATACAATTAAAATTAATATCAATTATTTGCACTTTTGTTTAATCCAAATTAAGTCAGCAGCTCCATCAGGCACCCAGGGCTTCAGGGGCCATAAATGATCATATTTTAACACAGACTACAGATACCCCACTTATTTATTGTTTATTGAGATGATCAATGCTGCTAAATTTGATTCAATTTCAGCATACATACAAAAGATTTTAAATTGTTTAACATTTATATGTAAGATTTTAAGGAGCTGGCAAGTTTACTTTGTAAAAATTCTAATAATATTCATAGTTAGATTGTTTTGTTACCCTATCTACCATCTGATGCTATGAGTTTAATCTTTGAGTTTATGCTATGAGTTTAATCTCTGTTTGTTCACAAATACAATTTAGTAAACTGCAATTATAACTGATTGCTTTCTGGTTGGCCAATTAAACTACTCCCCTTCTCTCTGATTAAATCCAACACATCTGTTAGAGGTGCTGATGTTTTTAGCAACAAAAGGGGCCGCCACAACAGATTCTGCTCCAGGCCTCATACAGCTTTTTACCGGCCCTGCATGATGAGGTAATCTGCTGCACTACGCAGAGATGCCCAACAAACGGGAGATTTAATTCAATGCTGCTAATGTGGCTTTAGTAGCTCTTTCATTTCTGTCTGTTCAGTTTTTAATAAGCGTCACAGAAACTATTCTGGTTGGTCGAGTTTATGGGACAAGTTTCTCAGATCTCCGCACGGTCACACTTTAGCCACATGAAGGGTCACACTTTAGCCACATGAAGACCCATGTCAGCCTAGGTCACATGGTGGGGGGGACAAAGTTGGCTAATGAAGACATGCTACGAGTGGAGGATGATTATGAGGACCAGCCACCAGAGAAAGAAGTCCCTGTTTGACCAAAGAGAAAGAAGCAGATGAAATATTCCCCAAGAAAATTAGGTAAGTCATTTTGTGTTACTATTTTCTCCAGGTGAAGAGGGGTGGGACAGCCAGGTAAGTCCGGAAGGGGGAGCAGGAATCAACATTTACCAGTTGAGTTTAATAGGTTACATTTTAGACAACTAAAACCTGGTGTAAATGTATTTATTTATTAATAAACTTCTTGCAAACAACCATAAGTCAGAGTATCTGGTTGGAAATAATTTAGAATACTCATTAAGTGAAAAGATACACTCATGCGCCTAAAACTATACATTAAATGATGCAATCTGAATAACAACAGTGGCAGTCTGTCTGAACTTCTGCCAAACAAATATTTGATCAGAATAATTTTGTTCAGCTTTAGTTATTATGCTACTTGTGTTAAGAAATAATTTTATTGCACTTCATAACAACCAATCATGTTAACTAGACATTTGTCTGCCAATCTACCATTCTGACTGTGCAGAAAGGAACATTTTTGGAATGGTATTTAAATAAATGCTGAATTATGATGACATTGTTTTTTTGTTTTTGTTCTTTTTTTTAAGTGACCACAATGAATTGTGTCATCACCGACTATGAGATTGTCCAGAAGAGATTCACCAAGTTTGAATTCGTAAAAAGACTTTCACTGTGATTAACTTGCAAGAGGAACTGTAAATTCAGAGCATTCAGCATGGACACCTTCAAAGAGCTGCTGCCAGAAAATGAAGACAAGAAGAAGATCTCCTGTTTTCAGAGGATTACAGGAAGACTATAACGAAGGAGATGGCTGACATAATCAAAGCAAAACATGTTACTGTTGAAAAAAAATATTTTCTTAAGTTACAGAATAAGAAATTCTGTTTTAGTTTTTCAATCAGTATTTCAGAGTAACAACATACTGATGTTAAACCCTCTGTTTGAAGAACAAATTATCTTTGTTTTATTCCAATGTACAAAGGGTTTGTTCTACAGCTATGGTGGTAGTTATAAGTAGTCCAATGTGTTTCACTTCACTTGAGGTAAGACTTAATATCAGTGACATAGCATTTGACACTGTAACAACACTCAATGACATCTTCATAACTGTTGCTACTTTTTCACTTGTCAAGAAAAGTCGAGCTCATCCCACTTCCCCATGCTGGAGATTTTAGTTTAATAATAACAATGAATAAAGTTAACTTTAAAATTGAGTACACAGGTGACATCAAGACCCAACAGTAGAGTCAGACAGTAATAAAATTAATCTGGTTGTTATTGTGTCCTGCAAACTTTGCTTTAATTCTACTTTTTTCTATTTAATCACAAAAAAATCATAGTCAGGCAGAAAGAGAGTCATGAAACAGGAAGAGCAGGTTTCCTCAAGAAAGAGGAAGTAAGCTGCATGTATATAAAAATAGTTCAGACCATTCCTTATTTTTAAGCATTAAAGGGTTACAGAATAAAATCTAAACATTTTGAGTAATTGGATAAAACCCAGAGTAAAATGCTTAAATTAATAATAATAACTTAGAATTTAACCAATAATTAATATTGGTTTAACCAATGGTTGATGTTGGTTTGATTATAAGAATATTTACTCTTACACTTATGGAAGTACTTAAAGGTGAAACAAGTAACTGTAACATGGTATCAGATAATTAGAATAATGGATTATTCTTGGTTTCTTTTCAGAAATGTCTGTAATAACTCACATTATGATTATTAAGAGTAACTAATAAGTTATGGTTATTATAATATTATAAATAAATGTTGAATCAGAGAAACTAAAAGGTTATAAGTGTGATTTTGACATTGAATGGTGTAAAATGTGTAACTGAGAAACTGAGGAAGAGGAACTGATGGGAGAGCAGAGGGGACCAAGGCCTTATTGCTAAACTTAAGCTTTCCTAAGAAAATGTTGGGCAGGAAACAGGCGTAGGAGGACTGTTGAGCAACCTTGGGACATTAGCACAGACATCAGGACATAATGTCTCCAAAACGGTGATGGATATGAGATCATCTGTCCAAGCAGTCAGCCACTGAGAGGCACAGCAACAAAGCTAGCCAATGCTAACACACCAAAAGGTGGATAAACCCTTTATA
This sequence comes from Poecilia reticulata, assembly GCF_904066995.2. Classification (NCBI taxonomy): domain Eukaryota; kingdom Metazoa; phylum Chordata; class Actinopteri; order Cyprinodontiformes; family Poeciliidae; genus Poecilia; species Poecilia reticulata. The sequence continues at coordinate 63,237 of NC_088830.1, read as the reverse complement.
AGGTGGGTGCAAAAGAGGAATCTTTGGTTGGATCCTTCAGGCAGCTTCGAGCCAAGATTGAGATGGACAAAGAACTCTGCAGCTGAAGAAGAGCCGGGGCCACAGAGCCGAAGACTGTTCTGCACATGGGGACCAACCCGTTAGCCCCGCAACATGTGGCTTCAAATCGCACTTCTCTCATCAGCTGGGTTCAGACCCCAAAGACAAAGACAAAGGCAAAGAGGAAGAACTGGTGTGTTCCTTCCATGAGACCAGCTTGTCTACATCTCAATGGACCAGAAAGATCGTGAGACGAGGAGAAGGGAGCTACAGAGCTGCAAGACAAGAAGCTGAGGACCGCTACGCACATGAGGAAGTCACCCTGATGCCCGAGACCTGCCGCTCTAAGTCAGTACTCTTCCTGTACTGGGAACCTCCTGCTGCTGCAACACCTTCTTCATCATCAGGCCAGTTCTGGGGTTCAAGATGCCAAACTCTGTCCATCTCTCTCAAAGTTTTCCTCTTTTAGTTCTCAGTGTCAGCATTAGGGAAAGATAGGCTAGATTATTGATTTTACTTATTTGATTATTTCTGCTACTGATTTAAGATGTACTGACCCTTGCAAAATTGCCTTACTAATAAAATTACTAGTATTAAGAAAATCTAAAAAATGTTGTGGACATTCAATTAATGAGTCACCTTAAAGTTCTTTGATGGTTGTAAAATAGCTATGAAGTTTGATTATGGGAGGAAAAAGTGGAAAATGTTTTATAGGTTGCTTTTAGCCAAAACTACAACATCCTTGGGACTCGCCCGAGTCACTAAAACCAACCTGGTTCAGTAACAAGTGCAAGTTGTAATAAAGAGAAAGAGCGACCGTTAACAGGTGGCTCTGTGAAGCTAGTTGATTGCAGGCTGCTCAATCTGGCTAATTCACAGGGTGAAGAAGGTGGAACATCTGGATGGAGGTCGTCAGAAACCAGGCTAGTCTTTCTCAATGTCAGCTTAAACAGAGTTTACTTCACTTCTGGACAGGGTAAAGTCCCAGCAGATTTAGGAAACTCAGTTCACCTGTTAGACGGAGAGCTGGTAGCACATCTCCTCCTCTGACTGAGAAGGGGAAGTAGAGAGAAGAGGGTGGGGGGTGTTGTGCAACAACACACTTTTCTTGAGGTAAGAGTTAATATTAATGAAACTAATGACACTTAATGACATTGTCATAACTGTTGCTACTTGTTTCACTTTACTTGAGGTAAAAGTTAATATTAATGGCACTGTAATGACACTTAATGACATATTCATAACTGGTGCTACTTCTTCCACTTTACTTGATGTAAAAGATATTGTTATTGACTCTGTTATTAAATCATTTGACAGTGTAATAAAGCTTAATGAAATCTTTATTGTTGGTCCTACTTGTTTTGCTTTATTTCATGTAGTGGGAATATTAATCGCTGTTTCGTTAAAGCTTTTGATAGTGTAATAACAATTAAATCATTATGACTACTATTATGACATATTTATAACAGGATTCTTGGTTAATGTCAAGTTGTCATAGTAAAGACATTTTTGTCTAGATCAGGGATCCCTAAACTACGGCCCGCATCCGGCCCGCCTCCACATTTGGTCCGGCCCCCTGAACAATACCAGAGAGCATTCAGATTTTTTTATATATTGTATTTTCCGGTTTATAAGTGGATTTTTCTTCAACCACCAGAGGGCTCTTTAGCAGGAAGTGTGTCCTGTAAACTGTGGGTGTTTTGTTTTGCATGGCGCATTGCTGCCATCTGTTGGACTTTTAGGGAACTGCTTGACTTTTATGTTATTTAATCAGTACGAGCCTTTACGTTAACATATGATAAAAAAGTAACTTGTTTATTGAATTAGTTTTGGAAATACCTGTGGGCGATTTATGTGCTACGTCATTGCTAACTAGCAGGCTGCTAAGATTTCTTAGGTCGTTACATAGCATTGCAGCTCATAGCATTCTGAGGTAGCTGTTGTATTAGTTGTACTTCTAATGTATGAAGCTGAATGTTAACACTTCTGTAAGCTGCTCTGAGCTCATCCTGAGTTGTTTGTGTTTTGACAGTTTCACTCTATTCTACATGAAAATAAAGGAAGAACTAATTAATCCTGACTCGTGTGAAAGGAGTTTGGCTGATGGTTAGTTTTGGTACAAGATACCATAGCGAGACCATTACAAAGTGAATCATTGGAAGTCAAAATTGGAAATAAAAGAAGAACGCGCCCATTAAAACGGAATTAGGTTTTAATAGGGAATTGAAATTTGAGAATGTTGTTGATCAGTTACATAGCATTAAGGGGAAATGCTATTTAACCGTTTTTTAAATAATACTGGGATCATTATGAGAATTTGAGGTATAGATATTAGGATCCAGTAGATGGCAGTAGTGCAACAATAATGGATGCAAGCTGCTGTTGAAATCTAAAGAAGAAGAAGAAGAAGAAGAAGAAAGTGAAATTTATCGGCCAACCGATTTATCGGCCAGTCCATTTCTGGGCGCCGACTTCCTTAACTTTGGATACTTAGATGTGAAGCCGATCTTATCCCCTGATCTTATCTTCATCCAGGGGCGGATCTACTGGGGTGGCAGTTGCCACCCCAAACGAGAGCCTTGCCACCCCTGTTGCATCCCCAGCTAGCGACAATGAATTCAATAAATAATTATTGAAAATCGGACATCAAGCGCATGAAACTCTTTTTTCCGACAACATTGAATGCAACACAATGTAACCTTACACCCACTGCTAAGTAGCGGGAAGTACGAGAGAAGGACAGAGCGCCAGCAGCATTGATGGATATATACATTACTGGACTGGACAGTGGCGCAGTTGGTAGAGCTGTTGTCTTGCACCAAGAAGGTTCTGGGTTCGATTCCCGGCCCCTGTGCATGCGTGTGTTTTCTCCGGTTACTCTGGTTTCCTCCCACAGTCCAAAAACATGACTGTCAGGTTAATTGGCCTCTCCAAATTGTCCCTAGGTGTGAGTGTGTGTGTGCATGGATGTTTGTCCTGTGTGTCTCTGTGTTGCCCTTTGACAGACTGGCGACCTGGCACCAGCAACCCTCCCGATCCCACTAAGGGACAAGAGTGTAAAGAAAATGAATGGACTGGACATTACGTGATTTATCGTAAGTCACACATGTGCCATTGCTGTCCATTGAGTCAGGAATATCGGTAGTCAGGAAACTACTACAATCACGCAAAGAATCAGAAAAACGGACACAATGTTTAGCAGTTAATTCAACCATAGATAATGGTAATAAGGGCTTCAGATTTCACAGGTGAGGAAATCTAAATCAGCTGGTCAGGCTTTTTTGATTAAATACATTTTTCTTAAGCATAACGCCAATAGCTAAAAATTTTATTTATACCAGGTGAGTCTTTCTACCCTGAAAATGTGGACCGGTACCAACTTTTGTTTTTCCACTGAAAGCTCTGGTTTGCACAATAAATGCCATGTGAGTGAAATTTCATGGATGATACTCTGATGTCCCATTCTCCTGAAGGCAGCACAGAGCTGCACCACCAGAAACTCACAGAAACACTGAAGAGAAGAAGAGTTATGATTAATGTAGTTACAGTTCTATCCATGTTTTAATGTTGCAGAGCTCAGTCGTTTTGCAAATAGATCAAAGTTTAAACTGACATGTTGAACATCTTTTATCTGCTCATTTTGTGCAACATTTAACAACTAGAAAATGGCGCAAGATAAGAATATTTTTTCCACTCTGATTGGCTGCTGTTAGGCCTACCAATTTTAAGTTGAATGTTCATTGCATTTTTTTGTTCATTGTTTTGTTCATTGCCTGTGAAAATAATTTCTATTCCCATGACTTTTTTGTTCTCTGGGAAATTATTTTTGATAATAAATACCGAAACAAGCATAAAAATCAAAACATCTACAATAGTGATAGTAATATTAATGATAAAATAATGGTCACTGACCAGTAGACCTGCAAATTCTTTGGTGGGGGGCGGTGAGGGACCTGGATAAAGGCTTGGGGGGCGCTGGCCTGAAACAGGTTGAGAAACACTGGATTAAACCAAACATTTGGATGCTCTGCACATTACACCAGCAGCTCATGTTAACAGTGAAGCATGCGTGACCTACCGCAGCCACCAGGGGAGTCCCTGGTGGCTGCATACATTATCAAATATATATTATTGTAAAAAGAAATCACTTCATGGTGAAATTGTGTGTTTTTGTTATTATAATGACATAGAAAACTATACTAAAAAAAATCTACTCCTCTGAGCAGCCTAAGCGGCTGCTTAGTTTGCTTATGCCTTGGGCCGGCCCTGCGCTGCACTTCATTTATTTAATGCATCGCTAGGTCGCTTTCTCTCACTTTGCAGACGTGGAGTAACAAAACCAATGTCTGGAATAATTTTCTGCAGGCCCTCTAAGATTTTATCCAAAGGACAAAATCTTGCTTAATCCACTATTTTCACATGTCGTAAGATTTAACTGTATTAAACACTAAGAATATTTATTTTCGTCAACATAGCGCAATTCACTACTCACCCGGCAGAAACAAGTTGACAGCCACTTATGCTTCTTTATTACCCTAAATGCTTTACCCAACTTGAAACTAAATAATTATTATTCTCCAGGCTTTTGAAAGCTTTCTGACTCATCATAGAATATGAGGTCTGCAGCTCCAAATAGTTAGTTATGTGGATCGCCTCAACACCTGATAAATCCTCAAGATAATAAGACATGTCTTTTTTACCAAGATAATACGGATCATATCCTAAATATACACATATTTTTTTCTAGATGCCTCGTCTGTTCCAGCCTATTTGGGGCATCAGCGTACTCATTGTGATCAATTTTGCTTTGTTTTGAACCAGAGAAATCGACTTCCGGCCCTCCATCTGAATTTTGTGTGTCATTTTGGGTCACGAGTCTGAAACCCAGCAATGAGGGGAAAAGTTAGGACAATTCCAAGGTCCCTGGCTGACAAGGGCCCCCCCACAGCTAAAGTCTCGCTTAGACATACACAGTAAAAAAAAATTCCGTAAAAAAACAGTAAAATGTACTGGTAATTTTCTGCCAGTACATTTTACTGTTTTTTTACGGAAATTCTGGGCACAAGCTTTCCGTAATTTAACAGCATTTTTTATGTTAAATTTACCAGCACTTCTGTTAATCCATAATGGAAATTTTCTGTATTTTTACAGTAAATCTGCAGTATATGCACAAGCATTTCTGTTACTTAAAAACTTTTAATTTTGACATCCAAAACAATCGAGTCTGTTAGCCATCGACTAAGTAGTAAATATAAAGCATTACATTTTAAATAAGCATAAATTTAAGCAAAACTAAACTTATTCAAAAGGACATTAGACCATAAAATTAGTGTTAAAATAGCTCATGCAGATGGGTTAAAAATAAAACCATAAACAATCAATTTGCAAATTTTATTTTGCAGTTCAAGGTTTTTCAATGCCATATCAACACATCATTACAATATAATTAAATAGCATTTTTGATTATATATTCAGTCAAACATATTTTTAAAGTTCTTAAGGTCAATGTAAAGTTCATTCTTGAGTCCAGAGTTTCAAGTTAATTTAATAATTTTGTTAAGTTTAATTTAATTAACACAATCCAACACTAACATAAAAAATACAATTTAAATCTTGCAATTTGCATTACAAGATTAAAATCACAGGTGTAAACAAGGACCAACATCCAACTACTATTTTCTGAACTGCTGTCAACAGAACAGAGAACATTATGAAGCATCACCTTTTACAAGAATCAAATTTTCCATGGACTGTCAAAGTCATACAGTTCATTTACAAACTTGAGCAGTCGGGGTGGAATGTGATGATGCTTCTTCCCCTTCATCTCAGCCTTCGACCCTCGTTTGGGGTTTAAGCCCAGAAAGACTCTGAAAAAGAAAAGGGGATACTTGAGTTTAACATACAGACAGATGTGTCCAAATTACATTATTGCAGCTGATCACCTGTGTCATGCAGCTGGACTGTCTCAACAGTTGCAAATAACTCCTTGACAATCCTAAACTATGAATAATTTAAATGAACAATCACTGAAACAACAACAAAATTGTTGGCACACTTCTTTTAATGGAGGCAAACCCATAACAATCACTGAAGTTACTTGATAAAAGTGTAAAAAAGGGAAAAAAAGATTGACTGAAAAACAATGAAAATAAGACAATGCTTCTGAACTGTGGTTCAAAAGCACAGAATGAATTAGAATTATTATTGCTCAGGCCAAATAATTCAAAATATCCACAAAAATATACTAACCTTTGTATATATTCCAGTGTCAGGGACATGTCTTTTGGATTGTGGAGCACCTGGCTGACAGCTGGACACAAATGAACACACCAAGCTTTGGTCCTGCTTCTCACTTTGGAAACCCTAGATCCGAACACTTATATTCTCTGGGTTGATTTTTGACCTTTTCCCATGCCACCCTGTTTTAATGATTTAATTGGACAGAATGGTTCCAGGAGTAGTTTGATGTAACTTTAGTAGGTAGTGCCTGGAACATGTTTTGCATTTTTGTGGCTAAGTATCTGTTGCTGGTGCATGAGTTTGACTCAAAAGCATGTTCGAAGTGACAGTGCCATATGATTTTTTGGCTCTGCACTCTGGCTCATAGTTTTGGATATTGGGATGTGTAATTTCATGCTCCCTGTAGATTTTAGACTGACGGTATATTCCTCCTCCTCGCTTTTTCTTCTCCCAATCCACGAAACAGATGAAATACAGTGTTCTGGGCCACACGTCCCACTGACTTGGGGTACACTGACATCACACCTGTCGCTTTTGATTTTTAACTGGGTCCTAACATTTGGCGGTTTCCATAAGCCTGCTGCAGTGGAGGGGACAGCAGCAGCTAGTGCAGTGTTACTTATTAGAGGTCAAGCTTTTATTCAGGTAAGAAAGGAATAACATTTTGTTAAATGCACTTACACTGTGTTCTTGGATTAAGGCCGCACATACTTGTTATCACATTCAGTTAGTGAGTGTTATACACTGTGTACATCTGAGCTGTCAGTCTCCAGGAACAGAGCTTCTTTTAGTTTTGATATTGTTTTTATTGTTTCAAATCATTTAGATGTCCCCAAGTCACAGAGCTGTGAGTTTGAATCACCCGGGATATGACCGTGATGGACATATTGCACTTTCTTTGTATGACTAGGAATGGTAGGACTTATGCTCCTAGATTATCCTGATAACGATTGGCTCTACCTCGTTGCGATTTGCAATTTAGTTTGGATGTTTCTGTGGCTGAACTGACAGTACACGCAGTTCTGCCTCAGAAACAGGAGGAGAGCACATCTGAGTGCTACAAGTGAAAGATTTGAGAAGTCTGTACACAGACAGTTCTTGTTGTAAATATGAAATAAAAGCAGCATATGCAGTACTATAAGATTTAGGTAGTGAGTTTCAGGAACAGAACCAATCCATAAATTAAATTTTGTTTGTGTGGCACATTTCAGTAGCAGGGCATTTCAAAGTGCTTTACATAATTGAAATAAAACAGCATGTGACATTGAGTAAACAGTGAGAGAGAGAGAGATTTTGTAAAGAAAAAAAAGATAAAAACATTAAAACCTGCAGCCCTTTTAGGACTTTAGTTTAACGTCATTTAAACGTTAACTGGGACTTTAGTCAAAAACACAGAAGACAACAAATGCAGGGTTCTTAAAAAACGCATAAAATATGAAACTGAAATGGAAATTGGTAGAAGCTGTTTGACTGTTTGATACTTGTCATTCCTTTAAAAGTTAAGTATTAGAACTGAAGTAGGTGGAATAGAACCATCTGTACAAGATCTTTTAACACAAAAAGGGAGTGTCACCACTGGAGCTGTCTGATGAGCAATAAGGAGTCAGTTAATGACCGACTCTGACAAGGACTGAATGGTAAGGTGATTCTTTCTCCTGATATGAGACTCCAGGTTCTTCAAGAAGTCTATGGACTTGGCATGAAAGGATTTCACAGGTGATGAAAACCTGGAGCACAGGTGGCATCTTTTCTCAAAGACATGGTTAAAGGATAGATATGCTGACGCTGGTAGGTATTAATCCCTCTGGATGCAATACTCAAGATACCTGGAGGCGTGGCCAGCGCAAAAGAAGACAGCAAAGCTTTCATATTTTGCTTGATCAATCATTATGTTCCACGCTATGGATTTCCGACGAAGATCAGGTGAGTAAATTGTACTCCTTTAGGAATCAAAATCTGCAGAATGTGGAACAGATGCTCGGATTGACCCATTTATTCGGTACAGTATATTAACCCCAATCACAAGGCAAGGTTGAGAGAGTAAACAAAACAAAATTGGCTATAAACTGTGCAGTCTAAATTTAAATTGGGTAAAAGCATTGCTTACTGTTTGATGTTTGTTTGAATGTCCATTAACAAATCAACATATGAGCTCCACACGAGAAGGATGTCTCCGGGACCTGCACTCGGATTCCAGAATGGACAGGTGAACCTGCACATTTATTTCATAATTATGTCTTTAGTGAGTCACAGGTTCTGGCAACACAGTTTGCAAAATACCAGACGTCATAGGACCGTCCAGGCTCAAGACCGGTCCCAGGAATCAACTGGGTGAGGCTAAAGGTCATCAAAAGACAATGGTCTGAACCTCGCTTCACCAGACCATACCAACTCGTGGAAAGGACGTCTCACGCTGTCCGTCTGCAAGGGAAAGGAGACACCTGGTTCCATTGGAGTCACTGCACAACAGCTGAGGAGCCACGACGCGCTCCGAGACGTACAAGAAGATCTGCAGCTTCAATCTTCAGACGAGGAGCGTCTGCAGGCACTTCCCAGGACCCAGGAGGATCAGCAGTTCCAGGCAGGAGTGTAGCAGGAATTTCTGCCATGACCACTTCAATTTCCTGGAATTCGAGGCTTAAAAGGCCCAGACAGGCATAATACTCCTGTTTCCGGTGTCCTTGTATTGAGAAAAAGGAGATTGCACCCTCTCCTTAAACTCACTGTTATATTGGCACAATAAATCAAATTTTCAGTGAGCAACGGACACTCAGGTGGGAACCTGAGGTTTAAACCCGATGAGGAAAACGGTTGCACGAAGGATCAAGTTACAAGAGGATCACCGTTAACACGTTCTCTCTTTTGCATATTTTCGTCTTTTTTGCAAACTCTTAATGAACTTTTGTTTCTTTTTGCGCGTATTTTTGGATCATTTCTTGACGAAGAATTCCTTTTGTTTTTGAGGAATGTCAAAGAAGAAAAGATACGGACTCTAAGACTATTATTGAATTCTGTAAAAAAAAAAAAAAAAAGCATTTGTAATTGATTTTTATGTGTTCTAATTTCTTTTTCCTCCACAGCTTTTCTTTTGGTGTTGCTTTTTATACTTTTGAAGGATTATAATTTTTATGATCATTATTGACTTTGTGATTAGTGGCCATCTTTAGTAAGTTTTGTGTACCTCAGTTATTTTTCCATTTTATCATTTTTGGGTGATGATTTGTAATGTGTTGCTTGTTCTGAAATAATTGGGTTATAGGATTTTCATATTTTAACCCTTTTACGCCGGAGTTTTGAGCGTCTGCCTAAATAAATCTTCCTTATTTAAATTGTAAGTAGTTCTTTAAATGTCCTGTGAGACGATATACTTACCCATGTATCCATAACAACCTGAACTTTCAATATCCAGCAAGTTATTTTCGCAATATACTGTCTATTAAACGAGTCCCCCGCCCCCAGTCTAGAAAGGTTAATAGATATTTTTACATTTCAATTGAGATTGTTACAAATTTTTGGTATACTTCAGGTGAGTATTAAATTCTTGAACAGCACAAATCTATCATCTACAGGTAAAGAATAAGGAGTTTAATATGAGATGCATAAAACTGCTAAGGGTAGCAGAGGCCCACCTGGTCCGCCTCCCTATTAGATGCTTTACTGTGGTGCTGCAGATGAGGGGGATGTGGAGCTGAGGGGTCCTGTTGAAAAGGGGGACTGTTATATAAGAAGGCTAATATACTGCTCAAAAAAATAAAGGGAACACTGCAGTGTTCTCTTAAATGTTAAAGTGTTCCCTTTATTTTTCTGAGCAGTGTATTTTAGTTATTTCAGTCTACTGAATATATTTTTTGTTTGTTCCTCTGTTGGAAGGCTTTATCAATTTATTTGTGAGGTCTTTGTATCTCAGACTTTAAAAGGGGGACTGTTGAGGGAAAAATGACTATTTTTAGTATTTAACACAGTTTAAACCTTTTAGAAAAAATTTCTTAATTTTGAACAGGTTTCTGTTAGTGATTTGAAACTAAAACTATTGCTGGGTAAGTATTGAATAGAGATCTGCAGGAGAGTTTCTGCTTAGACCCCTGGGGTCTTATCATTAAGAAAATAAATTTAAAAGAAATTAGTTTTAGAATTTATCATGACTTGATTGAAATACCCTAATTATAGTTTTAAAATTTATAACATATTCTGGCCTATTGATCTTTATTTTACTTGTAGTTAAATCAGATGGTTTGTTAAGATCTCTGATCTGCTCTTTGTCTGTCTGGGAAACAATCAGTAGGAAGTTCTAGCTTTTCACACTGATCTGTGAAAAGCCATAAACCACCATGAATTCGGAGAGTCTGCTTCTACCTTATTTAACAAAAGGTGTTTGATCTTGTGAACAAATTTCAGGGACTTTCTAAATTCAAAAAGGGCCAGAGATGCCTTCCAATTGGGCAAGTAGAGATACGCCTTATTTGAATACATTAAAGAGGAAAACACACCTACAGGTATAAAAGTTTGTGCAAAAAAGGAAATAATTCAGAAAAAAGCTGATTTATTTTACTTCTGCACCAGCTCTTTCTCCAAGGACGTCCTTGATATTTCTCTGTCTTCTTGTCTCAGGTAACAATGTTTGTATCTGTGTTTCTCCAGTTTCCTGTTCTATCTTATATTTTCTTCTGATTGGATTAAAATTCTGTAGTTCTGTGACGTCAACACGCATTGTTGTGTTTCTGTCCCCACACGTGGCCACGCGAGAGAACCCGTAATCAACAGGAAGAATCAGAGACAGATTTTTTTGCTAAATTTAATTGTATAAATAATTCTTCCTTAACATTAGGATTACCTTCCCCAAGTAAGATCAGAATCACTTGACTTTGCAGCCAGAAATTTGCTTCTAAAAACCGGAAAATATTTCCTATGTAGCTTAATTGGCCCGAAGTAGCCACTGGTTGTTAGCCTAGCAGCTAACGTTTTCATACTGTTTTCTAATGAGAGAGAGCTGATGAGAAACTGCTGTTAGAGGAGAAGTTCATTAAAAACCAGAGGATTTAGTGAGTAAAGGTCAGTCAGGATCAGAGCTGGAGCTGCTGGTCTTCAGTCTGTTTCCAGCTCAGCTTCTCCATGTCGGTATTTAGCTATAAAGATGCTACGAGTCAGAGCCCAACATGCTGAAAATGTCTTTTTATGAATGTGAAGGAAACATTTATGTATTTTCTATTTCACTTTTGGATAATTTCTCTTTTATTCTTGGCTTTAGCCTGTGAACCAGGACGTCTCAGAAGTCATTGAGTTCTCCCAGTGTGACCAGCAGACTGAAGCCTGTGACCAGTGTTCCCAGTATAAGAAATAAATGTTTCATTCTTTCACTTTTTGTGTATTTTTAAATATCTCAATCTGAAGTATTAGTGTAATAATGTAGCTTATGTATTGAAATAAAACTAATTTACTCTGTTAGAATTATTTTCACTCTTTGCTGTCAATAGCAGAGTTGATATACTGTAATAAATATTTATTCTCTGGAAAAAAGTCAGAAAAATATGTAGTTTAATGTTTGACAAACATGATTTATAAATCAAAAGTCATTTCTCAATAACGTATAAAAATAAATACAAGAAAATTATTTGTTTCTTGTCTTGAAATGTTAAATGTACATTAAATTATGGAATTATGTAAATATATTCTTTAATAAATCACTGTAAAAGTGTGTCTGTTCATCAATTTCAATATAAAAATGATCAGAATCATTTCTATCAAATAAAACATTGTGCTCTTTATTCAGAAATACCCCAAAATAATTAAATAATCACATCAAAAGTTAGAAACTCTGTCTTTAGTCATTTCTTTGATTGCCAAATATATTAATGTGTGAGAAAATGTGTCAATGGCAGGTATTAATTTAAAATACTTTGTAGAACGACACTTTCTAAAGTTCGGTCCATTCACTTGTATTAGCTTACTGGCACATATTCCACATTCAATATGGCGGACGCTGTTACGTATCGCAGCAACGGGCCGGTCCGCTCCATGAGGCGTCTACGTATTAACCCTCCTGTTGTCCTCATTTTCTGTGTATAGGGAAAACACATACAAATCTCGGTCATTTTGACCCAAGGATAACAGGAGGGCTGTGGGAGCTAAAGGACCTCTGAACACCACCGACCGACGCTGTTGTCACGGTTGCCTAGAGACGGACACTACACAACTGCGGTGAGGTGATACCAACCCGCGTCTTTTTACAACATCCTCGACCGATTCTCCACCGTCCTTAGAAGCAAAACGTCTTGTAAAGATACAGACGTGAGAAGGAAGACGCAAATCCCAGGCTGAATAATGTTAGTGAGGATGAACACAGAATTAAAAAAATGTGCCCATCGTGGCGAGGAGAGGAACACAGCAGAACCTGATATGGTAACATCTTGCTATGATTAAGTTTCTTATTGTGATTTTAGTAGACTATATTGGTTTCACTATTTGCTCATTTAATGTATAATAATATCAGTCAAAAATAATACAGATGATCATTTAAAGAACAAATCATTATTATTATCATTATTATTAATGCTCCAGACCCAGACCTGCAGCCATGGGCGGTTCTAGGTGGGGGCTAACAGGGTACCAAAGAAGTTATACTAAGTAAATGTCTTATGTTAATACTCAGTGGTGGATCGATTTTTTTAACCTTCACAATTTTACTTTAACAACAAATTAAAAATTATCGTGCTGCAATTTTAGCTGCTGTATGGAGATAGGATCACACTTTCCATCTGCAACCTGGATCTCTGGAGACGCAAGTGGGTCTTTAGCTCACTTATTATATCAAATGATGAAATATTGCTCTGTTTTTTTTTATGTTTCATTCTTTTTCAAGTGTTGCCATGGAAAAATACTGACTATCCCGGTCTCTGTGGTAAATCTGGTCTAGAACCAGCCTCCAAACCTAACTCCTTATTTCTATAAATATTTTGGTAATACTCTGTAAAATATCAGAATGTTCACATAACTTTTATACTTTTAGTTGTTTGAGGACATATTTAGAATATTAAATCAGGTGTTATGATCAGTTACTCAGTGGTTTAACAAATACTTTTTACACTTGCTTAATTAAACGTATTTAAAGTATACTACTCTGATTGGAGTACAGTTTTGGGGTACTCTATAACCGACCTCTATGCATGAATGATTGCTCTATGGATCACTTTTTAAAGACAAAAAACACTGGCATAAAATATTATCTATCACTGCAGCGGCCATCCCACCCCGTGAGAGTCGGGCGACGCGCCGTGGTGGGCGTCCCTTATTTTGATTTCTGAAAGGTGGCAACCCTACTATGCCGCCAAGAAAAATAATAGTCAGGTTTTAAAAAAAATATAGAGATAGAGAGAAAATGAATGTTCTCTATCCTCAATTTGTAATCCAGTTCTTCTCCAAGAGGTGGGTAGACTGTCGATTATCAACCATTAAGCACATTTAGTTTAGCTACAGACTACTGTTTGCCTCCATTTCTTTTAATAAATGAAGGAACAAATTACCAAAATATTCATATATTTAATTTGACCCTGTACCTTTTATTACACTTAACAGATGAGTCAGTCAGCAGCAGCTCCAGCCACCATACTAGCCTAATCCTCCCGTCCCAGTGATAAAGGTAAGCAACACTGTGTTCAATGACAAGATAGTTAGCATAATTACAGGGAATCTATAGAGATTTTTTCTGTCTCTCTGCTCTTTTTAGAATTACACAACAAACAATATTTAATACTGACAGAAATTCAAACAATCTTTATAAAAAGATAATAAAAATAGCCTCCTGTCAGTCCAGACAGTCCTACACAACATGGTGATAGCTTTAACAAATATGGAGAAACATATTTTTTAATTAAAGTTATGTACTGCTGCTTGAACAAAATGCAACTTCATAGTATTTTTGAGAAGTCTGGATTGCTTTATGTATATTTTGCATGTTGCCTATGACTGTTGCTGGTGGGGAGAGACATATTAAAGCTAATAATAATAAAAAATTAAGCAACCTATTTGCATACTGTATGTGGACTGTTGGATGTAAAATTCACTAGCAATGAATATTGTGCTAGTATCAGTATTGGACCAAGGAAAATAAGGCAGTTGCAAGCCTTTAAAATTGTGACGCTTTTTATGGGTCAGATAGACTCAAGAAACTCTAACAGCAGGTGCGCAGGAGGGGCTCAATTTCATTTTGAGCCTTGGAACCATGTGGCTTAAAGTATACCCACAATAAATTCAAATTGTGCATCTCATTTTTCCTTTAAAGAACATCTGCAGATATATGTTGCCTCATTTGTCAATACTGGGGGGAAAAAAATAATGAAATTCCAGAACTGATGAGATTCATGGCCATCATGAACTGATGTGAACTTTTCGTGGTTAGCTTCACTCAAAGACTCAAACGGAACATTGTTAAATGTTTAATATTCACCAATATCAAAAGATAATGAAAAAGGCGGCATACTTGGAAGTCAGTTTCCCTGCGTGTTTGCTGCCAAACTGGAGGACAGAATGAGCATCAGAAGAGAACAGCAGTGACGTTTGAAATTAGTCTAAAAAAGAAAGTTAAAGAAATAATGTGTTGGGTTTGGACTGAACACACACAAATGTGAGCACTAACTCAATGGATGGCAGGAATGTGTTCAAGAAGCAAGGACACATACATAACAAAGCCCACAGCACACACACACGCATACACGCATTCACACAACCACACTTGTGATCTCACACACACACAAAGTCCCCTTCCAGGACACTTTGCTCCCAAGAGGGCGGAAAAAATTAATGAGAGTACAATCCTTTATCACCCCTGAGACAGAGAGTGACTGAGAGAAACAGGAGGAAAGATGGAAAAGAGGGGAAGAGTGAGAGTAATCTAGTGTCCTCCCTTTGCTTTGGTTGCCATGGGAACCCCTGTCTCTATGGTTGTCTCTATGGTTGCGGGAGCTAAAGGACCTCTGAACACTACGGTCAGTGGGAACTGACTCTAGAGTTTCACAATCCACTTGAATCCTGTCTGGAACACAACACAATTAAAGCACGCTCCAACCAAACACAACACAAACAGGCGATAGGCGCTTTCCCTTCTCTGACGTCGACATGTCACTGCATGGACATGCTTGCATGGTTAAACCTGGGATCGAGATAGGGTCAAGGTGTGAGTGATGGATGAGAAGGGAGCTTTCACATGAGAAATGAAAACATCCTCTCCCTCTTCTTCTTTTTCTTTAGTTCTTCTTCCACTCAATCTTTGTCTCTATCATCTCTCATTTTCTTGTCTTTGGCCAAATAATTTTTTTCTGTGCTTTTCTCCTCTTGCTCCCCCCTCTTCCTTTATATAGCACTGCATAATTTCCCATCTTTATTCCATATGACTTTCCCACATTTTTCCTTTCACCATCTACACTCTCTTTCCCTCCAGAAAGCCTCCGCTCTGTGTCACTCTTGTCCTCTTCTTGCATCTCTGTATATTATCGCCCTTGGGTTGAATTCTAATCTGAAACCTGAATCTGGCTGTGACAGATAAAATACAACCACACTTTATAATTAACATAAGCAGTGAGAATGAAAAGGCAGAGAGGAGGAAATGACTGTCGGAGATACAAGAGCAGTGAAGAAAGAAGGAGGCAGGGAAGATGAAGTGAACAAAAAGGGTTTAAGACTGCAGAAGAGAGGGATTATAAAAGCTTCAGATTTAATCTTTCAACTGTAAACAACTGCAGGTGTAGCATGGCCTTTGTCTGCTGGCTCTCCTCTGCCTCTGAACTCTCTCCTTGAGTGCTAACACAGGTAATAAAGGTCAGGCAGACATTATAAATCAAATCAGATCACATCAACTTAATATTTCTGGCACCATCCCCTTCCCTTGGCTTAGATACACATGCCAAGGCCAGCATGTGGGATGGTTTTCATGTGCAATGTTCATTAAGTTAAAAGGATCATCCAAAGGGACAGAAAGGCCGTCTGGACGGAGGAGCAGGAACAGAATGTGACGCAGCTTAGAAGATATCAGACATTTCCACTGACACCACTTTAAACCCTTAAACAGGACATGTTATGCTGATTTCTACCCATTTATAACTGCAGTAGTGTTATGATCAGTGGTGGAGAAAGTACTCAAAAAATGTACTTAAGTAAAAGTACAAATACACAGACAAAAATGTACTTAAGTAAAAGTCAAAGTACCACATTAACATTTTACTTAAGTAAAAGTAAAAAAGTGCTGGCTTTTAAAAATACTTAAGTATTAAAAGTAAAAGTACTTGCTGAATGCATTACCTAATCACTAATATCATTAAGTGAACCGATCGTATTTAATTTTAATACATTATAAATGTGCCATTTTAATGAACAATGCCACAGATAAAGCCTGTTTTTATTGAGTTTACTCTGTAACATAGTTTAGACTTAGATATGTGATTCTATGCATCATAATTTCAGGGATGGAAACATCTCGTCTCCTGTCCTAACATAACATGAACTTCACTTTTTTTGCCACACATTTATTTTGAAAGAAATCCAACTGGCAGAGGAGGACATGGAACCAAGGAGCCTCGTAGCAGAGTTGTAGTCTAGACCACCGAACCCAAGACCAAATCAAAACCAGCACCCCGTGCTACATGACAATAACATTTAGTGCACCTATCAAAACTGCTTCTCAAATTGATCTGAAAGATTCACTTTCCCATAAAAACACCTAGATATTAAATACTTAGAGCTGAAATAAATTTAACCAGTGACAATTCAAACTCTTCTTCATTCTGTTTTGCTTTCATCTCTGTGCCACAATACACAGAGGTCTCCTGCCATCCCTAAAAAAATAACACCCTGGGCGGTTGCCCATATTGCCAATGTCAGAAATTGCACCATTAAACATAGCAATTAACAACGCTCAACTATGAACACTGTCCAAGGCCCAATAAGCAAGAAGTAACCAAGCAGTAGGAGCACCGTGACTGTTCTCATCCTCCCTCCTGCTGCAATGTCTGCCACCATGACAGGAGACGAAAACAAAGAGCAATGAGCATGCTCTGTGTTCCTACGTTCTTGTTTTATTTATTCGCCAATTAAATATAAAGATATTTTAATGAAATAAAATAGCTACTGCAGTGTACGCAGAGCATTACAAGAACAAAGAACGGCTCTCAGTGAGGCTTCAGCACTATAGGACTTGGTCAAGATCCGTCCAGAAGAATCGGATCATCCATGAATGTCATATCACTATATTGCACTTTGGTCACAGCGTTGTCCCATATATGCAACACATCAGTCAACACCTCCACACAGTAATTCAGTGCATGAGTGACAACTTTTTTTCATCGCAGATGCAACATGTGTTTCAGTAAATACAGCTAGCTTTGCTAGCATCACGTCCACAGATCTTACCTTTCTTTAAGCTTTCCTTCCAAATGACGTTAAAAGTTGGAGGAAGTTTCACCGTCTGTGAAAGCTGCTGATTTTACATGTCGCCATATCTTATGATTTATGCAGCTATTATATTACTGACGCTCAGAGGAAACCACTGCGCATGTCTGGAGCTCCGCTTGCGAGTAAAGGTGGAGCCGATGGGTGACGACAGACACTAAGTCACGTTATTGCTCGGATTTTTCGGCGCCACCTTAAGACCCTGAACTTCACATTTTAAGGGAAAAAAAGCGCAACGCGACTTGGATGTAACGAGTAACGGGACAGTTTGTAGAAATGTAGTGAAGTAGAAAGTACAGATACTTACTGTAAAATGTAGTGGAGTAAAAGTAGAAAGTATCCATTATTAAATCTACTTAAGTAAAGTACAGATACACGAAAATTGTACTTAAGTACAGTAACGACGTACTTGTACTTCGTTACTTCCCACCACTGGTTATGATGGAAATAACATCATAACACTACTCTTCTGCTCCCTCATGTCTGCTGATCCTTTTCAGAGCCTCTGCAGGTTCAGCACATGTCAAACTTCCAAACCTTATTTAGAGCTGCAAATGTTAAAATAACAAAAGACAACTTAGAATTTTTGATTAGTGTTTACCGTGGAAAATTTGTCATTTTTTTAAGAAGATTTGATTTTTACATTCTAAATCAGTGTTTCTCAACCTCTTTCGGGCCAGCGCCCCCCCAGCCTTTATCCAGGTCCCTCACCGCCCCCCACCAAAGAATTTGTAGGATACTTTGTACTGACCATTATTTTCTCATTAATATTACTATCACTATTGTAGATGTTTTGATTTTTATGCTTGTTTCTGTATTTATCATCAAAAATAATTTCCCAGAGAACAAAAAAGTCATGGGAATAGAAATTATTTTCACAAGCATCTAAGAAAAATTTAATGAACATTCAAGTTAAAATTTGTAGGCCTAACAGCAGCCAATCAGAGTGGAAAAAATATTCTTATTTTGCGCCATTTTCTAGTTGTTAAATATTCCACAAAATGACCAGATAAAAGATGTTCAACATGCCAGTTTAAACTTTGATCTATTTGCAAAACGACTGAGCTCTGCAACATTAAAACATGGATAGAACTGTAACTACATTAATCATAACTCTTCTTCTCTTCAGTGTTTGTCAGTTTCTGGTGGTGCAGCTCTGTGCTGCCTTCAGGAGAATGGGACATCAGAGTATGCTATACAAATATGAGACAGAAACATGGATTATATCTTTATATAGACCTGTCTACTGATTTATAGATTAATAGTTTTACTGGACAGAAATGACAAAGAACAAATCTGGTTCTTTATCAAATCCTAATGAGTCAAATTCAAAGTGTCATGGAGTCATCAGCCTCATGACATTAACACTGACATGAAAAATAATATTGAAGAAATAAATATGTCAAATCTAATTAAAACATAAATAAGTGATCAGTTCTTTACTGTTATGGTCTGTAAGATATATTTATTCTCAGTATTAGATATGGTCTCAACAAACCCATGACACTTCAACAATATTATTTTACCTTTTATCAGAAAACAGTGTCTGGTTATTCTTGCCATACAGTCTCTGTACTAATTATTGCTTGAAAGGTCTTGCCATACCAGTTTATTCCTCTGTATTTACTTTAGTTTCTTAGTTTATTCTTGCATTTTGTTCTTCATTCATTTCCAATTAGTTTCATTTGATTAGTTTTATCCTCTCTTGGTTTATTGCTGTGTCCACTTTAGTTTCTTTCCTGTTGCTAGATTTATTTTATCGTTTATTGACCAACAGTAATCTTCACTCATCACCTGCTGCACCACCTAATCATCATGTTTCACATCATGTGTTGATTTTTTCACTGTTCAGCGTCGGATTCTCAGTTTTTATGCCATAATTCACATCTAGTTCGTCGCTCCGTTTTATGTCCCGTTTCTCCTGTTTCAGAGTTTTGCCAATGTGCGCGTTGTTTTTTTTGTTTGTTTTTCTTGTTTGTTTTTTTTACCCCCTAAGGTGCAGGGCGTATCAATGGGGAAAAGGCAGTATTTTGATTATTGAAATTTAAAAGTGCTGTGTTGGTCTATCACCCCCGTTTCATACCGGACCACTTACAGCACCGGTGTTAACGCTATAAAATGAACGCTCTCTATCGTGGTATCACCCATGGAGGGATTTCTTTATTTCTTTATTTAAATGGGTTAATTTTTCAGAGGGATACACAGTGAGGGTGTCGTGATTTTAGCTACCAGTAGCAGGAGAACGGCGCTGCGCCAAGAAGCTAACAGAAGCTACAAACACTGAATAGAAGAGTTGCCATGGATACAGTTGCAGCCAAGCATGATTTAATGTTACACAATACAGTTTTACCAAGTTGCTCAAAGTCTAAACTGGCATTGTTGTGCATTTAAGGTGTAAAGTTAAACGCCCCCCAAAGGCATCCCAGCGCCCCCCTTTTGTAAAAATGTCCGCCAGCGCCCCCTGCCGTCCTCTGAATGCCCCCTGGGGGGCGGTACCGCCCACGTTGAGAACCGCTAATCTAAAGTAAAGAAAAACAAAACTAGCAAAACTATATAAAGAGAATGGGTATATTTTTTTCTAAGCGATGTTGATATTTGTGGAAAATTATGTAAGAAAGAAAAACTTGTTTCGATCCCAATGACAGGACAGATAGATTTAAATAGTGCTAATATAGTTTTGGTGTCATTCTGTGGTGGAGCTTTAATACAAACACTACATAAAAAAACGGAAAAACTGTTAAATATGCATTGGTTATATCTATGATCATGTTTGGCCAAAGTTAATACAAACCAGAGTGAAAGATTCAGGGAACCACACACAGGTGACCTCTGACTACTGAATAGGTATTTTCTAAATCCACCGAGCCACCCTTTACTCTGAGACTTAGAAGTGTCAGAGTAAAGGGATCGGAACAAAAATGCTTATCAAAATTTTCTGATTTTGTTTGTTTCCAGCTGTTTGTCAAGAAAATAAATTGTATGTTTTCCTTACACAATTGATTATTCTTTCCAAATATCTAGAAAAAATGTCCACAAAAACAAACATTACAGCACATCTGTTAGCTACCTTTTCTCATTATCTGTTTACCTGAGTGAAATTAGGCCTTTCAATTACAAGATGTGTAAATATTTTTCCTATATGCTTAACAAGTGTACCTGAGAGAAGTGTGGTAGCTGAGTAGCTCATCAGAGTTGATGAGTTAAATATGTCTTACCACGAAACACTGAAGTCAATTTAGCAAGAAAAATCTTGTGCTGCTATTTCAAAAAAGTTACATAATCTCCCAGTACTCTTGCATAAATTGTGTGAATTACATTCCACTGAACTGGGTTGTTTTTGTGACACCGTGTGCTTACTGTGCATTAATCACAAAGAAGACAGGTCTGTAGAAAAGCTCACCACACAGAGGCGGATCTACTGAGATCTTCCGTTGGCACTAAAACAAGTCAACCCGCCACCACGTCATCAGTAGAGCAGCTCTTTATTAAATCAGCTAATCAACTGCCGCTGTGCTCAGGCGAAAACTTATTAATAATCCAAATATAGACATTAAGCCTGACAGTATAATGTAACAGACTGGATGTTCTGTTTTAGTGTTTTTGCTACTTTTTTGTGTGGGAAATGTTTGTTTTGTGGTGTTGATTCCCCTGATCGGTTATCTCTGCTCTATGTGCTCACTGAGCTGTTGTCTGTCGGTTGCCATGGCAACGGGTCCGCGTAAAGCGACACAGTGAGAAAAGGCAGAATAAAAGTTGTTGGAGCTATTTTTTCTTTATTTCATTATCCATTTTAATTTTGTTACTTTATTCTTAAAATTCTATTTTTTGTATTATTTACAGAGTTTATTTGTAGGTTGATAATTGTTGGTTTTATTTATTATTATCTTATTTATTTTCTAAATTCAGACAGGAAGTAATGTGGGTCAGTCCACATAGATCAGTCCAGGGGCCTGGAGAAGGACCAGCAGGCATTTGGGTTTGGGGCCGATGGTTTTTCAGAGTGGTAGCATGAGAACAAATGAAAGTTTGATGTCTGTAATTGTTTGGTGAAATAAATCACCAAGATCAATAAATAAGTTTGGACATTGAACCTTGTTTTGCCTGTGTCGAGAAACATAACCCCAGTGCCTTAGTAGTGGCTTGGTGGAACTTTTATTGGATGTTTGGCTTTGCAAAGTCAGAAGTGGTTCTGTTTGGTTCTTCACCTGTTTATCAGCTTTATTGTACCTTTATTGCGGCGCACTGCAGCCGCTGCAATAGACCCTTTTCACATGACGTCAGACAACATCCGTTTTGACCCGAACCAGTGTATCTTTAGTTCCGGTGTATGGAGTTAACGCTGTTTCTGGACTCTAAAGCAGCTGCCACAAATATGATTTGAAGATATATCACTATTTGCAAACAAATTTTCTTCATCAACATAATCTAAACTGGACAAAATCCTCGCTGATTGACACCAGTTTGACTACAAAGGTACGTGTTTTGGTTTTTTCTAGCTGTTAGTTGATATGCTAGGATAGCAATAGTAATTTGTTAGCTGGCTAACATTACGTAGCCTTTCTGTTTTGGAAATAAAACGTATTTAGGCTCTAATCTTAATCAGATTTTTATAGTATAGACTGGCATGTAAAATGCATGATTGTATTAAACCCTCCTCATTTCTGCTAGTTTCACCAGTCGTTCAGTAGCAACATTACCTGAAGCCACAAGTCCAAAACTTGACAGTTATGCCAAACACCCGCTGCTCCACCACGTCCTGAGAAGTTAAACTCTTGCTACGATCGAGACATGAGGAGGAAGACGCTATTTTAGATATAGATATTAATGTTTCATTAGAGAAATGTGATGAGCTATCTATCTATACATATATAAATTTCCTTCCCAGCCTCCGCGGGTGGTCTCTCTCTCTTTTATCCTCTGAGCCTGGGAGCTTGAGGGTTCTGTGCAGTATCTTGGCTGTGCATAACTGCACTGTATATATATATATATATATATATATATATATATATATATATATATATATATATATATATATATAAAGATACACCGTTTCGAGTTACGGCTGCCATTGTCTGACGTCACTGTGAAAAGGGTCTATTGCTAAAACAAGCGACAAGAACTGAGTGGATCCCCTGTGTTCTAAAAACATGGTGATATTTATAACAGTTGTCAAACTACGGCTCCTACAGCATATTTAAAATAAAACGATTGACCAATATAAGTAGATATTTGCCCTTGTATCTTGACAGAACTAACAGAAACTAAACTGTTTATAGATTTGTATCAGAGAATTTATCAAGCATCAGTTTTCTAATCTTTATTTTAAGTCGTATTTAATAGATATATCGAATAACAAATGATGGCGCTACTAATATTTTTGTGACAGATTTCTCCTTGTCCTGTATTGGGATAAAATGGTTTTCTGGACACAATGCATGTCAATTGATATGCGTATCAGTCTCGGATCCATCAATTAGCAGGAGTATGAAAGATGTGAAAATAATTAACTAAACTACATTAAGAAATTGTATTTAAGCCTCGGTGCTACATGAAGCTCATTTTGAAGCAATGCAAGTTAAAAACAATATTTCGTATTGTTTTTAATGCAAAATATTAAAAACTATATATATATATATATATATATATATATATATATATATATATATATATATATATATATATGTGTGTGTGTAACAAAGGCTCCAAGCCTTGGCCAGCCGCCTAAAGAGATACACGAGAGAGAATGAAGCCAGGAGGATTAACCGGCTCTTCGCCACCCAACCAGCTAAAGTGTACTCTCAATGGCAGGGTAATAACAACAGAGCAGACCCACCCAGGCTGGAGACTGAACAATACTGGAAAGGCCTATGGGAAAGGGAGGCGTCCCACAACAGCAATGCACAGTGGCTAACCTCTCTACGAGAGGACCACAGCAACCTCCCTGAACAAGCCCCGGTAACCATCATTGTGGCAGATGTCCAAGACAGAGTCTCGGGTATGAAAAACTGGACAGCACCAGGACCTGACATGATCCATGCCTACTGGCTTAAGAAACTCACTGCCCTCCATGAGCGACTGGCAGCTCAACTGAACCAGCTGCTACAAAATGGGACTCACCCTGAATGGTTAACTGAAGGGCGCACAATCCTGATACAGAAGGATCTCTCAAAGGGTTCAGTCCCATCCAACTATCGGCCAATAACCTCTCTCTCTACAACATGGAAGCTCATGTCAGGCATCATAGCGGCTAAGATAAGCGGGCACATGGATAAATACACGAGAAAGGCACAGAAGGGCATAGGCATAAATAGCAGAGGAGCCAAACACCAACTCCTTGTAGACCACACAGTCGCCCGAGACTGCAAAACCCGACACACCAACCTGTGTACCGCTTGGATTGATTACAAGAAAGCCTATGACTCAATGCCACACACTTGGATCATTGAATGCTTAGAGATGTACAACATCAATAGGACTCTAAGAACCTTCATTGCAAACTCGATGGGGCTGTGGAAAACCACCCTTGAAGCCAACTGCAAACCACTTGCACAAGTGTCTATCAAATGTGGGATATACCAAGGAGATGCTCTGTCCCCACTGCTGTTCTGCATAGACCTGAACCCCCTCAGCCAAATCATCAACAAGACTGGCTACGGATACCGACTCAAGAATGGGGCCACGATCAGTCACCTCCTCTACATGGATGACATCAAGCTGTACGCCAAGAGCGAGCGAGACATCGACTCACTGATCCACACCACCAGGATCTACAGCACTGACATTGGGATGTCATTCGGACTAGAGAAGTGTGGTCGGATGGTTACAAAGAGAGGGAAGGTCGTCCACACAGAAGGGGTCTCACTCCCAGAAGGAACAATAGCAGACATAGAGCACAGCTACAAGTACCTGGGAATACCACAAGCAAATGGCAACCTCGATGAGGTCACAAGGAAAGGAGGTAATCATTTTAATTTTTTTTGTTACTTTTTCTTTTTAATAAAAATGAACTTTAGCACAAATTAATCCCTGAAACATCCCAGCCAGCATACCTAGGTGGGCCCCCTACATGGGTTTGCCCATGTGGGGCCACCATGGAAACTGTGGACAAACCCATATGGGACTCGTATTGTCTGCCCTCCCTTCCCCCATATGGGGCCCACCTAGGTATGCTAGCTGGGATGCAGCAAGTCAACCTCTTATCTATAATAAAACTGAATTATTCATGGAGCACACATGAAGCCAACTGATAAAATTAATTACCTCCATAAGGTGGAAATCTAAGGAGAAAGTGGTGCTGGTGTGGCTGTCAGAAGATATGAAGATATGTGTATTGAATGGGGAGGGTTTGATGTTCATCTCTGGCCAGCCTCACACAGACTTGATTAAACATAACCTAATTAAGTTCAAAGTACTCCATGTGTAGTGTGTGTGTGTGTGTGTGTGTGTGTGTGTGTGTGTGTGTGCGTGTGTGTTACACATGATGACATGAAGTTGGGCCAGAATAAGTCGTCCACTCTACTGACTCCTCCTCCCTCCTGAGAGGGTGACAGCTGGTAATGATAGAAACACTCTATGGAATCTGGTTAATTGGCTGGCATGACTCTGACGGCTCAGCCTACTTTAAGGAGGATTTGCTAGGATTTGTGGGTTCTTCCTACTAACAGAGCCTTACAAAATTATTCACACCCACAACAACAAACGTGGATAATAGAAAAACACACAGTACAGTGTAATTGTTAAGTGGGAAGAAAGGAATTTGGATTTTAGTAGGCCATTATAACACATGAATGTGCTTTGATCTGAACTATTCCATCACTTTGGCTTTGGCTGTATGTCTAGTGTAATTCTGCTCTGGTCAGATGAATTACACACAAGGTGTGGGGGCAAACACATCCCTTTCCCATTGTGAAATATGGTGGTGGCAGCATCATACTGGACGATGCTGCAGGGACCCACACTGATATTGTGCCCTATATACTTAAAAAAAAAACTAAGGCAACTATTTTCATAATTTACTTATGTTTATCAAGCAAGGCCATTCTTTGTTTAAAGTACTTCCTTATTTTGTTACATGAAAATGATAAATCCAAGTAAAGGGAACTTAATTTTGTCAAGTACCGTATTTTCCAGACTATGGAGCACACTTCACTATCAAGAGAAGTCGAGAAAAGTCGAGCTCATCCCACTTCCCCATGCTGGAGATTTTAGTTTAATAGTAACAATAAATAAAGTTACCTTTAAAATTAATAACACAGGTGACATCAAGACCAGAATTAATCTGGTTGTTATTGTGTCCTGCAAACTTTGCTTTAATTCTACTTTTTTCTATTTAATCACAAAAAATCATAGTCAGGCAGAAAGAGAGTCATGAAACAGGAAGAGCAGGTTTCCTGAAGAAAGAGGAAGTTTCCAGTTTGCATCAGGCTAAAAATAGTTCAGACCATTCCTTATTTTAAAGCATTAAAGGTTTAAAGAATAAAATCTAAACATGTAAACAGTAATTGGATAAAACCCGGAGTAAAATACTTATATTAATAATAATGACTTATAATTAAGCCAATAATTAATATTGGTTTAACCAATGGTTGATGTTGGTTTGATTATAAGAATATTTACTCTTACACTTATGGAAGTACTTAAAGGTGAAACAAGTAACTGTAACATGGTATCAGATAATTAGAATAATGGATTATTATTGGTTTCTTTTCAGAAATGTCTGTAATAACTCACATTATGATTATAATAAGAGTAACTAATAAGTTATGGTTATTATAATATTATAAATGAACGTTAACTCAGATAAACTAAAAGATTATAAATGTGATTTTGACATTGAACTTGAAATGGTGTAAAATGTTGTAACTGTAATTAAAGATCACTGATGTTGTGTTGGAGGTAGATGGTAGGTGAAAGGTCAGGGGGAAAGAGGAACTGATAGGAGAGCAGAGGGGACTAAGGCCTTATTGCTGAACGTCAACTTTCCTAAGAAAAGGTTGGGCAGGAAACAGAGGTAGGAGGACTATTGAGCAACTCGGGGATCATTGGAACAGAGATCAGGTCATAATGTCTCCAAGGTGATGGATATGAGATCATCTGTCCAAGCAGTCAGCCACTGAGAGGCACAGCAACAAAGCTAGCCAATGCTAACACACCAAAAGGTGGATAAACCCTTTATAAGGTGGGTGCAAAAGAGGAATCTTTGGTTGGATCCTTCAGGCAGCTTCGAGCCAAGACGGAGATGGACAAAGAACTCTGCAGCTGAAGAAGAGCCGGGGCCACAGAGCCGAAGACTGTTCTGCACATGGGGACCAACCCGTTAGCCCCGCAACATGTGGCTTCAAATCGCACTTCTCTCATCAGCTGGGTTCAGACCCCAAAGACAAAGACCAAGGCAAAGATGAAGATAAAGACCAAGGCAAAGATGAAGAAAAAGACAAAGGCAAAGAGGAAGAACTGGTGTGTTCCTTCCGTGGGACCAGGAAGATTGTGAGACGAGGAGAAGGGAGCTACAGAGCTGCAAGACAAGAAGCTGAGGACCGCTACGCACATGAGGAAGTCACCCTGAGGCCCGAGACCTGCCGCTCTAAGTCAGTACTCTTCCTGCCAGCACCCAAGTCCTGTGTGACCTCACCATCAAAGCAGAGACGGAAGCTCATCAGACCTGCAGGGACGGCTGCCCTCATTGATCAGCGCTGGGAACCTCCTGCTGCTGCAACACCTTCTTCATCATCAGGCCAGTTCTGGGGTTCAAGATGCCAAACTGTCCGTCTCTCTCAAAGTTTTCCTCTTTTAGTTCTCAGTGTCAGCATTAGGGAAAGATAGGCTAGATTATTGATTTTACTTATTTGATTATTTCTGCTACTGAATTAAGCTGTACTGACCCTTGCAAAATTTCCTTACTAATAAAATAATTAGCATTAAGAAAATCTAAAAGATGTTGTGGACATTCAATTAATGAAACCAGGCTAGTCTTTCTCGACGCCAGCTTAAGCAGAGTTTACTTAGTTCTGGACAGGGTAAAATCCCAGCAGATTTAGGAAACTCAATTCACCCGTTAGACGGAGAGCTGGTGGCAACATCTCCCTCCTCTGAGAAGGGGAAGTAGAGAGAGAGTGGGGGGGCGGGGGGTGTTGCGCAACAACAATGCCGCACCCACAAAATAAAATAAAAAACTGGAAACGTACATATATAAGCCACTGGTATCTTCGCCGTTCTCGGTTTTCCACAAGGACGCAGCAGAGGGTTGTGTCCTTAATAAATCTGCTATTATTAACAAATCCAACACTTAACCATGGATTCGTTCATGCCGAGCTTACGTGCAGCAGCTCTACTTCCCTCCAGTTCTGCCAGATCGATAGCCTTTAACGTAAGAGCTGCATCATATGAACGTCTTTATGTGGTTTCCATGATGAGGGGGTACTAAGTTCGAAAACATTTCTCACTCGTACATGCTGCTAGCATGTGCTTGTTCTAAATAAAAATCAGCACTTTCTTCTTTGATTTCCAATTTTGACTTCCAATGATTCACTTCCTGCTAAAGAGCCCCCTGGTGGTTGAAGAAAAATCCACAGAAAAGCTGAACCGGGCTATAAGCCGCATGGTTCAAAGCGTGGAGAAAAAGTAACGGTTTATATTACAAAAAATACAGTAGATTAAGCAACACTGAACTTTGTAAATCAACTTTTTTAATGTAGTAAATGAAATTTGTAAGTACACTGTAAAATCTAATAAGTTAATCCACAACCAAAGCCTAGTTTTTCTGAACTAGAAACTATTTAAATAAAATACTTGATTGAAACAGTTCCTATGTCCTACTTCTCATTTGTTTCTCGGATCAACATTTTGACAGAAAACATAGAAAGCAGTGGCAGTTTCTTTTTTTTACAGTAAATCAAACACAATCATATACAAAGCAGGTCGGTCATAAAAACTCCCTTATGGTGCAGTTTCATACAAATGTAAATGCTAAATGTTAAGTGCTAAACTGCTCTAAAAGTAGCCTCATTCTTGATTAACTACCTTTTCACCTTCAACATCTTAAAACTAATCTTTGTGACAAAAAAGTGGTTTAATTGGTTGCTGCTGATGATGGTACAATGCATTGTGGGATACCTTGATGGCCATTCCCTGTCAACAAATTTCCTAAAAAAACAACAACAATCAATTAATGCAACATATAAAAACAATTTAATTAATCTTGTGCGGTTTCAGTATTGCAAACCTAAAGTAACTTAAATTTTGTGTTACTGTACCAAAACCAAATAGGCACCTTAATGACTTCTGCTAGCTCAAAGCATGAGGTATGTTGGTGCTTGGGAACTCTAATGGATTATGGGTGGTATTTGGTGTTTTGAAATATCGAATGAAACAGTAAAGAAAACAAGATTGTTTTTGTTGTGTGGTGAACTTAAAAGACAGGCTCGTAGTATTTAAACAAATTATTTTCTGAAAAAAATTACAATATCTTGTATCTTGAACAAATATTTTTGACTTCAACGCTAGATTTTAATGCCTAACTTGAATTTTTATTGATTTCACAGATTGAGCTGTTAAATTTACTTAACCACAGAATCATTTTTCTCAAGGCAGAAACTGGTCAGTTTATGGAATGATGGATGGAGCTAAATTCAGGGAAATACATTCAAGTTTTTAACTGTAATGTCACAAATTATGGCATTGAAATACTTCTACACAATAGTTAGCTTTTAAGAATTATTTTGAGATTTCATGGGATCAGAAATAAAAAAGAAAGAGATCAATTGTTTGGTACATGTGAAAGAGTAATTGAACTTGAAACATGTTTCATGCATCACTGAATAAGTTCTGTCCTGTATGGAGTTAGATGTGTTTCACAATTATTCAATAAAAAAAAGAGTCAAACAAAAAAGTAGTATTCAATCAAAGAAAAAAAAAAATCATGTCAAACAAAAAAAAAATCTTAAAACCTTTTTAATCAAAAAAATATTTTTTTACTAAACAAATTTTTTTTTTACAGATTTTTTTCTTTGATTGAAGTAACCAATTTTTTAATTAAAACTTTTTGGTTGAGTATTTTTTTACATGAACATTCTGCACAGTGGCGCAGTTGGTAGAGCTTGCAGCAAGAAGGTTCTGGGTACGATTCCTGGCCCCGGTCTTTCTGCATGGAGTCTCCATGTTCTCCCTGTGCATGGTGGGTTTTCTCCAGGTACTCTGGTTTCCTCCCACAGTCCAAAAACATGACTGTCAGGTTAATTGGCCTCTCCAAATTGCCCCTAGGTGTGTGTGTGTGTGTGTGTGCATGGTTGTTTGTCCTGTGTGTCTCTGTGTTGCCCTGCGACAGACTGGCGACCTGTCCAGGGTGTACCCTGCCTCTCGCCCGAAACGTTAGCTGGAGATGGGCACCAGCAACCCTCCTGACCCCACTGAGGGACAAGGGTGCAAGAAAATGGATGGATGGATGGATGGATGAACATTCTGGGCGGGAATTAAGGACAAGCAATGTAAGACGTGTTCCGATAGGTTAGCGCTGACTAAAGCGGATGACTCCCTGAGATCTCAGAACTCTGTCCCGAACTGCAGGGCTTCGGTGACGGGAGACAGAATGTGAATGGACCTTACCACAGGGTCTGTGTTTCATTGGCTAATGCCCATTTGACGATACTGTGCAGCTATCACGTGCCTTACTGTCTCACAAACTCATGCTAATGTACATTGTGGACTACCAGACCAACAGAAAGGTTTTGCATCAGGACTCGGAAAAAAAATGGTTCTCCACCGTCAGTGGGGAATCTGTACAGGCGATGTCAGGTATCCTGATCGTGTTTGTGGAACTAAAATTCACAGATTTCCAAAATCTGAAACGGAAAGCCTTGCTTGGATTAAAGCTTGGGCACGACCGCATTTGCAGCTCAACCGCAGGTCAACCGTCGTAGGATCAATAAGAACAAAGGGTCTGCTGGCGTACGTATTATTGCTTTGCTTTCCTTGTGTTTAGTGAATGAAAAAAATAAAGTCAATAATAAACACATCCATTATGAAAACCTTTTAGCCAAGTACAGCATAATGGCAGTACCGATACAACTTCTACATCCTGAAGCCTGTCTGTTACAGCTTTACGTTAGCTGAACAGATCAATATGCAATGTGTACCGTATCTGACATAAATTAAAGATTTCATTTCACCTGAAAAGGCTTTTTACTAAACTGTAATCGTGTTAGCCACGCTAGCACCGAGTACCGAGTATCAGAAACACTGAAACATTTGCAAACAACAGAAATCAGTCATTTCAAAAGTAACCATCTAAACCAGTGTTTCTCAACCTTTTATTGGCCCAGCGCCCCCCTAGCCCTTATTCAGGTCCCTCACCGCCCCCCACCAAAAAATGTGTAGGCTACTTTGCACTGACCATTATTTTATCATTAATATTATTATCACTGTTGTAGATGTTTTAATTTTTATGCTTGTTTCTGTGTTTATCATCAAAAATAATTTCCCAGAGAACAAAAAAGTCATGGGAATAGAAATTATTGTCACAGGCGTCTATGAAAAATGCAATAAACATTCAAGTTAAAATTTGTAGGTCTAACAGCAGCCAATCAGAGTGGAAAAAAATTATTTGCCATTTTGTAGTTGTTAAATAAACGAGCAGATAAAAGATGTACAACATGCCAGTTTAAACTTTGAACTGTTTGCAAAATGACAGAGCTCTACAACATTAAGACATGGATAGAACTGTAACGACATTAATCATAACTCTTCTTCTCTTCAGTGTTTCTGTCGGTTTCTGGTGGTGCAGCTCTGTGCTGCCTTCAGGAAAATGGGACATCAGAGTATCATCCATAAAACTTCACCCACATGGTATTTATTGTTCAAACCAGAGCTTTCAGTGGAAAAACTAAAGTTCCAGATCCTTTTAATGCCATGAGACAGAAACATGGATTATATCTTTGTATAGATCTGTCTATTGATTTATAGATTAATAGTTTTACTGGACAGAAATTCAAAGAACAAATCTGGTTCTTAATCAAATCCTAATGAGTCAAATTGAAAGTGTCATGGAGTCATCAGCCTCATGACATTAACACTGACATGAAAAATAATATTGAAGAAATAAATATATCAAATCTAATTATAAACATAAAAGTGATCAGTTCTTTACTGTTATGGTCTGTAAGATATATTTATTCTCAGTATTATTTTACCTTTTATCTGGAAATAGCGTCTGTTTATTCTTGCCACACAGTCCTTTGTATTAATTATTGCTCGAAAGGTCTTGCCATATCAGTTTATTCCTCTGTATTTACTTTAGTTTCTTAGTTTATTCTTGCATTTTGTTCTTCATTCATTTCCATTTAGTTTCATTTGATTAGTTTTATCCTCTCTTGGTTTATTGCTATGTCCACTTTAGTTTCTTTCCTGTTGCTAGATTTATTTTATCGTTTATTGACCATCAGTAATCTTCACTCATCACCTGCTGCGCCGCCTAATCGTCATGTGTTTCACATCATGTGTTGATTTTTTCACTGTTCAGCGTCCGATTCTCTGTTTTTATGCCATAATTCACATCTAGTTCGTTGCTCCGTTTTATGTCCCGCTTCTCCTGTTTCAGAGTTTTGCGCAATGTGTGCGTCTTTTTTTTTAACCCCATAAGGTGCAGGGCGTATCGATGGGGAAAAGGCAGACTGACATAAACCTTTTAAAACAACGGAAACAGTTTCTGCATTCTGATTATTGAAATTTAAAAGTGCTGTGTTGTTCTATCACCCCCGTTTCATACCGGACCACTTACAGCACCAACGCTATAAAATGAACGCTCTCTATCGAGGTATCACCCATGGAGGGATTTCTTTATTTCTTTATTTAAATGGGTTCATTTTTCAGAGGGATACACAGTGAGGGCATCGTGATTTTAGCTACCAGTATCAGGAGAACGGCGCTGCGCCAAGAAGCTAACAGAAGCTAACAAACACTGAATAGAAGAAGAGCTGCCATCGATACAGTTGCAGCCAAGCATGATTTAATGTTACACAATACAGTTTTACCAAGTTGCTCAAAGTCTAAACTGGTATTGTTGTGCATTTAAGGTGTAAAGTTTACCTTCGACCAAAAGCCCCCCAAAGGCATCCCAGCGCCCCCCTTTTGTAAAAATGTCCGCCAGCGCCCCCTGCCGTCCTCTGAACGCCTCCTGGGGGGCGGTACCGCCCACGTTGAGAACCGCTAATCTAAATAGTGAACTCTAGTTTCTAAAGTATAAGCTAAAGGGTGATTACCGTATTTTCCGCATTATAAGCCTCATGAAATAGACGCTACAGTAGAGGCTGGAGTTACGTTATGCATCCACTAGATGGAGCTGCACTAAAGGATGAATGTCTATAGCCACTTTGTGACATAAAGAATGTAAACAAAACAGTCCGACCCCGGTCGGTGAGGAGAGCCTTCCGCGACTGGGCCGGGGCATGGCTGGACGATGGTCACTCTTCTCCGTTCGAGCACAGCATGTTCGTGGAGAACGTGGTGCTACATGACCTGCAGATAACCTGATTCTAGACAGTCGGTAGGTAGATAGGTCAGTCAAACTTTATTAATAGATTACAAACCAGCGTTCTGACAACTATCCCAGAATGCACCGCGCGTTTCTTCTTCTACGGGCGAAAATGAAGTTGGCGGCTGCTTACCGTAGTTGCTAGACCTGTTGTGGCTCAAAATTGGTCCATATATAAGGCACACTGGATTATAAGACGCACTGTCGACTTTTGAGGAAATTGAAGGTTTTTAGGTGCGTCTTATAGTGCGGAAAATAAGGTAATAAACTAATAAACTAGAGTCTCTGGATTCCAAGTTTGTTCTAATTTATTTTCTGGGTTGTAAGTGAGTACTCCACAGTTTCTAACAAAATACAGTAAAAAGAGGAAAGGACACATTAGGGCACATACCAACATTCAGACAAAACAAAGGCACGAGTGAAGGCGGTGATGTCACAGGGCCATGAAACCACGTTGCTCAGCCTCCAGGCAGAAGTCCGATAAGATGTTATCAAGGCATGTCCTTGGGAGCGCTCAGCTCCACAACTGCATGGATACAGGAGGGGGTGAGGTGGGAAGGAGCGTCATGTTTACATATCTTCAAGGAGACTGGAAATATGCAGCCCTTCCAAGGCAACACAGGAAAGTCAATTCAGAAATAGAATGTCTTAGGTCGGGAAGATTATCAATTTCAATCTTCCCTAAAGTCTCTCCGATCCCAATCATCCAAATTAGTTTGGTCGTTCCACTGAACCAAAACCAGCAACTTCTCCAAGATCGATTCAATCCCGTTAGTGAGTTTGAGTCCTCAGCTGGGCTGTGAGTCTCAGCAAGACTCGCATCCAACTTGCGTCTCTGTCCACACCAACAGTCTGAGTGTTCGCTAGTTCGGCAAAATCTGTCACAAACTTGTCAATCCAGGAATCCACAAGCTCCAAACAGCAGAAATCCTGTTATCATGAATAAATTCAGGGTGAATCCCGTCAGGTGTGTCCCCACAGGACAAGAGGGCTCTCCTGTGCCCAGACTTCTCATCAAGAAAATGTGATCATTTGCATTGAGAGATCGGTTGACCAGATCCATAATTTGTAGATATGGAAGATGTGC
This sequence comes from Poecilia reticulata, assembly GCF_904066995.2. Taxonomy (NCBI): domain Eukaryota; kingdom Metazoa; phylum Chordata; class Actinopteri; order Cyprinodontiformes; family Poeciliidae; genus Poecilia; species Poecilia reticulata. The sequence continues at coordinate 28,915 of NC_088830.1, read as the reverse complement.
AAAGAAAAGCTCCAAAAATATAGAAAAAGACAGGACAAAAACAGTCAAGGCAATGACCCAGTAGTCAAATCAACACTGGATAAAAATATAACTTTATAATTTTAATTTTGTCCATAAAAAGAGTTATGTAACAGGATCTAATTATTTATTTTTAAAAAACGAAATGTCAAATCATTCTAATTTCAGCTAAATTAGATTTTAGGTATTTTAGGCCCGAGCAGCAAAGTGCTGCAAAGGCGTACTGTAATTGCAGGATTTCTTTTTTGTTTTCTTTTCTGTCCAAAATCACAAATTTGGGGGCCTAAAAACATGTTCAAAAACTCACCAGACTTTACCCAAAATAGTGAACTGCATGAAATTAAAAGACTTATAATGGAATCAAAAGTGGGCGTGGCCAACCTGCTATTCAGCGCCCCATAACATGAGATAGAACAAACCGTACATCATACATAGTTGAAACTTGATAAGTAGGTAGATCACCAAAAGTCAAGAAAAAAAGTCTCTTGGAGGGATTCCTTAAAATGTGCAGCCATTTTAGATCAATGGGCAAATTTTGACAATATCTGATGTTTACACACCTTGAACTCCTCCAAGAAATTTTGAGCTACCAGCTTCATCTTTGGTCAGTGCACTTAAGGGATTGGTGACTTTTGAGCATGTTCAGGGGCGTGATTGAGCGGCGAACTTGGCGAACTCACCAAAGCAAACCAGACTCTATAACAGGGGTCCCCAAACTACGGCCCGCCTCCACATTTGGTCCGGCCCCCTGAACAATACCAGAAAGCATTCAAATTTTTTTTCATTTACTGTATTTTCCGGACTATAAGTCAACCACCAGGGGGCACTTTAGCAGGAAGTGAATCATTGGCAGTCTGGTTACTTGCACGCCAACATTAAGCCCACAAGCAGCAAAATGAGTAAGAAACTGATCAGATGTCTTTGGAAAGCTTCTTTGCAAAGGGGAAAAGGCCCAGAGAAGAGACAGGAGAATGGATTTATCCCGGACCGGTAGGTGAGTCCCACATTACAAACCCGCTCTGCATAACATGCGGCGACCGGCTGCTAATGAGGCAACGAAGCTTCAAGCTGCTTTGCCACGTAGAGACCAAGCACACTGTGCTCAAGCAACACACTTCAGGTGTTATTGTCTCCCCTCACTCCCAGATGAAACCGTCTCATTGCAGAGAAACAAGCTCAGGGCTCCCGTTAGTCATTATCATGAGTTAAAATTTTCACAAAAGTAAAATGTTCGTTTTTGTGGTGCTTCTGTTATTTTGAAGGGATATATAAACGTTACCATAGCGACCAGAGTCAGAGCATTTGGGCAGTGGTCGAGAGGAGATGAGTAGAGCTTGTGAGTCTTAAGTCTGGTTTAGACGGAAAGATTTAAGAATTGTCGGCCGATTCTCCAAACCTCTGAGACCACAGAGCTGATAAAAGTCCAATAGGTTCGATCAGTTCGTGTCTCCAAGGCAGGACCAACACACCACACACGACCATCTCGATTCCAGAGGATAATCCAGTAAAACCCCCAACATAGCATACGGGAATTTAGAATAACCAAACACGGATGACGATGTAGAAGCAATAGTGATAGTTTGTGGAGTCATTTTAAGAGATAAAAGACATAACAAAAAGAAAAGGAGGTGGATAAAAGGCGACGGGAGCAGCTGCTCTATTTGCTGCGCTATGATTTGGAGGTGAATATGTTTTTTCATAGTTAACATTTTTAACTGAATAAACATAATAATGACCTTTAAATTTAATAATAAACATTTCCACATGTCAACTCCAATATCTACCGGACTCTCAGTTGCGCGAAATGTCAGCTGTTTGGGATTCTGTTCTTACGTCACCCCGCTTTCTGATTGGCTACTTGTCACATTCAAAAGGTTGTATTCTCGTTCCAAGTCAGGGAAAACCCCACAGGCTGCAATAAAAGGGCCAAGACAACCCTAATAGGGCATATTCAGTATTTAGTGGGAACACCAACATGCAGAAGCCTTATCTGACTGTTCAACCCTTATCTGACTGTTTTTTGTTACTAATAGTTCATCATTAAATTGACTTTTGCAATTCATCCTGGGCCTGACCGTGTCTATCCTCACCACCAACAACCACATTTCATACAAAAATGAAAAAAACTCAAACGCAGACAGGATTCAAAGTAGCATGACTATTTGGAAAATAAAGCAAGGAGGCAGGAGATTAATGTGCAAGAAAACAAGGCATGAGAAAGAAAGAAGAAATAGGATTTGATCAGTGATAATCCACCTTGTATAAGATCTTAAACACATTTTTATATGTGTTGAACAAACTCCAGCCTCGTTGCTTTCCTTCCACATCACTCAGTAATTTATGCTTGCAGACAGAAAAGGTGCAAAAGCAACGAACTCTGTTTGGCATGCATGATAAAATGAGACAGTGAGAGCTGGGCAACATCTGACAAAAATAAAGCTGCAAGCAGAAGCAATCGGGTCGTCTGGGCAGAGCTACACTGTTTCCAAGCAACCAGGTGATTCCTCCGAAGAGCCTCTCCTGGGGAGATTCCCTTGTTTATATGCAGGCATTTCCTCACTTGTGAGTCCACACGCTTGATAGTGCGTGCACCATTGCTCAACTGTAAGCACTTACAAATGTGTGTAAGTTAGTGCTGAGACAGAGAGAGTACAGTGATTTGGGATGCGACCATGACAACAACTCAGCGGGGTGCTGTGGAGATATGTTGATCACTTTCAGGCAGTGGTGGGAAGTGTACTTAAGTAAATTTTTCGTGTATCTGTACTTTACTTAAGTAGATTTAATAATGGATACTTTCTACTTTTACTCCACTACATTTTACAGCAAGTATCTCTACTTTCTACTTCACTACATTTCTACAAAACCGTTGCGTTACTCGTTACATCCGAGACGTGTTGCGCTTTTTTTTCCTTTGTTTTTAAAATGTGAAGTTCAGGGACTTAACGTGGCGCTGTCAAATCAAAGCAATAACATGACTTGCTAATTACATGGTCTGTTGTCACCCATCGCCTCCCCATTTACTCGCACACGGAGCTCCAAGACATGCGCAGTGGTTTCCTCTGAGAGTGAGAAGATGTCTATTTAATCGTCAGAAATAGAATCCCGCTACATAATTCTTAAGAATCCGATGGCGACAGGCAAATTCAGCAGCGCTTTGCTTTCAGAGCCGGTGGGGACTACGTAACTTTTAGCGTCACTTGGAAAGGAAGCTTAGAAAGGTAAGCTCTGTGGACGTGATATTAGCAAAGCTAGCTGTACAGGGATAAATATGTTCCATTTGTGATGAAAAAAACGCTGTCACTCACTACGCTAAATTATTGTGTGAAGGTGTTGACTGACATGCCGCATATATGGGACAACACTGTGTCCAAAGTCTGCTATATAGTGATGTGGCATACATGAACGATCCGATTCTTCTGGACGGATCTTTACTAAGTCCGATAGGACTGAAGCTTCACTGAGAGCCGTTCTTTGTTCTTGTAATGCTCTGTGTGTTAACAGAGCTGTTGTTTTACTCCTGTTTATCAACTTATTTTCCCCTTTGCTATGCTGCACAAATTATTACATTATTGTTAAATTATTAACTAATAAAGAGAAATTTGCTTAGTCCTGTCTTGCATGTTGACAGAAACCAAACTGTTCACAGATTTATGTCCAGAGAGAATACATATTTTACATATGAAAACATCAGAAGTCTCCTCAGCTTTAATTCAAGTCATAGTTCATAGAATTTGAGTAAAAAAAATAATGGCGCTATGATCATTTTTGTGATGGATTCTTGCTTATCCCACATTGGAACAGTGAAGTCTGGTTTTGTGGACATGACTCACTAGTAATGGCGCCTGCAGGAGCGTTGCTAGCAAACCAGTAATGTATATCAATGAAGAAATTCTAGAACTGCTCAAATCTGAAACCGCTCCATTTTTGTTTGCATTTTATGAAGAAGGATGTTGCGCCGATCTTCTTCAGAGGATTTGTGTCTAGGCCTGTCGCGATAAACGATAAATCAATTAATCGCACGATAAATTAAACCTATCGACCTCATTTTAATTATCGGCTTTATCGTCTCTTCCTGCCTTTTATTCTTTCTGTTGATGACACTGAATGAAAAAAGGCTCAACTCCGGTGCTCTCCACTGACCCTCCCTTCCTATTTCCTTAGTCTAATGTCCAGCGGACACTACAGAGTTGTCGGACCATTTTCAAAACCTGAGAGACACATTAGCTGACAGAAATCCTAGGTATAATTGTGTGGTGTCCAGCCAAACAGCCATTATTTTGGCAAGTCCAGTAAACTAATTTTAAAATCAGGTATTAATCAATGCTTTTCTAGAATCTACCTGTGATGCATGTGGCTAGAGTCAGCATAAAGTCCTGACTGAATGAAAATCATTGTAACCTATTTATGTCACTTTAACGAAGAACAGCTGAAAAGTTACCGGGTTTATCAACTGCGGAAGCAATTTGGCTCCAACTCCTCTCCTTGTCATTTCTATATTCTTTGCACGAAATGTTGAATAAACATTAATGTTGTTTCTACATATCATCTCAATGTCCGCTGGACTTTGTGTTGCGCCATGTCAGCTGTTTGGGATTCCCCTCGTTATTTGGGATTGGCTACCTGTCACATTCAGCATTAAGCTCCCAGTCGGGGAAAACCCCTGATTTAGATCGGAGCGGCCAAGATGATCTACCGTAACCCACCACACACTGCAGGATGATCGGTTACGAAATCACCAGTGATAATCTTAGATCGGCCACCGATCTAAGATTGTCATAAGAGGAAAATAGGGGCAAAAAATGGTGTAGTGTGAAATACTGCATTAGGTAGTCGGATGTGCCCATCTTCTCTATCTAAATCTAGTGATTACTGAAGGGCAATATAGTATACAGACTTTATAATCTGCACTCTTTTGGTTGAATGCAGTATTTATTTCCACTTTGGCTTTATGTTGATTAGTTTTTATTCAAGTACGTTTTTTGTTAATGGAGACTGAGAATCCATTTTATTTTTGGTTGTTTTGTTTATCAGCTCCAGTGTTTTGTGTTCTTTTGAAAATAAAGTGTATCTATCTATGGCAGGAAATTGCATGCATTATTAGTCATTTCCATTAAATCAGTGTCAAAAGGTCTTGAAACAATATTATCATTTATCAAAATAATTTTTTAGACAATTAATCGTCCAGTACAATTTGTTTTCGTGACAGGCCTATTTGTGTCATTTTCTTTCAGTAGTTCTTTGTGCAACGCCACCACACGTGACGGGGGGGAACAGGTTTTCAGTTAGTTTGGATTGTTTGACATAGTGCAGTATGAACTACAGCAGCTGAAAATGTAACAAATGTTGCAATTTTAGTTCCCAATCAAACCGAATCTACCGGACTATCAGGTGTGAAAACACCCTCAGTTACACTGGGTCAGTCAGCAAACTCAATCACTTACATGATTGGTAGTTTTTCTCTTTTCTCATTCTCCTTCTTCCAAAAAATGGTTGACAAAGTTTTCAGTCTGGTGTTTTGGTTTCAACCATCCCTTTCTTTGAAGGATAATTTTGTTTACAGAGGCTTCATAAATCATTTCATTTGTTGTTTCTATTGTTTTGTTTATTTTGGATATTTAGAATGTCTTCTAGTTCCAGTGTCAATTGTTCATTAGAATTTAAAGTCTTTTGATCTTTGAGAACGTGTTCTTGTATTATTTTGCCATTACCATTATATTATTTGAAACAAGAATAAGTTTACATAAATTAATTTTACTTAGACTGCAAAGAAAATACTAAGATAATTATGTAAATAATACAAAGCAAACCACTGTGAATCAACCCACGTAAAGTTGATATCCAGTATCCGTACCCAGCTCTGCACAGGTCCGCCACCTTTCCAAAGGTCCCAAACTCCCATCTTCTTTGTGTTACTCTGATCCTTTCAGAAGTAGCATCGTTGTCCGTCCATCTTTATGGTTCGTGTAGTAATCACTGTTCCGCCATGTTTATTCTGAGTGTCCACTCTTTACAGCCAGTGCATGTCTTTTCTTTATTTTTTGTCCTATTATTCTTCTTTTCGCTTTATGTCTTTTTCCTTCTTTCCTTTACACTTTTTTCTAATTTGACTTCACTCTACTGTATAGCAGCTGGGACAGTTGTTATACAGCAATTCTGTATAACAACAGAGTTATCATAATATAACTGTTATATTATGATATCGGCCCTTCTGACCATCTACAGGCAAGGTAGATGAAGCTCCCTGTATAAGGACACAACAGCAAGGTGGGGGCTCGAACCGATGACGCACCGATTGCAGAATGAACTTCTACCATCATTGCCACCATCGTCCCAGAAAATTGGTGCTGTTAGGTAAGAGTATTTTGCACACTGTAGAACCTTCTCTGTCATACAAGTGAAAGCTATTATTTAGCTGAGGACAGTGAGCTTAGCTCCACAATACATTAAAGGTCTGATGTTGGAGCAGCCTTCCAGACCTCTCAGGTCTCGTGGTTCTGGTTCTGCTCTGCATCAATAGAACCAGAACCAAACTTACAACCATCAGATTCATTTCATTCAGTCATTCTTGCTGCCACCCCACTGAGCTGCCACCAACCACGCTATGATGCCATGTGATTCTTTTTCCTGTTACTCCTGGTGTACATTTTATTTATTCAGCAATTACCTATCTATATTTTATGGAGAACACAAAGTGCTGACTGTTGCAGCAACCCACGGACATGCCATGGCAAGCGCATAACACACACACACACACACACTCACCCACACACACACACCCATAGGCAAGCACTCATAAAGTCATAAGCTGTGGAAAATATTCAATTTGGACAGACTCAACAAATCCCTGACGTCCTGCTGACGTTTATACACACTTCACAGTATTCCTGGCCACTCACACACACACGCTCACCCGCACGCACGCACACGCAGACACACACACCACTCAGCACCAATAACCAGGCCCAAACAATCTAGCACCTTTATAGGGGGAACTGGATGGAGGCAGAGAGATGGCGAGAAGGAAAAGGAGGTGAGAAGATAAAGACAGCAGTGGAGTCGAGTTTGGGAGCTGACGCGAGTTTTCTTCACCATTTGTAACCCCTTGTGCCATATAAATAGAGGCCAGTAACAATACAACTGACAGGTAGCTGTAACCCTGCAGATTCATTAGGGCTTGTCACTATGGAAACCTGCAATCAGGACCAAAATGCCGGCCATGTCTTTCTACAAGGAATGGGCCCAGGAAAATACCTGAGCTCCTCCAAACACACATCCATATGAAAACACACACATATGCATGGCACTAACCTTCCTCCCACCTCTCATGTGTTTGAAGGGAACATAAACATCTCAGCACTTGTTACCTTGTATGTGCACCAGTTCTGAGGAAGTGCAGAGCGGAAACAGACAATGGAGTCATAAAAAGAGTCGCAGTCGTGAGCATGTTAAGGAGTATTTCCAGCAATAAAGGATATGGGTGGCAGACAACACGAAGGCACCAGGAGCGGGGAGGGCTGGTTTGGGTCAGAGCCAACAGAACCACTGGAGCTAAGGAGGGGTACGGCAGCTCTTCCTTTTCCTTCTCCTCTTCCTCCCCTTTGTTCTCCAACTCTTCTTCCTCCAATGACACATGTATCTTTTCCCCATCCTCCTCCTGATCCTCTGCCTCCTGCACTGGTTCTTCATGCTGCAGGTCTGGCTCCTGGGCGCCCGTCATGGCCACACCGTGAACAGCATGAACCTATAAAAGGGGACAAATGGGCACCGTCAGACTGATCTTCCTCTGCAGGCTTTATTCATCTGTTTTCTGTCTCCAAATCAAACTCAACTGTCTCTGTGTGTCCCTCACTTCCACCCAGCAGCAATCCAGTCCAGGAAACGTGAATATACACCGATCTAAACAGAAGTAAACTAAATGATGTGCAAGAGCGCAAACAGGGTCAGAGACGACAACAGGGAGCACTCATAATAATCCTGTACTCATCTGTGAAACACCAGGCCATTACTGCTGAGGCTTTAATCCAGACTAGCTCCAAACAATCTGGACATAAAAAAGATGTTGTGTCTGTCAACTTTTTTTCCTGTCAAAAGAGAACAAAGGCTGGCACTGGGGACTGAAAGTGTTTTTCAACCAGCATAGCCACATCAACACTGTTGGATGTGAGAGTCTATTTGGCTCTACATCACATGCTGTTAACTTCAATCATTTAGGAAAGTTAGTACCTTAACTTCAATTTAGCATTCAATACTAGATCTGTCCATATGTAGTTATAAAACACTTATTAGCACTGATTAGTGTTCATTTTAGATGTTAACTTTGTCACAGGATTTGTTTTTTGCAGCATGGCAGTAAATCAGTGCTCCACATCCAGTTGCTCCCTGGGGTTGACCTTGAAACCTTTGCTTCATATCTTCCATCCTTCTCTCTCTGCTAACTTCCTGTCTGAGTACTGTCCAAATGATTCCACTAGCACCACAAAAATCAAAAGTCAAGAGTTTGGATCTTATGAGTCAATGTTTACCTATACAGATTTGTTTAAAAACCATATTTTATTAACACTCTGTTTCAACATTCTTTGTATGTCAATTAAAAGTATTAGTAATCTGCAATCAATTGCAATTTGCACAAATTTGTCCAACACCAAAAACAAAAATTTGCTGTGTTGCAGAATTCACACTGGTTATTACAAGTATAAACTTCACTGAACTTTAATGGGATTTGGAGAAACACAAAGCACTTGTAAAGTGCAAGGAAAATCAGACATTGAAGAGAGTCTGACCATGAGTTTTCAAGCCCTGCTACAATTTCACAATTTAGGTCTGAATTTTGACTTGACAAATCAAACACATGAATATGCTTCTATCCTAAACTATTCCACTGCTGCTCTGGTTAGGTGTTCTGTGTCGCTGTCCTCCTGGAAGGTCCATTTCCAACCCAGTCTCAAGTATTTTGTAGTTTCTAAAAGTTTTGGATTGCTCTGTTCTGTGACTGATGAAAATGCATCGCCACATCATGTTGCTGCCACCATCATGTTTTTATCAGTTCATGTAAAATGATCATAATAATTTTGCATGGAAGCCAACTTTGGTCTCATGTGATCAGTGCACCTTCCTCTACATGTTTGCTGTCTCCCACATGGCTTTTCTTCAACAGGAATTATTATGGCTTCTTGCTGAGCTCTATAAAGAGCTGATTTGTGGAGTCCATGACTAATAGCTCACCTGTCAGTAGAGCTGTGGTTCTGTGGCTCCTCCACAGTCACCATGAAATAGCATTCATCTTCTCTGATGAATGCTATTTTGCCTGGCCAATTATTGCTGCTTTGCAGTTACAAAATACCAAATTTCAGATAATGGACTGGACAATGCTCCATGAAATGTTAAAGCCTTGGGATATTGCCTCTGTGTATCTTTTCCCCAGGGTTCTATGGTCTTTATGATGCTGTTTGAACACTAAACAATTTTGTTTTCCTCAAGATTAAATCACATGTATTTATTGCATTTATTTCACTAAGGGCTATCAGAAATGAAGAGCTGAAAACAAATGTAACAAACTTTTCAGATTTTTTGTAAGCATGTTTAGGCCTGACTCAATAAGCAATAAATCAATTAGTCACATGATAAATGATATAAGTTAAGTTAAAATAATTGTTTTTTTTCTACCAAGCATTAGTCTGATCCCAACACATTGAAAGCAACAGCGATGGTCCCTCACAGCTAATCATCCGTTGCAGATTTCCCAGATTGGAAAAACATTACCAACCAGTAAGCCTGTCTCCGGTTTACTGACACTGGGATGTCTAATCCACAAATAAAATACAAAACGGTCAGCACAAAATAGTGCAGTTTGCTTAATCGCAAATAAATGCTGTCTATAATAATAATCTAGTTGAAAAGCCAGCATTTAGAAAAATGCTGTAACATTGTAGTAAGTTTACACTTTTTCACTAAAGTCCTAACTGACAGTTTTCCCTGTCTGAGCCTAACTGTTACTTTCAGAGTCTTTATAACCCATTCGATTTCTTTGTTTATTTATTTTAGATACTTAAAATCTTCCAGTTCCATTGTTAAATCTTCTTTAGAAATTTGTTGTTGATCTTTGAGAGGGTGTACTTGCATTCTTATGTTATTAGTTAGCAATATTATCACTCATTGCCATAATTTTTGGGACAATTAATTTTTATGCTGGACCTAAACACGTTTAAATTAGTTCTGTTTCACAAATAGGTAGCACTTTGTCTTCATCTAACATAAAATCCCCCCAAAATACATTTAAGTGAAAGAGTGAAAAAAAAACTGAAAGCTTTTGCATAAATCTGCTCATATGATGAGGACGATGATAATAGTTATTATTTTTCACTGACTGCGTTGACATTGATCAGATACTCCAGCCAATGGTTAATTTTTAGATACTGGTGGAGATTCCTTTAAGCACTGAAATAATCTTGGAAATGTCAAAATGAATGACCTGGGAATCATTTACTTTTAATCCTTCCATGCATGAATTCTGATCCTTTGTGTCAGGATTTTTTTCCAATTTTTTTTATTTTCTTAAGGTATAAAAAAAAGGTAGGACAATTTTTTTTGTAAAATTCTTTTTTATTTTATTTTATTTTTTTAGGTGATCAATTGTAATTTTCTCCAAATACAAAGTTATTTAAAAAACGCATCAGTAGTATTGTTCTTTAGGGGTTATCTGATGTCATTTCTTTTTACAGTAGAAGGAGGGACCGGGATGATTGGCATGCTTTTTGTCTGTCGGCCATATTGGATTTAACAAAAATCATTTCTTGCATTTGCAGCTTATGGCCAGTAGTTGATAGTGTATTTTATGATGCATTAGTGTCCACTTCAGTGGTCTGTGTGCATTTATGACATAAAAATCCACAAGAAGCTCAAGAAAATTAGACAGCTGTCCACTGTAGTGACCACTATGCATGAAAGGGTTAATATCCCTTCAAATGTTTATCAGGCAAGAGAAGATATAAGGTGGAACATTCTACAACACACCCACATTGCCATGGTTACACACATACCAAATGCTGCCCATGTTTGATCCGCTAAATGCTCTTTCCATCATTTATGGGTCCCCTGAGATCCTGAGGGGAATCATTCCAAAAGATACAACGTCTTTAAGAAGTTAGAACAAAAATCTGAACTATTTTGGACAAAACAGCACAGGGCAGCATTCTCTGGCATATGTGTAAAAAGTCCACCAGGAGAGCTGGCGAGCCAGCTCTCACTTTAAAGAGGAGTCCTTCTGTGTGTGCATCTTTGATGAAAATAATGAGACTTATTCACCACTATCCCTCCTTTTTCACTCAGTTTGCTATGGAAAGTCAGCTTTTAAAATGAAAGGAGTCCAGGGCTGCACATTTGAGAGCTTTTTGTTATTCAATAGTGACTGTTGGGTAGATATCAATTAAACAGAAAATTAAAACAGGAAGTCATTTCTTCTACCTGAAAATAGGCTGATGTACCTTGAAAATGATTTTTTTAATGCATTACAAGCGTCTCTTGCTGACAGTCTGGCCATGATGGAATTAAATTATCTCCTGATATAAATAACTCTCAAACACAATCATGTATATTTATCCATGAACAAGACCTCACCCTGGTGGTTTTACTTTAGGAATGCAGAATCATTTCAATCATTATCGTCCTTAAATTTTAAAGCAGGAGCTTAAAAGTGTCTAATGCTGAACAAAATCAAAATTATCTCCACATCTGCAAAAACAACACAGTTTATCCAAAAAAGGATCCATATATTTCAGAAAGCTGACATTTATGATGCAACTCTGCCAGACAAACGGAGTGAAATGATGATTCTGGTTCTAATTAAAACCAAATATTTTAAACAAAATCTTTAAATACTTCCATGATTCAGGCAGTCAATCAACCCAGGCACCCTTTCCTTAACAAGATCAAAGACTAATTTATTACATAGACTTGTAATTTCGAAAAATCCATTCTGTAGAGAGCGTTAATGACAAAGAGCGACATCACATCCAGAAATGTTCTGTTGTGCAGCCCATTCAGTGCTGAACACGGGGCAGCGCAGCAAGAAAAGTGCAAATAAAAGCAGCAAAAATGATGGAAACTTGCCAGCGCCTCTTACCGGGAGCAGCGTCCGCACAGCAGCTTCACTCACTCAGCTCCGGGTTCGCCGTGCGCCCTGAGATCCAGGAGCCCGTTGTTCCATCTGAGAGCCGTCAGCGCTGCTCTGCCTCCTCCTCCCGCCCTTCTGCCACTATCCAAACTCAGTCCGTCAGCAGGATGACAGAGATGAACCAGAACACGAAAGAAGGAAGCAGGTGTATGAAAAGCACAAGTTTACTTAAAAGGTAAAGTGTAGTTAGAAGCGAGCGTGTTCCTCCCAGGCGTCCGGGTCCGCGCAGCGCAGCGTTCCGGTGCCGGAGTTTAGGAGCTGCGTCAAGCCAGGAGACACAGGCGGAGGGGCTTACTTTCAAAATAAAACAGTTTGCTCCAGGAAGTTTGGTTCAAGATCTAACATGTAAAACAGAAGGCTTAATGGTGCAAATGAATGTTTCGGAGCTGCTTCATGTGATAAATATAAACCTGCGTAGCTGAGTCATCCAGCTATCTTTTATTGATAAATAAAACTCATTTTTAAGTGGACTCGTCTCCCTAGATTAATTATGGTGATTAGCAGACGGAAGAATTGTACTTTATTAAAAAAAAAAAAAAAAGGGAAAAACTTTGAAAACTAATAAATGTTTAAATTATGCTTTCTGGGCCAGTTCTCACATCTTCGTCTTGATTTATCAAATCATATATTTTTTTGTTCTAACTTTAATTTTACTGCCCAGAGTGTATTCCATATGGGACCCATAAATGTTTGAAACAGGCTTAAAATGAGCTCCCATACGGGAGTTCAGGTCTGATGTAGGTCAGCTTTGGTCACTACACTGTAAAACATTCAAAAATAGTTAACTTCAAAATGAACGTTTATGAAGTTGATATAACAAGATACAAGTTGTCTAAAAATAGTTTTATAAGTTGTGTCGAGGAATCTAGTATGGGTATGTGAGATCTGTCCAGGTATACGCAGAAAAATGGAATAAAGGCCTGAGAAATAACAGTATATCGAATAATGATTAAATGATGATATAAGTGATAAGTGATTATAAAGTGACAATACACAGGCCAATGAAGAAGTGTCTGTAATGTATGGTCAAAACATGTATTCTGTATTCTGATTAAGTAAATGTTATAATAATGTATACTCTGTACTCCTAATCAGTTGATGTTCTGTACTTATAATCAAGTGAATGATAATAGTTTATATATGAAAGGCTGGAGGTTATACTTTGAGTCAACTAACAAATAACATGATTATATAAAATCAGCATGTATTATTAAAACCATGGATACTGTGGTAAGGGAAAAGAATACTTCTCACTGAGCAAAAGGCGAGGGGTGAGTCATCAAATGGGAAGGAAAGCAAGGTGCGGCAGAATGGGAAACAGATGGTCAACGGAAAAGAAGGAACTGCCCCGATGAAGCGAGTAGGTAGGGATGAGTCATTGGAAACTTGAGAAAGAGCCCGGTGCTTCCACCGGCAGCCCTGCCTTGCATGATCTCAGGCAATGACATAATGCGATGGGCGGGTTCCCTGGAAACACAGGGCATAAATACTGCTGTACGGGACAGAACGGGGTTCTTCGTCGGCAGCGCAGAAGCGGAATCATCAGAGGGAGCTGACTAAAGACCGGCAGAGGATACACCGAGGGACCAAGGGAAACTTATTCCACGACTTCACGCTGCCTAGAAGGGACGAGTTCCACCAGCCAACACCCCTGGTTCCAGATCCGGCCGAATCTTCTGCCTCTACCCAACGTTCTCAACCCCGGCGCGGCTGACTTGGAGAAGAGACGGAGGTCCTTTAAAGACAAGGACCTGCATGTTCAATGGAAAGCGTGAGCCTTCTCTCCGCTTCTCTTCAGTAAAGAGGACTTTGCTCCGGCTGGACAAAGACTCTGACCAAGGACCTCAAAAGATTAAAGCTGCCGAGACCAATGACCATCGGGTATGAGTTAACCAGCTTCTCCCAAAGCCTCGCTCAGTGAATTTAGTGAAACAGGTTAGGAATGAGAACAAGGAAAAGAGGTGATAAATCCTATTTGATTTCATTATATTTTGCTTCTTTTATAACTCTGGAAATTAATTTGTTGTTATATGCCCTGCTAAAGCTGCTTAATAAACTTGTAATGCTAAAATTCTAATGAGGATTGTGAACAGTGAGTTTAATTGTGTCAGTCTTAATTATGTTGGTTCTCCTAAATATAGTAAAACAACATACATGATGCTAGAGACAGGGTGGCTTTGTGTTTTCCTCTGGTGAGTGTTGAAATAATGACCTTGGGACTTAACTCTAAGTCACTAAATTTAATCTAGCCGTTAACAAGTGCCGTTATTTTAGGAAAGGAGCTACCGTTAACAGGAGTGGTTGTAGGGTTATGTCACTGTGAGGGCTACTCAGCGGATTGCCCCTCAACTGTAAAAGGTCATAACTTCTGGATCGAAGGTAGTCAGAGCTAGACGAGTCCTTCCGACCCCAGTTTAAACAGATAATTCTCCACAAACTATCGCTAGGGTAAGACCCGAGTTTCTGGGGTTTTCCGGACCTGTTAGACAGAGAACTGGGCAGTAGTGAGTCCAAAGAGTTGTGAGGAGTGGCGGGACTTACTATTGGGTAGTAACAGACATGGCGTCCCTGGGTGGCCCCACCCTAATGAGTAGGAGGGCCCTACTTTAACCAAGTCGGTAAAAACAGACGAGAGGGTCTGAATAGCTCACTTGGGAGACCAGCTCTTAGGAAATAGAGTTGGGAGCGACTGATGAGGCTTATCAGTCGCGACCCTTGCAGTAACTGTACAGCGTGCAGGCGAGGGAAAAGCTTCCACTGAAGATGAACAATTGCATCTGGAAGGGAAGCCAGTAGCCAACCTAGCCTAGACCCATCCCTGCTCTGAGGTACCCTGAGAGGCTTTGGGGGATAGGCAACTCGGAGACAAAGACAACCATGGATGCTGCAACCGAAGCATCAGGGCTCCCATCAACATCGGACATGGAGCTGGAAACCAGCCCCGACAGAACCGAGAGGGAAGAACGACTTCGCCTCTTCCAAAGTGGGTTACGGCAACTTCCAGTGAGGCTGATACTGCTGGGCGACGGATATAAAACCTGGACGGCAACAAAACAGCAGATGCTCTGCGAGGCCCATCTTGCTGGAAACCCAAATGGATCACGAATCCTGATGGAAGTGACATTGGAGAAGCAACAGATCTACTTATGCCCCAAGCTCAAAGACAACCACCGGCTGATGATCGCCCGGTGCCCGGTGAAAATCGTCAAAAGGACAGAGGTTAAAGAATGGCTGGAGTGGTTCGCCGACCTCCTGGAAGAGTGGCCTGACGGCCAACTACGGATGATGGACAGCCCGTCTGAGAAGTACGACGGCATAGTAAAGCTGGTGGCATTGGCTGCCGGGGTGGATGGGATCCTGGTGGACCATTTGGCCCGACAAACATCCCGCTACACCGAATGCGCAGAGGTCTTGGAGAAAATTGGATTATACAAGAAAAAGAGAAAAGAGTACCAAGCCCGGGACCGTGTGGACTCGGAGGTGGCTGAACCTCCGTCTCGGCAGGATAGCCGAAACCCGTCGCCCCAGCCGGAACGGCCCCTGATAGACCTAACAAAGGACGACGACGAAGACCTTCAGGACACATACCCTGGGCCGTCAGACCAGGGAGTCCCTAGTGAATCACCGGCCTGGGCTCCGGCCAAGGAGCAGTGGGATAAAGTGATAGAGGAATGGTCCCTCTGGAGTGGACCGGGAAACAAGCCCCTACCGCAAGCTCACAGCACGGAGAGAAAGGCACCAGCTCCTCCGCCGCCGCCATCAGGAAACAGCTCGGACGACGAGGAAAGCGACAATGACAAGGGCGGGACTTACTATTGGGTAGTAACAGACATGGCGTCCCTGGGTGAGGGACTTATAGCCCCAAGAAAAAGACTCAGAAATCAAACACCCGGAGGAGGCCTCGAGAACTGCCTCCGCTGCCAGCTGATACAATCAACATCAGAGTACAGTCTGGGCTCAAGGTGTATCAACTCATCGGAGAACCTTGGGAGATTGAAGGCGACGGGTTGATCGTATTCACGGATAAGAAATACAAAGTCCACAACCGAAAGTTCAGGTCGGAACTCAACCTCCAGGCTGGGGACGAGTACAGGAAGGATCTACACCGGCTGAGAACTACGGGCAGTAAAATGACGGATGGGGAAGTAGTCACATTGAATGGCTACAACCTGACCTATGGGGAGATTATCCTGGTCCCTATCGACGCTTACAAGAAGGGAGATAACCTCGAGGATTATCGGAAAAAGATGTGGCACGGCCTGGAGCGGGGCCTCATAACCGCCCACAACCGACGGATGAAAAGGGTTGTAGTGAGCGTGCAAGGACTAAGGTCACCGGATCTGCGGGGAGACACCGCTCAGTCGGTCGCGGAGAGAGGGGTGGTGTCCATAGCTTCAGCTAATGGCCACTTCTTCACTATTCGTGAGGTGGTGGTAATAGTCGACCCCTACCTACACAAACTTCAGACAGAGCAGGGTGTGCGGAAAGCAGCAGAGACGGAGAGACAGTACCGCGCCGAACGCCAACCTCCAGAAACCAACGACCATCCCCAGGGGATCCCGAGGAGCGACCCCCCGGATGATACTCCGGTTGGACCAGCTAAAGTCATCAAGACGGCGAAAGTGAGATTGAGAGCATGTCCAGTCAAACCGGCAGACAGGGCAGCAGAATACATCCGGAAGCTCTCAATTGAACCAGAAGACGAAGGACAACAAAACTATGATGTGGACCGGCCAAAGAAGGGACCGCAGGCGAACGCGGAAGACAGAGTTACAAAACCAGCAAAGATTCAGCCGTTGAATGCCCCCGGGAGTACGCCCCTGCGACAGGCACAATACAGCGACACCAGCGACTCAGAGGAAGAGCAAGGGCCGCAGGAGGGCGAGGACCGGGCGGAGGAGGGGGAGGAGAGCGAGCACGAGAGCGCTTTTTCTGACCCAAGACTCCCCCTGGCTAATTACAAACCACTCCGAACGGGCCAACATCGAGGAACAAAGAATGAAGTGGAGGTGTATGACATCGAGAGAACCTCCGAAAGACTGGCGAGAGACGTAACCTGGGGCCCGGTTCAGGCCAAAGATGGGAGACGGGCGTATGTACCGGAGGTCGGCCAAACCGACTATCAGGTACCTCCAGAATGGTCCAGCCGCCTGGAAGACCGAGTTATGCTCGGTGTCGAGGCGACCGTGGGAGAGTGGGCCAATATTCTGATGGCGCCCTCCCGTTCCACGCTGGGGGGGTACAATTCCCTGACTTCCAACTTCAGGATGAACTACATCGGAATCATGCACGACGTAATGCTGAGGCGTCTAAAGAAAGCCGCCTTTAAGCATTCCCGAGAGACTCAGCAAAGGCTGGATGAGGTGTCCGCCGACGAGGAGGAACCACCAGAAACCTCAGCAAGGCCATCGCCACGGAGCCCTGTGACTCCGGGGACGGAGCCGACTCCACCGGTTGCCACTGGTGCCGGTCAGGACGCCTATGCTGAGCTCAAGAACCTCAGACTGGTGATCAGAAGAAAGAATGGGAACGAAAGCAATGAGGAATATTTGAAGGACGTCTGGCCAACTGTATTGTCGACCACCACCCATGAGGGAGCTAAGAAGCTGTGGCTGACAAGTGTGACCGCGGACCCGATGGTTGGGTCAGAATCCGCCCAGAGTAACTATGAGCGGTTGGTGCTGGAAGACGCGGATGACGAAGAATCTCAAGTGAAAAGGGCCAGGGGGCGGCTCGACAAAGGGAGTCGGTTGGAACCCCTCTGGCACACCCTCAAGCACACCATCCCCCCGGCAAAGTATGTGAAAGTGCTGCGTGACGTGACGAGAGGCCGGAGGGGAGAAATAGTGTTTGTAAAGATGCCAATTAGAGGCACCACAGTCGCCCAGATGGATGTGGCCGTGAAAGGATTCGACCTGGAGCAGCAGTACTACGAGGAGAAGAGGAAAAAGGAGGCGAGTCAGACGGTGAAACCGACCAACAAAACCACCGTAAAGCCTCCCTCCAACTTCCAAGGAAGACCACCACCCAACTTCCAAGGAGGACCGTCACCCAGCTACCAGGGCAGGCCACCGCCCAACTTCCAGAACAGAACGTTTCAGCCAAGACCACAAGGACCGCAAGGGAGACCAAGTGGCCAGCCAGCACCCCCGCGCCAGCCGAGAGGAGGCCCCTACCTCTCGGATGAGGAATACAGAAAATTAAGCCCTGAGCAGAAAACGGCTCTCCGCGTTGCCCGTGAGAATGGGACCGGAGGGCCGCCACAGTAATGACGTCCAGGTCGCGGGTCACGCTAGAGAATGCCTACTGGGAGGGGGACGAGATCTACGCGAGAGTGGAAGGAGTACCCTACCTAGTGGACACCGGAGCAGAGGTGTCGATGACCCGCAAAGACCTAAAAACAACAGGACACCTAAAAGTTCAATTTGCCAACGGAAAAATAGAGAAAATGCCGTATGGGACCTGGAAAGGAGTGGTATGGATCAAAGGTCCATACAACCTCCTCACCGTCAGGGACTTGGAAGAAATAAGTAAGAAGAAGTGTAATTATCGTGCTCTCGAACGACGGTTGACAAGTCTAAAAGCCAGACTGGTGAAAGTCGGCCCGACACAGACGGGACCAGAAGCGCAAGGATGGTACAAACCAGTGGATATACCAGCAGTGACGGAGCAGAAAATCGAAGAGAGTGACTTCTCCCCGGCAGGGAAAGAGAAGTTGCTTGGGATCATCGCCTCGGCGGAGGTGGCCAGATTCAAGAACGACTGCGGAGATTTGGGCCAGAGGTTCGTGCACCAGATTGAAGGTGGGGTGCACCCCCCTGTGCGGCAATACCCCCTGAATCCAGGAGCAGTCGAGGAAATGGACAAAATAGTGAAGGAGCTGAGTTCCCTGGGAATCATCAGAGAGGAACTCAACCCAATCACAAACAGCCCCATTCAGGCGGTAAAGAAACCCGAATCGGCAGGAGGGGGTTGGAGGCCAGTGATCAACTTTAAGGCTCTGAATCGGAGGACAGTGGCGAACAGAGCCAGCCTAATCAACCCACAAGGCACCTTAAAGACGCTACGGGTCAAGAAATTCAAGTCCTGCATCGATCTGGCTCATGGATTTTTCTCTCTCCGCCTCGCGAGACAGTCCCAGGGTAAGACAGCATTTACCCACAAAGGCAAGAGCTATGTTTGGCAGAGATTACCCCAAGGCTATAAAAATTCACCGAACGTTTTTCAGTCAGCCGTAATGGAAGTACTGGGAGACGTGGGGGCAACTGTGTACATAGATGATGTTTTTATTGCCGATGACACCGAAGAAGAACACTTGGTGAGGTTACGGACTGTGATCGAGAACCTCACCAAGGCAGGCCTAATACTGAACCTCAAGAAGTGCCAGTTCGGACAATTCCAAGTGAATTACTTGGGGTTCCAAGTCACGTCGGACTTGGGACTCTCGGATGGGTACAGGGACAAGTTGATGGACATTCGGCCCCCACAGTCAGAGAACGATCTGCAGAAGATATTGGGACTATGTAACTATGTCAGGGACCACGTACCCAACTACCAGAAGTATGCCAGACCATTGTATAACTGCCTAAGGAAAAAGGAGGAGGACGAAGACGCAGGGCAGAAGCAATGGGTTTGGACGGCAGCAAACCAACAAGATCTGGAGGAATTAAGAAAAGCAATCCAAGCTGCCGTGAGACTGGAACCGAGGAGTTTGTCAGCACGAATGGTGGCAGAAATCAGCTGTGAAAACGACGACGCTATGATCAAAGTGAGTAACGAGAACGGAGGCCTGGTTACTCTGTGGAGCTATACCCTGACTTCTGTTGAGAAAAAGTACCCACAAGAAGAGAAAGAACTAGCGGTACTGGCTCGATACTGGAGTGTGCTAAAAGACCTGGCACAAGGGCAACCGATCAAAGTCATCACACAGAGCCAGGTCCACAAGTACTTACGCAAAGGCACCGTCGAAAGTACTAAAGCAACAAACACACGATGGGGAAGATGGGAAGACATCTTGCTGGACCCAGAGCTTGAAATCGGGCCAGCACAGCCCCCAAACAAGAGACGACCGCAAGAGGCGCCTGAGACATCGGAGCAGCCAGAGTGGACACTCTACACCGATGGATCAAAGAAAGGGTCGGACCACGTGGCCTACTGTGGTATCATCCTGAAACAAGACGGTACAGAGAGGTACAGACAGAAAGGGAAAGCCCCCGGCAGCGCCCAAGTCGGAGAAGTCACAGCAGTGTTGGAGGGATTACTGGAGTTGGCCAAAAGAAAATCAAGAGCGCCAGGTTAGTGACGGACAGTTACTACTGTGCTCAGGCCCTGAGAGAGGACCTAGCCATTTGGGAAGAAAATGGTTTTGAAACAGCTAAGGGCAAGCCGGTGGCCCATAGAGACTTATGGAAGAAGATTGCCGAGTTAAAGATGCAACTGGAGCTCCAAGTGGAGCACCAACGAGCCCACACGCATGAGGGAGCTCATTGGCGTGGAAATGATGAAGTGGACTGTTATGTCCAACAGAGAAAAATTGTCTTTGTCGGAGCCGAGAAGTGGGACACTACTCCCAGAGGACGGGAGGTCCCAGAAGAATACGTGGATGAGGTCGTGCGGAGCGTGCATGAAGCCCTTGGACATGCAGGCGTACGGCCTACCCGTAAGGAGCTGGATGAGTATGAGCTTTGGATCCCAGTGAAACAAGTCCAACGCGTGCTACGGGGCTGTGAAGTATGTGGACAATACAACGCAGGCCGCCGAGGGCAGCGGTTGGAAGGATTGACCATCAAGAGCACGATAACGGGAAGAAAGGTGAGAAGTACCTTTTAGTGCTGGTGGACTCAATGTCGGGATTTGTAACTGTAAAAGCAGCCAGGAAGGCTAATGGCAACAGTGTTGTCGGCATGCTGGAGCAAGTGTGCAGCGTCCTGGGAATCCCAAAGGAGCTACGTACGGACAATGGGACTCATTTCCGTAACGCGCAGGTTGACCAATGGTGCCAGAAGTTTGGCGTGATAAGAGTTTATTCACCCCCTTACACCCCTCAAGCCAACGGGGTGGTAGAACGGACCATTGGATTAGTCAAAGGCTGGATAGCTAAGAATGCTAACGACAGCAGCTGGAGCACCGTGGCTGTGGAAATAGGGCGGGCCCTGAATGACAGGAACAGAGTCGACAGGCCCGCCCCATCCATGGAACTCAACCAACGACCGTTTGCCACGAAGGAAACGGGGCGGGGCTCCGGCGATAAAAAGGAGAAGTTGACGCCCAAAGTGCCATTCAGAGTGGGACAGCGGGTGTGGATCAAAGCAAGAGAACAACCTGTGAACGCAGCAGTGAAACCTAAGTTTGAAACAACAGACACCGTCAAGCAAGTACTGGACAGGAATACGGTACTGCTAGAGAAACGGGGGATCCAAGGAGTTGAACAGCTCAAGCCAGTTCCTGACTAGAGAGAAATAGAAGCCGGTGAAATGGCCAGTGCATCATGTATCGTTCCACCCTATCTCGGACTGGCCACCGTGAAAGGGGTGGTTGTAATTAGGAGAACAACTTCAGGGATCTGGGCAGGACGAGCCCTGAAGAAATTGGATTGGGCCAAAAATGGAGTCCTGTCAAACGAACCTGAAATGCTGAAGTGGAGTAGCACCAAAGACCGTTGCCCAGTATGTCTAACAGTCCTCCAGCTCCCCCTCACCTGGGAAGGACCGGGCCGCGAAAAACCCTGGCGGCAGGAGTCAACGGCGGACGGGCTGCGAAGCCTCCCCGTCTCCCCGGTTTCGGTTATAAGCATTACGTTTTGCGGAAATTGCCGAATAGGATACCTGCCACGAACCCTGGTGATAAATCAATGGGGATGGCGAGAAGAAGAACCAAAAAGATGCCTCTGCCAGTGGACGGAGAAAACTGATCTACTGTGCGACCTGCGAGGAACAAATCCGCAGGGACGAGGTAACAGCAGCGGGACAGGCTGATGGCTGGCAGGTGAGAAGATACTACAGCTCCCTAAGATTCTTCCAACCTTGCGTGGGGCCCAACCCACTTATGGGAGCCCCATACCCTCAGTATATTGGCCTCCAGGACCTTCAGCTCCCCCTAACACCCCAGAGGGACCCTCGGTCAGAGAAGACTGGATCTGGAGAAAAGCAGAAGGGCCGCATGACTTTCTTTGGGAGTCTGTCCACGCCGCATGGCCCTATGATCCTGCGCGAGCAGGCCTGTCCTTCCCGCCAGTGAACACCTCATATTCCCCAGTCATTTTCCGAGTGCTGCGGCCTCAGACAGGCCCCAATTCTGTAGAAGAATTAAGTTGGCTCCCGGATGACACCTTAGCACAAGCAGTGAACGGAGGCTGGACGGGCCCCTGGGAACTGACTACCTGGGCACATCTGATTTTGGAAACCATCAATGACTGCACCATCCCGATAGTGGATTTGCCGGACGTGCCAAGAGAGGGTGAGATACGCACGTCGGATCTGTACTATTGCACCACTGAGCTGGATGGGTGGGGCAGCAACGCAGCAAGACCCAAGGAGAAGTCGACCCTGTTCCGTGTAACAGCAGAATACAACTTTCGGGACGGAGTCCTGCAGGTCCCAGGAGGCGTGGCTCATAGAGTGAAGACGCCCTCTGATCCTGACACTACCCGTTCGGTTCAACTGTCAGTGCAAATGCTCACCATCCCATATAAAGGAGTCTATTCAGTGGGAGCAACGATCACCGTGGTCTCGGACGACCAAGTCTACCCCACTGTGTCCTGTGCTGAGCCAGAGAAGCCAAGAAGAAGACTCGGAGGCGGCGCTTGGCGGTCGCTCTCCTCCACTTTTGCACGAAGGAAGAAAAATTAAAACTGATGGATACACCGGCAGAAGGGGGTCAGGTCGTCAAGTCTACAAATAAACGAAAAGAAAAATACCAAAATGGGAAGAGATATTTTGTGAGCAAATTATTTAAAGTGGGACCCGAAGTCTGGTCCGGATTCTCGGACAAAGGACCCTTTTTGAAACTCCCGAACGGCTCCATTTTACTGGACATGCCGCGAGAAGATTTTACTGCTTCCTACCGGCTCTCGGAGGCCTATTTCCTTAACCACCTCATCTATCTTCGACCCACTGACTGGCAGGCGTCGAAGGAAGTAAGGAGGAGCGAGGAGGCAGCGCCACGGCCGTGGCACGATCCGTTTTACTTTTTCCCCGTGGAATACCCTATTTGGAAAGGGAAGATGTCGCGCGATGCAATCAGTCATGCGGGGGGCACGCCGACCTGCCCACAACGGCTCCCTTGGATATTCAATGCAGTATACCTGACCCTAGGAGGGAAAGAGGTACGGATTCGCTGGGGCCCATTATCTGGAGCCCCTACAGGGTCAGTACTGTGAGATATCGTTAAGTGGCGTGGTCATCTGGACTACATCATCAGGTATGGCCAGAACAGTGGTGAAAAAGGAGGGAGACCCGAAGACTACGTTTTCAATAACACCAGGCTCCCACTAAAGTTGGAATTGGACCGAGTCTATCCCAATCCACCCCACCAGAGGCTCTCCGTTCCACCGCCCTGGGGATATCGCACACGACTGACACTACATGGACAGTCGTTGTGTACGTACCTCTCAGTACCGGCACCTATAGGCTACTCGAGTGAAGCCTGGCAAGATCAAGTGCTCAGGCAAGGTCTGGCTCAAGGCCCCCTGCCCCGACCGGACTGCTGGAGAGTATTCCTGTGGAGGTGGGTGTGGAGGGGGTTGGAACCTCAGTTGCCCTACCCCTCTCCAATATATAACTCGCTGCTACAAGGACGAGCCACCAGACGTGCAGCTACAACCGCAGGACGTCGGCGACGCCCCAGAGCCTTAGCAAAGATTGGCACCGCACATGGTACGGCAGATCCCAGGCTTCCACTGACCTACACTTTAAAGAACCCGAAATGGAAGACACCCGTTTAAGACGAGTAAGGACAAGAGCCAGTTCGCTGGATGACCTTACCGATTCGGATGACACCACAGACGACGAACCAGACACCCCTGAACGACCCTTGCTACGGAAAACGACTACGAGAAGGAACATACCGCTTTGTACTAAAGCTTTGCTTACGCTTTTGGCGCTACTAGTTACTGCTACTATCCTCATCGCCATCCTATACTTCGTAGGAGTCGGACCATGGCACCTTACGCACACAAAAGTTACCTATGGTCGCTCCAAGTACTTTACCTTCAATTGTTGGAATACTAGTACCACCTCTATATTTGTACCATGGGATAACGAGTCTTCTGTTCATAACCAAAGTCAATTATTCAAGAAAGAGAATGGAAAGAAATATGTGGAAAGCAGAGCTTACAATCTAAATGACTCCATGATCGATGACCTCCTAAACCGCACCTGGGAGATCTACAGCTACAGCCTCCTTAAAGATGGAGTAATTTGCTGGGTAAGGATCATACATCAGAAAGAGCGACAGACGGCCCGATGCAACTGGATCCATCCAGACCACGGCATGCCAGAGTGGCATTGCAACAAAGCCTGCCGACCCCTAGCGCTGGCACCGTCCCAAGGATACTGGGACACCGAGGTGATTTATTCGGCCCCACATAGGTCCTCAGGCTGCAGGACCTGGCTCCCACGAAGGGAGTTCTGGGGAGATTATCATCTGAATTGTGATGAAGATGAAATTGACACCGAGACCCTGTATCAGAACCGAACTGCCAGTAACAGCACTCGGATACGACCGACGGGGCAACCAGAACAGTACGTCTGGGAAAACATCACAGCCTTTTTGATAAGACAAGGATCCAGACGGTTCATGTATCAAGCCGACCAGCAAGAATGTTATAAGAATAAATTTGGTATCCTAAACGCATGCCTGTGGAACAAATTTGTTAGTTGCGCTGGACAAAATCACGTAGTTTTGGCTCTGAAGGAAGATTGGTCATTCTCGTGGGCCCGAGCCAGAACCATGCAAACAGAAATAGAACCTTGGTTGAATGACTCATTTCCCTGGACTGGTATAGCAACAGATCAAGTATTCTTCATAGGAGATTTCCCGGAGGGGGCAGTTCGCTCCCCTGCCGGGCTGAAAGGACCGCATTTTGCTGACATGCGCACACAACCACTTCCAACTCCAGATGATCTCCTAAATGCCCCTAAAGACCAGTTTGCACAAATTGATGAGTGTGTAGCCCGACGCATTTTTGATAGCCTAAACGACACAGAATGGGTGAAGACGATGTCCTCCCCGCGATGTGACCTTTGGCAAACCAGCAACACCTTCCACGCTGCATGGAAATACCACTGCCCGAGTCCTGACACCTTCAAAACAGCGAAACTCGTCCTCCGTGCCTGGTACGAGGACTACCATCGTGCCTGGGATTGGGAGTGGTGGGGACTCCAACAGGAAGAACTGCAGGCTTGGGTTCTGCCTTGCCTCAATGCGTCCCACAATTATTGGATTAAATACCAATACATCGCCACTGTCTACTCCAAAGATCGGATGATTTGGCCAGGTATTTTTTGGAGACCTGACAACTACGTCCTACCAAGGCCCTGGCGCATGACTTGTAATGAAAACAAGACCCAATGTACCATTGGGCTAGCAAGAAAACCATGTCAGACACTCCCAGGTTGGGAGGATTACTGCAAGGAACATTATGCGGATGAGTATGACACCCATGCATCTGAAGTGGTTTGGCGAAAGATTAAGGGAAAATGGCGAAGAGCGGTTGTGAAGGCGAAAACCTGCACTGACGCAATTTTGGGATACCAGCTTCAACAGCGCAAAAAGATTGTAGACCTCCCTGTTCCTGCCATCCCCGACACTCTCATAGCCATCGCGGAGGGCCATGGATTCCGGAAAAGTCTATGCGACGGAGAAGTGGACCCGGGTTTCGACTGGGTAGGCCCTAACCTTCTTTATTCTAATCTCACCTGCAACAGTTCCAAGGAAGTGTGGCAGAAATGTGGAACGGGTGAGCAACAGCATGCTTGCTACTGGTACGAAAACTTTGGGCTCTACCCTGACTACTACCGTCATGGATGTAGTTGAGGAGGTTGGAAATGTGGTTGGTGGAGGCCTCAATATATCGAACATTGGTTGCTAAATGCTCTGAGCATGCTATGGCCATATTTGCTGGGCTTCCTGGCGGAGCCATTGCCCTAATCCTGGGAGTGGTTGTCGTGAAGGAGTGGCTAAGAATGCTTTGTAATCGCGAGAGGAAGGCTACCGGCCCCTCCCCCAGAGGAGGAGCCTGTTTCAGCATAAAAGCAGGCTGCCGGGAGCCAGCGAGCCATTCGCCGATCTTCACCACTGCAATCAGACTGGACCTAAACTAAGGACAAGAAAGGACGACATGGAATCTAATTCTTCAACCAACTTCCTCTTCCCTTACACTTTTTGCACCCATCCAAGTGAGTACCACCGAGCAGCTCGGATTCATCCTGGCCTGGGTTGTCTATTGCCACACGGGTCCTGGTCCACCGGACAGCTCCTGAGGGTGCTTGTCTCGGTTCAAGGGCTCATCAAGATCATCCTACGCCAATCTTTTTGGGGCGATGGGATCTTGCACCTTCCCTCTTCGCCTGCTACCTAATGGGTAGGACCCGCATCAACTGGCGACGAGGCGCGGTGGCATGCCTTTGGCTTTCCATCGACACCTCGGCCTTCCTGATGGAATGATCCTCGGGGAATCATGCTACCCGAGCGGCACCACTCAAGATCCTGGCCGCTATCGTCGAGGGCATTCTGGCCGTATCCATCCTCATTTACCTAGCCTACCAAGCCCTATCCATCAAAGGCAAGGGTAGGCTCCGCTGGCTTCGTAAGTGGGCCGCCCTAACCCTTGGGCGGCAGGATGGGGAGTTTTTGTGCTTTTGTATTGGTTAGGGAAGTCGTCCCCGCTGCCCATTGCTGTATGGCTCATGACCCACGGGGCCATATTTCACGACCCGACCCCGATGTCTACTCCCGGGTCCCCGGAATATGAAGATCCTCCCCTATCATTAATTCCCCTTGGCTCGCGGCTCAAGCGGCACATCAGCATAGAACCAACCTTGATCCCTGCTCCTGCTTATGCGCATTTAGCTTCTTTTTATCTCATTATAAATGTTGATCGATCGATACCCGCTAATCATGAAAATTACCTGAGTTGCTGTTTCTCCTAGGCTCCAACTTGCTGTGTGGGATGCGGAGCGTCCGTAGAATCCTTGGGATTCATGTGGGTAGCATCGTCTACCCGATGGTGTAACGCTTGCGTGCACCTTGATAACGTTACGGCGATCCTCTGCCTCAATGAGCAACGGGACCTGCCGTACGTCTCGGCCTCTGCATCTCGATCCCTGGAACAAGTACATAAAGTCGTGTGGACCTCTGCGTTGAACCAAGACGACGATACTCTCCGAACATCGTACTTGGGGAACGACCGGATATTACCCATAGTCCAGAAGCTATGGGAGAATCAGATCACTCGTCAATGCCTACCCACTCTGCACCTTTTGGATGGCCGAGTGTTGGCGGTGGGTGACCCCCGTCCACCTGTTTGTCCGGCGTCTCCTGACATGTTCATCGACGTCGGGTGCCAAACCAGCATTGCAACTCACGTACAGAGTACTCAAACTGAGTCCCTCAGTTCATCTCAGCAAGCATGCCAGACCGATGATATACCTGTCCCATCACCCCAAGACCAAAGTAGCAACGTCAGCTCCTCTGTCGCCTGCATCTGCCAGGCACAGTCTCCTTCGTTTGCTATTGACTTCGAGAACCTGCTGAAGGAACTCGAGGAAAGTTGCAGTTTTCCAGCGGCCCCGCCACAGGATTTGGCGGCCGAAGTGCTTTCTCCAACCTCACCACCTCAGTTGGAGCGCCAAGACCCGTTTGGGCCGTCTGAGTCTACTGTGGACGTGGGACTAGAGGCTGAGATCTGGTCTTCTCCACCTTCCCACCTAACGGAATACGAGATCGTGGACACTTGGACGCCTTCATCTTCTCCTGCGACCTGCTACGAGAGAGACATTTTGACTCTCCATGGTGGTGATGAATTGGACTTTTGGTAGTCGGAATTTAGATTTTCTGCGAAGCCCCGTCCGATCTCACGGAGGGGGTGTCGAGGAATCTGGTATGGGTATGTGAGATCTGTCCAGGTATACGCAGAAAAATGGAATAAAGGCCTGAGAAATAACAGTATATCGATAATGAAATGATGATTATAAGTGATAAGTGATTATAAAGTGACAATACACAGGCCAATGAAGAAGTGTCTGTAATGTATGGTCAAAACATGTATTCTGTACTTCTGATTAAGTAAATGTTATAATAATGTATACTCTGTACTCCTAATCAGTTGATGTTCTGTACTTATAATCAAGTGAATGATAATAGTTTATATTATGAAAGGCTGGAGGTTATACTTTTGAGTCAACTAACAAATAACATGATTATATAAAATCAGCATGTATTATTAAAACCATGGATACTGTGGTAAGGGAAAAGAATACTTCTCACTGAGCAAAAGGCGAGGGGTGAGTCATCAAATGGGGAAGGAAAGCAAGGGTGCGGCAGAATTGGAAACAGATGGTCAACGGAAAAGGGAACTGCCCCGATGAAGCGAGGAGGTAGGGATGAGTCATTGGAAACTTGAGAAAGAGCCCGGTGCTTTCCACCGGCAGCCCTGCCTTGCATGATCTCAGGCAATGACATAATGCGATGGCGGGTTCCCTGGAAACACAGGGCATAAATACTGCT